>NC_143510.1:91908430-92609055 GCF_031878675.1 Megascapheus bottae | reverse complement strand
CAAAAGCCCTATGCCAGTGCCACTGAGACCGTGGCTGGCGGGACCATGTACAAGTTCCTACAACTCAGTGTCTGCTGCTTGTCTTCCAGGTGAGACTGTGGAGATGAGAAGGTGGTGGACACTCGTAAGGGAATGGAATTGTCCTGCCGTGCAGCCACACCCCACCCTGCCCCGCCCCACCGCGCCAGCCCATGCCAGCACTTCCTTCCTGTGTTCTCACATCACACTCAACTGGTGACGCCACAGGAAAGAAAGACACAAGATGTTGGAATGGCTATTTCCATGGACACAATCTCCATAGTGACAATGTGGGGGGAGGGGGGAGGGATGGGTTGATGGGGAAAGGGGGGGGATAAAGGGAGGGATAAAAAAATATATATATATAAATCTATTTTTAGTCTGGAAAGACTTTGTTTAAATGAAAGGTGCGCTATCCCTTTTGATTCTATTTTAAAATTACTAGTTAAAGAGCTCCAAATTTGTTCCCATGACAGTGAAATTTAAATGTGAATTGAACTGAACAAGCTCTCATCTCATAAAGGATGAGATGTGGCTTTGATCTCTAGCCTGTCTCACACCAAGTCAAAGAACACTAGACCCAGGACTAAATGAGCAGACAGACCATACTGGGCCTTCATCTTGTTACGAGGGAAGGTTCTAGGGGGAGGAAAATTTCAAGAATGGAGGAATGATGTTTAAAAACAAAAATAAGTTAGTTTTGGTTTTTTTTTTCAGAAACACTATTTATTTATTATTTTTTAAATTTTTATCTTTTGGGGGGTAAAATTGGCAGATGCCCCAAGGTCATGGCTGAGTCCTGAGTTACTGTGGCTGGTGAGATTCCCTGAGAGCCCCACCTCTGGGGCTCTCTGTCCTTGGCACATTCCAGGCAGCTGCACCCGGGCTCATGGGGACGGAAGGAGGCCCAGTCAGCCCTGCCCAAGAGTAGGCAGGGACTGGGAACGAATGTGTGTGTGAACCAGGTGGGTGGGTTAGGCTGACCAGAAACACCCACTTACCTGTTGTTTGCTTTTTGCTTTCATTTTTTATAACGGGAAAGAGGGGCCATTAAGCATCAGCTCCATGCTATGTGATTATGTTGCTTTGTTTTGTTTTGTAAATTGTATCATTTTTAAATATCTAAGTTTTAAAAAAATGAAAAAAAGTACAAAAAAATCTTGTTAAGGCCTTAAGAAGGGGTTAGTGCATCTTTCAGGGGTCACTCCGCCATGGGGATAAAATAGCTGTTTCACAAACAGTTTTATTTAAAAAAACAAAAAACAAAAAAAATCAAAAAAATAATAAACTTCATTTTAACCTCGTCTCCGTTATTATTTACTCTTCAGTGGCTGCGTCTCTTCCTTCCCCTATCAGCCGCCTTTCAGTTTCTTCAGTTCTGCTCCTGAGGAGGCTCCAGCAGCCCTAGGCCCTTCCACTCCAGCCTCAGAGAAGGCCACTCATGCCAATAGGAGCACATAGTTTTGAATCAACGTGATTTTAAAGATCATAAAAGTATAAGGCAGGGGCCAGGAGTTTGGTGCAGTGGTAGTGTACTTGCCTAGCATGCACGAAGACTCGGATTCGATTCCTTGGTACCACTTACATAGAAAAAACTGGAAATGGTAAAGTGGTTCAAGGGGCAGAGTGCTAGCCTTGAGAAAACCCCAAGGGCAGTGCTCAGGCCTGAGTTAATGCCTCACAACTAGCAAAACAAACAACAAAAAAAGTATAAGGCAGTGTTAATAGACTTTTGTGGAGAACAAATATCAAAGAAATGTGAGGTTGGGATAAGTTCTCAACTTGGGTTGCAGAAATGGCAGATTAATTTGAACCTAATGGCTACATCAAGCAGTGTTGTCCATTTCTCATTTCCCTGCCAGGATGGGGCATGGGTGGGTGTGCTGAACCAGCTATGGGACTGCGTACCAGTAGCTAAGGCAAAGCCTACAGAGAAATGGTTTTTGAGTAGGTTGGCTTCCATTCTAGTCTTGACTCGGATAAACACAGAAAATGAAATTGATAGATTTCAGATGTCAAGGACTAAATCATAAAACTTGAAAAATAAGTATCTTGAAAAAAAATTGCCTGATGGCAGATGTCTGGCACTTTGCCTTTAATTCTTTTGTTCCTTTGAATTTGCTTATGGTACCTCAGTATAACACTCATTTGTGATTTCTGACACCTTTAAGTTGGCTTCAACTTAAATGACTTTGAGCTGAGGAATGGACCTGTTTACCACTTGCCTAGAGTCCAGCTATAACTTCTCATACCTCAGCTTGTGAAGCCAGTGTACATCGTAAAATTGTGTGTGTGTGTGTGTGTGTGTGTGTGTGTGTGTGTGTGCTAGTCCTGAACTTAAGCTCAGGGCTGGGAGCTATCCTTTAGCTTTTTTGCTCAAGGCTGGCACTGTACCACTTAAGCCACACCCCCACTTCCAGCTTTCTGGTGGCTATTTGAATATAAGGGTCTCACCAACTTTCCTGCCTGAATTAGCTTTGAACCACAATCATCAGATCTCAACCCTCCCGAGTAGCTAGGATTCCAGGCCAGAGCCACTGGCAGTTTCCACAATAGTATACTGGGCAGAAGATATTCCCACGTGCCCACTCCCCACACACAGGCACAGTTTCCTGCACTGATAAGCTAGCTTCATGGGCATCATCCATCAAGGCTGCAGTTCTATCATGGTTCACCCTGGTGGTGTGTGTATGTAATATGGGAATGGACAAATGAGTTAAAGGGGGAATTTCCATTTGGAAAAATAAAGTTCTCACTATCATTGTTAGGACTGTGTACAGTCAACCTCATTAATTACATGCACTCAAAATTTAGGGTTACAGTGATTTTTTTTAAGACTTTTTAAACTCACACTTTTAGCCGGGCACCAGTGGCTCACACCTGTAACCCTAACTTCTCAGGAGGCTGAGGTCTAGGAACCATGGTTCAAAACTAGTCAGGGCAGGAAAATCCATGAGACGCATATCCAGTTAACCATCAAAAGGCCAGAAGCAGAGCTGTGGCTCAAGAAGTAGAGTACCAATCTTAAGGGACAGTACCCAGGCTGAGTTTAAACCCTGGTACTAACAAATAATTATGTAAATAAATCACCATCTTAAAAGGTAAATATGCCAGGCACCAGTAGCTCATGCCCATAATCTTAACTACTCAACGGGCTGAAATCTGAGGATTGCAGCTCAAAGCCAACCCAGGCAGAAAAGGCCATAAAACTTATCTACAATAAACTACCTAGAAAAAGCCAGAAATGGCACTGTGGTTTAAGTATTAGAGTGCTAGTCGAGCACAAAGAGGCTCAGGGACAGAACCCAGGCCCTGAGTTCAAGCCTTGGGACTGGTCAAAAAAAAAAAAAATAGTGTGCTGATCTTCTCTGAAGCCTTCTAGTTTTCCGGTGTTAACCTTCTACCTGTGCCAGCCTGGTGCAGCCCCAAAGGCCCCCCCTGGCAGCCAACACAAGCCAGAACTTGGCACACACGACCCACCTTCATCTGTACTTGGGAAAGAGCTGAGAATTTGGAGTTTCCTCCAAATAACACAACTGTGCCAGGCAGGCAAGAGTGACAAAGGTCCATAAAATGCTAGAATATTCCTGTGCTGGCTAAGAGCTGTAGCTTTATAATGCTGTCTAGAATTCTTACAAAAATATGGGCTCATAGGTGCCTTTAGTGGACAGTGGCCTAGAGATCCTGGTCTGCCTCCTTGCTGCAGGATTATGAGGCGTTACGCCTCATAGAGCACCATCCAAAGAGCCCGCCTGTGCAAGACACTCGACCCCATGACACAGGAGGTCCCATGTAGGGGAAGTCAGGTTCCGGATAATCCGTCCTCCTGGGAGCATATGCAGTGGCCATTTCTAGACTGTCTTGTGCAGAGCTGTTTCAGACATGGACTCTGCTGCAGTGCAGTGACTTTGACCTCACTAATTATGCTTCTATCCCCTGGGGAACACAATGCCACTTGCCCTGTTGGCTGTGGGGACAGTTAACCAGTTGCCACAAGCGACATAATCAGCCACCAGTGCTTAATGTGATACCAATATTGGGAAGACACATTCTGGCTCTTGCAGGTTTTTCTCAAACTATCATATCCTAAACCACAGGCCTGTGGCATGAAGAGAGCATTGCTTTTTTATAGACAGGACCTGCAAAAAAAACCAAAACCTGCCTACAAAGCAAACACTGTCACCCAAGTGGGTGAAGGGCCATAGGCCAGACCCTAGAAAACCATAGTATGTAATTGTCTTCCTTACAGAACCCTTGAGAGACCGTCACGCTAGCCTCCATACCTGCAATGCAGCCACCTCAGTTCCACCCTCACCTGTACAGGCCATCCAGTGAACTAAATCCTTCAGGCTGAGGTAAGGTCCCTGGCCTCCTCAAAGCACAGGCCACACGGTCTTTTAGCTGTCTTCTCTATACCTCTTCAGACTCATGCACCTTAGAGCAGGGATCCATCTGTCATCTGGGCCCCTTCTTCCAGTGCCCAGTACAGCACAACCTGTTAGCTCATGTGCACCTCAGCTCCCAGGTCTTGTCCCCTTCTCCAGTGTGACAGGAAGGACAGGATCTTTGAGCGGGCCTTGGCTGGCCCTCCTGCCCCTTTGCTCACACTGTGCAAACACTTGGCTGAGTCAGAGGAGAAAGGGCATCCTCAGCCCTTCATTTATAAGGAAACAACAAAGCTGCCAGAGGGCAGCAAGGCAGCCATCGAGCTGCTGACGGCGGGAGCACTGTGGCCCGTGGCTCTGGCCATCTCCCTGCTCCTGTTGGGCCTGTTGCTTCAGTGCCAATGCTGAGCTGGACAACCTGCCACACATGGATTTCCAGAACCTGCCATATTATTTGTACAAAGTGAGGAGCTGGTGGTGGGCAGCAGAGGACACGTGGAAGCCCAGAGACAGAGCTGGGAAGCCACAGAGCAGAGCCACCCAGAGAACAGAGCTCCAGGAGGTTGAGTGGCTTCCTGGGAGAGGCACTGCAGGGCGTGATAGCAGTCTGGGCTGTCCAGGACCTCAGTGTGGCAGGGCAGAGGCTGGGGGTGAGATGAGGCAGTGGGTTTCAGATGCTGGTGCACAAAGCACAAGTTAAGTACATCCCAGGTCCTTCCGGACTATCCAAGTGGTGAGGGGCCAAGGCACTGGGCAGCATGTCAGGTGGAGGGAGATGTAGTGGCCACGTAAATCTCCTGCCACTGTGAGTCTTAGGCCTCTTGCTTCTCTAGGAGCCTGCGCTTCCTCCTCTGCACAGCAAGATATTATAGAACCCTGCTTGCAAGATTGTAGGCAAAGTGGTTATATCTAACGTGATTTCTCTTTAACTTGAGACTACGATATATAATCCCCAAAATAAAGATGTTAGTCTCTGGCTGAGGATGTAACTCAGTAGAGCACTTTCCTGGCAAATGGGAAGCCTTCTTTGGTCCCACTCACAAAAAAAAAAAAAAGCTTTTACTCTTCAGTCTGAGCCCCCAAAGGCTTGTGCAGCGAGCCTGGCTGGGTCCAGCAGTCTAGCAGAAGCCCTCCTCTAACCAGTGCCCTGATGTTCTATGTGCAGCTCTGAAGTTGATCCAGGGACATGTTCAGCCTGCAGTTGGCCTGGAAGCAAGTGGTGGTTTCCTCAATGATTTGAAGGCAGTGAGGGAGGCACTGTAGACCACCTGCCAGTGCCCATCTATGTTGCCCCTGCCCCTACCGGCTCTTGTGTGGTATTATGCTAATCAAGTCCTGAATCTGTCCCTAGGTTTTAGCCACAATGCACAATAAGCTGATGTACTGTGCTTGTCTGTGGTGGTCCTGAGCCACAAATGGACTGCAGCTATCCCTCACCACCCCCACCCCCACCCCCACCGGATTCCATCTCTCACCACCCCCACCCCCACCGGATCCCTTGAGTACCTGACTTAACCAGTAGCTGCGCTGGTGCTCAACAGATGACAGCTCATCCAGCTCACCAACAAGGACCCATTCATCCTGCTTACTGGTTAGTAACAACCTCCGGGCTGATATCTGGCCTCCACAAGTTTTTGCTAGGAGTCACCCTGGCTGGATAGCAGATAGAGTTGGGGGTCCCCAAGCCTCTCCCCTCCAGTACAGTGGATTTCAAGAAGAGCTCACAGAATAGAAAGGCTGTGATATCTATGGAGCACAAGAATAGAGAAACATGATGAGCAGTAAAGACTCCAGGGATAAAATTCAGGAGGAAGACAGCTTCTAGTGGTCTTTTTGAGAAGTTTTATATAAACAGAGTCCAGATCTCTGTTCAGTCATATTGGCTAAGTGTTTATCAGCCTTATTCATCTTCAAAGAACCAACTTTTTTTTTTTTTTTTTTTTTGCCAGTCCTGGGCTTGGGCTCAGGGCCTGAGCACTGTCCCTGGATTTTCTCAAGGCTAGGGCTCTACCACTTGAGCCACAGCACCACTTCTGGCTTTTTGCTATGTATGTTGTACCAAGGAATCGAACCCAAGTCTTTGTGCATGCCAGGCAAGCACTCCACCACTAGGCCAAACTCCCTGCCCCAGAACCAACTTTTTGATTCATTATTTCTAGTTGTTTTTTTTTTAAGGACTCTTTCATTAATTTCTACTCTAATCATTTCTTTCTTTCAAGGCTACCATCGTACCACTTGAACCACAGCCCCACTGCTAGTTTTCTGGTGGTTATTTGGAGATAAGAGTCTCACAGACTTTCCCGCCCTGGCTGGCTTTGAACTGTGTCCCTCAGATCTCAGCCTCTTGAGTAGCTAGGATTACAGGTATGGGCCACTACGCCCAGCTCTCATCATTTTTTTTTTCTATCTGTTAAATTGGAGTTTGAATAGGAGCTCAAGGTATATCATCAGGCTATTGATTAAAGCCTCTGAGCTTGTTTGTTTGTTTTATATAGGTACTTTATAGCTATGAGCTTTCCTCTTACCACTGTTCTTGCAGAATCCTGAAGGTTCAGGTAAGTTATACTTCCATATTCATTAGATTCTAGGAATTTTGGGATTTCCTTTCTTTATTTTCTTCAATGATGTCCACTCATCATTGAACAATTTGTGATCCAGTTATGTCTTATATTTTTTCTAGTTTCTTTTGCTGCTGAGTTATATTTGCTAAGGTTTGGTTTGTGCCCTAAAATCTGTACTTCAAGAAGTGTATGCGGTAACCAGGCAGGCACAGTGGCTCACACCTAGAATCCTAGCTACTCAGGAAGCTGAGATCTGAGGATCAAGATTCAAAGCCAGCCCAGTCACAAAAGGACCTGAGACTCTTATCTCCAATTAACCTCTAGAAAATAGGAAATGGGGCTTGGCTCCAAGGATTGGGTGGTAGCCTTAAGCTGAAGAGCTCAGGGACAGCACCCAGGCCTAGAGTTCAAGCCCCATGACTCACAAAAAGGAAGGAAGGAAAGAAAGAAAGAAAGAAAGAAATTGTATATTGTGCCTGGTGGAGTAGCTCACGCCTGTAATTCTAGCTACTCAGGAGGCTGAGATCTGAGGATCTCAGTTCAAAGCCATCTCCAGTTAAACACCATAAAACCAGAAATGGAGCTGTGGCTCAAGGGATGGGGAGATAGCCTTGAGCTGAAGAGCTCAGGGACAACACCCAGACCCAGAGTTCCAAGTCCCATTACTGACAGAAAAAAATTTTTAAAAAGAAATGTACATTTTGCAGCTGCTGTATGAAATATGAAGATGATGATTCCATTTTGTCTATAATGCCATTTCTTTCTCTCTTTTTTGCCTAGATAACTCATTTATTGATGCTTGAAGTCCAGCACTGTTGCTCTGGGGTTTTAGCTAGTGTGCTACACTTGAGCCATGCCTCCAAATCTTGCCTTTTACTGGTTAATTGGAGATGAAAAATATCGGACTTGTCTTCCTGGGCTATCTTGAGACCATGACTCTTAGATCTTAGCTTCCTGAGTAATTGGGATTATGGGTGTGTACTACCAGCACCTGGCTCATACTGTGTATATTTTGATTATAGAATTAATGCCATTAACAATCCTTATGGAGTCCAAATTGGCTAATTCATTCAGCACAGTCTCCTCAAGAATATTTCAAAGCCCAGTGATGGTGACTCATGACTATAATCCTAGATACTCAGGAGCTGAGATCTGAGGATCACTGTTCAGAGACTCTTATCTCAATTAACCACCGGAAAACTGAAAGTAGAGCTGTGGCTCAAAGTGATAAAGCACTAGGCAAGGAATTTGGCCTAGTGGTAGAGGGCATGCCTAGCATGCACAAAGTCCTGGGTTTGATTCTTGTTACCACATACACAGAAAAAGCCAGAAGTGCTATGCGGTGGCTCAAGTGGTAGAGTTCTAGCCTTAAGAAGGCTCAAGGACAGTGCTCAAGCCCTGAGACTGGCAAAACAATAAAACCATATTTGATATACTGTTTCAATCAAGTTGCTAGTAGTTGTAGATGGTTACTGCATCAGTATTTCTAGGGTATGGTGGTCTTCAGTTGTCTTTCCTGATAGTCTTTGTATGGCACTGGAATGAGAGTAATGTTGATGTTATTACTTCAGGTTTGGAGAAGGCTGGAGAGGACTGTTGTGGTTACATGTTATATCCACGTTGCTGTGCAACCAGTGTGCAGAACTTTTCCATCTTGTAAAACTGAAACTATGCTTTAAACAACTTTCAGGAGGCTGGTCTAGCTCCCCTGAGGTCTTTCTGGTCTAGGGCTAGAGTATTCTACTGCCTGTAATCTCTTGTTCCCCCTGGTGCCAGTCTGTGGGACTGCAGCTCCAAAGACTCCAGCCTGGCATCCACACAAGCCAGATCATGGCACCCTCCCTTCTGTTCCTCCGGAGGAGCTGGGAAATGGGTGCTTCCTTCCAGTGCTACAGCTGTGCAGGCAAGGAGTAGGACAGAGGCTCAAAAGGTTCTAGAATCTGCTTGATCCTTCTGGTCCTGTGCTTCATAAATGGTTCTAGAATTCTCACAAAGGTGTTGGAGTCAAGTGCCAGTGGCTTACATGTATCATTTTAGCTACTCTGAAAGCAGAGATTTGAAAATTAGACCCAGCATAAACAAATAATCCAAGAGACACAGCTAATTAGCCATTGTGTAGAAAGCCTTTGTTGGTCTATGTAGAGTACTAGTTGTGAGTAAAATAACAGAAAGAGTACACGGTCCAGAGTTCAAGCCCTTGTGCCACTATACACATACACTACAATACACACAGAGTATTCAGGTTCCATAGGGCCCTTTAAGGAAGAAGGACCGATAGTTCCTAGAGTACTCCTTGCCAAAAAAACTGTGAAGTGCTATGCCTCACGTGACAACATCCAAAAGGCCCACCTGTGTGCAGGTCGCTCTACCCCATGACACAGGAAGTCCAGGGTAGGGGAAGGCAGCCCAGGTGTGGCTAAATGAAATAATCGATCCCGGGATCTTTAGCAGTGGCCATTTCTAGACTACCTTGTGCAGAGCTGTGTTTCAAACATGGACCCTGCTGCAGTGCGATGAGTCTGACCTCACTAATGTGCTTTCTTCTATGCCCTGGGGACCCAAGGCCACCTGTCCTGATGGCTGTGGGGACGGTTAACCAGTTGGCACAGCAGTGTGATGGACAGTGTTGTCATGAGTGTTGATCTTGGCTACTTCAGATGGCTTTCCTCATGACTACCACACCCTAAGCACAGGCCCCTGACACAAGCAGGACTTTTCCCGGATGCCCATCTCCCTGCAAGCACTGCTGGCCTGGCCACTGTCTGGGGTTTTTGTTTGTTTGGTACTAGTATTAGGGCTGGAATTCAGGGCCTGAACACTGCCCTTCAGCTTTTTTGCTCAAGACCAACACACCACCATTTATTGTATGCCTCCATTTCTAGCTTTTTGGTGATCAATTGAAGATAAGAGTCTTATGGACATGTTCCCATCCTTACTTCAAACCATGATCTTCACATCTCAGCCTCCAGAGAAGCTAGGATTATAGGTGTGAGCCATCAGCACCCAGCTTAGCAGTGAATGTTTTTTACACACCTCCTCAGGATCATGCACCTTGAGACAGGTATCTGCCTGTCCTCTGCACCAATTCTGCTAATGCTCAATGCAGCACAACCAGTATGTCTAGTTTTTGTGAAACTCAGCTCCCAGTGTCCCCGCCCCTCACTTGTCCAAGTCCCTAGAGAGTAGAGCTGCAGGGAATTCAGAATCTGCGCCTGAGATGCCATGCTGCCCCCTCTCTCTGGCTCACAATCCACACAACATGGCTGACACCAGAAGAAAAAGGGCAGCTTCAGCTCCTGTCTGAGGCAACAGCCCAGTGTGGCCCAATGCCCAGGATATAATAAAAAAATATCCTGCCTGGTCCTGGGTGCCAGGGCCAGTGAGGGGCAGCGAGGCAGCCATGGGGCTGCTGACAGGGGAAGCGCTGTGGCCTGTGGCCCTGGCCCTGGCCATCTTCCTGCTCCTGCTGGACCTGATGCACCGGCGCCAGCGCTGGGCTGCTCGCTACCCACCAGGCCCTATGCCCCTGCCAGGGCTGGGAAACCTGCTACAGGTGGATTTCCAGAATCTGCCAGATTGCTTCTACAAGGTGAGGAGCTGAAAGTGGGCTAGAACACACAGGAACAGATGGCGGTGAAGCCACAGGCTGAACAAGACTCTCCATGGCCCAGGTAGAACTGGATGCCGGGGACTTTATGCTTCAGGTAGCGAAGGGCCAGGGCATTGGGCAGTGTTCCACCTGGACATCTGGTGAAGAGAGATGCAGTGACCACTTAAATCTGCTGCTATGGGGTCTTGGGTCTCATGCTCCCATCTGTGAATCTGTCCCTTCCGTTGTAGAAGGGGATGTTGTGGGTCTTGGGACAGTCTTGCAACTCTGTCAGGTGGTAGGTAGCTATACAATCACATCTGAATTGATTCCTCTGCCCTACCCCAACACTAAGACAGCAGATCTTAGGCTGGGTATATAGCATATTGGTAAAGTAATTACCTGGCACACAGAGGGCCTGGATTTGATCACCAGCACAGCAAAACTGAGAAAGAAGGAAGTGGGTGAATAAAACTGGGAGGTAAGGGAAGAAAAGACTCCAGACTGGAACTATGCCATGATCAAACCTGAGTCAATGTGCATTGAGCCTGAGTCCTGTAGGCTGGCAATGTCCCCCACTGACCACAGCCCTGTTCCTTTGCCCACAGCTATGGTACTACTTTAGAGATGGTTTAAGCTCTGGCAAGCACAAGGCCTGGCTTCAATTTCTACTACCACAAAAATAAGAAGAAAAACAACTGATAGCTCTTATAACATGGATGAACCTTGAGGACCCACCCTTCAGTGAGATAAACCACTCAAAAAGACCAGTATTTGATGCACTCGTGTGTGATGTCAGATCCATGAAGCTGCATGGAGCATGGGCACTGGTAGCAGTTGGGCAGAGGAGGGAAGAGGGGCTCTTGTCTGAGGGATACAGGCATCAGTGTTCCCAGATCTGAGCTGGGTGGTAGTGATGGTGACACATTGTGAATGCACTTGAGAACACTGAATTTTACACTTGAAGATGAGTAGATGGACTGGGTGCCAGTAGCTCACACCTATAATTCTAGCTATTCAGGGGGCTGAGATCTGAAAAATCTTAATTTAAAGCCAGCCCAGGTAGAAAAGTCCATGCGACTCTTACCTCCAGTTATCCACAAAAAGCTGGAACTGAAGCTGTGGCTCAAGTTGGAAAATGCTAGCCTTGAGCCAGCACCCAGACCCTGATCAAGGCCCATGAGCAGAGGTGGGGGACGGGGGATGGGGAGGTTATATCTGTGAGGATCAGTGCTCAGTGACGACCTGTTGCACATTCGAGCTTACAGATATAAGGCTTAAGCGCTAGCACCAGAACAAAAGAGGAGGAAAGATAGTAAATGTTAGGAAACACTCCCCCCACACACACACGCACACACTATCCTCAAACATGTAGGCACTATTTGGCCAGACTATACAGCAGAACTTTCTTAGCTTAGGGAATCAGGCCTAACTTTCTAGAACAAATGTCTAAGTTCTGATGGGCTATAGAAAGGCCTTCTATAAAGCCTGGCATCATTGTGGTATCCTTCCTGATAGGAGTGGCTCTCTGTACCTGGGGCTTTAACCACACCTGGAGGATTACGCCAGCAGTGTGCAGGAGGGCGGGGGAGGGAACGGGAGGGGAGAGCAGGGACCTTTCAGTATGCCTCCAGAGGAGAGGGGCACAGAGACTGGCTGAGCCTCTCTGGTGAACAACAGCTCCACCTTGTGATGGGATTCCTGAAGGGCTCGTTTTCCTGTCCTTTCCTCTGCATCCACATGACATTGACTAAGGTTTCATGGGAGAGAAAGGGCAACTGAGCAGCAGAACCCCGGGCCTTGCACTCTTGCTCAGCTTTTTTTTTTTTTAATGATCCCTAGGTTGTCAGAGGCTTTCTTCTAGTTAATTGGCTATAAGAGTCTCTCTTATCTGCCTAGGCTGGGTTTGAACTTCAATTCTCAGATGAGAACTACTGCCACTTGACTCCCCAACACTGTGAGAATTCTAGAACCATTTATGAAGCACAGGACCAGAAGGATCAAGCAGGTTCTAGAACCTTGTGAGCCTCTGTCCTACGCCTTGCCTGGCACCACTGGAAGGAAGCACCCATTTCTCAGCAGCTCCGGAGGAACAGAAAGGAGAGTGAGAGCTGTGTGCCATGATCTGGCTTGTGTGGAAACCAGGCTGGAGTCTTTGGAGCTGCAGTCCCACAGGCTGGCACCAAGGGGAACAAGAGATTACAAGCAGCAGAATACTCTAGCCCTAGACCAGAAAGACCTCAGGGGAGCAAGACCAGCCTCCTGGCTAGTCAGTTTTAGACATCAGTGAGCACCTCAGAACATCCACCCATAGGTGGTAGGGAAGGCTCTTGCCCTTGGTTTGTCCTGGACACCTCGTGTTGTCTCCATATCTCAGCCAATGGAACAATGTTGTTGTGACCTGGGGGTACCGCCCTCTCTTTATTGTTTTAAATTTTATTTTATTGTCAGGGTGATATATAGAGGGGTTACAGTTACATTCATAAGATAGCAAGTGCATTACTTCTTGACCATCTTCTATTTAAGACCATCCTTCAATTATTTTTTCATCATTACTGTTGTATTTTTATTTAAAATGCTGGGAACAGAGGCTTACAGTTATATAAGGAAAGACTTTCTTTTTGGACAGTGTTAACCCTGCCCTTAGTCCGTCCCAGTTTTTCCCTATCATTTCCCCACACATCCAAGTTGTGTAGTTGATTTTCTACTTTGTATCCACTGCTGCATTTGTTTACTCTTTGTCCCTCCATTTCTGTGCCTACCCTTACATCCCCAAAGACATACAGACAAATAGGACAAAAAGAAAACAAAAGCAGCAAAAATGTCGTCGTACAAAGGGATTTTTACATGTGTGTGCCAGCCCGAGACTTGAACTCAGAGTCTAGGCATTGTCTCTGAACTTCGGTGCTCAAGGCTAGCATGCTACCACTTGATGTCCAGCTTTAGGGTATTTGATTGGAGGTAGTGTTATGGAGCATCAGATTTCAGCCTCCGGAGTAGCTAGGATTGCAGGTGTGAGCACTGGCACCTGGCCTCTACAAAGGGATTTTAACTTCATAAGTCATGTTATGAGTACAGTGCACCTTGGTCAATATCACCCTGTCCGTCTTTCACCACCATCTCTCCCCATCCCATCCCTACCCTCAAGTTACAGAGTTCAGTTTTTATGCCCTGCACACTGGACTTAATCACTGTCTGCTCACTCTTCCTCTCTATTCATGTGCCTCCCCAGGTGGTTCTTTTCTCCCAAAAACATGTTTCCATTTCTTAGTATTTTATTAGAGTTCATTAGTTGTTCAGAGGACTTTCGCCACTAGAATCCTGCCTTAAGTTTGTCACCCTTTATTTAGCTTATGTGTGTTTATGTATATATATGTATACAACCTTGTATCTGTTACCATATATATTTCTATTTTAGATCTAGCTTCCAAATAAGAGAAAGCTTATTTCACATGATTTTTAAGTCCATCCATTTTCCTATAAAATGACATTATATTATTCTCTCTGAGAGATGAGTAAAATTCTATTGACTATAAGTACATTTTCTTGATCCATTCATCCTTGTAGTGTCTCCTTGAAATTCTTGCAGCTCAGTGTTCAGAAATGTGATTCTGGGGCCCCACAGTTGTTCCTCTATGTTCTGTGTGTGTGTGTGTGTGTGTGTGTGTGTGTGTGTGTGAGAGAGAGAGAGAGAGAGAGAGAGAGAGAGAGAGAGAGAGAGAGAGACAGACAGACAGACAGACAGACAGAGAGACAGAGACAGAGAGACAGACAGAGATAGAAAGACAGACATAGAGACAGAAAGACAGAGACAGAGACAGGCAGAGAAGGGGAGGGAGGGAGGGTTGGAGCAAGTGAGCTGGTCCTAGGTCTGGGCACTATACCTGAGCAAAGGACGCTCAAGGCTAATACTCTACCACAGCACCATTTCCAGGTTCTTCTGTGTATGTGGTACTAAGGAATTGAACCCAGGGCTTCATGCATGCTAGGCAAGCACTTCACCACAAGCCACATTCCCAGAACCCACTTCTGGCTTTTTGGTGGTTAACTAGAGTTAATAGGCTTTCCTCCCAGGATGGGCTTTGAACTGCAAACCTCAAATCTCAGCCTTCTGAATAGCTAGGATTACAGGCGTGAGCTACCTGTGCCTGGATCTCTGCTTTCTTCTTCATGCTTCCTCTACCTGTCCTGACGGCTGTGGGGACGGTTAACCAGTTGGCACAGCAGTGTGACGGAGAGTGCTGAGTCAGGAGTGTTGATCTTGGCTACTTCAGATGGCTTTCCTCATGACTACCACACCCTAAGCACAGGCCCCTGACACAAGCAGGGCCCTGCCTAGATGCCCATCTCCCTTAAAAGCAGCTATCGGCTGTCTGCCCCTTCTACACCTCCACTGCTTCCTTAGAGCCCTTTCTCCCAGTGCCCAGTGCAGCACAACCTGCCAGTATGTCCAGCTGTGTGCAGCCTCAGCTCTTGTCCCCTTCCCCTGTGTGACGGGACGGATAGGACCTATGGGCCAGCTCTGGCCCTGACCTTGCTGACCCTCCCACTCCTCTGCTTGCACAATCAGTGCAAAGGGCAGTCTCAGCTCATTAAAAGGGAACAGACACTCTGGCCAAGTACACAAGGTGTGTGACCGTGTCCTGCCCAGTCCTGGTGGCTGGAGTGGTGTGCCCAGAGGAATCCAGTGGACAGCGAGGCAGCCATGGAGCTTCCAATGGGGTCTGTGGCTGTGGCCGTGGCTGTCTTCCTGCTCCTGGTGGACCTGATGCACCGGCGCCAGTGCTGGGCTGTTCGCTACCCACCAGGCCCTGTGCCCCTGCCAGGACTGGGCAGCCTGCTACAAATTGATTTCCAGAACCTGCCATATTACTTGTACAAGGTGAGGAGCTGGTGGTGGGCAGCAGAGGACATGTAGAAGCCCAGAGACAGAGCTGGGAAGCCACAGGCCACGCAGGGAGCAGAGCCCGGAGAGGTTGACAGGCTTACTGGGAGGGCCACTGCAGGGCCTGATTGCACTCTGGGCTGTTCAGGCCCAGGTGTGGCAGGGCAAAAGCCGGGGGTGGGGGATGAGATGTGGCAGTGGGTTTGGGATGCCATTGCACAGAGCAGAAGCTGTGTACACCCCAAGTGTTTCCTGATTATCAGAGGGAGAGGGGTCACATTTCAGTTGGACATGTTTCAGATAGAAGTTCAGTGACCCCTTGAACCTCATGCTCCCTTGTGAATTTCTTTCTTTGCATAGGGGACACTAAGGGTCGGGGGGCTATTTTATGAATCTGGCCTGTTATGTCTGGACCATCACTGCTGCAGTGATGTTACCATTCCAGCCCAGCAGCATGACACCAGGATTCAGGGTGGAGATGGAGCTTAGTGGCAGAGCACTAGTCTGACATAATGGAACTCTGCGTATAGAAAAAATAATAGAACACATCTTTGTCCATGTCCTGCTCAATCTGAGTCTTTGGCTTGTGTACCAAGCCTGCGTCCTGCAGTCTGGCACAGCCTCCATTGACCAGTGCCCCGATGCTCTGCCCGCAGATGCAGCATCGATTCGGGGATGTGTTCAGCCTGCAACTGGCCTGGAAGCCGGTGGTTGTGATAAATGGGCTGGAAGCTGTGCGTGAGGCTCTAGTGACCCGTGGTGAGGACACTTCAGACCGCCCACCAGTGCCCATCTATGACCACCTGGGCTATGGACCAAGAGCCAAAGGTTAGGAGTGGCGGGACAGGATCAGCCCCCTAGCTGGGCAAGGAGACAGTGACAACGGAAGGACACAGCCTAGTGGGGGCGGGGTGGGAGGAGAAGCATTGTCGAATGATACAAGGAAATGCACCCGAGTAGCCTGGGCAGGAGAGTTTTCACAGGAAAGGCCTGTCTCGGGTGGTAGAAAACATTCTGCCATATAGACAAGTTTCAGTGCACCTGTCCACTCTTCTGCAGGGGTGATCCTGGTACCCTATGAGCAGGCCTGGCGGGAGCAGCGGCGCTTTGCCTTGTCCACCCTGCGGAACTTCGGCCTGGGCAAGAAGTCCCTGGAGCAGTGGGTGACCGAGGAAGCCGGCTGCCTGTGTGCAGCCTTCGCTGACCAAGGTGATCTCAGGCTATAGACACCAGGAGGAAACAAGGTTCACAGGGGATGTGGGGAGAGGATTGCCTCACTGCTTCTCTCTCTCTCTGTCTCTGTCTCTCTTTCTTTTCTATTTTTGCCAGTTCTAGGTCTTGAACTCAGGGACTAGGCACTGTCCTTTAGCACTTTAGCTCAAGGCTAACACTCTGCCAATTGAGCCACAGCACCACTTCCAGCTCTTTCTGTATATGTAGTACCGAGGAATCTGGTCCAAGACTTCATGCATGCTAGGCAAACACTCTACCACTAGGCCACAGTCCCAGCCCAGATTGCCTCATTTCTACCTCTATTCTTCCAGGTCGCCCCTTCAGTCCCACCGCTCTCCTGAAAAAAGCTGTGTGCAACGTAATCTCCTCCCTCATCTTTGCCCGCCGCTTCCAGTATGATGATGCATATCTGGAAAGGATATTGGAGCTGACTGACAGCTCTGTGAAGGAGGACTCTGGATTCATTCCTGAGGTGTAGACTACAGGGCCAGCTCCAGGCAGCTCCCAGGGGAGAATAGTGGCCTGGGGAGAGGGGCTGGAACTGGAGAAACTCTGACAGTAGAAGCAGTAAAGAGTCCTAGGAGCCAGAAGCCCAGAACTGCCATCCTACCTACTCAGAAGGCTGAGATCTGAGGATTGCAGTTCAAAGCCAGCCAGGGCAGGAAAGTATGTGACGTTCTTATTAACCACCAGAAAACAGGAAGTGGCACAGTGGCTCAATGGGTAGAACGACAACCTTGAGCTGAAGAGCTCAGGGACAGTGCCCAGGCCCAGAGTTCAAGCCCCACAACTGACTGAAAAAAAGGAGTCCTAGGGGCAGAGGACTCTGAAGAGAGATGGTGTGCGCCCCCGTCCCCCATGGAGACAGTCCTCTGGCAGCAAGAGCCTCAGGAGGCTGGCACTAGGGAAGGGGAGTGGGTGACCAGAGGGGGCAGACAGGGCCTGTGTCCATCCTGGAGGACACAGGTCTGAGAATGGTCCAGCTGTGCAGTGAACACACCTGGACTCCGCCTCCTGTGCTCTCACAGCTGCTGAACGCGGTCCCCATCCTCCTGCACATCCCAGGACTGCCTGGCAAGATCTTCCCCGCACAGAAGGCCTTCATGGCCCTGCTGGACGAGCTGCTGGACGAGCACAGGAGGACCCGGGACCCGGCCGAGCCTCCCCGAGACCTGACCGACGCCTTCCAGGCTGAGGTGGAGAAGGTGAGGTGTGACCACCCCCACCCCACAGATTGGGGTGCCAGTGGAGGGCATCTGGGGCTTTGTCCTCTGCTGCCCCGGCCCAGACCCTCCTTGCTCTCCCACAGGCCCAGGGGAGCCCGGAGAGCAGCTTCAACAAGGCCAACCTGCGGGTGGTGGTGGCAGACCTGTACACGGCGGGCATGGTGACCACGTCCACCACGCTGTCCTGGGCCCTGCTGCTCATGATCCTGCACCCGGACGTGCAGCGTGAGCCAGCTGGGGCTGCGGGGTGGGGGGGGGGGTAGTGGAGCAGGGACTCGGCCTCTCCTGGACTGGACTGTCAACACAGAGGCGGGGCCTGGCCCAGGCCTGGAGACTGACTGCTGTGGCCCTGCTTGTCCCCGCAGGCCGCGTGCAGGAGGAGATCGATGAGGTGATCGGGCAGGGGCGGCGGCCGGAGATGGAGGACCAGGCCCGCATGCCCTTCACCAACGCAGTGATCCACGAGGTGCAGCGCTTTGCAGACATTATCCCGGTGAATCTGCCCCACATGACATCCCATGACGTGGAAGTGCAGGGTTTCCACATCCCTAAGGTAGGCCCTGCTGTCCACCCCAGATGGCCCTTGCAGCACAAGGATAGGAAGACGCAGATCATCCCTGACAGGACCACGGAGTCTGGGTAGACAAGAAATAACTAGCCGTGGTCGTAGAGAACAGCCACACGCAGGGACGGGGCAGTCTGACTCCCATGAGAAGCTTGTCATTGGTTCTGGGTTGCAGGGCAGGTGAAAGGGTTGCACACATGCCAGGGGAGTGGCCATGTGTGTGGTGTGATGATCACGGTGTCCCCAGCCCCTGTCACCTCACCCCTCCACCAGGGCACCACGCTGCTCACCAACCTGTCCTCGGTGCTGAAGGACGAGCGCGTCTGGGAGCAGCCCTTCCGCTTCCACCCCGCGCACTTCCTGGACGCCCAGGGCCGCTTTGTGAAGCCTGAGGCCTTCATGCCCTTCTCAGCAGGTGCGTGGGGCCCGGCTCCCTGGCCCGTGCTGGGGTCACAGGGTGGCTGCGAGGTGGCCCCAGGCCCCAGCTGACCGATCCCGCTCGCTGTCCCCCACAGGCCGCCGCGCGTGCCTCGGGGAGCCCCTGGCACGCATGGAGCTCTTCCTCTTCTTCACCTGCCTCCTGCAGCGCTTCAGCTTCTCGGTGCCCGCAGGCCAGCCCCGGCCCAGCGACTTCAGGATCTTTACCTTGCCTGTTTCCCCATGCCCCTACCAGCTCTGTGTTGTGCCACGCTAGAAGGAGCACCAAGACCCCAATCTACCCCAAGAGGTGTCACAACGCACAATAAACCAGTGGGGTCCCTGGTCCAGCGTCCCTGCCTGGCCTTTCGGTGGTGATCCTCAGCCACACAGTTTCATGCTTACCCACCCTACCCGGTGCACTTGAGTCTGACACAAACAGGGGGTTTTGCAGCTTGGCTGCCCCGTCTTTCCCATGAAGTCTCACTTTACTTGGGCTTGGTCAAGTGTTTTGCTAATGTTTGATTCCTAGAAGGTTTACATATTTTAGAAACAATAATACATTTAATATACGAAGGAGCTAGCAACGATTAGCCTCCTAACCACACAGATATCATATGTGTATATCAATTTATCACATATACATATTCATGTAGCTTTTGCCTTTTGTAGTAAAAATTTGCCTTTTAAGTAGGTCCCATAGTAGCTGTAGAGAACTGACAAAAAAATATTACAACTTTCTATGTCTTAAAAATTAGAGGTGACAATATCCCCCAAGTCACCCTATCTCCTAGCGACTTAGGCTGAGTACTGAGGATCTTTTTTTTTTTTTGTGGGTCATGGGGCTTGAACTCGGCCTAGGCACTGTCCCCTAGCTGTTCAGCTCAAGGCTACCACCCTACCCTTGAGCCAAGCCCCACTCCCCGTTTTCTAGAAGTTAATTGGAGATGAGCCTCAGGTCCTTTTGTGCCCAGGCTGGCTTTGAACTTTGATCCTCAGATCTCAGTCTCCTGAGTAGCTAGGGTTACAGGCATGACAACCCTCCCACCCCCACAGACTCTTATCTCCAGTTAACTACTAGAAAGCCAGAAGTGGACCTGTGGCTCAAAATAGTAGAGTGCTAGTCTTGAACAACAAAACAAAACAACAAAAAACTCAGGGACTATGCTCGGGCCCTCAGTTCAAGTCCCAAGATCAACAATAAAAAGACTTGGTTTCTTAAATAGTTACAAGCCTGATAAAATCTTTAGAAAACACAAATCTGTCCTCTTAAGGTATTTTCTTGCCAGTGTTACCTAGAGTGGAGCAGTATTCTTAAGAAGTGACGCTGTGGCTCAAGTGGTAGAGAATTAGGTACTAAAGGGTATGAAATTTTGGCCTTAGACATTTCTTTAGGTAACACTTAAATTTTTAACCAACTTAATCATGCATATAAACTTTTCATCAGTTCCATCTTTTCTCTACTTCTGAAGTCCCACTGCAGACTTTTTCTGAGCCTTCTGGAGTTTTGCTTTTTTTTGTTATTGTTTTTGTTTTTGCTTCCATTTCCTTGTCCATTTTGGAACAGTCCCTTAGGGCAAACTTCACAAAATCTTTTTCTCAAGTCAAAAGATTCTTTTATTTCTTCTTTTTCTTTAATTTTGCTAAAGCTTAGAACTTAAACAAAATGGTCTAACAAGTAAGAATTCTCCAAAATGTGTCATCTTATATATGTTGATTAAACATACACATTTAGACATTTTAGTATCCATCAAATCAAATTGTCCAAAAAAATAAATAAATGCTTATAGTAGCCTTTTACTTTTAACAAAGATCCAGGAAGAAATCAATTTCTCTAGATAATAGCGATTAATAAAAATATACCTGTTAATGTACCCATATATTGTAAAAAAAGAGTTAATTCCAAATTATATTTATGATAGAATGAGACAAATATTGATGTTTGTCTTTCAAGTCCCTTCAGTCCTAAATTTGGGAGCTAATTTCTAAATGCCTGCATTTTAGTTCAGCTTTGGATATCTGGTTTTTCTTTTCCTTTTTTTCTTTCCTTTTTTTTTTTTTTTTTTGTTCTTTGTTGGTCCTGGGCTTGAACTAAGTGCCTGGGTGCTATCCCTGAGCTTTCTCACTCAAGGTTAGTGCTCTACCACTTTGAGCCATAGCTCCACTTCTGATTTTCTGGTGTTTAATTGAAGATAATTGTCTAACAGACTTTCCTTCCTGGGTTGGCATCAAACTGGGATCCTCAGATCTCGGCCTACTGAATAGCTAGTATTTGAGGCATGAGTCACTGGTGCCCAACTGTCTGGTTCTTAGAAACAGCAGCAGAAGAAGTAGGGAAGAAAATAAACAGAAAACTGCAGCCACAATTCTAAACACATTCACATATGCACACATAAGCAAAAAAAAAAAAAAAGTTTTTGGTGCCAGTTTCTTGGGCTTAAACTCAGAGCCTCTTATTCTTGCTTGGCTTTTTTAAATCAAGTTCTCTCCCACTTGACCATACCCATCTTCTTGCTTTTTGTCAGTTAATTGGAGGTAAGAGTCTCATAGACTTTTTTGCCTGGGCTAGGTTTAACCTCAATCCTCAGGCCAGGCGCAAGTGACTCACACCTGTAATCTGAGACACTCAGGAGGCTGAGAGCTGAGGATCATGTTTCAAAACCAGCACAGCATGAAAAATCTGAAAAGTTCATGAAATTCTTATCTACAATTATCTACCAGAAAGCCGGAAGTGGCGCTGTGGCTCAAGGAGTAGGGTAGTAGCCTTAGCTGAAGAGCTTAAAGACAGTGCCCAGGCCCAGAGTTCAAACCCCATGACCAACAAAACAAAAAAAAACCTCTCACTCCTCAGATCTCAGCCTCTGAGTAGCTAGGATTACAGGTATGAGCTGCCAATTCCCAGCTCAAAAAAATTTTTTTTAGTCATGCCAAAACATGTCAAGTTTAATGTACAGAAGAAAACTTCTGGAGTTAGATTGAGTGGTCACCAGAACAATGGTCATTTATTTGCAGAAGCAGATCAAATTTTTCCCAAGGCTGTGCCTTTTAGGTCTCATTGGATCAAAGCAAGGACCAAAGCCAGGCAAGTGCACTGAGTCAGACTTCAGAGGGAATGCTGCCACAGTCATCAAGTCAGCCATCACAGAGACTAATCAACACACTCAAGATGATGCACTCACCTACATTCATTCAGAGCAAGCCCCTAGACAGACCATCCTCCTGTCCTTTATCGGAGTAAACTACTCAGCTACAATTTTTCTATGGTAGTCTCGGCATTTTTCACTCTCACGCAAATCACAGCCCTGCTAATTGCTACATTTTAAACTTCACAAATGGCAAAAGTTCAAATGAATCCAAATGCTTAGAACAAGGAAGTCCAAATTTGCCAGTCAGACAGGAACAGAATAGTTCAGATAAAGCAGAAACTGCCTCAGAAGAGCCTCCAGGAAGCCCAAAGTTCATCATTGAGAAGAAACTTAGAAAAGGTCAGATTTAGAGTCCTGTAGATTCCAGATATTTATTTTTCCATCTCACCAAATAATGGCAAGAAGCAGGTCAAAGCAGCCAACATAGAAAGATTAGGGACTTTACCGTGAAAGTACTCCTGTCAGCTCTTGGACCAGTTCCATTTTCTTTCTGTCTGGAACTGGCTAGCTGTAAGTAGCTAATGCCCAGTGGACATATTTCCTCCTGGCTGGCTCACCAAAACTGAAACCAGATTTTCAGGCCTCAGATCCAAACTCAAGGGGTGCCAATAGGTAAGATGCAGCAACTTTCCCCAATATCTCCAACTGACAAGTAAGGGTAAAGGGATGAAAAAGGAGATATAGGCCAGGAGTTTGGCCTAGTAGAGTGATTCCTAGCATGCACAAAGACCTGGGTTCGATTCCTTGAGACCACATACATAGGAAAATTCAGAAGTGGTGCTGTGGCTCAAGTGGTAGAGCTCCACTTTTAGAAATCTCAATTACAGTGCTCAGCCACAGGACTGGCAAAAAAAATTATATATATATATATATATATATGTATATTGCATGGCGCAGGCAGCCATGTAACAGAGACAGTAATGTTCATATTTCTGATTTTGTGAAGAACTCTGTTCTCATCCTTAGTTCCACCATCTGACATTCCCATCAAGTGCAAAAGCTTCTACAACCTGTACCTCAGCCGCTCCAGTGAGTCTGACTTGGAGTTCATTGTGGCAGTCAATTCTACGCCCTGTAGAACAGGTGTTTTCCTTGGTGAAATATCTGTCCAAGGCCTTTGCCCCTTTGGATTGATTTCTTCATTCAGATGAGGAGGTCTTGCTAAGCATTTGCTGGCCTGGCCTTGCACTGCAATCCTCTAAGCCTCTGTCCCCTGAATCACTGGAGTTAGAGGCATAGCTACTTTTACCAGGTCCATTTTTGTTTATGGGAGAAGAGTTCACAACTTTAGCCTGAGCTGGCCTCAAACTCAAGATCCTCCTGAGTAGCTGGAATTACAGGTAATTCCTAACGTGCCTAGCACATTTGGTATTGATTTTGAGATAGGTTATGACTATTCAGACCAGTTTGGCCTCAGGCTTACTTCGTAGCCCAGACTGCCCTCGAACTCAAGATCCTCCTACTTCTACCTTCTGAGTAGCTGTGTGGCTTTACATGTGTGCACCACCAAACCCAGATTCTTCCTCTTCTCCACCTCCTCCTCTTTTTCCTCCTCCTCCCCTCTTCTTCCTCCTCCTCTTCCTCCTATTCTTCCTCCTCCTCTTCCTCCTCCTGCATCTCCTCTTCCTCTTCTTCCTTTTCTTTCTCTTGTGTCTGGAGAAGACAGTTCCCCCTACCATTCTTACCATTTAAAGAAAGAAGGCCCAATGCCACTTGCCAAGCTAAAGAAATTTCACAGCAACTTTTATGGAAACTAGGTGTCCCCAGAAAGATGCTGCTGTGTCTGAAACTGGAATGGCCCCTTGGGAATGTTCCCTAGTGAACATGGGTCCTGTGCTTCACGCATGAGCTTTCCCCCTCCCATACTCAGCGCAAGGTTGCTGCCTTCCCCTGGTCTCTGTCCAGTTCCTCAGGAGCTGATGGCACTGGCCTGTCCTTTCAGGCCTTCCTTCAGGGTTCATCTTCAATGGCCAGCTTGAGTGAACTGAGAAGCTTCCAGAAAAGGAGCAAAGTATATCTCTCTGCGTGGGTGATTTCCCAGAAGGATTACCTGATGGGAGAAGACCTGCTCCGAATGTGACTTTACTAGCCCATCCGTGGGGACCCTGCATAGGAGACAGAGGGAAGTGAGAAAACCCCAGCACTGCCTGTGTCTGTCTGCTTCCCAGGTGCCCGACTCAGGCCATGATGCTCCGCCTCACCACAGACCCACCAACATGGAGCCAATTGGTCGAGGGCCGGGCCCTCTGAAAACAGGAGCCAAACAAATCCCTCCTCCCTTAAGCTACATCTTTCCAAGACTTTGTCACGGCAGTGAAAGCTCTGACAGGTGCCTGGTTGTACCCTGTCTCCATGAAGACCCATTCTTGGTGAGCAGAGCTCACAGAAGTATTTCTGGGGCAGCAAATCCACCCGTGCCATGCTCTAGCTCAACTGGTAGCTCTTTTCCTTTGGTTAATCGCATCCAACCAGAATCAAGGAATTGTATATTTGGCTTGTTTTTTGGTGCTTTCCATTTCCTTAGACGCCAAGTCTGCCAGTGCCTCAAGGATTGGTTCTATTTGTAATCCCAGAGAGGAAGTCACTTCTCCCCGCTGGCCACAGGCATCTCCCCATGAGGGAGCCATCAGGACCCGGAACTCTGCCTATGACCCCTTTATCTCCCTCTGCCCAGACTAGGCTCTCAGCATACTTCAGAGTGATGATGTTATCCTGGCGGCTCACCCCACAAGCCAACCATGTCAGGGGGCCCTAGACCCCCAAGGACCCAGGGACTAGCTAGGGTTGGCAGATCCCAGCGAGCCTCTTCCACCACTGTCAGTTTCCTGTTGTGAGAGGTGCAAATAAACAACCCAGGGGACAGAGTCCTAGAGAGACACAGGGCAGGGTTCCAGCTGTCCTCCTGTCCTCTGGAGCCATGAAGAAAGTTACTAGCTCTCAGTCACCAGCTGTATGTGGGATTCTTGTTTGACCCAGAAGCTGTAGCAGCCCCTAGATATGGACAGAGTGCTTTGGCGTTTGGTGTTGTAGGAAGGAGTCATCTGGACAAACTGATCCTGACGGATTCGAATCCCACCAGGGTTCACACTCCTCAGCGTGGATGAAAACTAAAGGCAAACAAAGGCCCTGTCCAGCACCTCTCTACCAGAGCCCACAGGTCATGGTACCGCTGAGGAAGATCCAGCAGGTACAGAATTTGAACACTCCAGACTTGCCAAATGACCTTTCCCTGACGGGAAAACCCCTGATCTAGAGGCACTGCCATCAGCCCCGTAGAACTCACCTGACCCTGGAGGCCGTCATCTGTTTACTCACATGCTACCCCGAAGAAGCCGAGCAATGAGGGAGGTGATTGGCCAGATTCACACCTGGTGAGACACCCTCTTAGGGCTTAGTTTTTAGTTTATTTCGCAAAGGGCCTCCTGCTTTTTCCAGCTTACCTGGGATTGCAAGCCACCATGCCTGCTGGCTGACTTGTGTTACTTCTCGAAACAGTTGTTAGTTGATTCCTCTCTTCTTAGGGCCTCTCATTATGTGGACACCGCATTCCAATGGCTGAGACAGGAAGACTGAGTCCAAGGCCAGCCTGGGCTACCTAGTAAGACCTGTGTCACAACCAAGAAAAGAAAGAATGCCACACAGAGAAATAAGCAATCAGGGGAAACTGTGTGATGCTATAATCACTGGGCAATGCCTGTAATTCTAGGTATTCAAGAAGCTGACCGGAGAATCACAGATAGAGACATCCCTGGCAGCAAAGTCCATGAAACTCAAATCTCTAATTAACCAGAAACAGGAAGCAGAGCTATGCACCCCCTTGAGCAAAAATCCCAAGGGATAGCACCAGCCATGAGTTTAAAACCCATGACAGATAAAAAGAAGAAAGAAAAAAAATCAGTAACTGGAGAAGTATCTCATACCTGTAATCCATGGTGCCATTAGGTGCAGCAAGGAACTCACAAGCCAAAAGATCGCCATGGCCTCTTAATATTCACATTCTGATTTGTCAGGGTCAGGGAAGAGAAAATCGATGGAGCCCAAACCTCATTGAGGAGAGGCTGTATCCAGGTAGTACCAGCCAGGAGGAGCTAGGGTGCCTGCAGTGCACTGGGACCAAATGTTCATGGATCTGACCATGCACACGCATGTGACTGTGTGTGTGTACCATTCTGGGTATGAAAATGTCGGGTGGTCACAGCTGGTCTGGGGATCTCTGAGCATACAGAACGTTTCTGGGATAAGTATGACGACAGGACCAGGACAGGACAGGAATTCTGGTTTGGAGAAAGTTTGAGGGGCCCAAGTGGGGACCCAAAAATCTCCTTGTGAGCCATTACACAAAAGGAAATGTATTCGGACCAATGAGCAAGGGTTGGACCTTGGGGAACGATTAGAATGGGAAAAGAGCATCAGAGTGGAGCTGCAGGACAAAGCCTGGGCCCTTCCTGCAGACAGGGAGAAAAGCCAAGCAGACCCGACATGGGCACACATGCCCGGACTCTCCCATGAGAACTCAGAGCTCTGCGGGCAGAAGACCATGACCAGGCCCATCCTTTGGGCTCCAGGGGTTGGGGTCCCACGGAAGCTCATCTGTGTGGAAGGAGCCAGCCTCTGGCGGGCATTCCATCCTGGGAGGAGACAGGGACTGATGCAGATGGAGGGAGGGCCTCTCCCTCCCAGCTCCCCATTCCAGTCTCTCAATCAGCCCAGCTCACGACAAGGGAAGGCAGGATCCTCAGGAGCAGACGTGAGAAAGCTGTTTTCTAAGAAGAGGTGAGGGAAGGGAAGGACATGACTGAGGAGACGCTGTGGCACATGACAGGGTCCACTGGGGAGGAGGAGTGGGGACAGACAGCCTGCAGACAGCAGTGTGTGCAGCATGAAGGATGGGTCCCTGCTGGGTCTGCCCTGGTCCCAGTGGCCCTGAGTAGCAGTGGGAGAGCTAAGAGGGACAGAGCTCTGCAGCTGCCCCAGCCCAGGAGCTGCCTTGACCCCGCCTAGTGCCATGGATGTCTGCCAGGGTGGATTCGTGGCAGGAGACAAAGGTCAGCCTCCTTACCTTTCTGAGGGACCTCCCAGGTTGGTTGAGTGCACAGCCCGGTCCTGGGTGTGGGCAGTGGTGCCCAGAGGAGTCCAGTGGGCAGCGAGGCAGCCATGGGGCTGCTGACAGGGGAAGCGCTGTGGCCTGTGGCCCTGGCCCTGGCCATCTTCCTGCTCCTGCTGGACCTGATGCACTGGTGCCAGCGCTGGGCTGCTCGCTACCCACCAGGCCCTGTGCCCCTGCCAGTACTGGGAAACCTGATGTACATGGACTTGCAGAACCTGCCATACTGCTTCTACAAGGTGAGGAGCTGGTGGTGGGCAGCAGAGGACACGTGGAAGCCCAGACACAGAGCTGGGAAGCCACAGGCCACCCAGGGAGCTCAGCCCAGGAGCTGAGAGGCTTCCTGGGAGAGGCAGTGCAGGGCGTGATTGCAGTCTGGGCTGTCGAGACCCCAGTGTGGCAGGCAGAGGCTGGGGTGAGACGCGGCAGTGGGTTTCAGTGCTGGTGCACAAAGCCCAGGTCATGTCCTCTTTTTGTGTTTCCCGATTATCAGAGGGGCTGAGCACTGGGCAGCCTTTCAGGTGGTCATGAGGTAGAGAGAGGCAGTGTCCACTGGAATCTGCTGCTGCTGTGTGATCTTGGGGTCTTCCCTGTGGGGTCACACTCCCTGGGGACGTCTGGGTCTTGTGCACACTGGATGCCTGGAGCTCCTGTGGATACTTTGGGGTTTCTGGGCAGCTCACAGCCAGTGGTCCTTTCCAGGGAGGGTTCCCTGAGCAGAGCCCAGGCCTCCTGCTTACCCTGCTTGATTCACCTGGTAGCCCACGACCTGAGGGTGTTTGAAACGGGGGTGGTGGATGATATGATCGTGGGACTCCCTCTACAGCTGCAGCAGCGCTTCGGGGAGGTGGTCAGTCTCCAGATGGCCTGGAGGCCAGTGATGGTGCTCAACGGACTGGAGGCCGTGCATGAGGCCCTGGTGAAGCACAACGAGGACACCGCTGACCGTCCCCCCATGCCTGTTTATAAATACCTGGGCTTTGGACCCAGATCTCAAGGTAAAAGGCAGCAGGGGGCACAGGAGGCCAAGAGACTGACCTGGGGGACAGTGACCTGAGAACAGGGGGTTTCCAGGAGGACAGATGGGTGGTACACTAGGGAGAGCCAATAGAAGCAGGGAGAAAGTAACAGATCAGTAAAAGGAGTAGACATGGCGCAGGTGCTCTGGGGGAGGTGAGGCAGAGGAATCCAATTCCAGCAGGGCCAGTAGGGGAAGCTGAGGCCACACCCAGGTCACTGAATGAGGACTAGGGTCATGTCAAGCCTATGACAATCCGATTGGTCGCTGAGGCATTGCCTGGATGTTCTCCTCATCACCGATTGGAAGCCTGGCTGTAGTCATGCCACGTCTCCCTCCTCCCCAGGGGTGATCATGGCCCGCTACAGCCAGGCCTGGCGGGAGCAGAGGAGATTCTCTGTGTCCACCCTGCGCAACTTCGGCCTGGGCAAGAAGTCACTGGAGCAGTGGGTGACTGAGGAGGCCGGCTGCCTCTGTGAGGCCTTCGCTGACCACTCCGGTGAGTGATGGCAGGAGGGACGCCAGCTGAAAGGTGGCATGAGGTGGACAAGGATGAGGACAATACTCTGACCTCCTTCCTGCTCCCAGGTCGCCCCTTCAGCCCCAACACTCTCCTGAACAAAGCTGTGTGCAACGTGATCTCCTCCCTCATCTACGCTCGTCGCTTTGACTATGATGATGCCCTCCTGGACAGGATGCTGGAGCTGTTGCAGGACAAAATGAAGGAGGAGTCAAGCATCCTAACTGTGGTGTGGAAGGGGATTCTGCAGGCCCAGCTCCAGCAGCTGGAGCTCCGGGGGGAGGATTTGTGTGCGATGCCATGGGGATATCAGAGAAAGTCAGGCAAGGAGCTGGAGAAACTCAGACAGTGGGCATGAGAGAAGTGACCTAGGGTCAGAAGGCACCAGAGATTGAACATCTGGGCCCCAGTGTCCCAGCTGGAGCTGGAGAACACCAGGACATTGGCACTGGGGAGGGGAGAAGGAAACCAGTGGGCATCGGCAGGGGCTAAGTCCATCCTGGAGGACACAAGGTTTCTGTGCTCTCACAGCTGCTGAACGCGATCCCCATCCTCCTGCACATCCCAGGGCTGCAAGGGAAGTTCTTCCCGGCACAGAAGGCCTTCATGGCCCTGCTGGACGAGCTGCTGGACGAGCACAAGAGGACCCGGGACCCGGCCGAGCCTCCCCGAGACCTGACCGACGCCTTCCTGGCTGAGGTGGAGAAGGTGAGGTGTGACCACTGCCACTCCACAGATTGCAGTGCCAGTGGAGGCCATCTGGGGCCTTGTCCTCTGCTGCCCTGGCCCAGACCCTCCTTGCTCTCCCACAGGCCCAGGGGAGCCCCGAGAGCAGCTTCAACGAGGACAACCTGCGTGTGGTGGTGGCGGATCTGTTCATGGCGGGCATGGTGACCACGTCCACCACGCTGTCCTGGGCCCTTCTGCTCATGATCCTGCACCCGGACATACAGCGTGAGCCAGCTGGGGCTGCGGGGGTCGGGGGGACAGTAGAGCAGGGACTCGGCCTAAGCTGGTCTGGACTGTCAACACAGAGGCAGGGAGATCGGGGCCCGGGCCTGGGGACTGACTGCTCTGCCCGTGCTCATCCACGAAGGTCGCGTGCAGGGGGAGATCAATGAGGTGATCGGGCAGGGGCGGCGGCCGGAGATGGAGGACCAGGCCCGCATGCCCTTCACCAACGCAGTGATCCACGAGGTGCAGCGCTTTGCCGGCATTGTCCCAGTGGGGGTGCCTCACATGACCACTCGGGACATTGAGGTCCGAGGCTTCCTCATCCCCAAGGTAATGCCTTGTCTATCACCCAGTGACCATCCACCACCACCACTTACCAGTGACCATCCACATCCACCACTTACCAGTGACCATCCACACCCACCACCACTTACCAGTGACCATCCACGTCCACCACTTACCAGTGACCATCCACCACCACCACTTACCAGTGACCATCCACGTCCACCACTTACCAGTGACCATCCACCACCACCACTTACCAGTGATCATCAATGTCCACCACCACCACTTACCAGTGACCATCCATGTCCACCACCACTTACCAGTGACCATCCACCACCACCACTTACCAGTGACCATCCACGTCCACCACTTACCAGTGACCATCCATGTCCACCACCACTTACCAGTGACCATCCACCACCACCACTTACCAGTGATCATCCACCACCACCACTTACCAGTGACCATCCATGTCCACCACCACTTACCAGTAATCATCCACGTCCACTACCACTTACCAGTGACCATCCACCACCACCACTTACCAGTGACCATCCACCACCACCACTTACCAGTGATCAACCACATCTACCACCACTTACCAGTGACCATCCACCACCACCACTTACCAGTGACCATCACCACCATCACTCCCCCTGTATTATATGCGTGGGGTGAGGGATGCAGTTGGGAGGCTCATCCCTGTGATCAGTGGCTCCAGAGCTGGGGAGAGGCAGACCTGCTTGGCCAAAGGGAGGGTCACCACACAAGAGGCCGGATCTGTAGGCACCGTTTCACTGTGTGTCGCCTGCTGTGGACACAAGGGCAGCTCCCAGAAGCAGCCAGGACTCAGCATGAGGTGGAAGGACACTTGTTGACCAAAGTATTAGCCATGTATACAGAGTGACCTCCAAGGAGTCCGGTGTGCCCCTCACCTCACCCCTCCACCAGGGCACCACGCTGCTCACCAACCTGTCCTCGGTGCTGAAGGACGAGCGCGTCTGGGAGCAGCCCTTCCGCTTCCACCCCGCGCACTTCCTGGACGCCCAGGGCCGCTTTGTGAAGCCCGAGGCCTTCATGCCCTTCTCAGCAGGTGCGTGGGGCCCGGCTCCCTGGCCCGTGCTGGGGTCACAGGGTGGCTGCAAGGTGGCCCCAGGCCCCAGCTGACCGATCCCGCTCGCTGTCCCCCACAGGCCGCCGCGCGTGCCTCGGGGAGCCCCTGGCACGCATGGAGCTCTTCCTCTTCTTCACCTGCCTCCTGCAGCGCTTCAGCTTCTCGGTGCCCGCAGGCCAGCCCCGGCCCAGCGACTTTGGGGTCTTTGAAGCTATGGTGGTGCCGGCCCCGTACAAGCTGTGTGCTGTGCCCTGCTAGAGAGACCTCCTTGTCTGCACTTGCACCCCAGGGGCAGGCTACACACACATTGGGAAATTGCTGGCTTTACCCAGAATCTACCTTCCAGTGTCCCCAGGACGGGCCCTCCCTACCCACCTCTCACCCCTGGACCCTGTGAAGGATGGCTGTTTGGATCCTCAGCTGACAGCAGCCCCATTTGCCATCACCCACAATCCTCCAGTGACAAATGTCTTCTTACCCAAGTCATTAGCAGAGCAGTTCATAGCTTCCAGGCTTGGGGGAGGTGTCATGGTAGAGGGGGTGGGTAGAGTGCACCCAGAGAGCCCAGTTTCCCCCATCCTCACCACCACATGGCAGAGACCAGCCTCTCAGTTGACACTATCATGTGCAGTTGGTTTTCTTTCTTTCTTTCCTTTCTTGCTTTCTATGTTTTTTCCCTTGTCCTGGGGCTTGAAATCAGGGCCTGGGCACTGTCCTGGGATACTTTTTGCTTAAGGATGGCACTCTACCACTTGAGCCACAGGACCACTTCCAGCTTCTTCTGTGTATGTGTTTCCAGGGAATTGAATCCAGGGCTACTGCATGCTAGGCCAGCTCCTTACAACTAGGCCACGCTCCCGGCCCACATATAGGTATTTTTTTGGGGGGAGGGGCAATACTGGGTTGAACTCCAAGCCTTGAATTGGCTAGGCAGAGCCTCTTCCACTCAAGCTATGCTCCCAGCTCCAACTTCTTGGGGTTCTGTTTTTTCCCCCCAGGGCTTGAGCTCAGGGCCTGAGCACTGTCCTGGAGCTTTCTCAAGGTAGCTCTACTAATGGAGCCACAGCACCATTTCCAGAATTTTCTATGTATGTGGTGCTGAGGAATCAAAGCCAGGTCTTCAGGCACTCTACCACTAGGCCAAATTCCAAGCCCCCAGCCCCATCCAAAGTAGATGCATCAGGAAGGCAGGCAGTGGGCCAGGAGCATAGCCACAGTTAGCTATCAGGAGCCAAAAGCCTCCATGGCAAGGCCTGATGGGAGCCAAGAGGGCGCTCCCTTGCTGAGCCCTTCAGCCACCAGAGACAAGACTGGTGGGCTGCCCTCCTGATTGGGCCCGTCCCCTGTGTGCTGAGAGGATTCCTCTCTGGGCCGGGCAGGAACCAGAGGATGAGCTGGAGGATGCAGGTCAAGGCTCCAGCCTACTCTCCCCTAGTACAGTAGCCTGGATGTTAGAACAGGGAAAGGAGACCGATGGGCTGGGGGACTGGAGAGGGTTTGACCTTGTGCAACAATGTGACCAAGAAGGTGATGGTATGGTTATATAGAGAGAGAGTGAAAGAGAGAAAGAGAGGGAGAGCCTTTGCTTTTTTTCTATCGGGATACTGTGTGACCCTGGGCTTCTGTCTCTCCTTGGATGATGAGAAAATCGCAGCTCTTGTCTTTCTACTCTGATTTCTGATGCTGGGATCCTGGCTTACCTAGATCCTCACTCAGGCAGGTGCAGGGATGGATGAGGTGGGCCCTCATTTAATGACACACAACAGAGAAACAGCCAAGTCCAGGTGGACCGTGGTAAGCCAAATGGGCAAGCAGGCCTGGGAATGAGGAAGCAAGTCCAGCCCATCAAATGGGCCCGCTGGGAGGCAGGCATGAAAGCTGAGCTATCAAGCACTTCCTGCCTGAGAAATCTGCAGTGTGGTCTGGAATAGAGGCAGCCAGGCAATAGGGTCCACAAAAAGAGAGCTGGCCAATCCCCAAAGTCCCCACTGACTCCATCAAAGCCTTTCCCCTACCCCATGTCAGCACAGCACAGCCCTGGCCCCCTCCCCGCCTCCCTGCCCTGGGTCTCTCCTGCACAGCAACCTAATAAACTCTTGCTTTCTCTTCTTCTCCTGGCTTGGGAACACGACTGTGCCAGCCTTTGTGCCTAAACTCTCCACACAATAGCTGCCCTGCTCTTGTCCCTCTCTGTCTCCATTCCACAAAGGCTGATGGGAGCAGCATCTGAGGAACTCCCGAGTCTCCTGTGCCTTTAGGAAATGGGCTGGGCTGGAGACTTGGCCATTCAGAGCAGGAGGCTGAGCTGAGTCTGCAGAGGCCTGCAGCCTTCCCATTAGGATCCTGCATCTCCTCAGGGCCCAAGGACAGGGGCTCTGCAGGTCCCAGCAGTCCTGCCTGCTCCCTGGCCCTGTGTCTGAGGTGTGGGCACTGCAAGGCATTCACCAGCCAGAGCCCAGGGCTGGCAGGCGTGTGCAGGTGGCTGCAGGTCCCACCCAGGCTGCCCCGGGTCCCTGCAAGGTCTGCAAGGGAAAATCTGATATCTGCTCCAGGGTGTTGTTTGGTGTGATGTCTACCCCAGTGCTTGTGTGTGACATGATGTGTGCCTTGGGGCATTGTGTGTTTGTGTGACCTTTGGTTCCATTATCTCCACTCTGGGATGTTGTGTTATTGTGTGATCTTTACCAGAGCGAATTTGGTGGTATTATGATCTCTGCCCTGACATGTCGTGTAGTTGTGTAAACTCCAGTCTGGGGTGTTGGATGGTTGTGAGACTACTGGCCTGGGGATTATACGGTTGTGTGACTTCTGGCCTGGGGTTTATATAGCTGTGTGATCCCCATCCTGGGTCTGGTGTGGTTGTGTGGACCTTCCTTGGCTTGGGTTTAGGGGATGGAGCCCTGTAGGTGTAGACTGAGTGGTGGGTTCAAATCCCCAGTGCACTCTGAGAGGGCAGCCTGGCATAAACAATGGCAATCACTGGCAGGCAGTCCCGTGGCAGCCTTGGGCCTAAGCGGGCCCTGGGCAGCATCTGGAGACTGGGTAGGGCTCAAGTTCCCAGGTTTTGGCACCCCTCTACCCCTCAGGCCTTACCTGCCAGAATGAAGATGTGGGGCTGAGAGCATAGCCTAGTGGTTGAGTGCTCACCTAGCATGCACGAGGCCCTGGGTTCAATTCCTGGGTACCACATACACAGACAAAGCTAGAAATGGCACTGTGGTTCCAGTGGCGCACTGCTAGCCTTGAACAAGAAGTGTCCAAGGACCGTGCCCAGGTCCTGCATGCAAGCCCAGGTCTGGCCACAAAAAAAAAAAAAAGAGAGAGAGAGAGAAAGAAAATGAGCACCAGGTACAGGGACCTGAGGAGGCAGGAGGAGAAGGCGCCATGAGCAGGCAGCCCCGCCACCTGTGGCTCCCAGCAGCGGAAACTGGCTTTTCTCCTCTTCTGGGCCTTGAACCTCCTCCCCTGGTTTTCCAGGTCCAGTGACTGTGGCTGAGCAGATCTCAGGGCCCCGGGGCTTGGGCGGAGCCCTGCTACCTGCCCAGCCTGGAGAGCACAGCTCACCCCAGGCTCCTCCCCACCCTCCTCCTGCAGTGATTTCCATGGGTGGGTCGTGCTGAGAGGACAAGCCCTACAGGAGAGCTGGCGGCCAAACTCTGGCCTTCACTGGACTGGCACAGTCCTCACTTGCTTGTGGATTCACCCTTTTTCCCCACAGCTCCCCACAGCCCTGCCTTCCGGCTCAGTTCTGCTTGTCCTAGCCACAGAGTGGCCCAGCCAGGACAGTGGCTCCCTACTTACACACACACACACACACACACACACACACACACACACACACACACACACACACACACACATACAGAGGCCAGTCCCACCTTGAGGGAGCCCAGCTCACGAGAAGGGAAGGCAGGATCCTCAGGAGCAGACGTGAGAAAGCTGTTTTCTAAGAAGAGGTGAGGGAAGGGAAGGACATGACTGAGGAGACGCTGTGGCACATGACAGGGTCCACTGGGGAGGAAGAGTGGGGACAGACAGCCTGCAGACAGCAGTGTGTGCAGCATGAAGGATGGGTCCCTGCTGGGTCTGCCCTGGTCCCAGTGGCCCTGAGTAGCAGTGGGAGAGCTAAGAGGGACAGAGCTCTGCAGCTGCCCCAGCCCAGGAGCTGCCCTGACCCCACCAGTGCCATGGATGGCTGCCAGGGTGGATTCGTGGCAGGAGACAAAGGTCAGCCTCCTTACCTTTCTGAGGGACCACCCAGGTTGGTTGAGTGCACAGCCCGGTCCTGGGTGTGGGCAGTGGTGCCCAGAGGAGTCCAGTGGGCAGCGAGGCAGCCATGGGGCTGCTGACAGGGGAAGCGCTGTGGCCTGTGGCCCTGGCCCTGGCCACCTTCCTGCTCCTGCTGGACCTGATGCACTGGTGCCAGCGCTGGGCTGCTCGCTACCCACCAGGCCCTGTGCCCCTGCCAGTACTGGGAAACCTGATGTACATGGACTTGCAGAACCTGCCATACTGCTTCTACAAGGTGAGGAGCTGGTGGTGGGCAGCAGAGGACACGTGGAAGCCCAGACATAGAGCTGGGAAGCCACAGGCCACCCAGGGAGCTCAGCTCAGGAGCTGAGAAGCTTCCTGGGACAGGCAGTGCAGGGCGTGATTGCAGTCTGGGCTGTTGAGACCCCAGTATGGCAGGCAGAGGCTGGGGTGAGACGCGGCAGTGGGTTTCAGTGCTGGTGCACAAAGCCCAGGTCATGTCCTCTTCTCGTGTTTCCTGATTATCAGAGGGGCTGAGCACTGGGCAGCCTTTCAGGTGGTCATGAGGTAGAGAGAGGCAGTGTCCACTGGAATCTGCTGCTGCTCTGTGATCTTGGGGTCTTCCCTGTGGGGTCATGTCGGGAGCAAGAGTGGAAACAAACTGTACTTTGATTTGCATCAGATAATTGCTTGATTGTCTTATTGTTTTTTGGCCTTCTCCTGTTCAATTGATCTGAGATTTACCAATGAATGTAACCCTCAACAGCTCCCTGATTAACGATCTGGATGTAACACCTGGGAGGGCCCTGGTCTCGGGAGGGGATAAAAACTTTGTGTTAAGAATAAACGAGGCGGCAGTTTTTGCTTGGGCTGCAGACCTCCTGGACCCGATGTGTTTGTCTCTCTTCTAAATTTTCAAGTCCCTGCCCCTTATTTCAGGAACCCCAATTTGCTGCCGGGAGGCCCCGGCATCTGGCGCCTGAACAGGGACTTTGAAAATCTGGGACGAAGGTGAAGGACCCCTCCCTGTGGTGAGTAACACATCGTAGGACTATTAAGAGAGTATAGTCAGGAGTAATAATTATGGGTCAAGCTAATAGCCATGAGTTATTTCTACCGATCTTAACAGGCCTATTTGAAGCCCACGGAACGTGGGTGGAAGAGGGGGTGCTTCAGAGCTTCCTACAGTTTCTCGAGGAGGCATGCCCGAGGTCTGTAGAGGAGGCATTCCAAAAAGCCTGGCAGCGGATAGGAAAAAGAATTCAAGATTATTATGAGGTATATGGCCCCGAAAAGACCCCAATAGAGGCTACTACTGTATGGAATTTAGTAAGTAAATACATAGATCCTCTACATGAAGATGCTGAATTTAATCTTGAATTAAGGGAACTTTATGAGTTAAAGGACCCTTCTGAAGAACCTGAGGCTGAGCCATATGCCGCAGCCCAAGAGAGTCTAAGTGAGATCTTGCAAACGGAACAACAACCAGTAGATATTGAGTATCAGAATTCAGGTTTGAATACCAAGGAGGAAAGTTATGATGAGTCAATGGAGGGCCGAATGGCTACGATGGAGAAGAAGTTAGAAGAAATCCTACATTTTCTATCGAAAATGGGGACAGAGCAGAGAGCCCCCTCAGAAGTAGGAAAGAAATATGACCCTCAGGCCACTATGGTGTCTGATTCTAAACCTTACCCCTCACACCCACCGCCTCCGGCTGCAGCCTTACGGCCTCAATCCCTTTCTCAACCTTTAGGCAAGCCTAAAGGCCCTAGCAACAAGTCCCTGTTCAGGCGCCAGATGCCGGGGCCTCCCGGCAGCACAAAGACAATTGGGTAAATCTAAGCTTAAAACTTCAAGAAAAATATTAGGTTTGGATGTTTTACAATGTCTCAAAGAATTATTGTGTTGTCTTAAAGAAAAACTGGTAAATATTTTTCTAGATCCTGAAATCTGCATTTTATTGCAGGGCATACAGCTGTTTACATTGTAAACATTGTATCCTGTTCAGCTCAGAGGTGTTAGGGAATTTGGGATTTATTACTTTAAGTTAAAGTTTGGAAACATGTATTAGAGATTTAAATGTAAAATTGTTCATTAACGTCAGAAACTTTGCCTGTCCTTTCTTGCAAACTGACACTAGAAATCTGATGGTAAAATGTGGATAATGTGATTAGTATTTTAAAGGAATGTTTAAAAAAAAAAAAAAAAAAAAAAAAAAAAGGAAGAAAACTAAGTCCAGACTTGGACTTTTGGTGCACTGATGTCTATAGTTCTTGCATTAGGGAAAAACTGTTATTTGAGTTTAAACTGTCGTTGGAGTTTTAGACAGTAATCTAAACTGCATAAGAGCCCCTTTTTTCTAAAAGGCAAGAGGAGTGCCTTGGGCCCTAGGGGGCCTGAGGGCAGGAGCTCTTTGTGCCCTTAAAGGTTTTTCAATTGCAAATAAAGGCTAAGGTGTTAATTGTTTAAGCCAGTATCAGTAAAAGTTATTAAGAACATTGAAAATGGGTTTCTAAACAATATTTGAAAGTGAAGTTGTCTTATATGTTTAAAGAAAGAGAGAAAAGGAAAATCAGGACTACCAAAGTAATTGCTTAATTGCTATTTCAGCTTGCTCTTGTAACTTCCAGCTAGCCCATTGGAGAAGAACAGCAATCCTTATTCAGATGTAACTTTGGCCTTTTTCAGGTTCTAGGTAAGCTCATGCTTAGAGACTATTTCTGTGTCTACCACCTTGTTGCTCTAATTGGAGATACTTGGCCGTTTGTAGGACTCACTGATCTGAAAACTGCAGTTTTGAGCCAACCCCGGGCAGAGCAAAGTCCCTGTGAGATTGTGGTGTCTAATCTGGCAGCAGAGTGCTATTAAGGCAGAGTTGCTTTGGAGCTTGAAGCCGCAGAGTGCTAGCTCTGAGCTGAACAGCTGGGGGACAGCACTCAAGCACCAAGCTCAGGACTCACAGTGGCAGGGTGCTAGCCTTGAGCTGGAGAGCTGAGGGACAGTGCCCAGGCCCTGAGTTCAAGTCCAGCAACTAAGCAAGTGAATTGCCAATGGGACATTTATCCCTGTGTGGGGAAACTCTACTGGGACACGACGCAGAAAGCCTCTGCTTGGATGGCAGAGATGGTGTCAGATCTTAGTCACTTGTGCTTGGCCGATCAAATTAATCAGAGCCGGGAGGTCATAGAATAGTTTGTAAGCATGCCTTACTAATGCCCGTGCCTTTCATAACTGGGCAGGAACTTGTCAATCTTCTGTGATAGTGGATAGTTTAAAGCCCTAATTGAGCAAAATTTTTATTTATTTATTTATTTATTTATTTTTGACACCAGCCACAAATTCAGGAAAAGTTTGTGGATCTGAGACTTGTGTCTCTATTAATCTGTTTAGATCTGACAACTGAAGCATTGTTAAGGTTGCAGAAATTTAGTTCCCCAGACAATCAAGAAAAGGCTTTTGCAAATGGGTGCTATGTAACTACACTATTGTAGCCAAAGATGGTTTGTGCAGTTGTTAAATGTCAAATATGATCTCTAGTTTGGAGTAAATTATTATTCCTGATATCTAATCCTTGCAATCCCTAATAAACAGGCTAGGCTTTTTAAGGTCCCTGGTCAAGCACAGAGACAACGCCCCTGAGTCAGCTTGAAGAAGTCACAGAAGCCGAATCTCCGCCCATCTATCCCCTTTAGATGAAGGGACCAGTCATTTTTGGAAAGTGAGACAGGATAATGAGATATTAGAGACAGTGAAAAGAATAGAAATTGCACTTGTGTTTCTTTTAAAATAAAGACGGGGGATATGTCGGGAGCAAGAGTGGAAACAAACTGTACTTTGATTTGCATCAGATAATTGCTTGATTGTCTTATTGTTTTTTGGCCTTCTCCTGTTCAATTGATCTGAGATTTACCATATGAATGTAACCCTCAACAGCTCCCTGATTAACGATCTGGATGTAACACCTGGGAGGGCCCTGGTCTCGGGAGGGGATAAAAACTTTGTGTTAAGAATAAACGAGGCGGCAGTTTTTGCTTGGGCTGCAGACCTCCTGGACCCGATGTGTTTGTCTCTCTTCTAAATTTTCAAGTCCCTGCCCCTTATTTCAGGAACCCCAATTTGCTGCCGGGAGGCCCCGGCAGGGTCACACTCCCTGGGGACGTCTGTGTCTTGTTCACACTGCATGCCTGGAGCTCCTGTGGATACTTTGGGGTTTCTGGGGAGCTGACAGCCAGTGGTCCTTTCCAGGGAGGGTTCCCTGAGCAGAGCCCAGGCCTCCTGCTTACCCTGCTTAATTCACCTGGGTACCCATGACCTGAGGGTGTTTGAAACGGGGTGGTGGATGATATGATTGTGGGACTCCCTCTACAGCTGCAGCAGCGCTTCGGGGAGGTGGTCAGTCTCCAGATGTTCAGGAATCCAGTGGTGGTGCTCAACGGGCTGGAGGCCGTGCGTGAGGCCCTGGTGAAGCACAACGAGGACACCGCTGACCGTCCACCCATGCCCATCTTAGAACACCTGGGCTTCGGACCCAGATCTCAAGGCAAAGGGCAACACGAGGCCGAGGGACTGACCTGCGGGACAGTGACCTAAGGACAGGGGCCCCCTGGGGGGACAGATGGGCAGTGCACCTAGGAGAGCCAAAAGGGGCCAGGAAAGAGCAGTTCAGGGGAGGCAGTGGGAGTGCCCTGGGTGCACCTGAGTTCAGGGGGAGGCGGGGCAGCAATCTGGTGAGGAGGGCAGGAGGGCGGCCGGGGCCATGCACATGGCTCCCATTGGAGGGATCCATGTATAACCTGTCTTGCAAATTACAGGCAGTAGTGGAGATGGGGCCAGTGTGGAGTCCTCAGGACTGATTGGAGGCAAGGAGGAGGCGGGGTTTGGGTCATGTCTCTGTCACTAATTGCTTCAGGTCCACCTCTTCGCCCCTCCCACAGGTATAGTTATGGCCCGCTACAGCAATGCCTGGAGAGATCAGAGGAGATTCTCTGTGTCCACCTTGAGAAACTTCGGCCTGGGCAAGAAGTCACTGGAGCAGTGGGTGACTGAGGAGGCCGGCTGCCTCTGTGAGGCCTTCGCTGACCACTCTGGTGAGTGATGGCAGGAGGGACGCCAGCTGACAGATGGAATGTGGTGGACAAGGATGAGATTAACTCTCTGACCTCCTTCCTGCTTCCAGGTCGCCCCTTCAGCCCCAACACTCTCCTGAACAAATCAGTGTGCAACGTGATCTCCTCCCTCATCTACGCTCGTCGCTTTGACTATGACGATGCCCTCCTGGACAGGTTGCTGGAGCTGTTGCAGGCCGTTTTGAAGGAAGAATCAACTGCTACCTTCCAAGTGAGAACGCAGGGGAATCTACAGGGCCAGCTCCCTGCAGCTTGAGCTCCAGGGGGAGGATTTGTGCAGGATGCCATGGGGATACATCAGAGAAGGTCAGGCCAAGATCTGGAGGAACTCACACAATGGGCATGAGGACAGGACCAAGGGCCAGGAAGGTCTAGAGAGTGATCCCCTGGGCTGCTCTGTCCCTGGAGCAGAAAGAGCAAGGATGCTGGAACTAGGGAAGGAGAGTGGGGACTAGAAGGGACAGATAGGGCCTGTGTCCATCCTGGAAGACACAGGGTCTGAGAATGGTCCAGCTGTGTAGGGAACACATCTGGACTCTGCCTCCTGTGCTCTCACAGCTGCTGAACGCGGTCCCCATCCTCCTGCACATCCCAGGACTGCCTGGCAAGATCTTCCCCGCATTGAAGGCCTTCATGGCCCTTCTGGACAAGCTGCTGGACGAGCACAGGAGGACCCGGGACCCGGCCGAGCCTTCCCGAGACCTGACCGACGCCTTCCAGGCTGAGGTGGAGAAGGTGAGGTGTGACCACCCCCACCCCACCGATTGGGGTGCCAGTGGAGGGCATCTGGGGCCTTGTCCTCTGCTGCCCAGGCCCAGACCCTCCTTGCTCTCCCACAGGCCCAAGGGAGCCCGGAGAGCAGCTTCAACAAGGCCAACCTGCGGATGGTGTTGGCGGACCTGTTCGCGGCGGGCATGGTGACCTCGTCCACCACGCTGTCCTGGGCCCTGCTGCTCATGATCCTGCACCCCGATGTGCAGCGTGAGCCAGCTGGGGCTGCGGGGGTGGGGCGGGACATTGGAGCAGGGACTCGGCCTAAGCTGGACTGGACTGTCAACACAGAGGTGGGGAGCTCGGGGCCGGGGCTTGGGAACTGACTGCCCTGACCCTGCTCGTCCACGCAGGCCTCGTGCAGGAGGAGATCGATGAGGTGATCGGGCAGGGGCGGCGGCCGGAGATGGAGGACCAGGCCCGCATGCCCTTCACCAACGCAGTGATCCACGAGGTGCAGCGCTTTGCGGACATTGCCCCAGTGGGTGCTCCCCACATGACCACTCGGGACATTGAGGTCCGAGGCTTCCTCATCCCCAAGGTAAAGCCTCGTCCATCACCCAGTGACCATCCACCTCCACCACCACTTAGCCTGTACATGGTGCAGGTACTACAATTTGGGACTCCCATTTTCTAGTCTGGGTGATGTGGGATGCAGGTGGAAAGTTCCTTCTTGTGCTGAGCATCCCTGGAGTCAGGGGAAAGGCAGACCTGCAGGGCCAGAGAGAGGGTCACCATCAGGAGACAAGGCCTGCAGGCCAACGAGCACAGTGTCTCCTCCCACTGGGGCCACAAAGGCGGCACCCTTGAGCTGCCGTGGCCCAGGGGCAGATGGAAGAACGCACGTGGACCAGGGCAGTGGCCACGGATTTCGTGACAGGAGAGGGAGTGGGGGGTCCTGTGCGCCCCTCACCTCACCCCTCCACCAGGGCACCACGCTGCTCACCAACCTGTCCTCGGTGCTGAAGGACGAGCGCGTCTGGGAGCAGCCCTTCCGCTTCCACCCCGCGCACTTCCTGGACGCCCAGGGCCGCTTTGTGAAGCCCGAGGCCTTCATGCCCTTCTCAGCAGGTGCGTGGGGCCCGGCTCCCTGGCCCGTGCTGGGGTCACAGGGTGGCTGCGAGGTGGCCCCAGGCCCCAGCTGACCGATCCCGCTCGCTGTCCCCCACAGGCCGCCGCGTGTGCCTCGGGGAGCCCCTGGCACGCATGGAGCTCTTCCTCTTCTTCACCTGCCTCCTGCAGCGCTTCAGCTTCTCGGTGCCCGCGGGCCAGCCCCGGCCCAGCACCCTTGGGATCTATGAAACTGTGGTGATGCCGGCCCCCTACAAGCTGTGTGCTGTGCCCCGCTAGAGGCGACACTACGGCCCCACTCGCATCCTAGCTGCTGGCTATAACCACAAGGGATTTGGTGGCTGTCACACAAACCCTGCTTGAAACTTCCCCCACCCCTGTCTTTCCTGATCTGACCATGGGGCTCTACTGGAAGCATTGCATGGTGAACTTCAGTGAACAGTAGACTCCTTTGCCCTCGCCCACAACCCTCCAGTGACAAATAAATTCCTGCCCAAGTCATTACCAGAGCAGTCCAGAGGTTCCTGGCTGCAGGAGGAGGTGTCTGTGTTAAGGGTCCGGGGGTGGGGGGCGGGTCGACCCCATTGGGCCCCTTCCCCACAACCTCATGGCTGTAATGATCCTCTCAGCAACACCGTCATGTCTCTTTTCTTTTGGAAAGAAGGAATGGCAGTACTGAGTTTGAACTCCAAGCCTTGAGTTGACTAGGCAGGGCCTCTTCCACTCAAGCTACGTCCCAGCCCCAGCTTCTTACATGAGAATCCAAAGTAGACGGGTCAGGCAGGCAGGCGGTGGGCCAGGAGCAAATAGCCTCCCTGCAAGACCTGATGGACTTTCTTGCCTGCTTACACACACACACAAACACACACACACACACACACACACACACACACACACACACACACACACACAGAGGCCTGTCCCACCTTGAGGACCAGGCCATCAGCTCTGCTGCTCGCTCAGTTCCTTCCCCTCCCCCAATTCCCAGACCCCTCATAATCTTAGGCCCAAGCAGGGGATCCCCATCTTTGCTCACTTGGAAAAGAGAATTAGGGCCCAAATAATAAATATACCATTCTTTTTCCCAGCAGACTCTCAACACCATTCTCAGTCTAGGAAAAAAAAAAAAGACTAGCAGTGGTCACCATATCCTGTACTCCAGTGCCTCCTGCTGGTGTGTCTGGGTGGGGAAGGCCCAGATCCTTCCCCCATGGGGCCCAGCCGGACATGGCTGCCCAGGCCAGCTGTACATCAAATTCGGCAGGAGTTTGGAAATTTCTCTGGGGCTTCTGCCAAGACTTTAAAAAATCCCCACCCTCGAGAATGGCAGTTTCCAAGGCAGACCGGGAAGGTAGTTCCCAAATCAGAGAGATGTGTGGGAAAGAAAGAAAGATAATGGCTGAGGCCTGTTAAAGCTGGAAGACCATGGCCTTAGGTTCAATGGCTAATTATAATGCTAAATAAACTGGTTATAAACTAGTAGCACCTTCAAGTGCATTTTTGGTCTTAGTAGCATTTAAAGAGAACATTGGAGCTAGGCTTAGTGGCTCGGGCTTATAATCCTAGCTACTAAGAAACCTGAATTCTGAAGATTGAGGTTCAAAGCTAGCCCAGGCAAGAAAGTCCATCAGATTCTTATCTCCAATTAACCACCAGAAAGCCAAAAGTGGAGACAGGTTCTAGAGATGGAGTGCTAGCCCTGAACAAAAGATGTTCAGAGACAGTGCCCAGACCCTGAGTCAAGCCCCAAAACTGGCCCTAAGTAATAATAATTAATAATAATAACAACTTCGGGAGTGGTTAGGGAAATGTCATGCCGTTTAGTGATACATTTTTGTCTACTCTCTCATTGTTAGTGTCAAAAGTCCACACCAGATGATGCTATTGCAGGTGTCCCCTGGAAGAGGGGCCCTGTGTGGCCTGCCGGCTCCCCTCTCCCACAGAAACATCCTCAGATTCTGAGGGGAGTCGTCCTCCCTGCCTCTCCCGGGGTTCTGGAACAGCCCACTGCCTTAGGCTGAGAAGGATCCAGAAGCTCTAAGTCCTGGGTCTCCAGGAATCCATGCTGCCATGAAATGGATCAGGGAAATTCATGAGCTCCCAGCAGCAATTTTTGTTTGCCAGTCCTAGGGCTTGAACTCGGGGCTTAAGCACTGTTCTTGAGCTTTCTCAAGGCTAGAACTCTACCACTTGAGCCACAGCATCGATTCCAGCTCTGCTATGTATGTGCTACCTAGGAATCAACCATCGGTCTTTCTACATGCTGGGCAAACACTCTATCACCAGGCCAAACTCTCAGCCAAGCCTCAATTATTTATTTATTTATATCTTTTGGCTACTCTTGGGGCTTGAACTGAGAGTCTGGGCATTGTCCTTGGGCTTCCTCAAGGCCAGTGCTCTACTACATGAGCCATAACGCCACTTTGCCTCTTGACATCTCAACTTCCATCTCCCAGGATCAGGTGAGAGAACATAGGCTGGGCCAGGCCCCATATGGATTTGAAACTCACTGAGGAGAGGCCCCTTCCGGGAAGTCTGAGCCAGGAGAGGCCAGGACTCCCACAGAGCCCTGGGAACTGATGTTGCAATACCTGAGCCATGGACCCGCATCTGACTCTCTAGCCCGTCAAGGAGCATGCGAGTTGTGTGTCACAGTTGGTTTGCAGGGATCTGGCCTCCAGGCAGGTATGAGGGATGTGTGTGATTAGGTATGTGGAGGTCTGACATGGAAAGTGTGCCATGGAAGGTAAGGGAGACAGGAATCCTGGTCCCCTAATAGGGACCCCCAAAACTCCTTGTGAACCATTACACAGAAGGATGAGAGAGGCGGGGGTTGGACCTTGGGGAAGGAATAGACTGGGAAAAGAGCATCAGAGTAGAGCTGCAGTACAAAGCCTGGGGCCTTCCTGCAGACAGGGAGAAAAGCCAAGCAGACCCCGACAAGGACACACATGCCCGGACTCTTCCCAGGAGAACTCAGAGCTCTGTGGGCAGAAGGCCATGACCAGGCCCATCCTTTGGGCTCCAGGGGTTGGGGTCCCACGGAAGCTCATCTGTGTGGAAGGGAGCCAGCCTCAGGCGGGCATTCCATCCTGGGAGGAGACAGGGACTGATGCAGATGGAGGGAGGGCCTCTCCCTCCCAGCTCCCCATTCCAGTCTCTCAATCAGCCCAGCTCACGACAAGGGAAGGCAGGATCCTCAGGAGCAGACGTGAGAAAGCTGTTTTCTAAGAAGAGGTGAGGGAAGGGAAGGACATGACTGAGGAGACGCTGTGGCACATGACAGGGTCCACTGGGGAGGAAGAGTGGGGACAGACAGCCTGCAGACAGCAGTGTGTGCAGCATGAAGGATGGGTCCCTGCTGGGTCTGCCCTGGTCCCAGTGGCCCTGAGTAGCAGTGGGAGAGCTAAGAGGGACAGAGCTCCGCAGCTGCCCCAGCCCAGGAGCTGCCCTGACCCCACCAGTGCCATGGATGGCTGCCAGGGTGGATTCGTGGCAGGAGACAAAGGTCAGCCTCCTTACCTTTCTGAGGGACCTCCCAGGTTGGTTGAGTGCACAGCCCGGTCCTGGGTGTGGGCAGTGGTGCCCAGAGGAGTCCAGTGGGCAGCGAGGCAGCCATGGGGCTGCTGACAGGGGAAGCGCTGTGGCCTGTGGCCCTGGCCCTGGCCATCTTCCTGCTCCTGCTGGACCTGATGCACCGGCGCCAGCGCTGGGCTGCTCGCTACCCACCAGGCCCTGTGCCCCTGCCAGTACTGGGAAACCTGCTGCACATGGATTTCCAGAACCTGCCATACTGCTTCTACAAGGTGAGGAGCTGGTGGTGGGCAGCAGAGGACACGTGGAAGCCCAGACATAGAGCTGGGAAGCCACAGGCCACCCAGGGAGCTCAGCCCAGGAGCTGAGAAGCTTCCTGGGACAGGCAGTGCAGGGCGTGATTGCAGTCTGGGCTGTCGAGACCCCAGTGTGGCAGGCAGAGGCTGGGGTGAGACGCGGCAGTGGGTTTCAGTGCTGGTGCACAAAGCCCAGGTCATGTCCTCTTCTCGTGTTTCCCGATTATCAGAGGGGCTGAGCACTGGGCAGCCTTTCAGGTGGTCATGAGGTAGAGAGAGGCAGTGTCCACTGGAATCTGCTGCTGCTCTGTGATCTTGGGGTCTTCCCTGTGGGGTCACACTCCCTGGGGACGTCTGTGTCTTGTGCACACTGCATGCCTGGAGCTCCTGTGGATACTTTGGGGTTTCTGGGGAGCTGACAGCCAGTGGTCCTTTCCAGGGAGGGTTCCCTGAGCAGAGCCCAGGCCTCCTGCTTACCCTGCTTAATTCACTTGGGTGCCCATGACCTGAGGGTGTTTGAAACGGGGGTGGTGGATGATATGATTGTGGGACTCCCTCTACAGCTGCAGCACCGCTTCGGGGAGGTGGTCAGTCTCCAGATGTTCAGGAATCCAGTGGTGGTGCTCAACGGGCTGGAGGCCGTGCGTGAGGCCCTGGTGAAGCACAACGAGGACACCGCTGACCGTCCACCCATGCCCATCTTAGAACACCTGGGCTTCGGACCCAGATCTCAAGGCAAAGGGCAACAGGAGGCCGAGGGACTGAACTGCGGGACAGTGACCTAAGGACAGGGGCCCCCTGGGGGGACAGATGGGCAGTGCACGTAGGAGAGCCAAAAGGGGCCAGGAAAGAGCAGTTCAGGGGAGGCAGTGGGAGTGCCCTGGGTGCACCTGAGTTCAGCGGGAGGCGGGGCAGCAATCTGGTGAGGAGGGCAGGAGGGGGGCCTGGGCCATGCACATGGCTCCCATTGGAGGGATCCTTGTATAACCTGTCTTGCAAATTACAGGCAGTAGTGGAGATGGGGCCAGTGTGGAGTCCTCAGGACTGATTGGAGGCAAGGAGGAGGCGGGGTTTGGGTCATGTCTCTGTCACTAATTGCTTCAGGTCCACCTCTTCGCCCCTCCCACAGGTATAGTTATGGCCCGCTACAGCAATGCCTGGAGAGATCAGAGGAGATTCTCTGTGTCCACCTTGAGAAACTTCGGCCTGGGCAAGAAGTCACTGGAGCAGTGGGTGACTGAGGAGGCCGGCTGCCTCTGTGAGGCCTTCGCTGACCACTCTGGTGAGTGATGGCAGGAGGGACGCCAGCTGACAGATGGAATGTGGTGGACAAGGATGAGATTAACTCTCTGACCTCCTTCCTGCTTCCAGGTCGCCCCTTCAGCCCCAACACTCTCCTGAACAAATCAGTGTGCAACGTGATCTCCTCCCTCATCTACGCTCGTCGCTTTGACTATGACGATGCCCTCCTGGACAGGTTGCTGGAGCTGTTGCAGGCCGTTTTGAAGGAAGAATCAACTGCTACCTTCCAAGTGAGAACGCAGGGGAATCTACAGGGCCAGCTCCCTGCAGCTTGAGCTCCAGGGGGAGGATTTGTGCAGGATGCCATGGGGATACATCAGAGAAGGTCAGGCCAAGATCTGGAGGAACTCACACAATGGGCATGAGGACAGGACCAAGGGCCAGGAAGGTCTAGAGAGTGATCCCCTGGGCTGCTCTGTCCCTGGAGCAGAAAGAGCAAGGATGCTGGAACTAGGGAAGGAGAGTGGGGACTAGAAGGGACAGATAGGGCCTGTGTCCATCCTGGAAGACACAGGGTCTGAGAATGGTCCAGCTGTGTAGGGAACACATCTGGACTCTGCCTCCTGTGCTCTCACAGCTGCTGAACGTGGTCCCCATCCTCCTGCACATCCCAGGACTGCCTGGCAAGATCTTCCCCGCATTGAAGGCCTTCATGGCCCTTCTGGACGAGCTGCTGGACGAGCACAGGAGGACCCGGGACCCGGCCGAGCCTTCCCGAGACCTGACCGACGCCTTCCAGGCTGAGGTGGAGAAGGTGAGGTGTGACCACCCCCACCCCACCGATTGGGGTGCCAGTGGAGGGCATCTGTGGCCTTGTCCTCTGCTGCCCAGGCCCAGACCCTCCTTGCTCTCCCACAGGCCCAAGGGAGCCCGGAGAGCAGCTTCAACAAGGCCAACCTGCGGATGGTGTTGGCGGACCTGTTCGCGGCGGGCATGGTGACCTCGTCCACCACGCTGTCCTGGGCCCTGCTGCTCATGATCCTGCACCCCGATGTGCAGCGTGAGCCAGCTGGGGCTGCGGGGTGGGGTGGGGGGTAGTGGAGCAGGGACTCGGCCTCTCCTGGACTGGACTGTCAACACAGAGGCGGGGCCTGGCCCAGGCCTGGAGACTGACTGCTGTGGCCCTGCTTGTCCCCGCAGGCCGCGTGCAGGAGGAGATCGATGAGGTGATCGGGCAGGGGCGGCGGCCGGAGATGGAGGACCAGGCCCGCATGCCCTTCACCAACGCAGTGATCCACGAGGTGCAGCGCTTTGCGGACATTGCCCCAGTGGGTGCTCCCCACATGACCACTCGGGACATTGAGGTCCGAGGCTTCCTCATCCCCAAGGTAAAGCCTCGTCCATCACCCAGTGACCATCCACCTCCACCACCACTTAGCCTGTACATGGTGCAGGTACTACAATTTGGGACTCCCATTTTCTAGTCTGGGTGATGTGGGATGCAGGTGGAAAGTTCCTTCTTGTGCTGAGCATCCCTGGAGTCAGGGGAAAGGCAGACCTGCAGGGCCAGAGAGAGGGTCACCATCAGGAGACAAGGCCTGCAGGCCAACGAGCACAGTGTCTCCTCCCACTGGGGCCACAAAGGCGGCACCCTTGAGCTGCCGTGGCCCAGGGGCAGATGGAAGAACGCACGTGGACCAGGGCAGTGGCCACGGATTTCGTGACAGGAGAGGGAGTGGGGGGTCCTGTGCGCCCCTCACCTCACCCCTCCACCAGGGCACCACGCTGCTCACCAACCTGTCCTCGGTGCTGAAGGACGAGCGCGTCTGGGAGCAGCCCTTCCGCTTCCACCCCGCGCACTTCCTGGACGCCCAGGGCCGCTTTGTGAAGCCCGAGGCCTTCATGCCCTTCTCAGCAGGTGCGTGGGGCCCGGCTCCCTGGCCCGTGCTGGGGTCACAGGGTGGCTGCGAGGTGGCCCCAGGCCCCAGCTGACCGATCCCGCTCGCTGTCCCCCACAGGCCGCCGCGTGTGCCTCGGGGAGCCCCTGGCACGCATGGAGCTCTTCCTCTTCTTCACCTGCCTCCTGCAGCGCTTCAGCTTCTCGGTGCCCGCGGGCCAGCCCCGGCCCAGCACCCTTGGGATCTATGAAACTGTGGTGATGCCGGCCCCCTACAAGCTGTGTGCTGTGCCCCGCTAGAGGCGACACTACGGCCCCACTCGCATCCTAGCTGCTGGCTATAACCACAAGGGATTTGGTGGCTGTCACACAAACCCTGCTTGAAACTTCCCCCACCCCTGTCTTTCCTGATCTGACCATGGGGCTCTACTGGAAGCATTGCATGGTGAACTTCAGTGAACAGTAGACTCCTTTGCCCTCGCCCACAACCCTCCAGTGACAAATAAATTCCTGCCCAAGTCATTACCAGAGCAGTCCAGAGGTTCCTGGCTGCAGGAGGAGGTGTCTGTGTTAAGGGTCCGGGGGTGGGGGGCGGGTCGACCCCATTGGGCCCCTTCCCCACAACCTCATGGCTGTAATGATCCTCTCAGCAACACCGTCATGTCTCTTTTCTTTTGGAAAGAAGGAATGGCAGTACTGACTTTGAACTCCAAGCCTTGAGTTGACTAGGCAGGGCCTCTTCCACTCAAGCTACGTCCCAGCCCCAGCTTCTTACATGAGAATCCAAAGTAGACGGGTCAGGCAGGCAGGCGGTGGGCCAGGAGCAAATAGCCTCCCTGCAAGACCTGATGGACTTTCTTGCCTGCTTACACACACACACACACACACACACACACACACACACACACACACACACACACACACACACACACACACAGAGGCCTGTCCCACCTTGAGGACCAGGCCATCAGCTCTGCTGCTCGCTCAGTTCCTTCCCCTCCCCCAATTCCCAGACCCCTCATAATCTTAGGCCCAAGCAGGGGATCCCCATCTTTGCTCACTTGGAAAAGAGAATTAGGGCCCAAATAATAAATATACCATTCTTTTTCCCAGCAGACTCTCAACACCATTCTCAGTCTAGGAAAAAAAAAAAAGACTAGCAGTGGTCACCATATCCTGTACTCCAGTGCCTCCTGCTGGTGTGTCTGGGTGGGGAAGGCCCAGATCCTTCCCCCATGGGGCCCAGCCGGACATGGCTGCCCAGGCCAGCTGTACATCAAATTCGGCAGGAGTTTGGAAATTTCTCTGGGGCTTCTGCCAAGACTTTAAAAAATCCCCACCCTCGAGAATGGCAGTTTCCAAGGCAGACCGGGAAGGTAGTTCCCAAATCAGAGAGATGTGTGGGAAAGAAAGAAAGATAATGGCTGAGGCCTGTTAAAGCTGGAAGACCATGGCCTTAGGTTCAATGGCTAATTATAATGCTAAATAAACTGGTTATAAACTAGTAGCACCTTCAAGTGCATTTTTGGTCTTAGTAGCATTTAAAGAGAACATTGGAGCTAGGCTTAGTGGCTCGGGCTTATAATCCTAGCTACTAAGAAACCTGAATTCTGAAGATTGAGGTTCAAAGCTAGCCCAGGCAAGAAAGTCCATCAGATTCTTATCTCCAATTAACCACCAGAAAGCCAAAAGTGGAGACAGGTTCTAGAGATGGAGTGCTAGCCCTGAACAAAAGATGTTCAGAGACAGTGCACAGACCCTGAGTCAAGCCCCAAAACTGGCCCTAAGTAATAATAATTAATAATAATAACAACTTCGGGAGTGGTTAGGGAAATGTCATGCCGTTTAGTGATACATTTTTGTCTACTCTCTCATTGTTAGTGTCAAAAGTCCACACCAGATGATGCTATTGCAGGTGTCCCCTGGAAGAGGGGCCCTGTGTGGCCTGCCGGCTCCCCTCTCCCACAGAAACATCCTCAGATTCTGAGGGGAGTCGTCCTCCCTGCCTCTCCCGGGGTTCTGGAACAGCCCACTGCCTTAGGCTGAGAAGGATCCAGAAGCTCTAAGTCCTGGGTCTCCAGGAATCCATGCTGCCATGAAATGGATCAGGGAAATTCATGAGCTCCCAGCAGCAATTTTTGTTTGCCAGTCCTAGGGCTTGAACTCGGGGCTTAAGCACTGTTCTTGAGCTTTCTCAAGGCTAGAACTCTACCACTTGAGCCACAGCATCGATTCCAGCTCTGCTATGTATGTGCTACCTAGGAATCAACCATCGGTCTTTCTACATGCTGGGCAAACACTCTATCACCAGGCCAAACTCTCAGCCAAGCCTCAATTATTTATTTATTTATATCTTTTGGCTACTCTTGGGGCTTGAACTGAGAGTCTGGGCATTGTCCTTGGGCTTCCTCAAGGCCAGTGCTCTACTACATGAGCCATAACGCCACTTTGCCTCTTGACATCTCAACTTCCATCTCCCAGGATCAGGTGAGAGAACATAGGCTGGGCCAGGCCCCATATGGATTTGAAACTCACTGAGGAGAGGCCCCTTCCAGGAAGTCTGAGCCAGGAGAGGCCAGGACTCCCACAGAGCCCTGGGAACTGATGTTGCAATACCTGAGCCATGGACCCGCATCTGACTCTCTAGCCCGTCAAGGAGCATGCGAGTTGTGTGTCACAGTTGGTTTGCAGGGATCTGGCCTCCAGGCAGGTATGAGGGATGTGTGTGATTAGGTATGTGGAGGTCTGACATGGAAAGTGTGCCATGGAAGGTAAGGGAGACAGGAATCCTGGTCCCCTAATAGGGACCCCCAAAACTCCTTGTGAACCATTACACAGAAGGATGAGAGAGGCGGGGGTTGGACCTTGGGGAAGGAATAGACTGGGAAAAGAGCATCAGAGTAGAGCTGCAGGACAAAGCCTGGGGCCTTCCTGCAGACAGGGAGAAAAGCCAAGCAGACCCCGACAAGGACACACATGCCCGGACTCTTCCCAGGAGAACTCAGAGCTCTGTGGGCAGAAGGCCATGACCAGGCCCATCCTTTGGGCTCCAGGGGTTGGGGTCCCACGGAAGCTCATCTGTGTGGAAGGGAGCCAGCCTCAGGCGGGCATTCCATCCTGGGAGGAGACAGGGACTGATGCAGATGGAGGGAGGGCCTCTCCCTCCCAGCTCCCCATTCCAGTCTCTCAATCAGCCCAGCTCACGACAAGGGAAGGCAGGATCCTCAGGAGCAGACGTGAGAAAGCTGTTTTCTAAGAAGAGGTGAGGGAAGGGAAGGACATGACTGAGGAGACGCTGTGGCACATGACAGGGTCCACTGGGGAGGAAGAGTGGGGACAGACAGCCTGCAGACAGCAGTGTGTGCAGCATGAAGGATGGGTCCCTGCTGGGTCTGCCCTGGTCCCAGTGGCCCTGAGTAGCAGTGGGAGAGCTAAGAGGGACAGAGCTCCGCAGCTGCCCCAGCCCAGGAGCTGCCCTGACCCCACCAGTGCCATGGATGGCTGCCAGGGTGGATTCGTGGCAGGAGACAAAGGTCAGCCTCCTTACCTTTCTGAGGGACCTCCCAGGTTGGTTGAGTGCACAGCCCGGTCCTGGGTGTGGGCAGTGGTGCCCAGAGGAGTCCAGTGGGCAGCGAGGCAGCCATGGGGCTGCTGACAGGGGAAGCGCTGTGGCCTGTGGCCCTGGCCCTGGCCATCTTCCTGCTCCTGCTGGACCTGATGCACCGGCGCCAGCGCTGGGCTGCTCGCTACCCACCAGGCCCTGTGCCCCTGCCAGTACTGGGAAACCTGCTGCACATGGATTTCCAGAACCTGCCATACTGCTTCTACAAGGTGAGGAGCTGGTGGTGGGCAGCAGAGGACACGTGGAAGCCCAGACATAGAGCTGGGAAGCCACAGGCCACCCAGGGAGCTCAGCCCAGGAGCTGAGAAGCTTCCTGGGACAGGCAGTGCAGGGCGTGATTGCAGTCTGGGCTGTCGAGACCCCAGTGTGGCAGGCAGAGGCTGGGGTGAGACGCGGCAGTGGGTTTCAGTGCTGGTGCACAAAGCCCAGGTCATGTCCTCTTCTCGTGTTTCCCGATTATCAGAGGGGCTGAGCACTGGGCAGCCTTTCAGGTGGTCATGAGGTAGAGAGAGGCAGTGTCCACTGGAATCTGCTGCTGCTCTGTGATCTTGGGGTCTTCCCTGTGGGGTCACACTCCCTGGGGACGTCTGTGTCTTGTGCACACTGCATGCCTGGAGCTCCTGTGGATACTTTGGGGTTTCTGGGGAGCTGACAGCCAGTGGTCCTTTCCAGGGAGGGTTCCCTGAGCAGAGCCCAGGCCTCCTGCTTACCCTGCTTAATTCACTTGGGTGCCCATGACCTGAGGGTGTTTGAAACGGGGGTGGTGGATGATATGATTGTGGGACTCCCTCTACAGCTGCAGCACCGCTTCGGGGAGGTGGTCAGTCTCCAGATGTTCAGGAATCCAGTGGTGGTGCTCAACGGGCTGGAGGCCGTGCGTGAGGCCCTGGTGAAGCACAACGAGGACACCGCTGACCGTCCACCCATGCCCATCTTAGAACACCTGGGCTTCGGACCCAGATCTCAAGGCAAAGGGCAACAGGAGGCCGAGGGACTGAACTGCGGGACAGTGACCTAAGGACAGGGGCCCCCTGGGGGGACAGATGGGCAGTGCACGTAGGAGAGCCAAAAGGGGCCAGGAAAGAGCAGTTCAGGGGAGGCAGTGGGAGTGCCCTGGGTGCACCTGAGTTCAGCGGGAGGCGGGGCAGCAATCTGGTGAGGAGGGCAGGAGGGGGGCCTGGGCCATGCACATGGCTCCCATTGGAGGGATCCTTGTATAACCTGTCTTGCAAATTACAGGCAGTAGTGGAGATGGGGCCAGTGTGGAGTCCTCAGGACTGATTGGAGGCAAGGAGGAGGCGGGGTTTGGGTCATGTCTCTGTCACTAATTGCTTCAGGTCCACCTCTTCGCCCCTCCCACAGGTATAGTTATGGCCCGCTACAGCAATGCCTGGAGAGATCAGAGGAGATTCTCTGTGTCCACCTTGAGAAACTTCGGCCTGGGCAAGAAGTCACTGGAGCAGTGGGTGACTGAGGAGGCCGGCTGCCTCTGTGAGGCCTTCGCTGACCACTCTGGTGAGTGATGGCAGGAGGGACGCCAGCTGACAGATGGAATGTGGTGGACAAGGATGAGATTAACTCTCTGACCTCCTTCCTGCTTCCAGGTCGCCCCTTCAGCCCCAACACTCTCCTGAACAAATCAGTGTGCAACGTGATCTCCTCCCTCATCTACGCTCGTCGCTTTGACTATGACGATGCCCTCCTGGACAGGTTGCTGGAGCTGTTGCAGGCCGTTTTGAAGGAAGAATCAACTGCTACCTTCCAAGTGAGAACGCAGGGGAATCTACAGGGCCAGCTCCCTGTAGCTTGAGCTCCAGGGGGAGGATTTGTGCAGGATGCCATGGGGATACATCAGAGAAGGTCAGGCCAAGATCTGGAGGAACTCACACAATGGGCATGAGGACAGGACCAAGGGCCAGGAAGGTCTAGAGAGTGATCCCCTGGGCTGCTCTGTCCCTGGAGCAGAAAGAGCAAGGATGCTGGAACTAGGGAAGGAGAGTGGGGACTAGAAGGGACAGATAGGGCCTGTGTCCATCCTGGAAGACACAGGGTCTGAGAATGGTCCAGCTGTGTAGGGAACACATCTGGACTCTGCCTCCTGTGCTCTCACAGCTGCTGAACGCGGTCCCCATCCTCCTGCACATCCCAGGACTGCCTGGCAAGATCTTCCCCGCATTGAAGGCCTTCATGGCCCTTCTGGACAAGCTGCTGGACGAGCACAGGAGGACCCGGGACCCGGCCGAGCCTTCCCGAGACCTGACCGACGCCTTCCAGGCTGAGGTGGAGAAGGTGAGGTGTGACCACCCCCACCCCACAGATTGGGGTGCCAGTGGAGGGCATCTGGGGCCTTGTCCTCTGCTGCCCAGGCCCAGACCCTCCTTGCTCTCCCACAGGCCCAAGGGAGCCCGGAGAGCAGCTTCAACAAGGCCAACCTGCGGATGGTGTTGGCGGACCTGTTCGCGGCGGGCATGGTGACCTCGTCCACCACGCTGTCCTGGGCCCTGCTGCTCATGATCCTGCACCCCGATGTGCAGCGTGAGCCAGCTGGGGCTGCGGGGGTGGGGCGGGACATTGGAGCAGGGACTCGGCCTAAGCTGGACTGGACTGTCAACACAGAGGTGGGGAGCTCGGGGCCGGGGCTTGGGAACTGACTGCCCTGACCCTGCTCGTCCACGCAGGCCTCGTGCAGGAGGAGATCGATGAGGTGATCGGGCAGGGGCGGCGGCCGGAGATGGAGGACCAGGCCCGCATGCCCTTCACCAACGCAGTGATCCACGAGGTGCAGCGCTTTGCGGACATTGCCCCAGTGGGTGCTCCCCACATGACCACTCGGGACATTGAGGTCCGAGGCTTCCTCATCCCCAAGGTAAAGCCTCGTCCATCACCCAGTGACCATCCACCTCCACCACCACTTAGCCTGTACATGGTGCAGGTACTACAATTTGGGACTCCCATTTTCTAGTCTGGGTGATGTGGGATGCAGGTGGAAAGTTCCTTCTTGTGCTGAGCATCCCTGGAGTCAGGGGAAAGGCAGACCTGCAGGGCCAGAGAGAGGGTCACCATCAGGAGACAAGGCCTGCAGGCCAACGAGCACAGTGTCTCCTCCCACTGGGGCCACAAAGGCGGCACCCTTGAGCTGCCGTGGCCCAGGGGCAGATGGAAGAACGCACGTGGACCAGGGCAGTGGCCACGGATTTCGTGACAGGAGAGGGAGTGGGGGGTCCTGTGCGCCCCTCACCTCACCCCTCCACCAGGGCACCACGCTGCTCACCAACCTGTCCTCGGTGCTGAAGGACGAGCGCGTCTGGGAGCAGCCCTTCCGCTTCCACCCCGCGCACTTCCTGGACGCCCAGGGCCGCTTTGTGAAGCCCGAGGCCTTCATGCCCTTCTCAGCAGGTGCGTGGGGCCCGGCTCCCTGGCCCGTGCTGGGGTCACAGGGTGGCTGCGAGGTGGCCCCAGGCCCCAGCTGACCGATCCCGCTCGCTGTCCCCCACAGGCCGCCGCGTGTGCCTCGGGGAGCCCCTGGCACGCATGGAGCTCTTCCTCTTCTTCACCTGCCTCCTGCAGCGCTTCAGCTTCTCGGTGCCCGCGGGCCAGCCCCGGCCCAGCACCCTTGGGATCTATGAAACTGTGGTGATGCCGGCCCCCTACAAGCTGTGTGCTGTGCCCCGCTAGAGGCGACACTACGGCCCCACTCGCATCCTAGCTGCTGGCTATAACCACAAGGGATTTGGTGGCTGTCACACAAACCCTGCTTGAAACTTCCCCCACCCCTGTCTTTCCTGATCTGACCATGGGGCTCTACTGGAAGCATTGCATGGTGAACTTCAGTGAACAGTAGACTCCTTTGCCCTCGCCCACAACCCTCCAGTGACAAATAAATTCCTGCCCAAGTCATTACCAGAGCAGTCCAGAGGTTCCTGGCTGCAGGAGGAGGTGTCTGTGTTAAGGGTCCGGGGGTGGGGGGCGGGTCGACCCCATTGGGCCCCTTCCCCACAACCTCATGGCTGTAATGATCCTCTCAGCAACACCGTCATGTCTCTTTTCTTTTGGAAAGAAGGAATGGCAGTACTGAGTTTGAACTCCAAGCCTTGAGTTGACTAGGCAGGGCCTCTTCCACTCAAGCTACGTCCCAGCCCCAGCTTCTTACATGAGAATCCAAAGTAGACGGGTCAGGCAGGCAGGCGGTGGGCCAGGAGCAAATAGCCTCCCTGCAAGACCTGATGGACTTTCTTGCCTGCTTACACACACACACACACACACACACACACACACACACACACACACACACACACACACACACACAGAGGCCTGTCCCACCTTGAGGACCAGGCCATCAGCTCTGCTGCTCGCTCAGTTCCTTCCCCTCCCCCAATTCCCAGACACCTCATAATCTTAGGCCCAAGCAGGGGATCCCCATCTTTGCTCACTTGGAAAAGAGAATTAGGGCCCAAATAATAAATATACCATTCTTTTTCCCAGCAGACTCTCAACACCATTCTCAGTCTAGGAAAAAAAAAAAGACTAGCAGTGGTCACCATATCCTGTACTCCAGCGCCTCCTGCTGGTGTGTCTGGGTGGGGAAGGCCCAGATCCTTCCCCCATGGGGCCCAGCCGGACATGGCTGCCCAGGCCAGCTGTACATCAAATTCGGCAGGAGTTTGGAAATTTCTCTGGGGCTTCTGCCAAGACTTTAAAAAATCCCCACCCTCGAGAATGGCAGTTTCCAAGGCAGACCGGGAAGGTAGTTCCCAAATCAGAGAGATGTGTGGGAAAGAAAGATAATGGCTGAGGCCTGTTAAAGCTGGAAGACCATGGCCTTAGTTTCAATGGCTAATTATAATGCTAAATAAACTGGTTATAAACTAGTAGCACCTTCAAGTGCATTTTTGATCTTAGTAGCATTTAAAGAGAACATTGGAGCTAGGCTTAGTGGCTCGGGCTTATAATCCTAGCTACTAAGAAACCTGAATTCTGAAGATTGAGGTTCAAAGCTAGCCCAGGCAAGAAAGTCCATCAGATTCTTATCTCCAATTAACCACCAGAAAGCCAAAAGTGGAGACAGGTTCTAGAGATGGAGTGCTAGCCCTGAACAAAAGATGTTCAGAGACAGTGCACAGACCCTGAGTCAAGCCCCAAAACTGGCCCTAAGTAATAATAATTAATAATAATAACAACTTCGGGAGTGGTTAGGGAAATGTCATGCCGTTTAGTGATACATTTTTGTCTACTCTCTCATTGTTAGTGTCAAAAGTCCACACCAGATGATGCTATTGCAGGTGTCCCCTGGAAGAGGGGCCCTGTGTGGCCTGCCGGCTCCCCTCTCCCACAGAAACATCCTCAGATTCTGAGGGGAGTCGTCCTCCCTGCCTCTCCCGGGGTTCTGGAACAGCCCACTGCCTTAGGCTGAGAAGGATCCAGAAGCTCTAAGTCCTGGGTCTCCAGGAATCCATGCTGCCATGAAATGGATCAGGGAAATTCATGAGCTCCCAGCAGCAATTTTTGTTTGCCAATCCTAGGGCTTGAACTCGGGGCTTAAGCACTGTTCTTGAGCTTTCTCAAGGCTAGAACTCTACCACTTGAGCCACAGCATCAATTCCAGCTTTGCTATGTATGTGGTACCTAGGAATCAACCACCGGTCTTTCTACATGCTGGCAAACACTCTATCACCAGGCCAAACTCTCAGCCAAGCCTCAATTATTTATTTATTTATATCTTTTGGCTACTCTTGGGGCTTGAACTGAGAGTCTGGGTATTGTCCTTGGGCTTCCTCAAGGCCAGTGCTCTACTACATGAGCCATAACGCCACTTTGCCTCTTGACATCTCAACTTCCATCTCCCAGGATCAGGTGAGAGAACATAGGCTGGGCCAGGCCCCATATGGATTTGAAACTCACTGAGGAGAGGCCCCTTCCAGGAAGTCTGAGCCAGGAGAGGCCAGGACTCCCACAGAGCCCTGGGAACTGATGTTGCAATGCCTGAGCCATGGACCCGCATCTGACTCTGTAGCCATTCAAGGAGCATGCGAGTTGTGTGTCACAGTTGGTTTGCAGGGATCTGGCCTCCAGGCAGGTATGAGGGATGTGTGTGATTAGGTATGTGGAGGTCTGACATGGAAAGTGTGCCATGGAAGGTAAGGGAGACAGGAATCCTGGTCCCCTAATAGGGAACCCCAAAACTCCTTGTGAACCATTACACAGAAGGATGAGAGAGGCAGGGGTTGGACCTTGGGGAAGGAATAGACTGGGAAAAGAGCATCAGAGTAGAGCTGCAGGACAAAGCCTGGGGCCTTCCTGCAGACAGGGAGAAAAGCCAAGCAGACCCCGACAAGGACACACATGCCCGGACTCTTCCCAGGAGAACTCAGAGCTCTGTGGGCAGAAGGCCATGACCAGGCCCATCCTTTGGGCTCCAGGGGTTGGGGTCCCACGGAAGCTCATCTGTGTGGAAGGGAGCCAGCCTCAGGCGGGCATTCCATCCTGGGAGGAGACAGGGACTGATGCAGATGGAGGGAGGGCCTCTCCCTCCCAGCTCCCCATTCCAGTCTCTCAATCAGCCCAGCTCACGACAAGGGAAGGCAGGATCCTCAGGAGCAGACGTGAGAAAGCTGTTTTCTAAGAAGAGGTGAGGGAAGGGAAGGACATGACTGAGGAGACGCTGTGGCACATGACAGGGTCCACTGGGGAGGAAGAGTGGGGACAGACAGCCTGCAGACAGCAGTGTGTGCAGCATGAAGGATGGGTCCCTGCTGGGTCTGCCCTGGTCCCAGTGGCCCTGAGTAGCAGTGGGAGAGCTAAGAGGGACAGAGCTCTGCAGCTGCCCCAGCCCAGGAGCTGCCCTGACCCCACCAGTGCCATGGATGGCTGCCAGGGTGGATTCGTGGCAGGAGACAAAGGTCAGCCTCCTTACCTTTCTGAGGGACCTCCCAGGTTGGTTGAGTGCACAGCCCGGTCCTGGGTGTGGGCAGTGGTGCCCAGAGGAGTCCAGTGGGCAGCGAGGCAGCCATGGGGCTGCTGACAGGGGAAGCGCTGTGGCCTGTGGCCCTGGCCCTGGCCACCTTCCTGCTCCTGCTGGAGCTGATGCACCGGTGCCAGCGCTGGGCTGCTCGCTACCCACCAGGCCCTGTGCCCCTGCCAGTACTGGGTAACCTGCTACATATGGATTTCCAGAACCTGCCATACTGCTTCTACAAGGTGAGGAGCTGGTGGTGGGCAGCAGAGGACACGTGGAAGCCCAGACATAGAGCTGGGAAGCCACAGGCCACCCAGGGAGCTCAGCCCAGGAGCTGAGAGGTTTCCTGGGAGAGGCAGTGCAGGGCGTGATTGCAGTCTGGGCTGTCGAGACCCCAGTATGGCAGGCAGAGGCTGGGGTGAGACGCGGCAGTGGGTTTCAGTGCTGGTGCACAAAGCCCAGGTCATGTCCTCTTCTCGTGTTTCCTGATTATCAGAGGGGCTGAGCACTGGGCAGCCTTTCAGGTGGTCATGAGGTAGAGAGAGGCAGTGTCCACTGGAATCTGCTGCTGCTCTGTGATCTTGGGGTCTTCCCTGTGGGGTCACACTCCCTGGGGACGTCTGTGTCTTGTGCACACTGCATGCCTGGAGCTCCTGTGGATACTTTGGGGTTTCTGGGGAGCTGACAGCCAGTGGTCCTTTCCAGGGAGGGTTCCCTGAGCAGAGCCCAGGCCTCCTGCTTACCCTGCTTAATTCACCTGGGTACCCATGACCTGAGGGTGTTTGAAACGGGGTGGTGGATGATAGGATTGTGGGACTCCCTCTACAGCTGCAGCACCGCTTCGGGGAGGTGGTCAGTCTCCAGATGTTCAGGAATCCAGTGGTGGTGCTCAACGGGCTGGAGGCCGTGCGTGAGGCCCTGGTGAAGCACAACGAGGACACCGCTGACCGTCCACCCATGCCCATCTTAGAACACCTGGGCTTCGGACCCAGATCTCAAGGCAAAGGGCAACACGAGGCCGAGGGACTGAACTGCGGGACAGTGACCTAAGGACAGGGGCCCCCTGGGGGGACAGATGGGCAGTGCACGTAGGAGAGCCAAAAGGGGCCAGGAAAGAGCAGTTCAGGGGAGGCAGTGGGAGTGCCCTGGGTGCACCTGAGTTCAGGGGGAGGCGGGGCAGCAATCTGGTGAGGAGGGCAGGAGGGCGGCCGGGGCCATGCACATGGCTCCCATTGGAGGGATCCTTGTATAACCTGTCTTGCAAATTACAGGCAGTAGTGGAGATGGGGCCAGTGTGGAGTCCTCAGGACTGATTGGAGGCAAGGAGGAGGCGGGGTTTGGGTCATGTCTCTGTCACTAATTGCTTCAGGTCCACCTCTTCGCCCCTCCCACAGGTATAGTTATGGCCCGCTACAGCAATGCCTGGAGAGATCAGAGGAGATTCTCTGTGTCCACCTTGAGAAACTTCGGCCTGGGCAAGAAGTCACTGGAGCAGTGGGTGACTGAGGAGGCCGGCTGCCTCTGTGAGGCCTTCGCTGACCACTCTGGTGAGTGATGGCAGGAGGGACGCCAGCTGACAGATGGAATGTGGTGGACAAGGATGAGATTAACTCTCTGACCTCCTTCCTGCTTCCAGGTCGCCCCTTCAGCCCCAACACTCTCCTGAACAAATCAGTGTGCAACGTGATCTCCTCCCTCATCTACGCTCGTCGCTTTGACTATGACGATGCCCTCCTGGACAGGTTGCTGGAGCTGTTGCAGGCCGTTTTGAAGGAAGAATCAACTGCTACCTTCCAAGTGAGAACGCAGGGGAATCTACAGGGCCAGCTCCCTGCAGCTTGAGCTCCAGGGGGAGGATTTGTGCAGGATGCCATGGGGATACATCAGAGAAGGTCAGGCCAAGATCTGGAGGAACTCACACAATGGGCATGAGGACAGGACCAAGGGCCAGGAAGGTCTAGAGAGTGATCCCCTGGGCTGCTCTGTCCCTGGAGCAGAAAGAGCAAGGATGCTGGAACTAGGGAAGGAGAGTGGGGACTAGAAGGGACAGATAGGGCCTGTGTCCATCCTGGAAGACACAGGGTCTGAGAATGGTCCAGCTGTGTAGGGAACACAACTGGACTCCGCCTCCTGTGCTCTCACAGCTGCTGAACGTGGTCCCCATCCTCCTGCACATCCCAGGACTGCCTGGCAAGATCTTCCCCGCATTGAAGGCCTTCATGGCCCTTCTGGACGAGCTGCTGGACGAGCACAGGAGGACCCGGGACCCGGCCGAGCCTTCCCGAGACCTGACCGACGCCTTCCAGGCTGAGGTGGAGAAGGTGAGGTGTGACCACCCCCACCCCACCGATTGGGGTGCCAGTGGAGGGCATCTGGGGCCTTGTCCTCTGCTGCCCAGGCCCAGACCCTCCTTGCTCTCCCACAGGCCCAAGGGAGCCCGGAGAGCAGCTTCAACAAGGCCAACCTGCGGATGGTGTTGGCGGACCTGTTCGCGGCGGGCATGGTGACCTCGTCCACCACGCTGTCCTGGGCCCTGCTGCTCATGATCCTGCACCCCGATGTGCAGCGTGAGCCAGCTGGGGCTGCGGGGGTGGGGCGGGACATTGGAGCAGGGACTCGGCCTAAGCTGGACTGGACTGTCAACACAGAGGTGGGGAGCTCGGGGCCGGGGCTTGGGAACTGACTGCCCTGACCCTGCTCGTCCACGCAGGCCTCGTGCAGGAGGAGATCGATGAGGTGATCGGGCAGGGGCGGCGGCCGGAGATGGAGGACCAGGCCCGCATGCCCTTCACCAACGCAGTGATCCACGAGGTGCAGCGCTTTGCGGACATTGCCCCAGTGGGTGCTCCCCACATGACCACTCGGGACATTGAGGTCCGAGGCTTCCTCATCCCCAAGGTAAAGCCTCGTCCATCACCCAGTGACCATCCACCTCCACCACCACTTAGCCTGTACATGGTGCAGGTACTACAATTTGGGACTCCCATTTTCTAGTCTGGGTGATGTGGGATGCAGGTGGAAAGTTCCTTCTTGTGCTGAGCATCCCTGGAGTCAGGGGAAAGGCAGACCTGCAGGGCCAGAGAGAGGGTCACCATCAGGAGACAAGGCCTGCAGGCCAACGAGCACAGTGTCTCCTCCCACTGGGGCCACAAAGGCGGCACCCTTGAGCTGCCGTGGCCCAGGGGCAGATGGAAGAACGCACGTGGACCAGGGCAGTGGCCACGGATTTCGTGACAGGAGAGGGAGTGGGGGGTCCTGTGCGCCCCTCACCTCACCCCTCCACCAGGGCACCACGCTGCTCACCAACCTGTCCTCGGTGCTGAAGGACGAGCGCGTCTGGGAGCAGCCCTTCCGCTTCCACCCCGCGCACTTCCTGGACGCCCAGGGCCGCTTTGTGAAGCCCGAGGCCTTCATGCCCTTCTCAGCAGGTGCGTGGGGCTCGGCTCCCTGGCCCGTGCTGGGGTCACAGGGTGGCTGCGAGGTGGCCCCAGGCCCCAGCTGACCGATCCCGCTCGCTGTCCCCCACAGGCCGCCGCGTGTGCCTCGGGGAGCCCCTGGCACGCATGGAGCTCTTCCTCTTCTTCACCTGCCTCCTGCAGCGCTTCAGCTTCTCGGTGCCCGCGGGCCAGCCCCGGCCCAGCACCCTTGGGATCTATGAAACTGTGGTGATGCCGGCCCCCTACAAGCTGTGTGCTGTGCCCCGCTAGAGGCGACACTACGGCCCCACTCGCATCCTAGCTGCTGGCTATAACCACAAGGGATTTGGTGGCTGTCACACAAACCCTGCTTGAAACTTCCCCCACCCCTGTCTTTCCTGATCTGACCATGGGGCTCTACTGGAAGCATTGCATGGTGAACTTCAGTGAACAGTAGACTCCTTTGCCCTCGCCCACAACCCTCCAGTGACAAATAAATTCCTGCCCAAGTCATTACCAGAGCAGTCCAGAGGTTCCTGGCTGCAGGAGGAGGTGTCTGTGTTAAGGGTCCGGGGGTGGGGGGCGGGTCGACCCCATTGGGCCCCTTCCCCACAACCTCATGGCTGTAATGATCCTCTCAGCAACACCGTCATGTCTCTTTTCTTTTGGAAAGAAGGAATGGCAGTACTGGGTTTGAACTCCAAGCCTTGAGTTGACTAGGCAGGGCCTCTTCCACTCAAGCTACGTCCCAGCCCCAGCTTCTTACATGAGAATCCAAAGTAGACGGGTCAGGCAGGCAGGCGGTGGGCCAGGAGCAAAAAGCCTCCCTGCAAGACCTGATGGGCGCCAAGAGGGAACCCCCTGCTGAGCTCTCCAGCCACCAGAGGCAGGACTGTTGGGCTGCCCTCACCCTGGAAGCCTGCGGTGGAGCTTGAAGGACCAGAAGCTGCTGCAGAGTGAGGCGGTGGCCTTCCATAATGCTGGCTTTACAACATCCTTTTTTCAGTGGAAAACCCAGGCATGTAGACACCTTGCTCAGAACCTTAGAGTGGGTTTTAGAAGTGGAAATCATTAGTGAGTGAACAGAAAGCCCCCCTCCACCCTCCCTCAATGCTAGTGGGGTCTGGGAAGGAGGGACGCTGAGCCAGCAGCTGCCTTCTCCCTGGAGGGCCAGCAGCCCTTCCAGACCACTCACAAGACCATTAGAGACTCTAAATGGCAAGAAGAAAGAATGCAGGCATGGAAATAGCTTGTAATTCCACCTCCACATCAAGAGGAAATCTGTAAAGACCAAAAGGGGGGGTGTCCTGAGCCGTGTGAGCAAAATAGTTGGAAAACACATTAGAGATGGGAAAAGCCAGAAGATGCTGCAGCTTCCCCAGTGTAGCCACCACCGCAGGAGGCTGCAGCATCATCCGAATCCACACACAGGGAAGACTCTCCTCGCGTCTAGCCAAGAAGGTGGTGGCTTCAGTGGAAGCAGACCAAGGAAGAAAAGGGATCCTATATTTCTTGTTAGCTCTTGTGGATCAAGGGTCACGATTTCCAAATCTTAGACACTCAAAACACCCAACAAGAAAAAAGAAGAATTTGGGGCCAGGAGTTTGGCCTAGTGGTAGAGTGCTTGCCTCGCATGCACTCAGGTTCGATTCCTCAGTACCCCACATACATAGCAAAAAGCCGGAAGTGGTGCTGAGGCTCAAGTAGTAGAGTGCTAGCCTTGAGCAAGTCCAAGGACAGTGCTCAAGCCCAGAACTGGCAACAAACAAACAAACAAACAAACAAATAAGTACTGAAAATTAAAAAAGAGAAAAGAAGAATTTAAAAGTAGAAGCATGCTGGGCTCCACTGTGGCATGCCTCTAATCTACCTGCTCAGGAGGCTGAGATCTAAGGATCACAGTTCACAGCCAGCCAGGCAGGAAAGTCCGCGAGACTCATCTCCAACAAACCACTCAGGAACATCCAGAAGTCCCCGTGAGGTTTGAAGAAAGGAGACCTCCATGTGCTTGTTCAGGAAGAGAAGAGTTGATTAGCAGAACAAAACCACCGGCCTACACAACGTGGAGGCACAGGGAAGGAGGAACTAATGATGGTGATGTAGTGAGAGGGGGGAAGGAGCTGTGGCTGCAGCTGATGTGGGGGGGACCCCAGGCCCCGGGACCCTCACACAGTCTGAAGGAGGCATGACTGGGCTGGATGCGGACGTGACCTCACAGCCTGGGCCTCCCACTGTCCCAGATGTGTCAGTTACTTCACATGACAGGCGCTGGGCAGGGACTTCCAGAGAGGGCCATGGGTGTCCAGAGGAAGGGGACATTTTTTCCTGAGCAGACTTCACATTTCCGCCTTTTGATGGTCATAAAGGGGCACTGACTCTCCAGCCACTTCCTGCAGGCAACGGGTTGCAACATGAGTGGTGAAAGGTGAGATGCCACCTGGTCAAAGGAAGGTGGCAGCAAGGGTTTTTGGTGGTGAACCCACCTGTGTCTTTGGATGAAATCTGAAGTCTTATGAGGCAGGGGATAGGCAATTAGAAAAACATGAGAGGGCACATAGAAGGCAGAAGGAAGGGCAGCCATCCACTAAGGTGGAAAAGAAAAAACTGAATGACTTGGCTAGTTAGTTCCTGCTGTGTTCCCTGCAATTGATGGATCAGGTTTCTAACTGACTTTTACCAGATGACTGGCTAGGGGAGAGCATCACAGACTGGTTAAGGAGAACCAGTCAGAAGCTGGGGCTGCATTGGAGTGGTTAAGGGACCAGTGGGAGGCCTGAATCTTTGCCTGTAACTGGATTATTGATATCTGGATTATAATGTCTGAATATATGCATGGGAGACCCACACACGTACCAAGGCAAACTGTCTTGAGTCTAAGGCTCACTATAAATTCCTTTCCAGTTAGAAGAAACACAGGTATAAATATTAGATAGGCATGCTTATTAACTACTTTGTTTTGACCTCTTACCCAGGTTAATTTTGAAAGGGCGAGCGCAAAATGACTCCATTTATGATCTGACTCCATTCCATCTTCTCTGTACTTTTTCCAGCTGCTCTCAGATGGTCCCTTGGTGGATGCGCAGGGAATGAGGCCTCATGTGGCATTTTTCATTCTTGCTAGGATGGCATGTCTCACGTTGGAGGGGAAGGTGACTAACAAATTAATGAGTTTTTGCCATGAGACCCTTTTCTAGCTCCAACTGAAGCAGCAAGGAGATCAATAGAAAGTTTCTAGGCAGGGCTTACCTAGAACTAGTTAAGAAAAGAAGTCGTCATTGAGCAATAAATACTTGTAAAAGTTGTTTGCCCCTCTGTGGGTCTGACTAAACACCACAGAGGGTCAAATCTGTAATGATAAAACTCAATAGTCGTGATGAGAGTTTTGAAACAGCAACTGATTATGCAACCTAGTTAATGTTTATCGGAATATAGATAATTCTTTAGGATACGAATTAAGATTGAAACCATTTCCAGTTCTGTATCCAAGGCTGCTTACACACTTGGGAAGCTGACTTTCCAAGTGTGTTCACACCCAAATCTTAAGAGCATCTTTGTTGCTTGAGTTTTAAACTGCCCACTTTTTCTTTAGGCCTGCAGCACCAGTTAAGTCTTGGTTACCTTAGAAATACACAGAGTTTGAGTTTAAAACTGCCCAGTTTTTCTTTTGGCCAGTGGAGCTAGCTAAGACTTGATTTCCGGAAAACTTGTAAACACATTTTGGTAAAGAGACACATAGCTAAACATTGACCTCTGAACAGTTGCTAGAAGACTTAGGTGTCTCATGAAAATTCATCATGTGGCCAAGATGGCAAATTTCTGGGAAAGTCACAATGATAAGAAAACTTGGGGGAGCTTTATTAAGTAAGCAAACAGACAAGCAGACAAAGGGACTAACAGACAAACGGAAAGGAAGGAGCACACTCTGAGTATGGGTACTCTCGAGGAGAGACAGCCAGTTTTAGCTAACAGAATTCAAGTCTAGGTAGGACATCTTGCTTTCAAGAGGGAATCTAGAGGTGGGAGTCCTCTCAGCCTGAGTCTCACTCTCAAGGACACAAACCAAAGGGCTGTTGGCTGGAATGGATACAATCCAATGGCGAATAATCTCTGGTTAACAGGTTGTCAAAGAGAGACAGCGACAGAAACAGATTAAACTGTTACAAGACAAGGAAAGTTGCCTTTCTAGGTAGACCAGATGGCTGAGAGGCACAGAAGTGAAAGTCAAGAGAGGGAGTTTGCTTACAGAAACAAAGAGGACAAGCAAGGAGAGCAAAGAAAGCTTGAAGGTATATCCTCTGACCATTCACTACTGCGTTGGCAGAAAGTGCTTCAATAAAAATAAGGTCCTTTGGCTTTATGAATTTGTTTGGTGAGGACCTAGGAGTCCAATAAGAACATAGAAGGGGTACGCAGGATGCAGAGGAGGTCTGCAAGGATATGGTGGGGGGGAGGTGTCTGTAAGGACATAGAGCCCATTTCTTAATTCAGACATCTCCAAGATGAGAAGCAACTGGCCAAAAGGTGTTGGGGATCCCATAGGCATGGTACTATGTCAAAAAAGACAGACAGACAGACAGACAGACAGACAGACAGACAGACAGACAGAGGGCTTTTAGACAGAAGTCATTCACCAGATGTAGAGAGGGGCTTGTGTGGTAGATGCATAGCCCACAGTGGTAAAAGCGAGAAGTCCAAGGTGGGGCTCTTTTGGCTATCAGCAGTTTGGGCCCAAGGAAAGGTGGTCAGGAGGCAGAATGACCCTTGGAGAGAGAAGAGAAAGGGAACCAGGGACTGAATCTATCCACTCCCAGGTTCAGGGCCATCTGTAAGGCTGGCCAAAAGGAGAGTTTATTGGTGGGAGAGCAGACTGCCGCCCTGGATGAGATGGAGGCATGCAGTGGTGACTTCTGATAGGGAGAAGGGTTATTCAGGGAGAGGGCGGGAAGATGGTGTGGCCACAGCAGATGCACAAGTGACCTCAGCTAGAGGACCTCCGGCCTCCCGCTGCCCCAGGAACACCGGGTACCAAGGTTACAGGTGCTGGTCAGGGCCCTCGAGGGAGGGCCACACGGGTATGGAGGGAAAACAAACAGGAAGAAGCCGTTTTCCTTGGTGGACCTAACACTGGCGCTGTGGCTCAAGTGGTAGAGCACTGGCTTTGAACACAGAGAAGCTTAGGGGCCACACACAGGCCCTGATTTTGAGCACCAGGACCAGCAAAAACAAAAACAAAAAAAATTAAGTAAACAATTACTTGACTAACAGACTTCGGTCCACCATTTTCTCTCCACAGCCCCCTCTGGATCAGTCATCTTGGTTTGGTTTGGTTGGTTTTCTTGCCAGTCCTAGGGCTTGAACTCGGGGCCTGAGCACTGTCCTTGGGCTTTCTCAAGGATAGAGTTCTACCACTTGAGCCACAACACCACTTCTGGCTTTTGGTTTGTATGTGGTAACGAGGAATTGAACCCAGGGCTTCGTGCATGCTAAGCGAGTGCTCTACCACTAGGCCAAACTCCCGGCCTCTCATTTTATTTTTGAAAAGTCTTTTGCCATTTTGGCCCTTCTTCTCTGACTTTGCTTTCTTAAGTAGCCCTGCCGTTCTGTGTGTGTGTGTGTGTGTGTGTGTGTGTGTGTGTGTGTGTGTGTAAATATATAGCTGGGTGCCAATGGCTCACACCTGTAATCCTAGCTACTCAGGAGGCTGAGATCTGAGGATCCCAGTTCAAAGCCAGCCCAGCCAGGGCACTAAAATCCATGAGATTCTTATCTCCAATTAGCCACCAGGAAACTGAAGTGGCCCTGTGGCTCAGGGGGTAGAGCAGTAGCCTTGAGCTGAAGAGCTCAGGGACAGCACCTATGATGGACCAAAAAAGAAAAGAAAATATTAAACTGTTTTGTAAATGTTTGTTACTTCTTGCAGGTCTCTTTTCACTGGGCCACGCTTCCCACCTCCTATATAGGAAACGAGAATTGTGTTGCCCTTTCTGCCTCTCAGCCCCAGACAACTGACTTGGCTTAATTCACGGCAGATCTGAAGCACTGTTAGAGCCAGTGCGTGCAGAGGAGACTGCTTTACGGGTCCTGATGGCCTCGGAGTCTTTAACCATAGGGTCCAGTCTTGCATTTGGCCCCAGCCTCGCGATTCTACTGCTGTCTCACTTGATGACCTTAGAAGAACCTTTTTCCATGCTCCACAGAGAACAGGGCTGTCACCCGACCTGTGTGTCTGCAGAAGAACTTGCTTGCATGGCACAGCTCAGCTCATTCTCCTCTGGGGCTGATTTTCTTTTGTCAGAAACCTGGAATCATTTACTCTCTGAGGTTCTAGATTCAGAGCTTCTAACCCACCAAAAGCTTGGCTAACCTCTAGCTTCTTCTCTGCCATCCTCTTGCTCCTTCTTCCACCCCTTGAAGTCTTACAAGCCAGTGACAGTTCGTATGTGCTCAGCCAATGGACTGAAAAGAACTTCTGGGTTTACCTACCAGTTTGTCTGGTTTGACTAAGATGCTGAGGCCTTTGTGCCTTCAGGGCAGTCCAGTGGGGCAGAGCAAGCCATGAGCTGACCATTGCCACAGCGTCCGACAGTGGTGCTCACGTGTCTGGCAAGCGCTGTGTGGCTGGGGAGGCTAACTACGACTTTTTGGACATGATCTCTTTCCCCTTCTTTTTTTTTTTAAAGTAAATACATGGATTGAAATTAAATAATTCAGCCCCTGCCTTCAAAATGAAAAGGGCTTTTTTAGCCGGGTGCTGGTGGCTCACATCTATAATTTTAGCTACTCGGAGGCTGAGATCTGAGGATCGTGGCTCTAAGCCTGCCACAGCATGAAAGTTCGTGAGACTCTTCTCACCAATCAACCACCAGAAAGCTGGAAGGGATGGATCAGGTGGTAGAGCATAGCCTTGAGCTGAAGAGATTAGGGTAGCACCCAGGCCCAGAGTTCGAGCCCCAGGACTGGACGAAAAAAAAAAAAGTAAAGGAATTTTTTAAGCAAAACCAATAACCTCTCCACCCACCTCCCCCAAACCATCCATCAAGTCTCAGGTTAGTGAATGCTTTAGAATGCTCTGAGAAGGGAATCTAAGGTAAGCAAAGAGGACGTCCATGCTGGGTTGGACCTTTGGCTTTGGTTTTCCTGCTTCCTCTCAATACTCCTTTACTCATCCCCTGAGAGTGCTTTCAGAGTGCTGAAAATTAGGTGATTTAAGAAGGCGACTCAGGGTTCCAAGTTGTGAGGAAATGGAGGTAGGAGCAGAAGATCTGAGATTCCGGCTTTGTTACCAAGGACAGAAGGCTGAAAAGTAAATGTTTAAATCCAAAAAATTAAAAAATAAATATCTGAATAGGCGCTCCCAAAAGTACCACCCGGGGCTCTCCAGTGTTGCTAGACAGCAAAGAAACCCCTTTGTTTTGTTTTGTTTTGTTTTGTTTGTTTGTTTTGCCAGTCCTGGGCTTGAGCTCAGGGCCTGAGCACTGTCCTTGGACTTTCTCAAAGCTAGAGCTCTACCACTTGAGCCTCAGCACCACTTCCGGCTTTTTTCTATATATGTGGTACCGAGGAATCGAACCCGGGTCTTCATGCATGCTAGGCAAGCACTTTAACCACTAGGCCAAACTCCCAGCCCATGAGACCCCTTTTTCTCACAAGCACAGGACAGGCAGCAGAGCCTCTGTGCCTCTGCCCTGGTGCACAGGGCATTGCAGGCCCGGTCCCTTCCCTCCTGACTCCGTCTCCTCATCTGTGGAGTGGCCATGCTGGGTTGTTGGGGGCTTTAGCACCTATGCCTGCTCCCCAATGTGTCCCCCCATCTCCCTCAGCCTCACCTGCTTCCCAATATGTTGCCCTTGCCCCCCAGCCTCTGACTTAGGAGATTCTGGCCCAGGTGTAGGACCTGGGCTCTGCCAGCCCCAACAGGTCACTACTTCCCCATTCACCTGTGAAGGCAGAAGCACAATCCAACCACTCAGCAGGGGCACGGGGACAAGAGCTGTTCCCCTATGCTTGGGAAAATTGTGGAGATCAGAGATTTTGGCAGAAGGATGCCAAAACTAAGACAAGATGCCCACACTAAGATTTGAAGTTCAAAGTTCACTGCAGCAGATACCTCAAAACCCTGGACACCACAGACAAGAAGGCCAAGAAGCTGAAGGGGCTAAAACAAACCACTGAGTAGCAGTGGGAGACCTAAGAGGAACAGAGCTCTGCAGCTGCCCCAGCCCAGGAGCTGCCCTGACCCCACCAGCGCCATGGATGTCTGCCAGGGTGGATTCCTGGCAGGAGACAAAGGTCAGCCTCCTTACCTTTCTGAGGGACCTCCCAGGTTGGTTGAGTGCACAGCCCGGTCCTGGGTGTGGGCAGTGGTGCCCAGAGGAGTCCAGTGCGCAGCGAGGCAGCCATGGGGCTGCTGACAGGGGAAGCGCTGTGGCCTGTGGCCCTGGCCCTGGCCATCTTCCTGCTCCTGCTGGACCTGATGCACCGGCGCCAGCGCTGGGCTGCTCGCTACCCACCAGGCCCTGTGCCCCTGCCAGTACTGGGAAACCTGCTGCACATGGACTTGCAGAACCTGCCATACTGCTTCTACAAGGTGAGGAGCTGGTGGTGGGCAGCAGAGGACACGTGGAAGCCCAGACACAGAGCTGGGAACCCACAGGCCACCCAGGGAGCTCAGCCCAGGAGCTGAGAGGCTTCCTGGGAGAGGCAGTGCAGGGCGTGATTGCAGTCTGGGCTGTCGAGACCCCAGTGTGGCAGGCAGAGGCTGGGGTGAGACGCGGCAGTGGGTTTCAGTGCTGGTGCACAAAGCCCAGGTCATGTCCTCTTCTCGTGTTTCCCGATTATCAGAGGGGCTGAGCACTGGGCAGCCTTTCAGGTGGTCATGAGGTAGAGAGAGGCAGTGTCCACTGGAATCTGCTGCTGCTCTGTGATCTTGGGGTCTTCCCTGTGGGGTCACACTCCCTGGGGACGTCTGTGTCTTGTGCACACTGCATGCCTGGAGCTCCTGTGGATACTTTGGGGTTTCTGGGGAGCTGACAGCCAGTGGTCCTTTCCAGGGAGGGTTCCCTGAGCAGAGCCCAGGCCTCCTGCTTACCCTGCTTAATTCACCTGGGTACCCATGACCTGAGGGTGTTTGAAACGGGGTGGTGGATGATAGGATTGTGGGACTCCCTCTACAGCTGCAGCACCGCTTCGGGGAGGTGGTCAGTCTCCAGATGTTCAGGAATCCAGTGGTGGTGCTCAACGGGCTGGAGGCCGTGCGTGAGGCCCTGGTGAAGCACAACGAGGACACCGCTGACCGTCCACCCATGCCCATCTTTGAACACCTGGGCTTCGGACCCAGATCTCAAGGCAAAGGGCAACACGAGGCCGAGGGACTGACCTGCGGGACAGTGACCTGAGGACAGGGGCCTCCTGGGGGGACAGATGGGCAGTGCATCTGGGAGAGCCAAAAGGGGCCAGGAAAGAGCAGTTCAGGGGAGGCAGTGGGAATGCCCTGGGTGCACCTGAGTTCAGGGGGAGGCGGGGCAGCAATCTGGTTGGAGGAGGGCAGGAGGGGGGCCTGGGCCATGCACATGGCTCCCATTGGAGGGATCCTTGTGTAACCTGTCTTGCAAATTACAGGCAGAGGTGGAGATGGGGCCAGTGTGGAGTCCTCAGGACTGATTGGAGGCAAGGAGGAGGCGGGGTTTGGGTCATGTCTCTGTCACTAATTGCTTCAGGTCCACCTCTTCGCCCCTCCCACAGGTATAGTTATGGCCCGCTACAGCAATGCCTGGAGAGATCAGAGGAGATTCTCTGTGTCCACCTTGAGAAACTTCGGCATGGGCAAGAAGTCACTGGAGCAGTGGGTGACTGAGGAGGCCGGCTGCCTCTGTGAGGCCTTCGCTGACCACTCCGGTGAGTGATGGCAGGAGGGACGCCAGGTGAAAGGTGGAATGTGGTGGACAGGGATGAGATTAACTCTCTGACCTCCTTCCTGCTCCCAGGTCATCCCTTTAGCCCCAACAGTCTCCTGAAAAAAGCTGTGTGCAACGTGATCTCCTCCGTCATCTACGCTCGTCGCTTTGACTATGACGATGCCCTCCTGGACAGGTTGCTGGAGCTGTTGCAGGCCGTTTTGAAGGAAGAATCAACTGCTACCTTCCAAGTGAGAACGCAGGGGAATCTACAGGGCCAGCTCCCTGCAGCGGGAGTTCCAGGGGGAGGATTTGTGCAGGATGCCATGCGGATACATCAGAGAAGGTCAGGCCAAGATCTGGAGGAACTCACACAATGGGCATGAGGACAGGACCAAGGGCCAGGAAGGTCTAGAGAGTGATCCCCTGGGCTGCTCTGTCCCTGGAGCAGAAAGAGCAAGGATGCTGGAACTAGGGAAGGAGAGTGGGGACTAGAAGGGACAGATAGGGCCTGTGTCCATCCTGGAAGACACAGGGTCTGAGAATGGTCCAGCTGTGCAGGGAACACACCTGGACTCCGCCTCCTGTGCTCTCACAGCTGCTGAACGCGGTCCCCATCCTCCTGCACATCCCAGGACTGCCTGGCAAGATCTTCCCCGCACAGAAGGCCTTCATGGCCCTTCTGGACGAGCTGCTGGACGAGCACAGGAGGACCCGGGACCCGGCCGAGCCTCCCCGAGACCTGACCGACGCCTTCCAGGCTGAGGTGGAGAAGGTGAGGTGTGACCACCCCCACCCCACCGATTGGGGTGCCAGTGGAGGGCATCTGGGGCCTTGTCCTCTGCTGCCCAGGCCCAGACCCTCCTTGCTCTCCCACAGGCCCAAGGGAGCCCGGAGAGCAGCTTCAACGAGGACAACCTGCGTGTGGTGGTGGCGGACCTGTTCATGGCGGGCATGGTGACCACGTCCACCACGCTGTCCTGGGCCCTGCTGCTCATGATCCTGCACCCGGACGTGCAGCGTGAGCCAGCTGGGGCTGCGGGGGGGGGGCAATGGAGTGGGGACTCGACCTCCCCTGGACTGGACTATCAACACAGAGGGGGGGAGGTCGGGGCCCGGGCCTGGGGACTGACAGCTCTGGACCTGCTCCTCCCCGCAGGACGGGTGCAGGAGGAGATCGATGAGGTGATCGGGCAGGGGCGGCGGCCTGAGATGGAGGACCAGGCCCGCATGCCCTTCACCAGCGCGGTGATCCACGAGGTGCAGCGCTTTGCGGACATTATCCCAATGGGTGCTCCCCACATGACGACCCATGACATTGAGATCCACAGATTCCTCATCCCCAAGGTAAAGCCTCATCCATCACCCAGTGACCATCCACGTCCACCACCACTTACCAGTGACCACCCACCTTCACCACTTACTAGTGACCACCCACCACCACCACTAACCAGTGACCATCTACCACCACCACTTACCAGTGACCATCCACGTCCACCACCACTTACCAGTGACCATCCACCACCACCACTTACCAGTGACCATCCACCACCACCACTAACTAGTGACCATCCACCACCACCACTTACCAGTGACCATCCATGTCCTCCACCACTTACCAGTGACCATCCACGTCCACCACCACTTACCAGTGACCATCCACCACCACCACTTACCAGTGACCATCCACCACCACCACTAACTAGTGACCATCCACCACCACCACTTACCAGTGACCATCCATGTCCTCCACCACTTACCAGTGACCATCCACGTCCACCACCACTTACCAGTGACCATCCACCACCACCACTTACCAGTGACCATCCACCACCACCACTAACTAGTGACCATCCACCATCACCACTTACCAGTGACCATCCACCACCACCACTTACCAGTGACCATCCACATCCACCACTTACCAGTGACCATCCAAGTCCATCACCACTTACCAGTGACCATCCACATCCACCACCACTTACCAGTGACCATCCACCACCACCACCACTTACCAGTGACCATCCACCACCACCACCACTTACCAGTGACCATCCACATCCACCATTTACCAGTGACCATCCACCACCACCACTTACCAGTGACCATCCACATCCACCACCACTTACCAGTGACCATCCACCACCACCATTTAACAGTGACCATCCAAGTCCATCACCACTTACCAGTGACCATCCACCACCACCACTTACCAGTGACCATCCACGTCCATCACCACTTACCAGTGACCATCCACGTCCACCACCACTTACCAGTGACCATCCACCACCACCACTCTGTGAACATCCACCACCACCATTTACCAGTGATCATCCACCACCACCACTTACCAGTGACCATCCACCACCACCACTTACCAGTGACCATCCACGTCCACCACCACTTACCAGTGACCATCCACCACCACCACTTACCAGTGACCATCCATGTCCACCACCACTTACCAATGACCATCCACGTCCACCACCACTTACCAGTGACCATCCACGTCCACCACCACTTACCAGTGACCACCCACCACCACCACTAACCAGTGACCATCCATGTCCACCACCACTAACCAGTGACCATCCACCATCACCACTTACCAGTGACCATCCATGTCCACCACCACTTACCAGTGACCATCCACGTCCACCACCACTTACCAGTGACCATCCACCACCACCACTAACTAGTGACCATCCACCACCACCACTAACCAGTGACCATCCACCACCACCACTTACCAGTGACCATCCACCATCACCACTTACCAGTGACCATCCACGTCCACCACCACTTACCAGTGACCATCCACCACCACCACTTACCAGTGACCATCCACCACCACCACTTACCAGTGACCATCCACCATCACCACTTACCAGTGACCATCCACGTCCACCACCACTTACCAGTGACCATCCACCATCACCACTTACCAGTGACCATCCACGTCCACCACCACTTACCAGTGACCATCCACCACCACCACTTACCAGTGACCATCCACATCCACCACCACTTACCAGTGACCATCCACATCCACCACCACTTACCAGTGACCATCCACCACCACCACTTACCAGTGACCATCCACATCCACCACTTACCAGTGACCATCCACGTCCACCACCATTGACCAGTGACCATCCACCACCACCACTTACCAGTGACCATCCACCACCACCACTAACCAGTGACCATTCACATCCACCACTTACCAGTGACCATCCACGTCCACCACCACTTACCAGTGACCATCCACCACCACCACTAACTAGTGACCATCCACCACCACCACTTACCAGTGACCATCCACCACCACCACTTACCAGTGACCATCCACCACCACCACTTACCAGTGACCATCCACGTCCACCACCACTTACCAGTGACCATCCACGTCCACCACCACTTACCAGTGACCATCCACGTCCACCACCACTTACCAGTGACCATCCACGTCCACCACCACTTACCAGTGACCATCCACCACCACCACTTACCAGTGACCATCCACCACCACCACTTACCAGTGACCATCCATGTCCACCACCACTTACCAGTGACCATCCATGTCCACCACCACTTACCAGTGACCATCCACCACCACCACTTACCAGTGACCATCCACGTCCACCACCACTTACCAGTGACCATCCACCATCACCACTTACCAGTGACCATCCACGTCCACCACCACTTACCAGTGACCATCCACCACCACCACTTACCAGTGACCATCCATGTCCACCACCACTTACCAGTGACCATCCATGTCCACCACCACTTACCAGTGACCATCCACCACCACCACTTACCAGTGACCATCCACATCCACCACTTACCAGTGACCATCCACGTCCACCACCATTTACCAGTGACCATCCACCACCACCACCATTTACCAGTGACCATCCACGTCCACCACCACTTACCAGTGACCATCCACGTCCACCACCACTTACCAGTGACCATCCACCACCACCACTAACCAGTGACCATCCACCACCACCACTTACCAGTGACCATCCACCACCACCACTTACCAGTGACCATCCATGTCCACCACCACTTACCAGTGACCATCCACCACCACCACTAACCAGTGACCATCCACATCCACCACCACTTACCAGTGACCATCCACGTCCACCACCACTTACCAGTGACCATCCACCACCACCACTTACCAGTGACCATCCACCACCACCACTAACCAGTGACCATCCACCACCACCACTTACCAGTGACCATCCATGTCCACCACCACTTACCAGTGACCATCCACATCCACCACTTACCAGTGACCATCCACGTTCACCACCACTTACCAGTGACCATCCATGTCCTCCACCACTTACCAGTGACCATCCACTACCACCACTTACCAGTGACCATCCACCACCACCACTTACCAGTGACCATCCACCACCATCACTTACCAGTGACCATCCACCACCACCACTTACCAGTGACCATCCACGTCCACCACCACTTCCCAGTGACCATCCACGTCCACCACCACTTACCAGTGACCATCCACGTCCACCACCACTTACCAGTAATCATCCACGTCCACTACCACTTACCAGTGACCATCCACCACCACCATTTAGCCTATACTTGGTGCAAGTAATACAATTTGGGACTCCCATTTGATAATACCCAGGGTGATGCAGACAGGTGCTCAGTACCTCTGGAACTATGGAAAGTCAGATTGACCTTCAGGGCCAGTGGGAGGGTCAGCACAAATGAGATGGGCCTGGGGGTGCACCATGTCAAGGTGTCCCCTTCTGCTGTGGCAAAAATGGCGGTGCTCTGGAGCTGCCGTGGCCCAGTGACACATGAAAGAACGCACGTGAACCAGGGCAGTGGCCACGGATTTCGTGACAGGTGAGGGAGTGGGGGGTCCTGTGCGCCCCTCACCTCACCCCTCCACCAGGGCACCACGCTGCTCACCAACCTGTCCTCGGTGCTGAAGGACGAGCGCGTCTGGGAGCAGCCCTTCCGCTTCCACCCCGCGCACTTCCTGGACGCCCAGGGCCGCTTTGTGAAGCCCGAGGCCTTCATGCCCTTCTCAGCAGGTGCGTGGGGCTCGGCTCCCTGGCCCGTGCTGGGGTCACAGGGTGGCTGCGAGGTGGCCCCAGGCCCCAGCTGACCGATCCCGCTCGCTGTCCCCCACAGGCCGCCACGCGTGCCTCGGGGAGCCCCTGGCACGCATGGAGCTCTTCCTCTTCTTCACCTGCCTCCTGCAGCGCTTCAGCTTCTCGGTGCCCGCGGGCCAGCCCCGGCCCAGCACCCTTGGGGTCTTTGAAGCTTTGGTGATGCCGGCCCCCTACAAGCTGTGTGCTGTGCCCTGCTAGAGGGACCTCCACGTCTGCTCTCCCACCCAGCGGCAGGCTACACACACATTGGGCAATTGCTGGCTTTACCCAGAATTCACCTTCCAGTGTCCCCAGGACGGGCCCTCCCTACCCACCTCTCACCCCTGGACCCTGTGAAGGATGGCTGTTTGGATCCTCAGCTGACAGCAGCCCCGTAGCTACATGCCAACTCTCAGGTCATGAGCAGCACGGTCCATGGTCCATAGGTTCTGGCCTCGGGATGGGGGTGGCGGGGTGTCAGGGCCATGGGTGAAGGGGGTGAGGAGAGTGCCTCTGGAGACCTCATTTCACCCCATCACCACCACTGTACAGCCCCTGCGTCTCAGACAACACTATCACATCTGCTTCCTTTTGGGGGGAAGGAAGGGCTGCACTGGGTTTGAACTCTAAGCCTTGAATTGGCTAGGCAGGGCCTCTTCCACTCAAGCTATGTCCCAGCCCCAACTTCTTACATGAGAATCCAAAGTAGATATGTCAGGCAGCCAGGCGGTGGGCCAGGAGCCAAAACCCTCCCTGGCAAGGCCTGATGGGAGCCAAGAGGGAGCCCCCTGCTGAGCCCTCCAGCCACCAGAGACAAGACTGGTGGGCTGCCCTCACCCAGCAGGCAAGCCCATGTTTGGTCCCCTGTGTGCTGAGAAGATTCCTCTCTGGCCAGGCTGGGGCTGGAGGCTGGAGGGGTCAAGGCTCCATGCCTACTCTCAAGTACAATGGCCCAGAAGTTGTCCAGGGGCAGAAAATGGAGACCAGTAGGCTGGGGGCCCTAGAAAGGCCTTGACCCAGTACTGTGATGAGGACACAGCTAGTGATGGTGTGGCCAAGAATGAAAAAGAAAGGGAGAGCACCCCTATGTTTTCTCTGTCGTGATACGGGGTGAACCTCAGCATCTGTTTCCCCGTCTATGTAGACAAAATCACAGCAGATTCCCACCAGCTCCTGTTGTTCTGCTCTGATTTCTGAGGCTGTGAGTCTGGCTGACCCAGATACCCAATCAGGGCAAGTCTAGGGATGGATGAGGCGGGCCCTCATTTAATGACACACAACAGAGAAACAGCTAAGTCCAGGTGGACTGTGGTAAGCCAAATGGGCAAGCAGGCCTGGGAATGAGGAAGCAAGTCCAGCCCATCAAATGGGCCCGCTGGGAGGCAGGCATGAAAGCTGAGCTATCAAGCACTTCCTGCCTGAGAAATCTGCAGTGTGGTCTGGAATAGAGGCAGCCAGGCAATAGGGTCCACAAAAAGAGAGCTGGCCAATCCCCAAAGTCCCCACTGACTCCATCAAAGCCTTTCCCCTACCCCATGTCAGCACAGCACAGCCCTGGCCCCCTCCCCGCCTCCCTGCCCTGGGTCTCTCCTGCACAGCAACCTAATAAACTCTTGCTTTCTCTTCTTCTCCCGGCTTGGGAACACGACTGTGCCAGCCTTTGTGCCTAAACTCTCCACACAACAGCTGCCCTGCTCTTGTCCCTCTCTGTCTCCATTCCACAAAGGCTGATGGGAGCAGCATCTGAGGAACTCCCGAGTCTCCTGTGCCTTTAGGAAATGGGCTGGGCTGGAGACTTGGCCATTCAGAGCAGGAGGCTGAGCTGAGTCTGCAGAGGCCTGCAGCCTTCCCATTAGGATCCTGCATCTCCTCAGGGCCCAAGGACAGGGGCTCTGCAGGTCCCAGCAGTCCTGCCTGCTCCCTGGCCCTGTGTCTGAGGTGTGGGCACTGCAGGGCATTCACCAGCCAGAGCCCAGGGCTGGCAGGCGTGTGCAGGTGGCTGCAGGTCCCACCCAGGTCTCCTTAGGCCCCTGAAAGGAGGCGCTGGGCTGTGGAAGCAGCAACTAGAGGATTTATTGCATCCTTTGTCATTCACGGTTCTTCATCTTGGGGTTGTCAGAGGCTGGGAACCAACTCAGCCAGAATTTTCTCCAAAGCGTGGCTCCCCAGCTCCCAGACCTCTCCTCCTTCAGTATCTTCTCGTCAGAATCTTCTAAGACACACAAAACAGTTGGCCCGTGTATCCCCTATGCAGAGTAACCCCCCCCCACACACACACATGCCAGGAGCCACTGTGAGAATGGTTGCTAGGCAACTAGCTTGGGGATGTGGCCTCCGTTCGGACAAGCCAAGGGGGAGTGAGCCAAGGCAGGCTCCCCAGGAAGGCCCTGGAACTGGGCTAGGTTTTCTCCCCCTCCTCCCCAGGTCAAGAAGGTTTGCTGGGTCTGGACTGTGCATTGATGCTGTAGGTAAGATGTGGAGAACGGTGTCCTGCTACAACACGGTCGGATATCCATCTTACCAGGTGGATATACCGCAACTTCCTCCTTGGTTTTCTTTTCCTGGGGCGGAAGAAGGGGAGCACAGTGGTGGGATTCCATTCTATACAGAGGAGGAAACTAGGCCTTGCTCCACTAGCCTTCATGAGCCCCACTCGCTCTTCTCCCTGCTCTCCAAAGAACTTCTTACTCTACTGAGATGGTGGCATGGTCTGGTGGCCTGAGGGTGATCCAGCTTCCCCTGTGCCGCCCCCCCCCCACTTCTTATCCCACTGCCTCCCCATCCTGCAGGGCCCCTGGCTGCTGGAGGATCCACGCTGGGGACGGTCGCTGAGACTGCCACCTTTTCCTCCTCCCTTCCCGGGAACCTCACCTGCCCTTCCTCCTGAGCTGAAGCACCTGTTTCCTCTTGCAGGGCAGTATCATTTTGTCCTCCTGCTTCCTTGTGGGTTGGGGGCCGTGGGGAAGCCTGAAGAGGGGCAGACAGGGGGCAGCAAGGCCCTCAGAGCCTCAGAGTTCCTCCCGTCCACACACTTGGGCCATTGCAGACCTTTGCTGTGCTTCCCTGTTTAGCTGGGCTGTGGCACAGTTTCCCCAAGCGCCATTTGCCATGGCCGCGGGGACTCCCAGAGTCCCTCCCAGGAAAAATCTCCAGCCTGGTCTTCCAGGGGCCTGGCTTACCCTGAAGACTTGCTTCTTCTCACTCGAGTTTTTGCCTCTGCAGGAGAGAAGAAGTGACACACGGTGTGGAGTCGCTGGGACGCTTGTCTCCCAGATGCAGCCACCCCACACCCTCTCCTGCCCACACCACCTGAGCAGACGCCGGGTAGCACTTGTCCAGCCCCCACACTGGCCTCACCGTCTCCCCCACCAGCTGCAGAACAAGGAGAGACAGAAGTTGCGCTCAGATTTCCTGCCCCTGCCCTCCCCTGCCCTCCCCTGCAGTCCCAGATGATGGACAGGCATCACGAAAATAGCCTTAAAAGGGAGCTCTACTGGGGCCGGGAGTTTGGCCTAGTGGTAGAGTGCTTGCCTAGCATGCATGAAGAGCCAGGTTTGATTTCTCAGCACCACATGCATAGAAAAAAGCCAGGAATGGTGCTGAGGCTCAAGTGGTAGAGCTCTAGCCTTGAGAAAGTCAAAGGACAGTGCTCAGGCCCTAAGCTCAAGCCCAGGATTGGTCAAAAAAAAAAAGAGAAAATAGGCGCTTAATTGAAATGTTTTGGTTTTGGTGTTTAATAGTTTCAGGGGGCAAATTCTCTATGACTTAAGCCATTCCTAGCTCTTTTTCAAGGCTAGCGGGCTAAGAGTTTAAGGCACAACTCCAGGTTATCAAGTGATTAATTGGAGATTTTTTTTTTTTTTTTTTTTTTGCCAGTCCTGGGCTTGGGCTCAGGGCCTGAGCACTGTCCTTGGACTTTCTCAAGGCTAGAGCTCTACCACTTGAGCCTCAGCACCACTTTCGGCTTTTTTCTATGTATATGGTACCGAGGAATCGAACCTGGGCCTCCGTGCATGCTAGGCAAGCACTCTACCACTAGGCCAAACTCTCGGCCCCTTGGAGATATGTTTTATAGCGTTTCTGCCGTGGGTGCCTTTGAACTCTGATCCTCAGAGCTCAGCTTCCTGAGTAGGATTACAGTCTTCAGAAAGATAAAAACATTCGTGAAACAAGAAGAGGATCTAAAACACTGTTCAAACTACTACCACTAAATCCTTGAAAAGGAAAAATCTAATCATGGGAATGGAAAGTGACCCCCCCAGAAGAGAGTGGAAGGAATGCTTTCCAGAAGATAAGTGATGAGGGCATCTCATCACTACCTCATGGATGCTTCTTAGTGAGTGGTCTGGTGGCAGGTGGCAGGTGGGAATGCAGTATAGAAAATAAGGTCCGTGGGAGTCCACTGGGGTTGCTGGGAGTTTACTGAACCACAGCCTCCCGTGACAGCTGGGACTCCTGTGCTGGAAAGTTCCCTAGGCCAATGGAGGAGGCAAAGGGGACACCAGGGGTGCAGCTAGCAGAAGCAAAGGAAGGAAAGCCCACAATGCCATTTGAACAATTAAAAACAAAGTGTACATGGAAGAAAGCAGGAACCCAGAAAACCTTCCTACCACAAAAGTATAAATGTGTGGGGGGGGGATATGTGGAGACAACCAAGCCCCTCTTAGCACTCAACAAATGAGGAAGCAGGGCAGGGAGTCATGCATTAGGGAACAAATTGCTTGCTGCCACTACTGGGATTTGCTCACCCACCAGACACGTGGCCTTACAAGACTGTCACAGCAGCCTCCTTTCTGCCGCACTGCTCTCTCCTGTCACTGTGTACGGGGAGTGTGTTTCACATGTATTGTGTACATTTACCCAAACTCATAGGCTGTACAACAAAAGAATGAATTTTACTCTGTGAAATACAGACTTGAATTGAAAAGAAACGAACAGACGGAGCCCCACCGCGTGTTGGAGGAAGCTGGAAGGACACCGTGAAGCTGGGTGCTGGTACTCACTGTAACCCTGGCCACTCGGGAGGCTGATAGCTGAGGCTAGAGGTACAAAGCCAGCGCAGGCAGGAAAGTCAGTGAAACTCCTGTCCAATGAATCCCAGAAAAACGCAGAAGTGACGCACTGGCTCAGGGGACAGTGAGCTAGCCTCGAGCAAGCAGCTCGGGATGCTGCACCTAAACTCTTTTATTCAAGGCTAGCATTCTACCACGTTGAGCCGCAGCCCCACTCCCAGCTATCTAATGATTAACTAGAGAATTTGGTGGTTTCTGCCTGGGCTAGCCTCAGACTATGATCCTCAGGTCGCAGCCTCCTCAGTTGCTAGGAGAACAGGTGTGAGCCCCCAGTGCCAGGCCAAATAACTTGGTTTCTTGGTCAGTTATGGGGCTTGAATTCATGGCCTGGTGCTGTCCCTGAGCTGTTTTGCTCAAGGCTACCACTTTGAACCACAGTGCTACTTCCAGTTTCTGAGGAGTTAATTGGAAATGAGAGTCTCACTGGGACTTTTCTGCCTGGGCTGGCTTCAAGCTGCAATCCTCAGATCTCAACTTCTTGAGCAGCAAAGATAATAGGTGTAAACTACAGTGCCTGGCTAGAAGTTATTATTATTTTTTTTTCTGGTTAGGGGGCTTGAACTCTGGCCCTGGGCGCTGTCCCTGAGCTCTTCAGCTCAAGGCTACCACCCTGCCCTTGAGCCACAGCCCCACTTCCTCTTTTCTAGTGGTTCATTGGAGATAAGAATCTCATGGACTTCAGTGGCTGGACTTTGAATCACGATCATTAGATGTCAGCCTCCTGAATAGCTAGGATTACAGGCATGAGCCACCGAGCCAGCTGGCTAGAACTTCTTAGAAATTTGGTTTTTAAAAAGAAGGTCGGGGCCCGGGAGTTTGGCCTAGCGGTTAAAGTGCTTGCCTAGCATGCACAAGGACCCGGGTTCGATTCCTCAGTATCCCACATACACAACCAAGCCGGAAGTGGCAGAGACGAGACACAACCAAGCCGGAAGTGCCAGAGACGAGACTGCAACAAGCGACAGGGAGCGAAAGCAAGCAAGCGGAGCCCAACCGAGTGGTGGCCAGAGCGAGCGGGGCCGGAGCGAGCGGGGCCAGAAAGAGAAGGGGGCCAAAAAAAAAAAAAAAAAAAAAAAAGAAGGTCAAGGGGGCCAGGAGTTTGGCCTAGTGGTAGAGTGCTTGCCTAGCATCCACGAAGACCCGGGTTTGATTCCTCGGTACCACATACACAGCAAAAGGCTGGAAGTGGTGCTGAGGCTCAAGTGGTAGAGCTCTGGCCTTGAGAAAGTTCAAGGACAATGCTCAGACCCTGAGCCCAAGCCCAGGACTGGCAAAAAAAAAAAAAGATCAAGGACTGTGCCCAGGCCTGGGGTGGGGGCAGTAAATCTCCAACTCTCCCAATCTCCCAGTACAGAAATTCATTGGAATGGAAGATTATGGGGAAAATAATCCAGTATAGGAAATTTGTCCCTCTTAAATTTGGAGTCATCATCAAAGGCCACAAGAAAGGTGGGAAGATGGAAAGATTCCTATCCAGGTTATAGAAATCGAGAGGGAGGAAATATGGGGCACAAGGAAATAAAGTCTAAGTTGAACTTAGTGAACTCCGAGGCATTTCTAAGTGAGAGCGTTCTTTATAATGTCTGAATAGGCGCTCCCAATACCACCCCAGGGCTCTCCAGTGTTGCTAGACAGCAAATGAGACCCCATTTTCTTACAAGCACAGGACCGGCAGCAGAGCCTCTGGGTCTCTGCCCTGGCACACAGGGCGCTGCAGGCCTGGTCCCTTCCCTCTGACCCCATCTCCTCATCTGTGGAGTGGCCGTGCTGGGTTGTTGGGGGCTTTAGCACCTGCTCCCCAAAATGTCACCCCGTGCCTCCCAACCTCCAATTGTGCTCTGAATTAGGAGCTTCTGGCACATGTGTGGGACCTGGGCTCTGCCAGCCCCAACGGATCACTACTTCCCCATTCCCCTGTGAACACACAGGCACAATCCAACCACTCAGCAGGTGCACGGGGACAGGAGCCAGCTGTGCCTGTATGTTTGGTCTGGGCCGCTGCCATAGACAGCGAGCCCATGCTGGGAGTGGGGGTGGGCAGGAACCATGACAAGGCCAGGGAGGGAGCAGCTCTGCTCAGACACCAGAGAAACGTGATTCTACCACAGCTTCACTTTCACACTTCTTCTTGGTATATGCATAGGTGGTTGGAGATGATTGATGGATAGACAGACAGACAGACAGACAGATAGATAGTAGCGTAATTCTTACTCAAGTGAAGTTGGCCCATCCTCCAGGCCCTAGCTGCCAAGAACTCTACCTGTGCTGATTTCTCAGCAGTCCCGTAGTCAGGCACCATCTTCTCCACAGATTTCTGGAAATAGTAGTATCCTGCTCCTGCAGGTTGAGGAGAAAGACTGGAATGGGATGGCATTTTTTCCTTGTTCAGTAATGGGAGTATGGACCTGAAGCTCTCAACTTTGAGCCATGGCCTCTAGTCCTGTGCTTTCCAGTGTCAGTATTTACAATACACAAGAAATTACAGCCGTTTTACCCCCCTTGAACCTTGTAAAACAGATATTGCTAGTTATCTATTAGCATACACCTATAATCTCAGTACTCAGGGGCTGTGGGAGGAAGAGTGCAAATTTGAGTCCAGCCTGGGCTGCACTGTGAGAATCTGACTCCAAATCTAGTCAAAGGCAGGTGCTGGTGGCTCGTGCCTGCAATCCTAGTTATTCAGGAGACTTGGATCTGATGATTATGATCTGAGGTCACCCCAGGCAGCAAAGTCCATGAGACTCTCTTTTTTTAGTCAGGGGCTTGAACTCAGGACCTGGGCACTGTCCTTGAGCTTTCTCAAGATTAGCACTCCACCAGTTGAGCCACAACACCACTCCCAGCTTTTTCTATGTATGTGGTACCAAGGGATCTAACCTGGATCTTCATACATGCTAGACAAGCACTAGGCTAGCATACATGAAGACCCACGTTAGATCCCTTGATACCATATACATAGAAAAAACTGGCAGCAGTGCTGCAACTCAAATGGCAGAGAAATGGCATTGAGAAAGCCCTAGGACAGCACTCAAGCCTTGAGTTCAAGCCCCAGGACTGGCAAAAAAAAAAAAAAGAAAGAAACATAATTCTTCTAAAGGTATGCAAGCAAATATTTCTGTCCTAGGGTGTTGTGTGGCTGTGTGATCTCTGTCCTCATGTGTTGTCTTGTTGTGTGTCCTCTGCCCTGGAGTGTTGTGTGGTTGTGTGAACTCTAAGGCATTAGTGGTTATGTGTTGTTTTGTGACCTCTGCCCTGGGGTATTATGTGGTGGTGTTACCTCTGCCCTGAGGTTGTGGGATCTCCATCCTGGGTATTGTGTGGTTGTGCGATCCCCATCCTAAGGCATTAGCAGCTGCACGATCTCTAGGGCATTACTGGTTGTGTAGGCTTTGCTTGATTTGTGTTTTAGGGATACAGCAGTGTCGACTTTAGACTGAAAGGTGGATTCAAATCCCCAGGTCCCTCTGAGAGGGAAGAAAGGACCTGTGGCCACCTGGGCTTTGAGCAATGGCAGCCAGGCCTGTGGCATTCACTCCTATGGCAGGCTTTGGACAGTGGGATCCCAGGCGAGCTGGAGACTGGTTAAGGGCTCAGGTGCCCAGGCCCTGCCATCCCCTTCGCATCTCTCTGCCCTTACCTGCAAGAATAAAGATGTGCACCAGGTACAAGGACCTGTGGAGGCAGGAGGAGAAGGCGCCATGAGCAGGCGGCCACACCACCTGTGGCTCTCAGCAGCGAAAACTGGCTTTTCTCCTCTTCTGGGCCTTGAACCTCCTCCCCTGGTTTTCCAGGTCCAGTGACTGTGGCTGAGCAGATCTCAGGGCCCCGGGGCTTGGGCGGAGCCCTGCTACCTGCCCAGCCTGGAGAGCACAGCTCACCCCAGGCTCCTCCCCACCCTCCTCCTGCAGTGATTTCCATGGGTGGGTCATGCTGAGAGGACAAGCCCTACAGGAGAGCTGGCGGCCAAACTCTGGCCTTCACTGGACTGGCACAGTCCTCACTTGCTTGTGGATTCGCCCTTTCTCCCCACAGCTCCCCACAGCCCTGCCTTCCTGCTCAGTCCTGCTTGTCCTAGCCACAGAGTGGCCCAGCCAGGACAGTGGCTCCCTGCTTACACACACACACACACACACACACACACACACACACACACACACACACACACAGAGGCCTGTCCCACCTTGAGGACTCTGCTGCTCACACAGTTCCTTCCCCTCCCCCAATTCCCAGACACCTCATAATCTTAGGCCCAAGCAGGGGATCCCCATCTTTGCCCGCTAGGGGCACAGGGTTGGGGTCCAAATAATAAAAGTTACCTCTCTCTCTGGCAGCAGAATCCCAACACCATTTTCAGTCTAGGAAGACAAAAGGGGCAGTGGTCACCATGTCCTGAAAGCCTGGACTCCAGCGCCTCCTGCTGGTGTGTCTGGGTGGGGAAGGCCCAGAACCTTCCCCATGGGGCCCAGCGGGGCATGGCTGGCCAGTCCAGCTGTACATCAAACTCAGTAGGAGTTTGGAAAATTCTCTGCAGCTTCTCCCAAGATTTCAGTCCCCACTAGCCCCAATAAACCCTGTTTCCATGGCAGAGACAGGAAGGTAATCCCCAAAGAATGGTGGAAGGTACATGGGAAGAAAAAAAGAAGGCTCAGGGCTGTCAACAGTTGGCAGAAAATGTCCTTAGGTTAAGTGGCTAATTAAAATAGTAAATAGTAAGTAATACATATACATAGTAAATAAAAACTATCAACACTTTCAAGCATGTTTCAGGTTTAAGCACCATTTTAAAATGTCTTTGGAGATGAGCACATTGGTTCATGCCTAGAATCCTAGCTAGGCTGAATTCTAAGGATTGAGATTCAAAGCCAGTCCAGGCAAGAGAGTCTTTGAGGCTCTTCTCTCCAATTTACCACCAGCAGCTTACCAGACTCACCAACCTCGATTCTGTCTAGCGCTGTGCAGAGAATCCTTTGACCATGTCAGTGTCCACGCAGCTGTCAGGCTCCACAACCACGTCTGAGAAGCGTATTGGAGCCAGGCTCATGTAGGGGTTAGGCAGACAGGCCCTCCCATTTCAGGGATAGTGGCATCTGAGTGTGACATCATGTCTCAGGGGCTTTATGACAGGGAAGCCTCTCCATCCTTGGCCAGGGTGGCCTGGCAATTGCCTCAAGGTTGCGTTACATTTCACCACTCAGGACAGCCCCTTTATTCATTAATCCTTTCACTGAACTCAGCACCATGGATGCTGACTGAGCAGCACCAAGGGGCTAAACTCTGTAGAAACACAAAAGAATTAAAAACAGTATTGTCATGTAATACAAGAATCAGGAGTTAGAGATCAGAACTGTAGTTCAAGGCCAACCCAGCTAAAGCGAGTGACACCCCCCCCCCCCAATCTCAACAAATAAGCTAGGCATTGTGGCTCATGTCTATAACCCCAGCTATGAGAGAAGCATATTTCAAAAGATCTTCCAGACTCTAAAATATAAGACCAAAAAAGGTGAGAGGTTTGCCTCAAGTGATAACCTGCCTGTGCAAAAATCAATCAATCAATCAACACGGTCTAAGAACTTGTAAATAGCTGAGGATGTGGCTTCGTGGTGGGGTGCCTACCTAGCATGCACGAAGCCGTGGGTTCGATTCCTCAGGACTGCATACATGGAAAAGGCCAGAAGTGTGCTGAAGCTCCAGTCGAATGCTAGCCTTGAGCAAAAAGCTCAGGGACAGTGCTCAGGCCCGGAGTTCAAGCCGCAGGGCTGGCAAAACAAAACAAAATCAAAACCAACCTTGTAAATGATCATTCAACCAATGAGTCTGCGGGAAGGAAATGGCTGGACTCCAGGGTTCACAGCAGGCGGGGATCTGAGGAGCCTGGTTCAGGGACATCCTTGAGCCGCTCATCGACAATCAACCAGCGAAAGCCAGGCTGAAGGCGCGGCTCGGGTGGTGAAGGGCCGATCATGGTCTAGAAAGCAAGGGAGCAAGCGTGAGACCCGGAGCTCGCGCCGATGCACCCAGCTACTCAGGAGGCTGAGGGCGGGAAAGGAGGAGCGAGGCGCGACGGGTGGACGCGGGGGGGAGAAGGTCCACAACCTGAAGCAAATGCCCAGGCCCAGCGCCGGTCCGCGCGGCGGGTCAGCCCGCGGGGCCGGAGCGGCGGAGGACGGCCGCCCACCCGGGAGCGACGGTGCCCCCCCCCCCCCCCCCGCTCACTGCGGAGCATGCGCAGCCCGCGGGTCGCCCACGAGACCCAAGTGTCCAGCCAATGGGAGAGCTCGGTGTTGTACTCCCGCCCACCCATGACGCGAAGGGCGTGACCTTTCGTTTCGGCCAATGAGACAAGGCGCGCGCACGTCGGGGTGGGGGGCGCAGGAGGGAGTCGGGTTCTTTTTTAAAGCAAGATGGCGGCGCGCGGCCTCCGGCAGGCCGCCGCCGCGGCCGTCGGCTCCTCGGTGAAGCCCGTCTTCAGTCGGGACTTGAACGAGGCCAAACGGAGGGTGCGCGAGCTGTACCGCGCCTGGTACCGGGAGGTGCCGAACGCCGGTGAGGGGCAGCGGCAGACACGGGGCCGGAGGCGGCTGTCCACGGCCCAACGGCCGAGCGGAGGGCGCCGGGCGGGGTCCCGGGCGGGGTCCCGGGCGGGGTCCCGGGCGGGGTCGCTCGGTGACGCGGGTGGGTGGCGAGGCGGACGGCCGCGCCCGGCAGCCCCGAGCCGTTTCCAGACGCCGGCCCGGCCGCCGAGCGGAGCCGGGGAGGGCGCGGACGCGCCAAGGTCGTCCTCGAGTCCGCGGAGCCGGGGCTCCCGGCTGCGGGCCTGCCGCGGGCCCCGCTTGGCCTGTGCCTCGCCTTTTGTTTCTCTTTTTTCCTCTTTTTTGGTGGGTCATGGGGTTGAACTCGGCCTGGCGCTGTCCCCAGCTCTCCAGCTCAAGGCTGCCGCCCTACCCTGGCCAAGCCCCACTTCCCGTTTTCTAGGGGTTCACTGGAGATAAGAGTCTCGGGTCCTTCTGTGCCCGGGCTGGCTTTGAACCTCGAGCCTCAGATCTCAGCCTCCTGAGCAGCCGGGATCACAGGCGTGAGCCCCCCCTCCCCGCGTGCTTTTAAATTGTGCCCCAGTGCCGACTAGGACTGGAAACTCAACCCAACTGTGTAGAGCAGTGCGACTGGAAGGATGGCTGGTGAAGCATTTTCCTAGCGAGAGACCCTGAGCCCCAGCCCCAGTGTCCCCAGATGTTAGGGACTGTGTATGTCAGCGCTTCCACTTGATCATCATGGCTGGGATGTGTGCCTGAGGACACTTAGCTCTTTCCTGCCTGTGCGAGACAGCGGAACCTTCATAGTCCTCCAGACTCTTGCCTGTTGGGAACAGGCAAGCTGAGGAATCCGTGCCTGTTTCCTCATCTGTAAAATGGGCACATAATAGTCTTTGTAAAGTTACTGTATTTCATAGATACTGCACCCCAAATGACAAGGGCCTGGCATTTAGCTAACACTCGTTAATATTGGCTGTGTTGTATTGCTGTTATTAGTGCTTACAAGACTGACTTACAGGAGGCTCCCTGAAGAACCCAGTTCTTGGATGTATGTGAACTGTGCTACACGCAGTACCTGCCCTCCTCCTCTCCTTTTCCCTCCAGTGCTGGGGCTTGAATTCAGGACCTGGGCGCTGTCCCTGAGCTTCTTTTGCTCACAGCTAGCTTTCTACCACTTGACCCACATCTCTACTTCCTGCTTTTTCTGATAGAGCCATCTTCCCAGCCCCTCCTCCCCCCTTTGAAACAGTCATGCAGTCCTCTGCCTCCTGAGTGCTAGGGTTACAGTCTTATGCCACCACAATGACTCTCACACTGACCTTCTGAGAGACAGTTAATGATCAGAACTGAGTCCTATCTGGTGCTAAGAAAGTGGGAACTATGGAAGAAGCAGTGTTGAGCTGTGCAGGGGCTAGCAGGTAACAGATGTGAGGGGTGGAAACAGGAAGTGGGAGAGATTCATAGGCAAGACCCCAATGCTGGAGAAAAAAGAAAGTAGCTGGGCACAGTTACCTGGCTTCCCATCTATTCAGGAGGCTGACGAGGAGTATCCTGAGGTCTAGGCTGAGCAACTTGGCTGTATCCCATCTCAGAAAGTAAATAATGTTAACATTTTAAAAGCCTTAGTCAATGCTAGAAATGGATGTAAATGTTTTGTGTTAATCTCATGCAGTTTCCAAAGTAGCTCTGACACTTAGGTGTGTTTGTTTTCATTTCATCAATAAACTAAAGAAAATGACTTCTGTAACTTGTGAACAGGGATGGGAAGCAAAGGAAGGGGTAACACTGTACAAAAAGAGAAATGTGGGGCCAGGAGTTTGGCCTAGTGGTAGAGCGCTTGCCTAGCATGCACGAAGACCCGGGTTCGATTCTTCAGTACCACATACATAGAAAAAAGCTGGAAGTGGTGCTGAGGTTCAAGTGGTAGAACTCTAGCCTTGAGAAAATCCAAGGACAGTGCTCAGGCCCTGAGCTCAAGCCCAAGACTGGCAAAAAAAAAAAAAAAAAAGAGAAATGTGCTCATTACCAGACTTATGAACTGATATCTCTCATCTTAATACCAATAATATACTAAAAACAAGAACAAAACAATAGACTGATACATTGTTAACTTACACCAGACATAGATGATGGGACTGGGATTTGAACCCAGGTTGTTCAGACTATGCCGTCTTGGTATCTTTCAAATATAATGATCTGGCCAGTCACTGGTGGCTTATATCTGTAATCCTAGCTACTCAGGAGGCTGTGATCTTTATGGTTTGAAGCCAGCCTGGGATGAAAAATCTGTGAGACTTATTGCCAATAAACTACTCAGAAAAAGCCAGAAGTGTTGCTGTGGCTCAAGTAGTAGAGTGCTAGCCTTGAGCAAAAGGAGCTTAGGGACAGTGTTCAGGTCCTGAGTTCAAGCTCAGGATCAGCATAAAAATATATTTATACATATACATTAACATGTTTATATACATTAAATGGTCTCTTTCCTCAAACAAGATGCAAACTCGTTGAGCTTCCTCTAACACTTCACATCTTCAGGCACAGGGCTTAGGGTCGGGCTGTTGGTGTGTGGAACAAATAGACAACCTGTCTATGTTAATGGATATTTGTTGTCTTAGGTTTCTAAAAACATGCTTAAACCATGTAATTTATTACTCATGTGTTCTCTTTAGTGCAGTTATTCCAGCTAGACATCAGTGTGAAACAGGGGCGGAGTAAAGTCCGCGAGATGTTTATGAAGAATGCTCACGTCACAGACCCCAGAGTGGTCGATCTTCTGGTCATTAAGGTAACTGACCCTCCTTGACCACCTGGTCCCTGGTTTTTCAATCTTCCCAAGTAACTTCAGAGAAGTAGTTGGCGTCAGGAGTGTTGCCTAGTGTGCATGAAGCCCTGGGATCCATTCCTCAGTACCACATACACAGAAAAAGCTGGAAGTGGTGCTGTGGCTCAAATGGTAGAGTGCTAGCTTTGAGAAAGTTCAAAGACAGTGCCCAGGCCCTGAGTTCAAACCCCAGGGCTGGGGCTGGAGGCGGGGGAGGGATGGAGGGGTGATATTTGGGGGGGAAAAGCAAGAATAAGAATATTAATAACCCTTGGGCTGGGACTTTGACCTAGTGGTAGAGTGCCTGCCTAGCATGCACAAAGACCTGGGCTCGATTCCTTGGTACCACATACATAGCAAAAAGCTGGAAGTGGTGCTGAGGCTCAAGTGGTAGAGCTCTAGCCTTGAGAAAGTCCAAGGACAGTGCTCAGACTGTAAGCTTAAGCCCAAGACTGGCAAAAACAGAAACAAAACAAGAAAAGCCAAAAGTGGTGCTGTGGCTCAAGTGGTAGACCACTAGCCTTGAGAAAAGCCCAAGGACAGTGCTCAGGCCCTGAGCTCAATCCCCAGGACTAGCAAAAAAAAAAATGAAAGAGGGTGGGGCAAAGGAGCTAAATAGAGACTTACCAGAAGAAGTGAAAATGGCAAGTAATCATGTGAGGAAATGCTCCATCCCTCATCATAAAGGAAGTGCAAATCAAAACAAAGATTCCTCAAAAATACAAATGACAAATGCTAGTGGGGATGTGGAGAAAAAGAACTCTGTTGCACTGGTGGTGAAAATGTCACCTAGTATAACCATTATGGAAGGCAACTTGAAGATTCCTCAACAAACTAACCATAAGCTGCCCTATGATTCAGCCATACGACTCTGGGCATTTATCTGAACAGTTACAAGTCAGATAAAGTTAAGACACATGTACATCCATGTTCATTGCTGCACTCGTCACCACAGCCCAGATGCTCTACAATGGATGACTGGATCAAAGTGTGCATTATACTCATCAAGAAGAATGTTATTTGCAGGGAAATGGGTGGATCTGGATGGAAAAATTTTAAGTTAGGTTCATAAAGACAAAGGGCTCTCATGTGGAAGTTAGATATAAATTACAAGCATGAACACAAACACAGGACCATATGCATATATACACAAGTTGACTATGGTATATGCAGAGGAGGATTCCAATGGCATAACTCCTCCAGACAACTGACTTACTAGTTCAACAAAGTGAATACCAGGGAATAAATATGAATGGGGGAAAGGTGGATGAATATTGAAGAAATGAGCAGGAAGCTGGTGGCTCGCCTATAATCTTAGCTTCTCAGGAAGCTGAGATCTGAAGGTCTGGATTCAAAGCCAACCAGGCAGGAAAGTCCAAGAAACGCTTATCTCTATCAGCCAAAAGCCAGAAATGAGATGGGGCTGAAGTAGTAGAACACTAACCTTCAGCAAAGAGAAGCTCAAGATAGTGCCCAAGCCCTGAGAATTCAAGACCCGTGACTAGCACAAAAGGAGAAGAAAAAGGAACCCCGAATAAAGAAAGAAAAGTGGGCAAACAGTCATAATATTTTGTGTGTGGGTAGGGTTAAGGTAGAAAGAGTGCTGGAAGGGGTGACATTTATCATGAATTGCACTCATAAAGACAGGTTGAAGTGAAACTTCTTTGTACAACTACTTAAAGGAAGTTTAAAAGGAATCTGTGTCAGGGGCTGGGAATGTGGCTTAGTGGTAGAGTGCTTGCCTAAGCCCTGGGTTTGGTTATAAGTCTGTACCAGGCAGAAGAGTCCTGAGTGTGTTTTGTACCCCTTTGACCTGTCCCCTCTCTGTGACAGGGCAAGATGGAACTGCAGGAAACGATTAACGTGTGGAAACAGCGCACACATGTTATGCGGTTCTTCCATGAAACAGAAGCACCACAGCCAAAGGATTTCCTGTCCAAGTTCTATGTTGGCCACGACCCGTGACTCAGTGGAAAGATGCATGTGGATATTTAATTGTCTGAGAGTACAAATAAACTCATTATTTGATTGTCAGTACAGGAGAGAGCTCCTCTGGCAAACCATTTCTCTGCGGTCTCTCACTTTTTGCCTGAAAAAGTGAGATCTTGGCATATATACCAATTCTTTTTTATTTCTTGAAATGTATATTGGTTTTTTGGTTTTGTTTTGGTTTTTTTTTTCCAGTCCTGGGGCTTGAACTCAGGGCCTGGGCACTGTCCTTGGACACTTTTGCTCAAGGGTAGTGCTCTGCCACTTGAGCTACAGCACCGCTTCCAGCTTTTTCTGAGTATGTGGTACTAGGGAATCGAACCTAAGGGCTTCGTGCATGCTAGGCAAACACTACCACTAGGCTACGCGCCTGGCCCCCTACATTTGTGGGTTTTTTTTTTTTTTTTTGGTTGGTTTTGCAGGGAAGGGAGGACTAGGGTTTGAATTCAGGGACCTATTGCTTGTTCCTTAGCTTCCACGTAAGACTGGTATTATACCACTTGAGCCACAGCTCTGGTTCTGGCTTTTTAGTGGTGGATTAGAGATAGACTCATGGATTTTCTTTCCTAGGCTGGCCTTCAGCTATGATCCCCACACCTCAGCATCCCAAGCAGCTAGGATTATGGGCTAGACTGGCCTATATCGTTATGTATCATTAAACAGGAAGGAATAAGACCATCAGTTCAAACACTGTCACACTAAACGTCAGAGTGTATTGTTTCTGTTGTTTAGACAGAGTATCAGTGTAGGTGGCCTTGAACATAACAGTACTACTGCCTGTACCCTTCCAAGTGGTGGGATTACCAACATGCACTATCCCACCCTATGCACTACTCACAGTGGGAGCTTGGTGTCCAGGCACAGGAGAGCTGACAAGAGGGGCTGTTTCAATCAGTACTGCTTCTGCTAACAAAGGGAATGTTCCCTGAGTTCTGATTAAAATGGATGCTCAGAATCCTAGCCCCTCCACTTGGAACAAACACCTGTCCATCAAGTGAAGCTGACTTCCTACTCTAGGCAGGCTTCCAAGGCGCAGCTGTCCCGTGCATGGGCAGCAGAGACAAACTGCAGCAACTAGAGCCTGCTCAGATTGAGGAGCCACAGCCAGCTTTGAATCACACACAGCTGATGTTTATTATATGACTCATAATCCGACTGGGGTTTTGGTAGTGTGCTGTGGACAGTGTATCTCAGGAGAACTCTCCAGAGCCTCAGGAAGCAGGGCTGAGCTCTTTCCCAAACCCATAGTTGAGAGGGAAGGAGGGGGAGCTGAGACCATCACTATTTCTTCAGCAGTGCTTTCTCCTTTCTCTATTTTCTCCATGCCCTGTAAGAAAAGAAAGCAGCCATGAACTGGGCAACAGTACTTTGTCTGCATCCCAAAAGGATTTCACTGATTGGTTCTGCCAAACATGGAGAAGCAATGCTGAGTACCCTTCTCCGTACACTGAGCAGGCACACACCACGGTCAGGCACAGGGAGACAGACAAAAGGCACTTTCTCTGCCAGCAAAAAACTCAATCTGGTAGAATTGGTGTGATTGTGCACATTTAGGAATATAAGTGCTATAAACTTACAATCCTAACTACATAGAAGGATGAAACCTGAGGATCACAGTGCAATGCCAGCTGGGACAGACAAACCTAAGAGACTTATCTCCAGTTAGCTAGCCAAAGGCCAGATCTGGAGGTGTAGCTTAAGTAGTAGTGCGCTATCCATGGGTAAAAAAGCTAATCAATGGAAACAAACCATTAAGGAGCAGGGAAGCCTGAGCTCAAGTCCCAGTACTAACACAGAAGTAACAAGAGCAAAAAAAAAAAAGGGTTGAAGATGTGGCTCAAGTGGAAGAGTGCTTGTGTCGTGAGTGGAAAGCTCTGAATCCTGGGCCAGGTGCATGGCCTAGTGGTAAGAGTGCCCACCTAGCATGCATGAAGCTCTAGGTTCAATTCCGTGGTACCACATACACAAAGCCAGAAGTGGCACTGTGGCTCAAGTGGCAGAGTGCTAGCCTCCAGCAAAAAGTATCCAAGGACAGTACCCGGGCCCTGAGTTCAAACCTCAGGACTGGCTAAAAATAAAAAGCTGTAAGTCCACAAATACCTGTGTCTAAAAGAAAAAACTTACCAGGGAATCTGTAAATTAGTTGTTATTCTCATGTAACATAAGGAAAGTCCAAACATGACCACCACTTGGGTTGATCCCGTGAATCTTCTGCCCTTTATGTCCAAATGTTGCTATTAGGAGGTCCGCCTCTCTTGATCAGATGTGCCATCCCACTTCCTACGCCCGGCCAGTTGGGAGAAGAGTCTTACCTGTTAGTCATCATCATCATCATCCTCTGGGACAAAAATGTCATGTTCCTCAAGTAGAGCAGCAAAGTTCTTGCTTATGAGGGTTCCAACATACAGAAAGGGGATCACAATGGAGAACACACGAAGAAGACCAAAGGACATCTGCAGAAAGGTAGAATGGTGGCTGTGAGCTCTGGAGCCCACTCCGGCAGGGCCATGGACGTCCTGGCCTGCTCAGGGCATTTCCTCCAGTGGACCCCAAGAGCCATGGCAAGCCACTTGATTTTAAAATCCTTGGAAAAATTCAGAACAAGACAATTTGTTGTGGCCATCAAAATGGATGTGGTAAAGAAAGGCACTGCAGTCATCTAAAATGTCGCAGGTGAAACCTACAATCGGCAAAGCATTCAGGAGACTATAGTTGGCTCTACCAGAAGATACCTAAGTAAAACTGAATTACCAAAAAATATAGGGAAGGGATATTCTCTACAGTTCTTGAATAGGATCCCTACTGATTGAGAAATGTGATTTAAACTTTAGAGAGAGGTATGTTGAAATGTGGGCATGCCTTTATACTAAAGTGGACCGTTGAAATGTCAGTAAATCCTCATTCCCATTTCCTCTCATGCTTTCCTGGTGTTTTGTGCCTTTTTATAAGGCAAACTGCATCTCCTTATTGTGAATTCAGCATAGCTGAATTAGATTAGCTTTTTTTTTTAAAATCTACCATAGTAGCCCTGCAGTCAGAAAGCACGTCCATTTGAGATAAGCAAATATTCCCATTTTCCCTAGACACTAAGGTCCTGAGAAGTGACAGCAATCAGTAGAAGTAGAGGAAATAGTAGGTCTTGGTCAGGGTCGTCCAGCGGGAAACCTAACTCAGCTAGCCTGGTTTCACCACCCAGGCAAAAACAACAACAAAAAAGCTGTAATTCCTTGCACACTTCCCAGGATTGTGAGTCACACAGACCAAAGGCTAAATCTGGTTTATCATTTGTTTATTTTTTGGTCGTGAGGCCTGAACTCTGCTTGGGCGCTGTCCCTGAGCTCTTCAGCTCAAGGCGGTGCTCTACCACTTGAGCCACTCCCGGGTTCCTGGAGGTTTAATTGGAGATCAGAGTCCTACAGACCTTTGTGCCAGGGCTGCTTTGATCGCAGCCTCCTGAGCAGCTGCGGTGACAGCCTAAATCTCCTGTCCTACTTTCCCTTGACTTCCAAACGCTTTTCACAACTCATTGTTTCCATCTCACCAACTGTACTAGACGCAAAGCGAACGCATGTCTTCGCATGCATTCGAAGAGAAGGGAGCCCCACACCCATCACGACAAACTAGGGCAAAACACAATTCCTGCCCTTCCACGGCCTCGACGCCCCTTCTCCCACCTGCCGAGATTACAACCAATAGAGCCAAAAGGTTTCCTTGGCCCGCCTCCCTGTCTGAGCCGAGCCTACGATCGGTCTGTGCTCCTGTCGATCAGCATCGGCCACACGTACTCCGCACGCTGATTGGCTTCGACCCTTTCGCCCCGCCCCCAAGCCGACACTCACTTTCACAGGCTTGGGCAAAATGGCGCCGCTGCGGGTGGCGATGACTGACCTAGCCGGTACCAGCTTCGGACCCGATGTGCCTGGTACGACGGAGACGTCACCGCCATCCTTCCAGCTCCGCCCGCTCCGGAGGACCCCGGACCGGACAGAAGCCAAAGCCAGCCAGCGAGCCGTCCCGGACGCCATCTCCCAGCTCCGCCCCCTGTCCCCGCACCCGCACACCCTCCGTCGCGCCTCCCCAAGCCTCGCGAGAGGCTCGCCGGCGTCCACGAGGAGCCCGCCCCGCACTTGCGCAGTGCTTCCCCGCCCGGGCGGTGACGTCACGAGCGCCCCGCTGACGCCCACCCCTGGCGGGCGGGGCCTCGGTTCCGGAGTTCGGTGACTCCGAGTCCCACACCCACCTCCTGTGCGGGCGGTAGAAAGGGGCGTCAGGAGCCAAAACGAGGAAGAGTGGAAAAAATACTTTACTTAGTGTTTAAGTCCATGAAAAAGCACCAAGGTCTGGCCCGGCACCGAGAGTCGGCGGCCCGCAGGGCCTCCTCCTCCGGACCGGGCCTGGGGGCCAGGCAGGGGCCAGGCAGGCGTCTGTGCCTCAGCTGGCCCAGACTCGCTACGCAGGGACGCTACAGGGAGGCAATTTTGTGTTTGGGAAGGGGTGTCTCTGACCAGACCCTGCACCTCCCAACCCTCCCTCGACACTACACTCCTAAGGGGGATGGGTGGTCTGGGGTCCGGATCTGCAGACCCAGGATTTGTACCTTCCAGAGCCGAAAACAAGCCATCTGCACGAGGCTTCTTGGCAGGTCAGCTCTGGACAAGCAAGATTGTGACAGAGATCCTTCCCAGGCGGTTTCACGCAAAGTGTCAGGAGCAGGAACATTTTTGTATGGGAATCTAGCCAGAAGATAACACAGAGTGCCATGGCTGCGAGACAGGGCACAGGAAGGGCTTCTATTGACTTGGAAAAGCTACCAAGCCCACCGAGGGCATGGGTGGAGAGAGCAGCCAAGAAGAGCCCTACACACACACACACACACACACACACACACACACACACACACACACAAACAATCCTATCTATTGGGCAGCGGTGGCCCTCTCCACCAAAAGGCCCTACAAATTCAAAAAGGCCCTCTCACAAATTCAAGTTCCCTGACAATGTCAGACGTTCAAGCTTAGTTGCCAGACAGCTTCTGGGATTTAAATGCACACAGCTCTCCTGTGTTAGAAATTATGGTTGTAGAATCTCATGTGTAGGCCAAAGGTGGGGCAGGCCCATTTCCTTCATTTTAGAAAGACCCCAAGTAAGGGGCAATCTAGGACAGAGCCCAGAGACTTCAGGCTGCTGTGGGTGCTAAGTAAGTCACCTCCTCTGCAGGCATATGGAAAAGAGGAAATCTTGATCCCTTCAGGCATAAGGAAGGATCTGGAGTTTAGAGAAGGCCTCAAAAGCAACCTCAGAAATAAGTAGACTTTTAACTCCCAAAGAAAACTCAGCTGGGGAGCTAGTGGTTTATGCCTGTAATCCTAGCACCCAGGAAGCTGAGATCTGAGGATGGAGGTTCAAAGCCAGCTGGAGCAGAAAGTCTGTGAGACTCTTATCTCCAATTAAACCAAAAAGTAGAGCTGTTGCTGAAGTGGTACAGCAGCAGTCTTGTAGGGAAAAGCCAAGTAAGAGCTTGAAGCCCAAAGTTCAAGCTTTAGTACCAGTATGAAGAAAAAAGAAAGATGGGCTCCGGTGTCCTAACCAGCAGGACAGGGCCACAACTTGAAAAGTCCAGGTTCAGGGCCTGTCCTGTTGCTCATGTTCTGCCTGATTACCCTGCACCCTCTGCTGCCACCTCTGTCTCAGCTCCACAATCTCCTGGCCATACCAGCTGTGCAGAGTAGAGAAGCAGGAGGTCTCTGGAGACACGGGGCTCTGCCCTCTGCTTAGGAGGAAGCTGGCAGGGCCCTGCAACTCCCACTCTGCCAAATCCCGTCTTGCTGGCCGGTTGCCCACTTCTTCCAGGAAGCACCCAGGGTTGCAGTCCCTGGGGGGAAAATGGCCATTCTCCCGGGCTGGAAAGCAGCGATCAGGAGCCGGTGGCTTTCGGTGAGTGGCAATGACCTTCCAGGGTGTAGAGCGATGCAAGGCTAGGCTCTGGCGGGCATCCTGAAGCTGGCTCTCCAACTCTCGTACCACTAGACGCATGTAGCCAAAGCTGGCCCGGGACAAAGCCTTCACCCAGGCCTCCTGGGCTGCCTGCCCATCTGCTGCCAGCAGGTGTGGGCGCACTCCAGGGGCATCAAAGCGGATGGCAAAGGCAAACTCCTCAGGCACAGGAACCTCAGCCAACTCCACTGTGCAACCCTCCAGCACCACCAGGCTGAGTGGAGCCCGGCCCTCAGGACTCTCGAAGGAGAACAGCAAGTTGCCCTTGAGAACAAACCAGCATCGTCGGCCAGTGCCACTGGGAGTGGGTGAGGTTCCCGGACCCCCCCACGTGCGCAGGAAGCCAGTGTGGTCCGCTGGGGCATCGCTGAGTGCGTAGTGTGCCACACTCCTCTTGTTCAGCTTCATGATCTCACCAGAACTGCAAAATGGAGAAAAGTGGGGGCAGGTTAGAGAGAGAGGCAGCCGCTGGCAGGGAAGGGGCTGGCTCTGGAAGGACCTGGGCTGCCAGGCGGCTCCTCCTGGCTTGCTGTGACACACCCTGAAAAGGGATAGTTTCCACTGCCATTTCTCTAAAGGGATGCTGTCAGATCCATGCAGAAGTCTGGACATTTGAGACTCAGAGGGCAGGAATAGGGCCAGGAGTTTGGCCTAGTGGTAGAGTGCTTGCCTAGCATGCACGAAGACCTGGGTTCGATTCCTCGGTACCACATACATAGAAAAAAGCCAGAAGTGGTGCTGAGGCTCAAGTGGTAGAGTGCTAGCCTTGAGAAAGTCCAAGGACAGTGCTCAGGCCCTGAGCCCAAGCCCAGGACTGGCAAAAAAAAAAAAAAAAAAAGACAGGAATAATGATTAGCAGAAGAAAAGGTGGGGGCCAGTGATTATTCCTGGAACCCTAGATAGTTAGGAGGCTGAGACCTGAAGATGGAGGTTCAAAACCAGCCTCGGGGGCAGGAGCACGGCCTAGTGGTAGAGTGTTTGTCTAGCATGCACACCGATTCCTCAGCACCACATATACCAAAAGAGCCCGAAGTGGTGCTGTGGCTCAAGTGGTAGAACACTAGCCTTGAAAAAGCTCAAGGACAGTGCCCAGTCCCTGAGTTCAAGCCCTGGAACTGGAGGGGGGGAAAATGCATCTGTGGCTCAAATGGTAGCACACTAGCCTGGAGCTAAAGAGCTCAGGGACCGTGCCCAGGCCCCGAATTCAAGTCTCAGGATGGCAGATGTGCGTTGCACATGAACACAAGCCAAGAAGCGCATCTGACGGGGTGAAAGGCCAGCTGGAAGCGCCCGGGGCAGACAAGCGCGTGGCACCATCTAGGGTTCAGATGCCACGCGAGAGGCCGGGATCACCGCTGCTGACCGCCGGCGCCCAAGGGCCATCCGTGGGCTTCGTCCAAGTCCTCCTCTGGGGGCCAAGACCAGCTCCGCATGACCAGGGAGCGGCCCCGGGGAGCCTCGGCTACAAGGCCCTCAGCAGTCAGGAGAAGGGCGGCGCCCCGCGAGCCTACAGAGCCGGCCCGGGCGCGGGAGGTTCCTGCCCCGCCCCTGGGCCCAGGGACCCCTCGGCGGCCCCAGGAGCCCCCGCCCCGGCCCACGGTCTCCCCTCCCCGGACCCCGCTCCCTCCCGGGCCGGGCTGGGGCCGCGCCGTGGCGTTCCCTGAGGACCCGCTCCACTGACCAGCACGCCCGCGTCCGCGCCCTGCCCGGGCCCCTCCACCGCGTCTGGGGCTGCACCGGCCTGGTCGCCCGCGTCCCCCCAGAGCCCGCAGCTCCCCGAGGGAGGCCGGGGGGCGTCGGCGAGCCCGCCCGACAGAACAAAGCCCGGCCCGGGCGCGGCTACACACGCGGGGAGGAGACGGCGACCGGTCGGCAGCTGGGCAGCGAGCCCCCGGGGCGGGCGCAGGCCGGGCGCTGCCCGAGGACGCCCGGGGCCCGCGGTCCCCGGCCCGCGCGGCGCTTCCCGCCACGTCCCCGCGGCCACGCCCTCCCGGCTCCCCGCCGCCCGCCCGGCCCGCCCGCGCCTCCCCGGGCTCCCCGTCGCCCGCCCGGCCCGCCCGCTCAGCCCGCCCGGCCCGCCCGCTCAGCCCGCCCGCGCCTCCCCCGGCTCCCGGCCGCCCGCCCAGCCCGCCCAGCCCCCCGCCCGCCCGGGCTCACCTCCCGCCGTCCGCCCCGGACCCCGCGCCACCGCCCGGGCCGCAAGCGAGGCCGGCGGGAGCTGGGAGGAGACCTCGCCCGGGCGGGCGGCTCGAGTTCCCGCCCGGCCCCTCCCCGCCCGGCGCTCACCCGGCCCCGGGATCCACCCCACCAGCCGGGGAAACTGAGGCTGGGGGCTGCGTGGACCTGCCTGAGCCTCTGGACGAGTGCGTGGCAGGGCGGCCTCGAGCCGGGGCCTCGGCCCGGGGCTCCCCCGCCCCTCCGCTCCCCTCTCCAGGCCCGGCCCTCTTTCCCCGCTCCGGGCTCCGCGGCGGAGCTCCCGTGCTGGCCCAGCCCCGCCTGCTGTCTCACCGGGCCGGGGTCGCGGACCTCGGCCTCGGCTGGCCACCCGCTTCCGCTCGCGCCTCTCCAGCTGGCCCGCAGCTCCCTGCGGCCCCGGGCCCTGCCTGGAGGCGGCCGCCCGCAGGACCCACAAAGTCCGGTCCCAGAGGCCCCTGGACACCGGTGGGCCCGGCCGCTGAGCGTGGACGACTTGTGGCTTGTCACCTCATCGCCTTTGCAGTTCCTGCCACCCTGACGGGCCTCACTCCCACCTCTGCCCCAGCTGGGACCCCGGCTTCCTGCCCGCCCCCAGCTGCCAGACCTCCCCCCAGGTTTATTATAACGCTGACAGTCACAGCCCTACAGCCCACCGGTATTTTGGTTTGGTTTTTCTGTGTAAGAGACTCTTACTTGGCTTTTCTGCTCAAAGCTGGCTCTCTACCACTTGATCCACACCTCCACTTTCAGCTTTTTGGGGGTTAATGAGAGATAAGAATCTCACGGATTTGCCTACTCCAGCTGGCTTCAAACCTCCAAATTCACATACCAGCCTCTGAATAGCTAGAATAACAGGTGGGAGCCACCAGTGCTTGGCAAGCTTTATTGTGTCTCCTTCACTAAATGTAGTTAGTTAATAATATAAACTAGTAAATGCGATAGAAGGTAGTGATTATGCAGGTAAAAAGAACAATGCAAGAGAGGCTGATTGCTGTGTGGTTGGGAGATGTCAACTTTAATAGAATGGGCAAAGTGGACCTCATGGAGAAGGGACTGTTTGGCAAATACTTAAAAGTGATACTTTAGTCAGCTAAACCTAGATCTAGACGGTTCCAGGCAAAGGGAATAGCTAGTGTGAAGGCTCTGAGAGGCCTGTTGTTTCAGGAACCACAGGGAAGCCCGCAGGCTGGGAGTGGGGAAACGGTGGCCGCTTCCTAAATCTGAGAGCTGTAACTCCAGAGCAAGGGAGGGGTTTGCGAGAGGAGTAATCTGAACGGGGCTTTCAAGGATTCCTTGGCTACAGAGGAAAGAATAAATGCAAAAAGACAGATCAGTGAAGTAACTGCTGTAACAGTCCAGGTGACCAGGGGACGAGGTCTTGAGAGCAGTGAGAGGCAGCCTGAGTCCTGCAAATGTTAAAGGTAGAGAGGGATTCTGGGTGCTGGTGGTTCACCCCTGTGGATCTTAGCCACTTACACGGCTTCATACTTCTAAGCTAGCCAGGGTAGGAGAATCGGTGAGCTCTCATCTTCAAGGGGGACTTGGGACTTGTGGAGACACTGGAGGATGAGAAAAATGCGAGGGAGTGGCGTTACCTGGGAGGCTGCAGGGCGGAAGCTTGATTTGGGGCCAGGTTTTGTGGGTTTTTTGGGTGGGGCGTTTTGAGATCTAGCGGCTATCCAAGCGAAGGTGTGTCTGGCACTTAGATGCTCAATGACCACCTGGAGATGAGGGATCCTTGGGGCGTCAGATGGGGAAGGCAGTCCCCATCTGTTTGCTTTCACCCATTCATCCTGCCAGCAGTGCGTGTCCACGTCCAGCATCACGTTCCAGGGCATTGCCTCTTCTATCTCCTCCTGCTCCATTTGCTCTTCCGCCACAACGCGGGCCACCTCCAGCGCGCGCCGCGGCCTGGGCCGAGCTCCAGCGTGGGGGCGGGGCGTGCTGGCCCCGCCCCGGTGGGTGGGGCGTCGCGTTGCTAGGGGAATTCTGATAGGTTGTGCCGGAACTCCGGAGGCCCCGCCCCCGTGAAACGCGATAGGAGAATCAGAAGACTGGAACCGGGGAGGCTCGCGGTGGCGGAAGGGGCTGCGGGGGGCCGGACGGCGGGCTGAGCCGGGGGACGGTGAGTGCGGCGGACGGTATGCGCAGCCGGACTCCGGGCGCTGGGCTTGCTGCCCTGTGGGCCGAGGGCGAGAACCCGGATCCGGACGGAAGCCGGGGATCCTCCCCGAGCCGCCGCGGGCTGCGGGCTGCGGGCTGCCGGCTCCGGCCTGGCACCCGCCGGCCTTGGGCGCTGGGGTGGAGGTCCGCCGGGCCAGACAGCCCGTGCCGTGTTCCCGGAGGGCGAACCTAGTCCCCGGGAAGCGATGCGTGGGGGTGCGGGACTGAGTGGGATCCGTACCGAGGTGCAGGGCAGCGGGGACGGCGGGGTGGCAGCGGGGACGGCGGGGACGCCGCGGCCCTCGTCCTCCTAACGGCTTCTACCTTCCAGACGCCAACCCAGAACGCTGGTCGGATCCACGCAGTTTGGAGAAGTGGTGAGACGCCTGCTCCACAGCAATGCTGCTGAGGACAGGTATCTACTGCGAGGAGGAGGAAGTGCAGCCCTCTGGTGTCTGCCCTTCTCTCCTGATCTCTTTTATTCTGGGAATTGGCCTAGGAAAGGCACCCAGGAATCCCATGTTTCACTGCCCTGGGCATCCCCTCTGCCCAGCGGCACAGGCCCTGTCTTAGGTGCTGAGCGCAGCCCCATAAAGTGGGGACAGAAACAGAAGCCCAAATGGGGAAAAAGCAAGCAGTTAGACACAAGCCCCCTCCTCCCCGGGAGCCACTTAGGCCTTGAGGAGGCTTGAGGCTCTGAGATGGAGAGCAAAGAGCCCCAAGATCTAGGAGTGTATTTACTGTTCAGGGGGCAGAGGAAGGGAAGCGAATTAGGGGTATAGGAAAAGCTTGAATCCAGATGTTCGTTTTTCTAACTCCTACTTTTGTTGTGGCAGCAGCAAGTGGGGCTTGGAACTCATTGCTTTGCCCCAGGCACCAGCCCCTGACCCCATCCAGTCAGTCCTTGCAGGAAACATCTGGTTCCCCTAGTGTGCAGACACCCTTTGCAGGGCTGTGGGTGAGATGAGGGGCAGGGCTGTGGGAAGCACTCACAGCCCCCGCTCTACCCCAGGGCTCTTGCTGGCCCTGATGGCCCAAGTGCTGATGCTGGAGAATGGCCTCCTGCGGACTCCACCCATGGGCTGGCTGGCCTGGGAACGCTTCCGATGCAACATTGACTGTGATGAGGACCCCAATAACTGCATTAGGTAAGGGGTACACACACCGACAGACACAGCCTTGCCCAGACTGGCCTTAGGGAGTGGAGGAGGATCAGCTAGCAGAGGAGGGCAAGGTCTAAGACTCTTAGCCTCGTGATCTCCTCGAGGCCTCTGTGGGGCAGGGACCTTGCAGGAAACCTGGCCCCTGAGATCATCAATGGGAGATAACTGCTTTTGGCTCCTGGCACCATCCTCAGGGTCATTCACATTTGATACCTGGCGTGGTCCTCAGCGCTGGCAGGGGTATACAATTTACACTAGGATTCATACCCAGCGTCGAGGGGTGGGCAGGGGCGAAGGCCATACTGAGCTGCTCTATTCCCCTGCCTCTTGTAGTGAGAAGCTCTTCATGGAGATGGCTGACAGGCTGGCTCAGGATGGATGGCGGGACCTGGGCTACGTGTACCTGAACATTGATGACTGCTGGATTGGTGGGCGCGACGTCCAAGGCTTCCTGGTGCCTGATTCCAAGCGCTTCCCCCATGGCATTGGCTTCCTGGCTGACTATGTGAGTTCTACCCTAGCCCCTGGCCTGAGGACCATGCTGCCCCTTTCCCTTCAGTCTTGGGATTTACTTATGCCATCCCTGCTTAAGAACTGTGTGATGGCGGAAAGTGACAATGAACACTTTTGGCCCGTGGAGGTTTGAGAGAAGGTTTTAGCCTGAGACTCGAGGAAAATCCCTGGGAGACTCAACTGGTTCCTGAGCTGATGCAGAGAGAGGGCCCTTTGAGGCAGAAACAAAGTCCTTGAGTCCAGAGACAGCTAGAGGGGATGGGATGTGTGCTGGAGGGAGGTGGGCTAGGACCTCTCCTTTGGCCAGTGGGAGCTGCTGAAGAGTTTAGTGTTTAGGCTGGTATGGAAGCTTGAACTCAGCCCTCATGGCTCCTGCAGCCTACCTGCTTGGTGCTGTACCGCTGGAAACATACTTCGAGCCCAGCTCTTGCTGGTTATTTTGAAGATGGAGTCTGATGGATGTTTCTGCCTGGGGGTTGGCCTTGCTTGATCTTCCTGATTTCAGCCTTCTCAGTAGCTAGAATTGTAGACATGAGCTACCAGTGCTTGGCACAAACCAAAGGATTTTTGTGTTGTTTTTTGGTTGGGTCTCTGTGTGTATATGTGTGTGTGTGCGTGCAGGTTATAGGGCTTGAACTCAGGGCCAGGGCGCTGTTCTAAGCTTCATTGTGCTTAAGGCTAGCACTGTACCACTTGAGCCACAGTGCCACTTCCAGTTTTTGAGTGGTTAATTGGAGATAAGAGTCTCACAGGGACTTTTTTCTGCCCAGGCTGGTATTGAACCCTGATCTTTAGATCTTGGCCTCCTCAGTAGCTAGGATTACAGGTGTGAGCCACTGATGCCCGGCAGAGCCCAAGTTTTATTGGGCCCTGATCAGACATGTCTGGGAGGAGGCGTCCCACTTGACTGCCATATCCTCAACCCCCACAGGCTCATTCCCTGGGCCTAAAGCTGGGCATCTATGCAGACATTGGCAACCTTACCTGCATGGGCTACCCTGGCACCACACTAGACAAGATAGAGCAGGATGCTCAAACCTTCGCTGACTGGAAGGTCGACATGCTGAAGCTGGATGGCTGCTTCTCCACCTCCCAGGAACGGGCCCAGGGTGAGTTTCACAGCTCGCGTGGGTCCCTGGATAGAGCTGCAGGGGCCATGGGAGCTTGGTTTGTCTATGTAGCCTCCAGCCGTGGCTGTCTCAACTCCTCTCACCCAGGGGCTGGAGAGTGGAGCTCCCCGGCTTCACAAAGACAGGGTGACACCACACCCGCCTCCTTGAGGCCTGGTTGAGGCATGGGGTACAGGAGGACCACTTCTTCTTTGGGGCCCAGTTTACACATATTGGTGGGAAAAGGTCCCAGACTGTGTCTCCTGTACTTGCTCAGTCCTCAAATTGGGCTTTCTCCAGGGTATCCCAAGATGGCTGCCGCCCTGAATGCCACAGGCCGCCCCATTGCCTTCTCCTGCAGCTGGCCAGCCTACGAAGGGGGCCTCCCCCCCAGGGTAAGCCATTCTGTGCACCTGCCTGCCAGGGCTCCCTACGCTTGGGCCTCCTTGCCCCCCATGTGCCAGGCCTCAGGGAGGCAGCCACCAGAGCCAGGGAGCTCACTCGTAGCTAGCTAGAGACAGGGCTGTGGCACCCTAAAGGGAGCTTCTGCTGCCCAGGGTCTCTGAGGTGGCCTGTTGGGTGGATGTTGTGGGCACAAGCACAAGCACACACACATACACACACACACACACACACATACACACACACATCCCACTGTGTGGTCGTACCAGATAGATGAGGAGGTAAGGCTGGAGCAGCCAGGTGGTACCACAGAAGGAAGTGTGACATCTCACTAGGTGACCCTCCAGACCTCGGGGACATGGGGCGGCAGATGGAATGCGTGCTGAGGAGATGGGGGACTGTGCATGCAGGGCTATGTGGGCACCAGTCCATGACAAGCAAAAGCCCAGACAGCCCCGTAATGGGCCCTCCTCCCCAAGGCTCCTGGTACACACAGACTCGGGTCCATCTCTGCTCCCTGCCCCAGCCCGAGTGGCTTCCGGGCAGCAGGATGAGTGCTGTGGCCTCTGTCTTCTCCCGCATCCAGGTCAATTACCAACTTCTAATGGACACCTGCAACTTCTGGCGCAACTATGATGACATCCAGGACTCCTGGAGGAGCGTGCTTTCCATCGTGGACTGGTTTGTGAGCCATCAGAACATTCTGCAGCCAGTGGCTGGACCCGGACACTGGAATGACCCTGACATGGTACCAGCTTGAAAGGGGGCTGGCTGTCCCTAATTCACTGTCTGCCAACCCCATGCCCTGCTATCCTCTGCTCCACCACCTCCCCACCCCCAAAGGCTTTAGGTCTTCTGGGACCTGCCAGACACCTTTGAAGCTATGTAAGCTTCTTTGCACCCACCCTTCTTTTGCCTAAGAATATTCAGGAAAAGGATCTGGGTACGCCCATTGTTAACTGCCTTCCAGGCCATTCTTGTGTCTCAAAGACTGGGAGCCCCGGAAGCTGGACACAGGAAGCTGTGTCGGCAGGCTGCACACCTCAGCAGTTCTGGGATGTCTGGCCCTTCTCAATACCCCTCTGTCATCTGTCTCCTAGTACCTTGCACCTGTGTCAGGTGAAGTCCACCTACTCCTGCCCAGCCTCCAGGCACAAGAGCCCTCAGTTCTGCTTCCAGTCTTATCTTAATCCCACCTAGTGACTTCCCCCCCCTTTATTTGCAATGTTTCTCTTTATTATTATTTGTGCCAGGACTGGGGTTTGAACTCAAGGCCTGGGTACTGTCCCTTAGCTTTTTCACTCAAGGCTGGAACTCTACCATTTGAACTATACCTCTACCTGTGGCTTTTGGCCTTTCCTTCCCAAGCTAGCTTTGAATCTCACCTCTCAGATTTCGGCCTCCTGAATAGCTAGGATTCCAGGTCTGAGCCACCGCATGTAGCAGTTCCTCAGTGTTGCTGCTGTTTAATGCTTCTGCCGCCTTGAAATTCCATGTTGTTTATCGCTGGTTCTGGGGCTTGAACTGAAGGCCCTGGTGTTCTCCCTCAGCTTTTTTGCTCTAGGTTCCAGCACTTGAGCCACAGGTCCACTCCCAGCTTTCTGCTGGGTAAGTCAAGACAGGATTCTCTTGGACTTGTCCTGCCCAACTGGCTTTGAACCACAATCCTCAGATCTGTCTTTTGAGTAACTAGAGTTATAGGTATGAGCCCATAGGCACCAGCTGGCCCTGTGCTCTCGAGGGGAAAAAAATCCTGATTCTCAGATGAGAACTTGCTCACTCCAAGGCCACATGGTAGTGGCAGCCAGGCCCACAGGTACCCTCGTTCCCAGTTCTTTGGCCCTGTTTGGCTGTGATCCTGGTGTCGACGCTTGCTTTCTTCTCCTACAGCTGCTCATTGGAAACTTTGGCCTCAGCTTTGAGCAAGCACAAGCCCAGATGGCTCTGTGGACCATCCTGGCGGCCCCCCTCTTCATGTCCACTGACCTCCGGACCATCTCCCCTCAGAACATAGACATTCTTCAGAATCCACTCATGATCAAAATCAACCAGGACCCTTTAGGCATCCAGGGGCGCAGGATTGTGAAGGTACAGGAGCCTGAGCTCCCCTGACAGCAAAGCTGCTGATGTGGAAGACCTGGGAGGGGTGGGGGGGCCTAAAGGCCCTCTAAGTTCCTTCCTGACTAAACAAACTTATTAAAGGCTCTGCTAGCCTTTCGTACCTGCAGAGAGCAGGGACAGAGTAGGACAGCACACGGAATCAGGGAGGAGATGCACCATACAAGTGCAGGGCGGAAACAGGAGGCACAGGCTTCTGTGCACAGCTGGTGGCCTGTGGAGAGTGAGAAGACTTCTCTCCCAAGTTTAATGAACTACCTTAGCTGAATACTCTTACTATACTTCTGCTGCTACTACTGAGCACCTACTGGGCATTCTAAATACATTTTCTTTTTTGTCTTGGTTGGTTGTGGGGCTTGAACTCAGGGCCTGGTACCTTCCTGAGTTCTTCAGCTCAAGGCTGCTGCTCTACCATTTGAGCCACAGTGCCACTTCCAGTGTTCTGGTGGTGAACTGGCTCATACCTATAATCCTAGCTACTCAGGAGACTGAGATCTCAGGATCACAGTTTGAAACCAGCACAGGCAGGAAAGCCTCTGAGACTCTTTCAATTAGCCACCAGAAAACCAGAGTGATGCTATGGTTCAAAATGGTAGAGCACTAACTAGTCTTCAGAGTAAAAGCTCAGGGACAGCACCCAGGCCTTGAGTTCAAGCTCTACAACCAACCAGAAAAAAAGGCTGCAGAACTAGAGAGGCACCTGGAGCTCTAGGGATTGAAGCCCTAGACAGCTAGCCCATGCCAAAGAGGAAGATGGGGGAGGGCCTGGGCCTTCTGGAGTATGGCTCAGCCTCAAGGCCCGCTCAGTTTTGTTCTCACTGGGCAAGGGCTTCCATCAGACAGCATTCACATGGGATGCTCTTGCTACTTCAGCCCTTCTCTCCTCCTGTGTGAGCCTCGGCCTGGGCCTCATGCAGCATTTGTCTCTGCCTCCTCCAGTGGGCCTGATGGAGTATGTGTCACCAAGCACCTGCCGAGTCAGAGAAGATAGATTTCTATGAGTGCTAAAAGGCTGTGTAACCGAGCTGTGGGCTACCTGAGCTGGGCCAGGGCTCAGGGGAGGGTCTGGCAGATGACTCAAGGTAATCAACTTTCCTGCTTAGGAGAAATCAGACATCGAAGTGTACAAGCGGCCCCTTTCCCAACAAGCTACTGCCTTGGTCTTCTTCAGCCGCAGGACAGACATGCCATACCACTACCACTCCTCCCTTGCACGGTTCAACTATCCTGGCTCCAGGCTGTATGAGGTGAGTGCCCAGCCTTCCTGCCTGTTTTCTCTGGAAGGATGTTGGTCTGCAGTGTTTTTGCTCGTATGTAGGCACCTCTTCCAGGTGCCTGTGGTGGCCCATTCTCTGCACCAGCAATTTCCAACAGTGCAGATGGGCCTACTGTGTATACAGGAACCTCCTCCACCTCTCAGGCTGGTCCTCACTCACGGGTCCGCCTTTGTGGCTATGGTGCTCATAGGTGTCCACTGCTGCCTGTGCTTGGACATCTATCAGCTTTGCTGGTGGAAGAGACTTCTGCCGGGCATTCGAGAAGCCCAGCACGGACAGGAAGTCCAAGTGCAGGCTCCACTGGCCTGAGGGAGGTCTCTGTTCTAGCTCTCTTATGCTCACCCACCATGTCTCCACTGCAGGCCCAGAATGTATTCACAGGGGACACCATCAGTGGCCTCCAGAATGACACCAACTTCACAGTGATCATCAACCCTTCGGGGGTAGTGATGTGGTACCTGTATCCCACCAAGAACCTGGAGATATCCAAGCTGATGTCCCAGGAGTGAAGCGCTGAGACAAATGCAGGCTGTGGCTGTGGCGGCCCCACTGAGCCTGGACCATGGCGCGCTGGCATGCAGAGAGCGAGTGGGCAGGGTTCTCTCTCCTCCCTGGGCCCACTCCAGATCTGACTTCATCATAGCCTAAGTGCAACTCAGGGTCAGCTTCCAGGTCCCGCCCAAGTGTGGATCCTCTTGGAAACTTTGCTTGGGGCCTTGTTGGCCCCTCCGGGTCTCCACAGCTCTGCAGATGTTGCTGCACTCCCTGGCCAGCCTGAGCCCCCATGGGTGGAAGGCACTGATGCCCACCAGACTCCAGCCTCTGATCTTGTTGATGGCTCTGAAATCAGGATTTGGAATTTTTCTAATTAGGCGTCGATCTCCGAGCCCTCGCTGGGAACGCTCGTGAATTGTGTGGTTAACTTTCCTGCCTGGAGAAGGCCTTGCAGGCTGAAGCCTCCTGGGAGTGGGGTCAGAAAGGAGGCGCTGCTCCCTTTGATTACCAATAAAGCTGTTCTTCAGTCAAACCGTTGTAATGCAGGCCTTGGGCTGTGGGCTTCTAAGGTCAGGCCCCTTGTGGGGTACTACCCACAACGCTCATCCCACTTTATATGAATCATACATTTCCAGAATGGTCTTTTCTAATTTTTGCTTTTGTTTAGTCTGAGACCAGGACATGAACTCAGTATCTGATCCTTTCACCCATTGGCTGGCACTCTACCTCCAACCCTTTCCAGAATGGCCTTTAGATATGAGTTCTGCTAACACAGGCAGAGTGGCAGTGTCTCCAGGTCCTCCGGTTTGTGCTGTGGCCAGCAGTACCTCCTGATCCAGCAGTACCTGCTGGCCCAGCACCTCACCTGCTATCTTGTCTCTCATTGTCTCCATTCCCAGCCTGGCTACATACGAAGTTCAGATTCTCCAGCTGTGTCCACAAGTCTGGGGATTCTTTCTGTCCTGAAATCTGTTTCTTACTCCTCCTAAGGAAAGAAGGAGTACCAGGGAGAGCGGCTTCCCCAGGGCTCCTGCTCGCAAGCCCTCCTGTACTCCATTAGTTCAGAACACATATCTTCCTGGCGACTCCCTTCTGTACTTGGAAAGCTGGTAGCAAAGCAGGTTCACAAGGTCCTATTTATGCCTTGGTGTGGGACACCCCGTGCTGTAGGCCCTGTACTCTCATGCTCTATGGGATCTTTTTTGTTGTTTGGGGGTAGGGTGGGTCCCTAGGACTTGAATTTAGGGCACTGACCCTGAGCTTTTTTTTGCTCATGGCTAGCATTCTACCACAGCTCCATTCCCCAGCTTTTTGGGGTAGTTAATTGGAGATAGTGTCTAAGGGACTTTCATGCCCTGGCTGGCTTTGAACCCTGATCCTCAGATCTCAGCCTCCTGAGTAGCTAGGATTACATGTGTAAGCAAGCCATTGGCACCTGGCTGGGAGCTCATCTTGATAAGATTGTGAAAAATGTTATGTTGTCTCAGGATTGTGAGGTCCTTGTGTCCAGACTAGGGTGAAACTAACGTAGAAGTGCATTTTCCACTTTCATTCAAGATGACTGGAACTTTGCTGATTAAGTCACCCCCACATCTGATTGGTATGTTAGCGTCACTAGTGAAAACTCCATTATTCATGGATGTCTGAGGCTGACACACTCAGGAGGACAGAGCCTAACCATTCCAGGGCAGTTACTGTGGGCGCAGCTGCAGTCTGGAGTCTTGGTCACAGCGTTGTTCACACTATACAGAGTGGCAGCAGGTGGAGAGGCCTCTCTCTAGCACCAAGAAAGAAGCTGGAGATGAGATGCAGTGGAGTCCCAGGGTTAGGAGACAGGCTAAGCTGTACTTGACCAATTCCTTTCTCTCAGGAAAGAGACATACTGAATGGAAGTAAGTGGTTGAAAACTCCCACACTTGATGGAAAAGCTATTTTGCAATGTTCAAGAAGTTCAACAAAATCTGAGTAGGATAAACACAGAGATAAACCTGTAGGCTCATTGTAATAATCACACTCAAGGGAGCCTCAACAAGATCTTCAACCGACTACTCATCAGAAACTATGGAAGCTAAGAGGCAATGGGGTTGGCATATCCAAAGTGCTAAAGAAAAGTACTGTCTGAAGAATTCCATATTGGGCCAACTATCCAGGTATGAAAGAAATACAGATATTCCGGATAAAAACTGAGGTCATCTGTAACTGATCTACTGTTCATGTATCCAAATGAAATGAGATTAGGATGTTGAAAAGACATCAGCATTCAGTGTTATATCGGCCAAGAAATAGAAATAACCCAACATCCTGCAAGGAGAGTTAACCAACACTATTGGTCAACTTGATCAACTGAACATCTAGAACATTCCACCACCACAGAACACATCTTCTCAAGTGTAAGTGGACTAATAATAATATGACATGATTGTAAAAGACAGACAGGGGGACCAGTAGATGAAGAGAAGAGATAAGGAGATGGCAATGGTGGGTGCAAATATAGAAGTCCATCAAATATGTATGAAAAGGAAAGGGTGATATTGTCCAAAAGAATTATACTCTAGCCAGCCAGGCACTGGTGGTTCATGCTTGTAATCCTAGCTACTCAGGAGGCTGAGACCTGAGGATCACAAAGCCAGCCCAGACAGAAAAGTCCCATGAGACTCCAATCCCAATTAACCACTCATAAACCAGAAATGGAGCTGTGGCTCAAGGTGGTAGAAGGCTAGCCTTGAATAAAAGAGGTCAAGGACAGTACCTAGGCGTGAGTTCAATCCCTCAACCAAAAACAATAAAAAAGTGTACTCTTTACCTGATGTATGAAACTGTAACTCCTCTGTATATCACCTTCATAATAACAAAGAATAAGAACAATCCTGCGCCCCCCAAAATAATGAAGACATATGTCTACATAAGGAACTGTACGTAGTCTTCATGGTGCATTATTTTTTTTCAATTTTTTTATTTTTTATTGTGATTAATAGAAGGGTTACATTATATTCACCAGATAGAAGGTGCATAACTTCACAAACATTGATACCCTTTCTTATGACATGGTCCCATTTGGCTCCCACCCTCCCCCCGTCATAGTGCATTATTTTTATGTGTAGATTTGAACTCAAGACCTGGGCACACTCCCTTAGCTTTTATGCTGAAGGTTCGCACTGTGCTATCTGAGCCACAAATCCACTTCTGGCTTTTCACTGGTACTTCTTGGACTGCCTTCAAACCACGACCCTCAGACCTTCACCTCTGAAGTAGCTGCGATTGCAGGCATGAGCTAGTAATTCTAGTATAATATTGAGTATTGGTGGGAAGAATTTATATCCTTTAGGAGAAATAATTTCAACTTTTTCCCATTTAATGTAATATCAGCTATAAGTTTATGTTATCTAGCCTTTATTAAGTTCAGGGACATTATTTCTGTTCCTACCTTATTTACAGCATTTATTATAAAAGAATGTTGAGGGGCCGGGAGTTTGGCCTAGTGGTAGAGTGCTTGCCTAGCATGCACAAAGACCCGGGTTTGATTCCTCCATACCACATATATTGAAAAAAGCTGGAAGTGGTGCTGAGGCTCAAGTGGTAGAGTGCTAAGCCTTGAGAAAGTCCAAGGACAGTGCTCAGGCCCTGAGCCCAAGCCCAGGACTGGCAAAAAAAATAAAAATTAAAAAAAAAAAAAAAAGAATGTTGAATTTTTTTTTTTTTTTTTTTTTTTTTTGCAGTCCTGGAGCACTGCCCGGAGCTTCTTTTGCTCAAGACTAGCTCTCTACCATTGGAGCCACAGCATGTACTTCAGCTTTGTCTGTGTGTGTGGTACTGAGGAATCAAACCCAGGGCTTCATGCATGTGAGGCAAGCACTCTACCACTAGGCCACACAACTGGCCTCAGGATGTTGAATTTTTGTCAAAGGCTTTCTTTAGAGCGGGTGCTGGTGGCTCACGCCTATAATCCTAGCTACACAGGAAGCTGAGATCTGAGAATTGCAATTTGAAGCCAGACTAGGCATGAAAGTCTGTGAGACTCTTATCTCCAATTAACCTGCTGAAAAACCAAAAAGACTTTCTTTGAATCAACTTCAGTTCTTAGTCCTATTGAGGTTGATGTGATGTATTTCATCTATTGACATGTATATTGAACCATCCTTGCCTACTTAGGATAAAACCAACTTGATTGTGGTATATGAATTTTTTTTTTTTTTTTTTGCCAGTCCTGGGCTTGAGCTCAGAGCCTGAGAACTGTCCTTGGACTTTCTCAAGGCTTAGCACTCTACCACCAGCGCCCAGCTGACAGATTATTTATAGAAAAAGCTAAGGGCTGGGAGCGTGGCCTAGTGATAGAGTGCTTGCCTAGCATGCATGAAAGCCCTGGGTTCAATTCCTCGGGACCACAAACACAGAAAAAGCTGAAAGTGGTGCTGTGGCTCAAGTGGAAGAGTGCTAGCCTTGAGAAAGCACAAGGACAGTGCCTAGGCCATGAGTTCAATTCCCAGGACTGGCAAGAAGAAAAAGAAAGATAGGAAAGGTGGACAAAAACCTTGAGAAGGGGTATCAAGGTTCGAGACGTAATGTACCCATCACCTGATGAATGTAACTGTAACCCCTCTATACATTATCCCAACAATAAAATACAATTTAAAAAAGAAAAATTAAAAAGCTCATTTTTTTTTTTTGCCAGTCCTGGGCTTGAGCTCAGGGCCTGAGCACTGTCCTTGGACTTTCTTAAGGCTAGAACTCTACCACTTGAGCTTCAGCACCACTTCTGGCTTTTTTTTCTATGTATGTGGTGCCGAGGAATCGAACCCAGGTCTTTGTGCGTGCTAGGTAAGCACTCTACCACTAGGCCAAACTCCCGGCCCCGAAAAAGCTCATATTTCTTCTAAACATATTATTCTTTTAAATTATATAGAAAATAAAAAGTGGAACTACTAACCACTGATATAATAATACAAACTATTATAATTGCTTTTGTATTTACCTTTATTGGGATTGTTTTCCAAATATCTTCTGCTACTGTGGCTTTTGGTGTTATCTCACTTTACCCTGTGGTACTCATTTGAATTTTTTCTTGTTCTCTTTTTGTTTTGTTTTATTTTTGTTTTTATACTTGTTATTGTTTATAATATGGTCTCACTATGTACAGTCCAAGCTGGCCTTAAACTCACAATCCACCTGCTTCTGCCTTTAAAAGTCTGGGACTGTAGGTATGCCTTAATCACTCCTTTGTTGACAACATTTTTTTTTCAGCCTAGTGAATATATAGTCCCATTATCTCTTGTCCCTGATGAGTACTCTGATGAGTAACTTGACTTGGTTATATGCGTGTGTGTGTGTGTGTGTGTGTGTGTGTGTGTGTGTGTGTGTGTGTGTATATGTGTGTTTGTGTTGGGGGCGAGGGAGGGTGGCAACTAGAGTTTGAACTCATGGCCTTGCACTTACTAGGGAAGTGAAGTTCAAGCCACTGAAACTGTGGTTCAAGTTCTTTTAGTTTTAGTTTAGTTTTTCAGATAGGGTCTAATTCTGGCCTTACATGGTAATCCTCCTATCTTTGCCTACTAACCAACTGAGATATAGGCATGTTCCACCAAAACTGAGTTGTGTGGCTTGACCTCAGGACCTGGGTACTGTGCCTGAGTTCTTTTGCTCACGGCTAGTGCTCTACCATTTTGAGCAACAGCATTCTTTTTGGCATCATTCCCATCTATGAATGTGGGATCCAAGTGGCAGCTCCTTTGCTGGACTATGGATGTGAAGCAATTGTTAGCCTGGGTAACAAAAGCAGGTGCTAACAAATGGACCAGCCAAGAGACATAATTACTGCCTCTCTGAGATAATTCATTCTCCATCTACTGTGTAACTGCCTTGTATGCTCAGTCCTGATACAATATTCCCCACTTTTTCTTTTTCATTTAGTTTCATGCTGGTCTTTAACTCAAGGCTTGGAAGCTGTCCCTGAGCTCTTTTGCTAAAGGCTAGTGCTCTAGCTCTTTGAGCCAAAGCACCACTTCTGGTTTTGAGTGGTTAATTAGAGATTATCTTATAGGAACTTTTCTGCCTAGGCAGATCTCAGCCTCCTGAGTAGCTATGATTACAGGTGTAAGTCACCAGTTTCCAGCTTAACTTTTTTTTTCCCCAGTCCTAAGGCTTGAACTCAGGGCCTGAGCATTGTCTTCAGGCTTTTCTCAAGGCCAGCACTCTACCACTTGAGCCACAGCACTACTTCCAGCTTTTCTATATAGGTGATCCCAAGGAATTGAACCCAGGTCTTCATGTATGCTAAGCAAACACTCTACCACTAGGCCACACTCCCAGACCTTAACATTTTTCAAAAAAAACTGGTTATCTTTCAGATAGGGTCTGACATTTTAGTCTAGGCTGGTTTGGATCTCAATCCTCTTATTTATGCATTCTTGGAGCTGGGATGAAAGTATGTCCAGCTAGCTATTGGTTGAGATGATGTCTCACTACTTTTGCCCAATCTGGCCTCCATCTTGATCCTCCCAATCTCTGCCCCGTGAGTGGGTGGGATTGCAGGCAACCACCATATCCAGCCATGATAAAAGTTTAAGCTGATAATCTTATTGAAGACCAGGTATATGAAACATCTTGTTTTTGTGATTGTTTCTGGCTTGCAAAAATACACTGTGGGTCAGTGTGGTGTCTTTTGAATTTGTTCTACTTTGAGCTTCTTGGATGTTTATATTCCTTTCAAGAAATGAGGAAGGTTTCAGTCGCGATTTCTATGAATACTGTCCCTGCCTTTTATCTCTCTTCTCCTCTGATCTGTTACATAACCACTCTCATGTGGAACTCTGCAGAGTCCTCACCAGTAATTCTCAACTTTGTACCTCATAATCTCCAAAACCATAGCCACATAAAACTTTATAATTTCCTAGTTTGTGATATTCAGTGATGGCAAGAGAAAGTAGCCTAAGACACACTCTTTCTGCCAGCTCTGGTTTTGTTTGTTTAGATAAGGTCTTACTGTCATGCTCAGTCTAACCTCAAATTCCAGAACTCAAGCCACCCTCTTGCCTCAGCTTCCCCAGTGACTTGGACTATAATATCTGGACCGACTAGTTTTACTGAAGCATTTTACTTGATTCTATTTGTTCTCTTCTATGATACTGATTTTAATTTTTTTTTTTTTGTCAGTCATAGGTGTTGAACTCTGGGCCTGGGTGCTGCTGTCCCTGAGTTCTTCAGCTCAAGGCTACCATCCTACCCCTTGAGCCACAGCGCCACTTCTGATTTTCTGGAGGTTTAACTGGAGATAAGAATCTCACAGACTTTTATGCCAGGGCTGGCTTTGAACTGTGACCCTCTCAGATCTCACATCCTCAGTAGTTAGGATACCAGGCATGAGCCATCATGCCCGGCTTAATTTCTATAAAACTTTTTTAAGCTAGGTGCTGGTAGCTCACGCCTGTAAATCCTAGCTACTCAGGAGGCTGAGATCTGTGGATCATGGTTCAAAGTCAGCTCAGATGTGAAAATTCCAGAGACTCAAAAGAGCTCAGGGACCCCACCCAGCCCCGGAATTCAAACCCCACAACTTATCAAAAAAAAAAAAGAACTTTTTTTAATAGTTTTTTTTTAAAAAAAACAATACAACTATTCCCTAGATTTTATAATGCATTCACAACCAATCCAAGTCTACCTTCAAATAATACTCAATTCACCATAGGTTAAGGCCCAAATACAGGTCTCAGACCAGGCCCAGAAATAGAAGGGGCATCAGAGAACACAACAAAGGCAGTCTGGACAATTCCCCAAGAGCAATCACGAGAGAGGTCAAGTCCACATTTTCTCATTCTATATTTTTGCCAGGAGGACTCTGGAAGAGAGTCTATCCATCTCTGGGCCCGTCTGTGTGCTCCTGAGAACAGTAGTTTGTATCCTCAGCACTTATTTCCCTCCATTAGTACTTCATCTGACTGATCCTTAAGAAGTCCAGGGCAGGGGCCAGGAGTGTGGCCAAGTGGTAAAGTGCTTGCCTAGCATGCACAAAGACCCAGGTTCGATTCTTCGGTACCACATACATAGAAGTCAGAAGTGGTGCTGTGGCTCAAGTGGCAGAGTGCTAGCCTTGAGGAAAAAGTCTAAGGACAGTGCTTAGGCCCTGAGTTCAAGCCCCAGGACTGGCAAAAAAAATAATATTAATAAAAGAAGCCCAGAGCACCATCTTGGGCATCACCTTAATCAGGTGATTAGCCTGCCAGGCCTCACATCCACTCTTTCTGGCCTCTTCTACTGAGATCCAGTGACGGTTCCAAGATGATCCACCTTACCAGGAGCCAGTGGCTTATGCCTGTAATCCTATCTACTCACAAGGCTGAGATCTGAGGATCACAGTTCAAAGCCAGCCTGGGCAAGAAAGTCCATGAGGCTCTAATGTCCAATAAGTACCCCCCAAAAAAACAGAAGTGGAGCTATGGCTCAAGTAACATAGTGCTAACCTTGAGCTAGAAGCTCAAATCTAGAGTTCAAGCACCAGGACCAGGATAAAACAAACAAAAGACCCATCTCTTAAAACCAATGAACATCATGCAGCAGGAAAATGCAGAATCCTGACACTAAATGGAGAACTCTGCCATCCATACATAGCTGTCTCCTGGGTGGTTTCCTACGAGACCAGCATGAAACAATGCATATCACAGATCTCAGCAACAAAGAAACCGAGAGGTGTAGCACAGCCGTGTTTAATGAAGATGTAAAAACCAGAATGCCTCTTCAGGTATACTGTCTTCTCTTTTCTCCACTGGACACACTCAGGAGTCCTGCTTTCCAAAACAAGAACTCAGAAAGCAGTTCCTACCTGCCTCAAGTTCTTTCACATGGACAACTTCCAATCTCTTGCTATGATTGGCATGTAGCTAACTTATTTTCAAGTATTGTATTTCCTTTCTTTGAGAACATGCTTTTTATGGCACTGACAAATGAGAGGCACCTGGGAACTAAGCTGCCTTTGCAGTAGCTCTTCCTCTAACTACAGCACTCCAGATATCTGCATGGCTGGAACCTCACCTTCTTAAGGCTGAAGGAAGGTTTCAAGTGATAGAGCACCTGCCTAACAAGGCAAAGGAAGAAAGGAAGCAGGAAAGGGGGAGTGGGAGGGGGAGTGGATAGATGAGGGAGGGAGGGAAGGAGGAAGGAGAGGGAGGAAGAGGGGGGGAAGGAGAGGGCGAAGGAAAGGAGGGTGGAAGGGAAAGGGAGGGAGAGAGGGAGGGAGGGAGACAGAGGTTAAGGAGGGAGGGAAAGGACAGAGGGTGGTCTTTATTGAAATGTTCCCTTAACAAGCTACCCTACCACAATCTGCCTCAAGTCTATCTCTGAGCATTTCCAATCTCCATTTTTTTTGGTGGGTCATGGGGCTTGAACTAGGCCTGGACGCTGTCCCCGAGCTCTTCAGCTCAAGGCTACCACCCTACCCTTGAGTCAAGCCCCACTTCCTGTTTTCTTGAGGTTAATTGGAAATAAGAGTCTCAGGTCCTTTTGTGCCCAGGCCCGTTTTGAAACTTGATCCTCAGATCTCAACCTCCTGAGTGGCTAGGATTACAGGCTTGAGTCACTATGCCCGACTCTAATCTCCTCTTATCTCCTTTTATCTGCTTTATTTCTGGTTTTTGAGACAAAATCTCGCTAAGTATCTCAGGCTGTGCTACATCTGGAGAATATCCTGCTTCTATCCCCAAGTCATGAGATTTCAGGTGCTATCTGCTCTAGTTTTTATATTGTGCTCACCACCTTTTTGTCTTCTGCAGTTTGAATATGATATTCCTGTTAGAGCATATCACTTATATTATCTTTCTCAGCCTTACTAGAATGTAAGCATTATAAGAACAAGGATTTAGTCACCAATACCTAATGATGCATAGAGGCACACATTAATTTTAAGTGCATAAATAAAAATGGAAAACTAGGTTTAAAAAAAAAACAGGGGCCGGGAGTTTGGCCTAGTGGTTAAAGTGCTTGCCTAGCATGCATGAAGACCCGGGTTCGATTCCTCGGTACCACATGTAGAAAAAAGCGGGAGAGGTGGTATTGAGGCTCAAGTGGTAGAGCTCTGGCCTTGAGAAAGTCCAAGGACAGTGCTCAGGCCCTGAGCTCAAGCCCAGGACTGGCAAACAAAAAACAAAAAAACAACTCCCCTGTCCCCTCCCAGTTCTCCCCTGCCATTTTGTACTGCTGTATACTAACCAGCTTACTAGGTTGGGTAGTTTGTTTGCCTATTGGCACCAGTTTCTGTCCTTCCTTCCCTCTTTCTTTATCCACACCCCCTCCCTCTAGACACCTCTTTCCTTCCCTTTTCTCTTTCTTCTTCCCTTTCCCTTTCTTCCTTACTTCCTCCTATCTATCTATCTATCTATCTATCTATCTATCTAATTTAGACAAGTCAGAGAGGGTCTCACTACATACATAGTCCAAGTTGGCCTTAGACTTCTGTCTCTTGAATGCTGTGATTATAAGCATGTGATACTGGCCTAAGAGTAGAGGCCACTACAACCAGATCTTCTTACCTCAGTTTCCTTATCTGTGAGGCTGGAATCTAAGCACCACCACCCTGAACTATTAAACATCTGTTAGGGTGCTTTGCAAAAGTAGGTAGTTAGCAAATAAGCCAGCCAAGCTGCCATCCATTGCCCTTTACCTCCATGTGACCTCTAAGAAAAGGTCATCACAAACAACTGGGGTCAGGGGCCACCACGAGGGGATGAAAATGTGTAGCTATGAGGAATTTCAAGAGTCAGGATTATCTCATTCCTGTGCCAGCCAAGCCAAATCAAGAACAGCTGGCCTGGGGCTCTCAGTAATCCTCAAACTTAAGTTATAAGGCAGCCAAGCCTTCTGGTCCCAGAGAGATCTGAGCCCTCCTCAGACCTTTCAAACCACCTCCCCCCATGTCATCAGGAACCAAGCTCCTAGCAGGATGGAGACTCACCTGAACCTCTCAGACGTGGAGATAATCAGGCAGTGCATGTAAGGAAGTTGCTTCTACTGCTTGGCACCTGTGAGATGAGAAGAGGCGTGCCTCAGCAGAGTGGGAGCCACAGGCAGAGGGTCCAGTCCCAGGCTCTGGAGCCAGCCTATTCGTCTTACCTCCACCACTCAAGACATGTGGGTTCTTTGGTTTCCTACGGGCTCTATACTCCAGTATGTGCAATTAGGGCACTATCAGTGCCCAAGGAACTGGACCACCATGGGACCAAGTGAGACCATGTTAGCCACACCCACAGGCACTCAGCTAGGTAATGTTTTCAAAGACCTTTAAGGTCCAGATAGCTTCTGAGGACTCGCCTTGGGTACCCTACAAACCCTGGTTGTCATCTGGGAAAAGGTGAAATGGAACCAAGCTTCAAGAAAGTCATCTCAAGCAGCCAGAAGGGACAGTATTCCCCAAAGAATCAAAGGATTATTTAGAATCTTCTCTAATGGTCTGCCAAACAAAATTGATTGTGCAAATTATAACCATTAGCTGGAATACTGGCATGCTGGATGTGTGTAATAGGTCAAGAAACAAGGGTTGTATCTTTTTCCTTACTCCACAAATACTTCATAGATACCACTGTGTGCTGGACCCCAGCAAGGTCCCTGCAGTCGGGTGGAGTCTCCACTGTCCATTAGCTTACAGGTTAGAGCTAGACAAGCAGCCAGACAAACCTACAGCACTGGCACAGCTCTCTGCCAGAACACAAAGGTGGTGGTGAAAGAATACATAAAGCTCTTCAGAAGGCAACTGTTCCAGAAGTAGAGCCCAGAATGTTTCTCAAAAGAAAGAACTTCTGGACTGTTCTGAAAGGTGAATGGCACACGGTGAGCAGAAGGCACTGAAACCAAGGCTCTGCCTGGCGCTGTGCTTCAGCATAGTGGTCACACAGTCCCTGTGACACTGAGGAGGAGGAGAACCGCAGATATGTGGAACCAGGATTGTGGTTTGATTGTGAAGGGGGAAACTGACAAGTTATTTTTTAATTATTGGCTTCTAAAAACAGGTTCTGCATACACACAGAACAAAATTCAAAAGGATTTGCAGTGAAAACAGTAAACCTTCCCCTGCCCTTTCCCCAAGTCATGAGCAGCCCGTGCACACTGCCCCCCTCCATCCCGCCCAACCTGCTCAGGAACCACGCGTGCCACAGAGGTGGAACAGGGAGTGAGGAGTGAACCAGGCCTTACTTTTCAGGCATTACATAATAGAGATTAGTCCTTTATTAGAATGTTGTCAGTTGCTACATTCTACCTACATAGCAGAGTCTGGTTTGAACCTGTAATCCTCCTGTCTCAGCTTTGTGAGTCCTGGCATTCTAACCCTGTACCTCCACACCAAGCTTAGTTGATGCCTCCTTTTCAATGCCTGCCACTGTCCCCAGTATTCCAATGAGAAATGCAGAGATAGTTACAGTAGCACTTCAGAAAGCAGAGGGTAGAAAAGGGGCCAAACTGGAGCTGGGGCACCGGTGGCAATGAACCTGGATTTGAGGAAAGAGTGTTCCAGTAAAAAGATGAGGGAGGGAAGCCTATGGGGGTGGAGAGGGTAACTTATGGCCAAAAAAAAGTTCGTAAAACAGGAATCTAATAAGGGGTCAATATTCAAAATATATAAGGAACTCACACGACTCAACACCAAAATTGCAAATAATACTATTCAAAACTGGGCAAGACATAGATACTGTAGATTTTTTTTCTTTTGGTATTAGGTTTAAACTTAGAGCTTTGTGTTTGCTAGGTAGGCGATTTGCGCCACATTCCCAGCTAAACAGACAGTTGTTTTGTCTGCCATTCGTAGACTTGAACTCAGGGCTTAGGTGCTGTCTCTAAGCTTTTTTGCTTAGCACTCTACCACTTACTTGATTCTCTAAACCTCACTGGAGTGGAAGGAACACTGGTCCTTGATTTGTCCTCATGTTAGGAAGAGCTGCAAGCACCTGGAGTTATTCTAATTCCAGTGTCTATTCCAGAAAGTGCTTCTCAGAGATTACTTCACAATGGGGCCAGGACCGTGACCTAGTGGTAGAGTGCTTGCCAAGCATGCATGAAGCCCTGGGTTTGATTCCTTGGTACCACATACACAGAAAAGATGGGAAGTGTTGCTGTGGCTCAAGTGGTAGAGCAGTAGCTTTGAAAAAGCCTAAGGACAGTGACCAGGCCCAAGGTTCAAACCCCAGGACTGGCAAAAAAAAAAAAAAAAAAAGATTGTTTCATAATGTCTAGCTAATAAAAAATATTCTGCGGCTAAATAATTTGGGGAAAAACATATAAGTTTGAAAAATCTCTCCAAGATTTATGATTTTCATTAGTATATTCAAGCCTGTGAGAGGCTATGAAGTAAAGAAAGGTTTCTCTAACCGTTTCAAGTAGATTTGAAACAGCACCTCTTTGTACACATACCCCCATAGACCTACCTGACTTCCTTGGAGAAGGTGGTCCTTGACAATATAGGAGCATCTGGTTCCCCAGCTGTTACACTGAAGATCAACTGATGACTCTAATCTGAAGAAAAGCATCCAAACATTAAAAGAAAACTTTATACACCAAGTAGCTAATCATAGCCAGATTAGGTGGCTCACGTCCATAATCCTAGCTAGCTACTCAGGAGAATGAAATCTGAGGATCTCAATTCAAAGCCAGCCCAGGCAGAAAAAGTCTGTGAGACTCATCTCCAAATGAATCACCAAAAAGTCCCTCAAATTACTGTAAATGACACATTGCAAAACATTTCTTACATATTATACAGTCAAATATATGAATATATACAGTCAAATATGTTATTACACACCTGTAATCCAAGATACTCAGGAGATGAAGACAGAATGCTGGCCTTTTTAGTTAACAGTATTCTATCTCCAAAAAATATTATAAATTAAAAAAATTTTAAATTAGCTCTCAGTACCTTACACCTAGAATCCTAGCTTGTAAGGAGACATATCTAAGGATTGCTGTTCAAAGCCAGCATGGACAGAGAAGTCTACAAGACTCTTATCTCCAATTAACCAGCAAAAAGCTAAAAGTGGAGGTTTGGCTCAAGTGGTGGAGGGCCAGCCTGCACAAAAATGCTAAGCAATAGCATGAGGTCTTGAGTTTAAACTCAGTACTGTCAAACAAACACAAATTAAGAGGAGTGGGATATATCTTTGGTAGTAAAGTACCACGCATGTGTAAGGCTCTAGTTTCTATCTTCAACCCCACATAAAATATTCATATTTAAGCCAGCGTGGCATCCTAGCTATTCAGGAGGTGGTGATCTGAGGATTGCTTATCAAAGCCAGCCGAGGCATTAAAGTCCGAGACTCTTATCTCCAATTAACCACTAGAAAACCAGAAGAGGTGCTGTGGCTTAAGGAGTAAGGGTGGTAGCCTTGAGCTGAAGAGCTCAAGGACAGCAGCACCCAGGCCCAGAGTTCAAGCCCCACAGCTGACAACAAAACAAAGAACAAAAAAATGAAACAGCTGTATTCAAGGTGATATTTTCAGTACTGCTGTAGTGCCTAGCAAGGGAAATGTAACTAATATTTCTTGAATAGGGATGGAGAAGAAAGAAGAAAGCTTTTTCCAGACTCACATTCAAGGTGTGTTAGAACATGGCTAATGCCAACAAAATTATTGGAAAATTAGCCCTATCAGTCTACTCCACCTTTAGCCTAGCTAATCAAAAGTTGACTCTGCTTCTAAAATCTAGACATGGCAGTAAAAGTTTGGCTTTCCCTTAAGAATTCCCTTTCAGGCCGGGAGTTTGGCCTAGTGGTTAAAGTGCTTGCCTAGCATGCATGAAGACCCGGGTTCGATTCCTTGGTACCACATACATAGAAAAAAGCTGGAAGTGGTGCTCAGGCTCAAGTGGTAGAGCTCTAGCCTTGAGAAAGTCCAAGGACAGTGCTCAGGCCCTGAGCTCAAGCCCAGGACGGGCAAAAAAAAAAAAAAAAAAAAAAAAAAAAAAAATTCCCTTTCAGAGAATGTAACCACCTGGCATGGGTCTGTGATTATATACCTGAGTCGTTCATTGTCCCGGTCTCGACTTCAATGTTGGGTGTCCTTTTGCTTGGTAAATCATCAGGGCTTACATCTTAGAAGAAGAATGGGGCATAGAGGAGGTAGAGGGAGGCGAAGCCTCATTTCCAGGAGTCTGGCCTGCCACAGAATTGGGAGGCCCCACTCCAGATCCAGCAGGTGGGGCTCTGGGTGCAGGAAGTGGGGATGGGTACCCAGAAGGGGCCGCTCCATGTCCAGCACTCCGCGCTTCCATTCCCGCGGGAGAAACTTCATATCCAGAGGACGGAGCTCCATATGCAGGCGGCGGGGCTCCATAGGCAGGGGGAGGGCCTCCGCGTGTGGGAGGCAGAGCTCCGTACGCGGGAGGCGGGACTCCGTAGGCAGGAGGCGGCACTCCATATGCTGGTGGAGGGACTCCGTACCCCGCTGTGGGGGCGGGGTATCCCGCAGGGGGTACTCCATATCCAGGAGGAGGGGCTCCATATCCAGGAGGAGGGGCTCCATATCCAGCAGGGGGTGCTCCATACACATAAACTGGGAATGCCAAAAAGAAAGAAAACATACTGAATGATCCCGTAGATAAAGAATAGATGAGAAAGAACTTAGAAAGTACTGCTAAAGCAAAATGATAAGAGTTTGGACAGACCACCATGAAACTTTTTCCCTTTATATATGGCTAGTGGAAGGTTTTATCAGTCCTGTTGTAGAGATTTGAACAACCCCAGGCAACTGGTTTCAAAGGAAGTAAGTACTTACAAGAAGCAAGCCAAAGGCTGGGAGTGTAACCTAGCGGTAGAGTGCTTGCCTAGCATGCATGAAGCCCTGGATTCAATTCCCTGGTACCATATACACAGAAAAATCCCAAAGTGGTGCTGTGGCTTATGTGGTAGAGAGCTAGCCTTGAGGGGAAAAAAACAACTCAAAGACTGCCCAGGCAGCTCAGTCCTCAGGACTGGCAAAGTGAGAAAGAGAGAAAGGGGAAGGGGGGGAGGGGACGAAAAGGAAAACAAACCTAATGAGAAAATACAATCACTAAAACTAGATTCAGATGATACCGATTTTGGAATTATTAAGGTGAAAACAAAATGACTACCCTTAATCTGTCAAGAGCTCTGAAGAAAAATATAGATTAACATACAAGAAAGAACGCATGGACCATTAAGTAGGATGCTGTAATTTGGGTCTTGAATATCCCCCAAGAGCCATCTGTTAATGGCTCCAAGAACAGTGCTATTGGTAGGTGCTGTGGACCCTGATGAGGGGTGTTGTGGGAAGCCTTTAGTCATAGAGAGTACCCCAAAAGTGACTGGAAGACCCAGCTTCTTTTCCTCTTTTGTCCTTAGCCATGAGGTAAGTGGTTGTGCTACACTATGCATTCCTACCAGGATCACAAACTCAAAATAACAGTGCTAGTCAATCATGTCCTGAGACTGCAAAACTGTGAGCCTAAAACATGCCTAGCTTTATAAATTCATTAACACACAAGGACATGGGAACCCTTCAGAAAGATTAGGGTTTTACCTTCTGCCTCATGAAGCTGTTGCTTTGATCTCACATCATGAAGGCTCTCTTGAAGTCAGTTTCAATTCGTTTTTTTGTTGCTATCACTTTGTTTAGTTTCAGTGTGTCACAGCACTTTAGGTACACTGCAGTCTCAGTTTCAAATCAGCCTTAAAAGACTAACAATTAGTGACTGGTGTTTGCTTCCTGATGAGATATTTCTGGGACATGAATGCCCTATAACAAACAGGTGACCAGATGTCTAGATAATTTTGTACCTTATAAGTGACTGTGCTATCCAATCTTGAATTTCTTTTTCTTTCTTGGCAGTGCCAGGTTTTAATTTAGGGCCTTCCATGTGTTCAACTTACTTGCTCCACTGACACTCTACTACTTGGGCCACAATTTCAGCTTAGCTTTTTGCTGGTTATTGTGTTTATTTTTGTAGGGCTTACACTCAGGGCCTGGGCACAATTCCTGAACTACTTTTTTTTTTTTTTAACCTGTCCTGGGTCTTGAATTCAGGCCCTGGGCACTATCCTTGGACACTTTTTGCTCAAGGCTAGCACTCTGCCACTTGAGCCACAGCACCACTTCCAGCTTTTTCTTAGTATGTGATACCAAGGAATTGGTACCCAGGGCTTTGTGCCTGCTAGGTGAGCACTCTATCACTAGGCTATGCTCCCAGCCCTGTTCCTAACTTCTTTTGCTCAAGGCTAGCACTCACCCTTTGAGCCACAACTCCACTTCTGGTGTTTGGGTGGTTAACTGGAGATGAAAGGCTCATGTACTTTCCTTCTTGGGCTGGCTTTGAACCGCGATCATCAGATCTCAGCCTCCTGAGTGGCATGAGACAAAGACACCCAGCTTTTGCTGATTGTTTCAAGGATGGGCTGGCCCAAATTTCAGTTCCTCAGATCTCAGCCTCCTGGGTAGCCAAGGTTACATATATAAGCCACCAAACCCTAGCATCCCTCACTAACATCTACTTCAAGAGAATTTCACCAGTCTAAGAACTGGTGCCTGGCGAGGTGCCAGTTGCTAGCTACTCAAGACACTGAGATCTGAGAATTTGTAAGCCCAAGTTTACAAATCCAAGAGAAAAGAATTGTCGAGCTCTTACATGACTGAACAAGCCAAATCTTTGTCACAACCTGCAACCTTATCCACCCAAACAGACCAAATGGTTGGCTTCTCCATTTTACCAGACAACTACCTAAGCAACTTTAAGTGTATCTAATTGTCTCCATATCCCAATAGTGAATATTTTTCTTCTATATCCATCAAGATTGATGATGTCAAGAAAATCCTAACATTAGATCATTGTCCATCCTGTGCCCCACTTTCTTTTGGATGGGAAGTGCAATGGTATAACGAGGAATATTGAGCAACTGCAGCCAACTGAGAACTAAGAAGTATAAGCTACAGCAACCTTCTTAAGATGGCAAAGCTCTTACTAAGATCATGTGCTCTAGATCTTTTTATTAATCTACAGTTTTAATAAAGTAGATCTTTTAATTTAAAAAAGAAAGTACTAGAAAGTAAAAGAATATTAAAACAGAAATGAAGAAAAAAATCACCACATGTAGTAGTACACACCTGTGATCCCAGACCTCAGGATGCTGAGTGAAAAGAATCAAAGTAACAAAGGTGGGCTGGGAAGGTGGCTTAGTGGTAGAGTGTTTGCCTAGTATGCATGAAGGCCCAGGCTCAACTCCTCAGTACCATATACACAGAAAAAGCAAAAAAGCTGGAAGTGGCACTGTGGCTCAAGTGGTAGAGTGCTAGCCTTGAGCAAAAGAAGCTCAGTGATAGTGCCCAAACTCTAGAACTGGCAAAAAAGGAAAAAAAGGAGAAACATGGGGCCAGGAGTTTGGCCTAGTAGTAGAGTGCTTGCCTAGCATGCACGAAGACCCGGGTTCGATTCCTCAGTACCACATATTTAGAAAAAGCCGGAAATGGTGCTAAGGCTTTGGAAACTATATTCCAAGGAGAGAAAAAGAGCATTAGAAATCACAAGTAAAGCTAGCCAGGTACTGGTGGCTCAGGCCTGTAATCCTAGCCACTCCGGAGGCTGAGATCTAAAGCTCTTATTTCAAAGCTAGCCCAAGCAAGAAAGTTTATGAGACTCTTATCTCCAATTAATCACCAAAAAACTATAAGTGAAGGTGTAGCTCAAATGGCAGTGTGCTGGCCTTGAGCACAAAAAGCTAAGGGAAAGCACCCTAGTTGAATTCAAGAAGCTCTAAGGCACACATAGGCATGTGCAAACGCAAACGCAAACGCACATGCAAGCAAACACACACACCACACACACACACACACACACACACACACACACACACACACACAGAGTAACTCTGAACTTGAACTTCAAGTCTTATTTTCTGAGTTGCCACTGAATTTTATTTTTATTTTTTATTTTTTTTGCCAGTTCTGGGCTTGAGCTCAGGGCCTGAGCACTGTCCTTGGACTTTCTCAAGGCTGGAGCTCTACCACTTGAGCCACCGCACCACTTCCAGCTTTTTTTCTATGTATATGGTACCGAGGAATCAAACCTGGGTCTTTGTGCATGCAAGGCAAGCACTCTACCACTAGGCCAAACTCCTGGCGCAGCACTGGATTTTAATCTGGAAATAGTTTAGAAACTATTCTAAACTCCCAAACTATATATCCTGCAGCAGTTGAGGCAAGGCTACATACAGAGAGTAATTTTGAAATATCTGGTATACTCTTCATCTCCCCACCACATCTTACCTCGAGAAGAAGTCTCTGGAGTGTACAAGGTGCCCTCACCAGTAACGACATAAATACCTGGAGGGCTGATCCAGTAATTTTGGACTCCAAGCGGAACTCCCTGTGCAGCTGAGAAAACAAGTTTTGCAAAGATAGGAGTTCTGTTAATACAGATAATACAGCAGCTATTAACAAAATACTTAACATACTATTGTTGGAGACATTGCTTTGAGCCTCCTGAGGAAGTAAGATGAGAAGATGGCCCCTGGCAGCTCGCTAATGAGTCAGTGCCTGCTGACCAGGAAGTTTCTTTGCATTTGTTGATTTGTTTCTTCGGTGCCTGTGGATAGAGTGGATCGCGAGATTTCTTCCAGGTTTGTTTGCTGCTTTGCAGATGACCTTTACTGTGATTGGCTGCTTAAGGATATAAATTGTGTGGGGTTTCTGGGGAAGGCGGGAGAAGGGAGAAAGACGGAGAAGGGGGAAGAGAGAAGGAGAAAGGAGAGAGGCAGAGAAGAAAGGAGAGAGAAATAAAAGACCTCTCCTTGCAGCGATTTGAGTCTGTGATCATTCCCAGTCCACCTCCGAAGTGATGCGTCGTTGCGGCGGGCAGCGACATACTATTAACCACCATTTTGCATGCATATCTAATAACACTTCAGGGAAACAAGATAAATATACATAGGGAAGCTAGGTGGGTTGGTGCCTGCCTGTAATCCCAGCACAAAAGACTGAGGCAGAAGCACCACTCAAGTGAGGCCAGCTTGTGCTAAATAGATCCCTCTGTATATGGAATATGTCTCTGTTATTGCTAGATTGGAGTTGGAGGAGGAACACAAGAGAGAAAGGAAAAGAGCATTCCTAACAGAGCAAATAGCATAAAGACTCAAATGAAACAGAATACGGCACAAAAAAGTCCTGACTGGTGGAAGAATAAAGCAAGGCTAGGTTAGATCAAAAACATAGCACAAAAGGATTTGTGGTCAAAGTTTGAGTGAGTTCTCTGTGAAGGAAAGTACTTCCACTCTGCTTTTGTGGAAGGCTAAACCTAAAAGAAGCAAATACAAGGCCAGAGAGGACAGAAGATCCAAAGCCATGCCACAGGAGTCACAGGAAAAAACTAAAACCACCTGGGACCCACTCATGAATACATGAGACCAGAATTAAAGGGCAAAAGACAATCAGGTGTAATGAGTCTTCTAGGCATCTTTCTGCAAGCCCCTACTAGACTACAGTCTCCTTCTGAAGAGTCTTGGAGAGTTCTACATTTGTATGGGACTTACTCAGAAAATGCCTGCTGGTTAGCAAATTTTGCCCCCAAATTGTCCTACTTCATTTCCTTGAATCTCCATCAGTGTTGCTCACCAGCAGAAGCAGCTTGCATCATCAGCTGGGCAAAGTGGATGGCACCGCCTTTCCGGAAGACTAGTTTAAACGTAGCCTGATTTTCCCAGCCACCTGAGGGAGAAAGGGCATGCGCTCAGAGGCTGGCACACTGACACTGAAGGAAGGATTATGCAGAGTAGGCTGCTTTGCTTTGCATTCCAATGACAGCCAAGTTTGAACCTCAACCCTTCTAGAACCTTCTGAGGAAAAGAGCATGTTGTTTTTGGTTTGTTTTGTGTCAGTACTGGGGCTTGAACTGTTACCTGGGCACATTTCCTTAACTTTTGCTCAAGACTGGCACCCTACCACTTGAGCCACAGCACCATATCGGGCTTCTATGCTGGTTATTTAGAGGGGAGTCTCATGGATTTTTCTTCCCAGCTTAGAATCACAGTGCTCAAATCCCAGCCTCCCAAGCAGCCAGGATCACAGGTGTGGTCCAAAAATCCCACATGGGAGGGGAACACTTACCATCTGGAGCTGCCTGAATGGTCCCTTGAATGTAGTTTGCACCAAACACTGGCTGTTCAATAGTGCAGTTCTTCATCAGATCAAACGGCATCATGAAAGACAACAAGGGATCACTGACCGAGTGTGAAGTCACAAAAATCACCTACGTGAGGAAAGAAACTTTGGAAAAGGAATACAGAAATTGTCCATGGATAGATGCTTATAAGGACAAGTCAAGGCTGTTTTGGCTTTCTAGGTTAAAATTCCTAATCAATTCCTCCTCAAAAAAAAAAAAAAATCTCAAAGTAAGTTTGTTTAAAAGTACTTTGAAAAACAATGTTTAACTTCTCTCTAGTTTTAGGGCAAACAAATGTGGAATTAGTCAGCAAATCAGAGGAGAAATGGAAATTACCCGGAATGAAGTGAGAAACAATGTTCCCCTCTTTGTACCATTAAAGAAGCTGGAGCCCTGGGGCGCATGTGGGAAGGAGAGCTCCACATCTGAACACTGCTTCAGGATGCTGCAGGAAAAGAAGGGCGGAAAGCACACAATCAAGTCCTAAAATGGCTGAGGATAGATCTCAGGGGTAGAGTATTTGCCTAGCATGTACAAGGCCATGAGTTCAGTCACCATCCAAAAGGTGGGGTGGGGAAGATGTCAAAATGACTCATGCAACAGCAAGCACAGTGCTTAGTCCAGAGAAGGTATTCAATAAATGTCAGCTATTAGTCCTACTACTATTTTAATGAATTCAAGGGATATTACTGTCTGATTTTATTCACTCTTGCTCTTCTTTCACTGGATATTTTTTCTTCGCAATGTTTATTCATTATTACATTTCTTGTGCTGTACATATAAAGTACTGAGATGTTTCTTTTGTGTGTGTGAGTGTATGTGTGCCAGTACTGGCGCTTGAACTAGGGGTCAGGGCACTCTTTTTTTGCGAGGGGGGGGTTAGCGGGGAGTTAGTGGTGGAGTGCTTACCTAGCATGCATGAAGAGCTGAGTTTGATTCCTCAGTAACACACACACACACACACACACACACACACAGCCAGATGGGGTGCTGTGGCTCAAGTGGTAGAGCTCTAGCCTTGAGAAAACCCAAGGATAGTGCTCAGGCCCTGAGTTCAAGCTCAAAAAAAACATACTTTTTTGAGGCTTCTGTTTTAAAGACTGAGTTTATTTCAGAAATCCTTGTGTAAACCAAGGAGAAATGAATAAATTTCACAATAAAGTATCAACTAAATCATTTTAAATTTTTTTCATGGGCTAACAATAGCATCACTATGATAACTGACAGTATTTTAATTACATTATTAAAAGTCGTTCCTTTCATGATTAATTACTAACAAACTCTGATTTTTTTTTTCCTTTTTTGGCAGTACTGATGTTTGATGCTTTTTTTTTTTTTTTTTGGTGGGTCATGCGGCTCGAACTCCTGGCCTAGGCGCTGTCCCTGAGCTCTTCAGCTCAAGGCTACCACCCTACCGCTTGAGCCAAGCCCCATTTCCTGATGTTTGATGCTTCTACAGGCAGCTGCTCTACCATTAAGCCATGCCTCCTCTTTTGCACTGGTTGTGTGTGTGCACAATGGTACTGGGATTTGAATTCTGGATCTCATGCTTTTTGCTGGCCTTTTCAGTCAAGGCTGGTGCTCTACCACTTGAGCCATGCCCCACTTTTTGCTGGTTAGCAGAAGGGACAAGAATGTCTCAGATTTACCTACTTGGGCTGGCTTCAAACCTTGATTCCCAGATCTCAGCCTCCTAAGTAGCTAGGATTATTCGTGCGTTTGACTAATTTTTTTTTTTTTTTTACTATATAGGGTACTGCTTCTTGCTTGGGTGAATAAGTCTATTTTTGACTTTACATTGTAGCTAGGATGACACACATATAACAATACCAAGTCCAGCTTCTTCAGCTGTGGAGTCTCACAGACCTTTCTGCTCAGCCTGGTCTTACACCTCAATTCTACTGATCTCAGCCTCCCAAGTAGCTAGTATTAGAGGCATAAACTACCAGTGCTTGACCACAAATACTTATTTGTGGAATAAATTTAAAAGCTCTTATGAAAATGCTGGGGATGGTTTGGATTTTTGGAATATTTCCATATTCATCATACTATTTTCGAGAAGTCTAAACATGGAGTTCATTTATGTCTTTTTTCTTTTTGCCAGTCCTGGGGCTTGAATTCATCTGGCACTGTCCCTGGGCCACTTTGTGCTCTACCACTTGAGCCACAGGGCTACTTCCAGGTTTTTCTCTTTATGTGGTGCTGAGGAATCGAACCCAGGCCTTCACGCATGCTAGGCAAGCACTTTGCCACTAAGCTACATTCCCAGCCCTCATGTATATCTCAAACGCAATTTGTATATATAAATAACTTGGTAGTCATTTTATTCAAAATTTTAAACAATGTTGCATATGAAAAAAGTTTCATAAAGAAGAATTTACCACGAGGCATCATACTGGCAATCAAAGTTTTGGATGCTGTTGAATTTTAGATGTCTTAGATAGGGGATGCTTAACACTTAAGAAGAAGGGCACTGGGGCCTCAGGCTTGTAATCCTGACTACTTGGGAGGCAGAAATAGATCGGTGGATTTCAGTTCCAAACAAGCCGAGGCCGACAAATCCGAAAGAGTCATCTCTAATTAACCAGCACATGTGGACATGTGGCTCCTGTGGTAGAGCGCCTGCCTCTCGTGGAAAAGCTGGGGGACACCGCCCCAGGCAGAGCCGCCACCTGAGCCCCGCGGGGACATGCCCAGCGCCTTATTCTTCCCGGGCAGGCCTCGGGTCTCAATCTGCAAAAAGAAGGGCCGGCGTCCGTCCCTCCGGGGCTGGGACTGGGGCTTCGGGAAATTCCGAGGGCCCGGGGAGGGCCTTCCAAGGTTCGAGAATGTTCCCCAAGGCGCCTCTCTCCAAGCCTGATTCCTGGGTGCTGGGCAGGGGTGCATGAGGCCGTGGGGAGGTCCGGTGGGGAGGCCCTCGGGGGAGGCCCTGGGTGAGGCCGCGGGGAGGCCCTGGGGGAGGCCCTCGGGGAGGCCCTGGGGGGAGGCCCTCGGGGAGGCCCTGGGGAAGCCCTGGGGGGAGGCCCTCGGGGAGGTCCTCGGGGAGGCCCTCGGGGAGGCCCTGGGGAAGCCCTCCGGGAGGTCCTCGGGGAGGCCCTGGGGGAGGTCCTCGGGGAGGCCCTGGGGAAGCCCTCGGGGGAGGCCCTCGGGGAGGCCCTGGGGAAGCCCTGGGGGGAGGCCCTGGGGAAGCCCTGGGGGGAGGCCCTCGGGGAGGCCCTGGGGAAGCCCTCCGGGAGGTCCTCGGGGAGGCCCTGGGGGGAGGCCCTCGGAGAGGTCCTCGGGGAGGCCCTCGGGGAGGCCCTGGGGAAGCCCTCGGGGAGGTCCTCGGGGAGGCCCTGGGGGAGGCCCTCGGGGAGGCCCTCGGGGAGGTCCTCGGGGAGGCCCTGGGGGAGGTCCTCGGGGAGGCCCTGGGGGAGGCCCTGGGGGGAGGCCCTCAGGGAGGCCCTGGGGGGAGGCCCTCGGGAGGCCCTCGGGGAGGCCCTGGGGGAGGCCCTGGGGGGAGGCCCTCAGGGAGGCCCTGGGGGGAGGCCCTCGGGAGGCCCTCGGGGAGGCCCTCGGGGAGGTCCTGGGGAGGTCTTCGGGGAGGCCCTCGGGGAGGTCCTCGGGGAGGTCCTCGGGGAGGTCCTCGGGGAGGCCCTGGGGAGGGCCTCGGGGAGGTCCTTGGGGAAGCCCGCTCCCCAGCTGTCGAGCTCTGAGATCCCCGCCGCCCGCCATCTTCTAGGACCACGTGCTCAAAAAAGGCGGGAAAGTCAACGGGCCGGAGGACCAGCTCGGACCACCCCACTTCTCTCCTCCGCCTCCCGCAGCACTCCGGGGGGCCCCTGAGGCACCTTTCGCCTTGAGGGACGACGACCCCGCGGCGGTTCTCGCTGTGGTTCTGGTTCACCGCCATCCTGCTCCGGCCCCTCCGGCCCCTCCGGCCGCCCCTCGATGGGAAGGGGAGGGACCGGAGCCAAGGGGAGGGGCGGGGCCACGAGGGGGCGGGGATTATGGCGCACAGGCTGCCGTGAGTGGGCGAGGCTGCTGTCACGTGGATTGGTGGGTCCCGCCCCCTCTGGGCCCCGCCCCCCCTGGGCCCCGCCCGATGGGTAGGCGGAGGCCTCACGGGCCTCCTTAGGCCTCTCCAGACGTTGTCACACCGCTGTCCCCGAGCCTACCTGGGTCAGGAGGCTGCTTCTGGAGGAAAGATCAGTCTTTGCCTTCCCAAAGATCAGCAGAACTTTTCTCCAGAGAAAGCTTGGATCTAGATCCAGAGGAGGAGCTGTGGAGGTGGGTGGTCAGGCAGTGGAAAGCAGGCCAGGCCCCAGACGCAGAGCCTGTCACCTCCATCATTCCGGCTGTGCGGCTCCGGAGGGATCCACAGCTCCAGAATTGCTTCAACTTCACAAATACTAAAATAAAGGGATGTGGCATCTTGATGACTGTGTTTCATGAATTCCAGATGTTGTCATTTACGAATGTACCGGTGAGGGAACAGTGTTGCCAAGTAAACTGACATGCTAACCAATCATAATACATCCTGATTGCAATTTTTCCCAAATCCAAACACAAAATAAGTAGTGTATTATGCACTGGCCATACATTGAGAGCTAATCTCCATACTTCCAGGCTAAAGATTATATTCTCTAGATCAGTTGCCTGCATGATCGGTACAGTGGTATTGGACTTGAAGAGTGCTTAAGTTTCTGTAGCTGTGATGCTTTATATTCACCAGATTACACTCTCAGCCATTTCTCACCATCTGTCTTGTGTCACCATTCTATTTCCATCTTCATCATTTTGCTTGAATGATTCCAGGAACCTTGTGACTCATCTTTCTCCAATTCCAACCCCTCTGAACCATTTTCTACTATTCCTGTATACCTTGTGCTCACTGCAAACATGTGGCACACTCAAATTCAGGGAAATAGTATACCGTGAATACCGTGTTGTTTGATGGTTACCAAAGTAAGCCTCTCAAGGAGAGAAATATTAGCTTAAATCAAGAAAGATACAAGCTAGTGTTTCGGAATAAATTCTGTTTTAAAATACAAGTTTAGAGTATTCACTGTAAAATAGGTTTCTGAGTAAGACAGAGCCTTTTTTTTTTTTTCACAGAGCTGGTCCTGATACATTCAAGGGGAAAAAGTGAAAGGCTAGGAAATTAAACATTTTTCATGAAGGAAGGCAAAGCACAGAAAATATGAGGTCAGATGGGATAATTCATTTGGGATACAGAGTCCTGAGAAATAAAGACTGGAGTCTGACCTTATGCTACATTGCAATGAGCTGATCTCCTAAAATGTTTCCATCTCTAGTATCTGTGGCTTTTTTTTTTCTCCTGGTAGTACTGGGATTTAAACTCAAGACCTCATCATACATGCTAATTATGTGCTCCTGCTTCTATCCCCCTTTAACATTTTTCCCAATCCTGGGCTTGGGCTCAGGGCCTGAGTACTGTCCTTGGGTTTTCTCAAAGCTAGAGCTCTACCACTTGAACCACGGCACCACTTCTGACTTTTTTTCTATGTATGTGGTAGGTGAGGAATTGAACCTGGGTCTTCATGCATACTGGGCAAACATTCTACCACTAGGCCAAACTCCTGGCCTTCCATTCCTTTGTTTGCTCTGGTTATTTGTTTGTTTAGCTGATCCTGGGGTTTCAACTCAGGGCCAGGGCATTGTTCCTGAGCTTCTTTTGTGCAAAGCTAGTGTTCCACTTCCACCCTTTTGGAGATAAGTTTTATGGACTTTTCTTCCTGCTCAGGCTGGCTTCAAACCACATTTCCTCCACGCCTGTAGGCGCAAGCCAACAGCACCTAGCACTCTGGTGATTTAAAAAATAGGATCTTGCCTCCTGCCAGGGCTGCATTCGTGGACCACGATCCACCTATGTTAGACTTCCTTCATAGCTGGGGTGAGAGTGCAGTGTGCCGCCACACCCAGTGTCTTTCTACTATTAAGATGGAGTCACAGTAATAGAGTGGGCAAACTCACTCTTCCGTGATTCTCCTGATCTGTGCTTCTCAAGTAGCTAGGATTACAAGTGTGAACCAGCACACGAGCTGCTATCTCTGACTACTCCTCACTAAGTATGTCTGGCTCAGCCCCATCCTCGTGAGTGAGAGATGACAAATTTAACCAAAGAGTAAAGAACACAAGTAAGACCAAAAAAAGAAAAACAAAACAGGCCGTTACCGTTCAAACAGCAATGTTTAGTTTTACAGCACATAAAGTCTAGCAACATTTACATGGCCAGTTTGAAGTTTCTGTTGTGTTGTTTTCAATTGGGAAATTTAACCAGAATGTCACTGAAAGACTGGCTGGGAACTGGTCATTTTCAGAAATGGGTCGTTCTTGCATCCCCTAGGCTTGGGTCTCTTGTTCCACCCAGACTTGGTTGTAGACACAATGGCCACATGTTCACCAGCCACTGAAGCAAGTTGTGTCAAGGTGGAGTTGGGGGGTGGGGTGGGGTGGGGTGGGGGTTCGGGCAAGGGTTCTAAAAAGACACAGTGGAGGCAGTGGCAGCCGACATTCACAAACATCCATGCATCTGATCGGGGGCTTTGTCCTCTATAGGTATTTTCCTTTAGCCAACAGTGGCCACCTGTGGCCAGGCTGACATGGGGTGGGGGGAGTGGAACGAGAGGAGTAGGGTCAATGGAGAAAGAGCCTCTTATTGCTAAATGTACATGGGTGCTATTTTTCTTCCTATGTATTTCTGTGATTTCTGCCATTTCATAGGTTTAGCCCCCTCCCCCCACCTTTTTTGAAGTTTGGAAAATAAGGAAGTCAACTCCAACAGTCTCTCTTCAGGCAAACCCACGCTGCTGCGTGTTTACACTGTAGGGTGGGGAGGGTGTGTTCCTTCCCGCTGGGCCTGCCACCAGTGGTGATTAAATCAATGCAAGCTGACGCTAGCTAGCCCTTGCTCCTCTAATCCCCCCTGATAAATGCCTCTAAGCGATGAGAGCGACACACTTCTCCCACATGGGGACATACAGCTGATCTTGACAATCTAAGAAGCACAAAAGTTGCTTTCTGGAGCCTTTCAGAAAGCCAAGAGTAGCTCATGCAGATGAATGAATGAATGGGTGTCATGCTGCCCCTACTCCCGCCCCAGGGGAGCCAGTTACACAAGTAGCTGGTATGGGTTTACAAAGGCAGAAGCAGCTCCTGGCGAGTTCATTCTCCCTACAGATGACCTGGGACCAGCAGACAGACGAGGGAGCAAGGCAGTGCAGGCAGGCTGATGAGAGCGAGAACTCCATTCCACTGGGAGGAGAGGAGTGGTTTGGCCAAAGGAGGAACCTGTCTTAAAGAGGCAGTTGGCCCCTCCCACTGGATTGAGAGGCTGGGACAGTGGTGGGCTGGACAGCACAGCTCTAAAAGGGGCTTGGTCTGCAGCAATAACAGCTGAGAGGAATGGAGGGAGCAGCGGTGCTTGAAATGGCCTTCATTCAGCAGAGGGGCAGGGGGTGGCTGGCACAGGTGGAAGCACAGTGCCCAGGAGGCCTTCTCCCTGCAGGGCGGAGGGGGAGGGGAGAGAGGTTGAGGGTGTGGAGGCCAGCAGCTGGCAGAAGACACATAAGACAGCTTCTCCCGGGAGACTGAGACTAAGGTTTAGGGTGCCAGGTACCCTTCCTCTAACTCAGCCTCTCGGATGCCCATCACCCTCACTCCTTAATGGTCCTAGATGCCCAAGACCTACATCCCCCAAACCACATGCTGTGGTTACAACATAATAAGCTTCACCCTGTCACTTGTATCCTGCCAGACGCCCATCCTGGAATAAAGGAGAGGGTTAGATTGGCAAATCAGCCTCCAGAAAAAGACTGAAACTACACAATAAGGAGGACTGCTGACCTGGTCACCTCTCTTTCTCCTGCTTCACTGAACATCTACAGTCTTTTTGTTTGTTTGTTTTTAAATTCCCTAGCACCTGAGTGATAGAGGACTGAGATTATAAAAGCCGGCATTCAAAGAGGACCACTTTGTCCGTTGTGGGACTTGAACTCTGGGCCTGAGTGCTATCCCTCAAGGCTACCGCCCTACAGAATCTCACGGTTTTTCGTACCCGGGCTTTGAACTGCGATCCTCAGATCTCAGCCTCCTGAGGAGCTAGGATGATAGGTGTGAGCCACCTCGCCCGGCTGAGGGGACCACTTTAGGCTGAACTAGGAACCCTTCCTAAGGCTAAACTGTTTCCCCAGCCCTCAATTTCATAGCCTTGCAGGCTGAAGGAAAAAGGGGATAACTCATTTGGATAATACACATGGGAATACACACGAATAAATACAGGGATCATGGGAGAGGTGAGGAAAGCCTGGGCGTGTGCTTCCGGGTGTCAGTGAGAACATGTGCAGGAGGAAGGGGTGCCGAAGAAAGGCAGACAGACCAACAGACAAATAGACATGAAGGGAACTCACTTCGGCAAAAAGCAAAAGGAATTATGCCACAAAAGGAATTATGAGGGAGCGGCTTAATGAGCGACTAAAGGAGAAGAGGGAAATGTGGTTACACACTTGTCTCTGAAATCAAATCACTAAGAGAAATGCTGTATGTCATTTCCAATCATTCTTAAAATATTATTTCTAGAACTTGTCCCCCCAAAGCCATCTGCTGACCTGCGTGCATGCCTCCCTGAACAGGGACCCAGTTCCCAGTGGGTGACCGGTTTCCATCTTTACCTTGGTGGACCCCAAGGCCAGGGTCAATTCCAGCATTCAACTACAGAACCTTTCTTACTCTGTCTGTGCCTCTGTCGTCTCATGGCATCTCAGTTTGGCACTGTCTAATTGGGCTGTAATTGTGCTTCAGGATAGCCAAAAGTAGTTTTGGAAATAGACTGGGCATAAACTCTAAACATGACAATGAAGCTCAAGTAGGTTAGTCTAAAAGGAAGTGAAAAATGGCAGACAGCCAGGAAGAAAGAACGGTTGAATACATGAATATATGAATACAAAAACCTATGAGGAAAGGACAGAGCAGGAAGCAGAAGCGGACAACTAACCCCAGAGCAGAGGCAAGGGGAGCGTGGAAACAAGTGGGTTGTGATGGTAACAGGTGGTTGCTTTTGGATAGTGACCTTGCCACAGACCAAAGCAATCAATCCTTCTGTGAACACAAAGCTCAGGCAGGTTTCTCCGCTCCCCTGTGACCTTCCTTTTCTTTTCCCCAAGGAAGAACTAACCTTACCCTGGACCAGCCCAACTCAAAGGGAAGAATGTCTTGAACTCACCCTGCACCCTGGGCTAGCTCAGCTACCAGTCCTTAAAAATCTTTTCCGCCCCATTGTGAGTGGGGCCAGAGGTAAGGAGTAGCCTGTGGCTTACCTGCCCCCATCATTTTCAAATAAAACTTCCCCCAGACTTCTTGTCTAGGGCAAAGGGCTTTGTTCTGAAGTACAAAGAGAAGAGACAGAGAATGGACGGGCATGGGGGAACCAGACTTACAAGGGACTTTCCAGAGGGCAATGAAAAGACCCCATCCCCAGCACACATGCACATGTGCAGAAGTACACGTGCCCTCACGTGCGTGCACGCGCACACACACATACACACATACACACACACACACGCATGCACACACATACAATGTACACAAGACACTCCACAAACAACAGACAGGCCTGTGGGTCAGAGCTGAGAGGAAGGTGGTTGGAGGTGGTACTCAGGGTATGTGTGTGGAGAAGTGAGGTGTATGTGATGCCACCGTGAGGGAAGGACCATCATGGGTTACTGTCGTGGCTTTCCTCTGGGTCCACGCTCACCGGAGGGAGGCCTCCATTGTCATTGAGCCGCTTGGCCCTGTAAGTCTCATAATGGATGTTGTGTGTCACTTCCTTGAGGTCCTGGAGGTGGGTCCTGAAGGACACGGGGTGAGAAGACAGGGGAATACAGTTAATGGCAGGCAAAGGAAGAGTGACTGGCCTGTGAGGCCAGACCACCGCTTAGATAGACTGGACCCAGTAACTGAGGCCCACTCCAGACAACCAATGATAATTCCACAGTTCCCTCTGCTGGAACGGAGGCAGAAAGCACCTTCAGAGACCTGGAAAATAAGCCAAGTGCTGGCGACTCATGCCTGTCACCTTAGCGACTCGGCAGGCTGAGATCTGAGGATCATGGGAGCCAGCCTGGGCAGAAAAGTCTATGTGACTTTGATCTCCAGAAACTACCAAAAAGCTGGGAGTAGAGCTGTGGCTCAAGTGGTAGAGCACAAGCTTTGAGTGAAAAAGCTAAGAGAAAGTGCCCAGCCCTGAGTTCAAGCCCCAGTCCCAGCACAGGAAAGAGAGGCGAGAGAAGAAAGAGGGAGGAGAGAGGGAGGAGAAAGAGAGGAAAGAGAAAGAAGAGAAAGTGGGGAGGAACCATGTCCTAGTAGCTCATGTGTGCAATCCTAGCTACTCAGGAGGCTGAGATCTCAGGAAGATCTGGTTCAAAGCCAGGCTGAGCAGGAAAAGTCTATGAGACTCCTTCTATTTTTTTTTTTTTTTTTTTGTGGGTCATGGGCTTTAACCCAGCCTGGGCGTTGTCCCTGAGTGCTTCATCTCAAGGTCACCGCCCTACCCTTGAGCCAGGCCCCACTTCCCATTTTCTAGAAGTTAACTGGAGGTAAGAGCCTCAAGTTCTTTTGTGCCCAGGCTGGCTTTGAACCTTGATCCTCAGATCTCGGCCTCCTGAGTAGCTAGGATTACAGGCATGAGCCACTGCTCTCGAGAGACTCATCCCTAATAAACTCAAAAAGACAGAAGTGGTGGTGTGTCTCAAGTGGCAGAGCGCTCACCTTGAGTGAAAGAAGCTAAGAGACAGTATTCAGGCCCAGAAACAGAGAGAGAAAGAAAGAGTGGGGAAGGAGGGAGAAAAGCAGAGAGCGAAAGATGGGGGGAAAGGAGGAGAGGGAGAGGGAAGAGGGGAGGAGGGACGGGGCAGGGAAGAGGAACAGAGAGAGAGAGCAAATGGGAACCTGATGATCCCCACTGAAATCATGAAACCTACAATCTGGACACGGAGGGAAGACAGCTCACCTGATGACAAAGTCTCGAAGCAGGGCAAACTCACAGTGGTTGAGGTTTTCCACTATGAATAAAATAAGAGAAAATAGGTGATCATTTCATAACGCCACAACCAGAAAGTGATCTTCCATTTTGCTCACACTTAAAGAGAACACAGAGAGGTTATTGTGTAACGGCTCAAAAGATTCACTCTCACTTTCATACACTAGATGTTGTGCTTTGTGTTGGTAGCAGAACTTGAACTCAGGGCCTTGTGTGCTCTTTTGTGTGTATGTGTGTTCTTCCTCAGCTTTTTCTGCTCAAAGCTTGTACTTGTACTTGAGCCACATCTCCATCTCCAGCTTTTTGCTGGTTAACTGGAGATAAGTCTTTCAGATTTATCTGCTCAGGCTAGTTTTAATCTGTGATCCTCAGATCTCAGACACTTTTTTTTTTTTTTTGCCAATCCTAGGGCTTGAATTCAGGGCCTAGGCACTGTCTTTGGACACTTTTTGCTCAAGGCTAGCACTCTGCCACTTGAGCCACAGAACCACTCCTGGCTTTTACTATGTATGTGGTACCAAGGGATCGAACCCAAGGTTTTGTGCATGCTAGGCAAGCACTCTACCACTAGGCTACACTCCCGGCTCAGATCTCAACCTCTTGGGTAGCTAGGATTACAGGTGTGAGTCACTGACACCCAACAGGTACACTAAATTTTATTCATTAAAGAAATATTTATTTAAGTAGCTGAAATGGGCACAATACAATACCATTCTAGACTTAGTAGAACAGTAGAAACTAATAGAAAATGTCCTTTTTGGGCCAGGAGTTTGGCCTAGTGGTTAAAGTGCTTGCCTAGCATGCATGAAGACCCAGGTTCCATTCCTCGCTACCACATACATAGAAAAAAAGCCGGAAGTGGTGCTGAGGCTCAAGTGGTAGAGCTGTAGCCTTGAGAAAGTCCAAGGACAAGGCTCAGGCCCTGAGCTCAAGCCCAGGACTGGCAAAAAAAAAAAAAAAAGAAAATGTCCTTTTTAAGCTGGGCACAGGTGGCTCATGTCTGTAATCCTAGCTATTCAGGATGCTGAGATCTGAGGATCATGGTTCAAAGCCAACCTGGGCATGAAAGTCCATGAGACTCTTATCTCCAATTAACCACCAGAAAACTGGAAGTGGTGCCGTGGTTCAAAGTGGTAGAGCACTAGCCTTTAGTTGAAGAGCTCAGGGACAGTGCCCAGGCCCTGAGTTCAAGCCCTTTGACCAACAAAAGAAAAAAAAATGTCCTTTTTGTCATTTTACAAATGAGAAAACAAACATTTAGAGAGTTTAATAAACTTGCCTAGGCCTAACATATAGTTTATAATCTAAGTGAAAGTAGGCTAAAGGGCTAGGTAGAGTTGCTCATGCTTGTAATCTCAACTACTCAGGAGGCAGAGATAAGAAAATCCAAGTCTGAGGCCAACATGGGTAAAACACACAGAACATGGTAGTATACTCCTGCAATCCCAGCTACTCAAGAGGGGATGTAGGAGGATTTAGGTCTCATGCTAGTCTGACCAAAAGCCTGAGATCCTCTGAAAACTAACAAAACCAGAAAGGTCTGGGGATGTGATTCAAGAAGTAGCATGTTTGTCTATCCAACAAGAGGCCTTAACTGCAAATCTCCATGCTGGAAACAAACAGAGAGAAAATTCAATACAGCGCCATCTTGCCATGTGGTACATGGCACGTTCAATTCAACGGAGATGGAGTACTTACATCTCCTAAGCCATTTGCTAAGAATTGTGGGAGCAGAAGATTAAGACATGGTTCTGTGGTCTTACAAAGGGTACACACCATTCTTAGAAATCATTTCATTTTAAGGGGAAAAAAATCCCAGCATGTGCTGATTGCTGGAAGCTCATGCCTATAATCCTAGCCACTCAAGAGGCTGACACCTAGAGGAAGAGGTTTAAAACCAGCCTGGGTAGAGAAAAGAGAAATCTGCAAGACATCATCACCCATTAACCAACAAATTGATGGACTGGAGGCCTGGCTCTGTCATAGAGCTCCAACCACGAGCAAGAAAGCCAAGCAAGAGTATGAGGCCCTCCGAGTCCCAGCCCCAGTACCGGAACAAATGTAAACTTCCTTTACTGGCATAAATTATATACTGTGTATCCCAGGACAGTACCTTCACCTACTGATACTTAAGTTAATGTGCGGTTGCTGAGCCTTTGATCAGCAGCCAGGTCTCCCAGCAGCTGCAGTGAATTATTACCTTCGATGATCCCCCAGGGAGTTTTTCTGCCAAGGACCCTCTTGCCATTCACCTGGTACTCCTTGTCACTTCCCACCACGGCGAAAGGCATGCTCTCCTGCTGAATGGGGACAGAGACAAACCAGACACGCATGCGCAGTCATCTTCCTTTGACCTGATAATCCGAGAGCAGGACAGCAAATGGTCCCAGAAGTCTCATCCTGACCTACACGCACATTCAGTGGCAGGACTGGTAGCAGGGGCCCAGCCCTGTTCTCTGGAAGAAGCACTGGAACGGGAGTCAGGGTTCCTGGACACAATCATGAAAGTATCCCTCCCTGCCTGGCTGGTTAACTTCAGTGAGTCAGCTTTCCTTCAAACAGAGTTTGGTTTTACGCTGGTACTAGGGCTTAAACTCAAGGCTTGGGCTTTAATGTTCCAGGCTGGTGCTCTATCACTTGAGCTACAGCTCCACATCTGGCTTTTTGGTAGTTAACTGAAGACCAAGAGTCTCATGGGGAAGTGGCACTGTGACTCAAAGTGGTAGAGCGCTAGCTTTGAGCAAAAGGCTCAGGGACAGTGCCTAGACTGAGTTCAAGCCCTACAACTGCCAAAAAAAAAAAGGGGGGGAGAGGGGTCTCACAGACTTCCCTGCCTGGGCTCAACCTCAATCCTCAGATCTCAGCCTCCAGAGTAGATAGGAGTACAGGTACAAGCCACCTGTACTTGACTACCCAGATAGAGTAGTATCTACAGTTCAGAAAGCTTTAGACCACATTGTGCTTGCACTAGAGCAACTCTACAGTTGCTAGGACAGATAGAACCGATCTCGAACATCTACACACAGTCAGGGTGACAGGTGTTCCATGGTATTCCATGAAATCGACTGGCAGATGGTGTGCCAGGCCCCTCTACTGCAGATGGTGAGTTGTCTGTCCCCAAGTGCATTCCCAAATGCATCTGCCAGCCCGTACTTGCTTTCTCACTGGGTGAAGTAGTTGGTCATGTGGTATTTAGTGACAGGAGTAGGTTCCAAGAAGTGTGTCCCTGGGTGATGATGTCATTGCACGGATATCATAGTGTGTACTGATGAGAAGTAAGGCAGAATTGTATGGGAGGGCTGGGAATGTGGCTTAGTGGTGGAGTGCTTGGTAGAGTGAAGCCCTGGGTCCCTTAGTACCATATGAACAGAAAAAGCCAGAAGTAGCACTGTGGCTCAAGTAGTAGAGTGCCAGTCTTGAGCATAAGAAGCCCAGGGAGGGCCAGGAGTTTGGCCTAGTGGTTAAAGTGCTTGCCTAGCATGCATGAAGACCCAGGTTCGATTCCTCAGTACCACATACATAGTAAAGCCAAAAGTAGTGCTGAGGCTCAAGTGGTAGAGCTCTAGCCTTGAGAAAGTCCAAGGACAGTGCTCAGGCCCTGAGCTCAAGCCCAGGACTGGCAAAAAAAAAAAAAAAAAAGCCCAGGGACAGTGCCCAGGCCCTGAGTTCAAGCCTCAGGACCGGCCAAAAAAAAAAAAATTGTGGGCCGGGAGATTGGCCTAGCGGTTAAAGTGCTTGCCTAGCATGCATGAAGACCCAGGTTCGATTCCTCTGTACCACATACATAGAAAAAAGCCAGAAGTGGTGCTGAGGCTCAAGTGGTAGAGCTCCAGCCTTGAGAAAGTCCAAGGACAGTGCTCAGGCCCTGAGCTCAAGCCCAGGACTGGCAAAAAAAAAAAAAAAAAAAAATTGTATGGAAGCAGTGTTATGGGAGTATTTATTTAAAATGTTATGCCGCATACCAGTAAACCATGCGAGCTGAGGGCATATGCGTGTAGAATGTTCTCTGATAGTGAAGTCAAGTATTTCACAAATACTTGATAAAAGTGAACTGTGCCAGGCGTCCTTGGCTGTAATACTAGCTACTCAGGAGGGTGAGCTCTGAGGATCCTAGTTTGAAGCTAACCTAGGCAGGAAAAATCCATAAGACGCTTACCATGTATTAACCACCAAAAAGCCCGAAGTGGAGCTGTGGCTCAAATGGTAGAATTCTTCCCTTAAGTCAAAAAAGTTCAGGGACAAAGCTGGGCACGGTGGCTCACGCCTGTAATCCTAGCTACTCAGGAGGCTGGGATCTGAGGATCAAAGTTCAAAGCCAGCCCTGGGAACTAAAAAGCATCAGACTCTTATCTTCAATTAATCACTAGGAAGGCAGAAGTGGGGCTGTAGCTCATGGGCTAAGGTGGTAGCCTTGAGCTGAAGAGCTGAGAGACAGCGCCCAGGCCCATTTTATAGAGGAAAACTGAGGCACAGTCTGACTAGAGGAGACTCCAATGGCTCTGGCCTAGTGCCCCACAAGGCAGTTTTGCCAGTGTGGAGATGGGAGGAAATGCCAGCTTTCCTGTGCAGGAAGCTGCTCTGTGATTTGTTCTATTGAGTCATTCTCCTCCTTCTCTTCCCTCCCTCCTCCCCCCTTCCCCTTCCAAACCCTTGTCAAGCAAGAATGCACAAGGATATGGAGAGGGACCCAGGTGGCACATTCTGGGTGAGGATGGGAACACTAGATACTCACCCTGATTTTGTCATTCTCTGTCTTGTCCTCTAAGTCCTCATCAAATTCCTTTTGGGGGTAGAATTCAATGCCATTTACTTCCAGCTCCTTTCGAACCTAGAGGTAAGGATGAGAAGGAAGAGAAGGTAGTCAGGTGTCATAATGGAAAGCTCTGCGTGGGGGGTGCAGGTGTGTGGCTGTAGGGGGGGTACCCACGCACACATGCCTGGCTCACTTGGCTTTTTTTTTTTTTTTTTGGTCATGGAGCTTGAATCTGGGCCTGGGCGTTGTCCCTGAGCTCTCTACGTAACCACCAGAAACCTGAAGTGGCAGCTGTGGCTCAAAGAGGTAGAGCACAAGCATTGTGCAAAAAGTCTTTTGTTGTTGTTGTTGCTTTTTTGCTTGTCCTGGGGCAGTAGTTAGCATTACTGGAACCAGCTAACTGTGTTTCTTAAAGATAACAACTGTCTTTGCTTTCCTATCTCATCTCTCCTTCCCCAGGACATGCAGCTCTGGACTGGCTCACAGCCTGTACCAGAGAGGACACTGATAAGGATATAGTGTATTACTGAGGCTCCATAAGAGTGCTGGCCTAGCATTCATGAGGCCCTGGGTTTGATTACTTGGTTCACCATTTTTTTTTAAAGAATTTATTAATGTTGATTTTTACATCATATTTTAAATGTCAAGTTTAACAAATAAGTGTTCAAGGAGGGAATCTCTGTTTACAATCACTGGGACTTAGTATTTAGAACTTAAAATCAGGCTAAGGGTTTGTATGTCATAGGAACATATTAATTTAAGAAATAAAACATGTCTATAGAGTCATAGGTTTTTATGTCTATATAGTTATGTTTATATTTCCATTACCATGTCCATAACTTTGGGTATGCAGTTATTGAGTCCTCGCTCTTGTACTCTTTGGAGTTCACAATTTTTTTAAAAAGTCATTAAATAGTTTGTGAAGTTATGCACCTTCTATCTGGTGAATGTAATGTAACCCTTCTATTAATCACAATAAAATTTTTTTTAAAAAGTCATTAAATACATCATAATCTTAAAAAAAAAAAAAGGTTGACTAATTGCTGCTGTGTAAAGGGATTTGCTATCTTCTATTTGAATGCATTTCCCCCTCCCCACATAAAGCAAGAAGGTAGGAAAAAAAAAAAAAGAGGAACTTAAACTCTGGGCACAAAATGGACTATTTTCTGGCAGGCAAAGAGTGGGGAACCCGAGTCCACCCCCCCCCACCAGCCATCACCCCCAGAAGATCTAATGGAGGGTGGGGAGAGAGAAACCGAGAAATTTTGCAGTATTCCTTGTGGAAACTGGACTGCATCATTATCCACAAAGAAAAAAGAAAATGAACAATACAATCTCACCCACTAACAAATATCAATAAAACTGCAATGATGGATAAACAAACAAACAAACAAAAGGTGAGATCTCAGGCTCCTGTGATTCCTGTACCCAGGGGTCTCTGCACACCAGAACCAAGGATGGGAAGAGGGCAGCCCGGAGCTGGACCAGCTTCTCTTTACCTTTGGTCCTGGATCCCCCAACCCTGCTGGGGGAGGGTCAAAAGAGGAGGGAAGGAGGAAGATGACCACACAGAATGGCTTGGCCCCAGAGCAAGGGAAAGAAGAGTGGGAGGGCGAGGGGGAGGAGGATGGGGGTGTGGTCTTCGAACCCTCTGCTTGAATTCAGCCTTCTCCTCCGGCGTCATGGTGTCGGCCTTGGCAATGACGGGGATGATGTTTACCACCTTGCTCAGGTGCTTCATGAACTCGAGGTCGAGGGGTCGCAAGCTGGGAAGGAGGGGGGCAGGGATGTCAGAGCCACCGCCTGCCTCTGCTGTCCTGATACCCCCACCATGCAGACCCTCACCCCAACCCTTCACAACGTATTTTGTTGTTGTTGTGCATCATGGGGCTTGAACTCTGGGCCTGGGCGCTGTCCCTGAGCTCTTCAGCTCAAGGATACTGCTCTACTAGTTGAGCCACAGCACCACTTCCAGTTTTCTGGTAGTTCACTGGAGATAAAGAGTCTCACGGGCTTTAGTGCTTTGAACCTCGATCCTCAGATCTTGGCCTCCTGAGTAGCTAGGATTACAGGCGTGAGCCATCACACCCGACTTCTTTTCATTTTTTATGCGAGTAGTAAGGCTTGAACTCAGGGAACTCAGAACCTGGGTGCTCATTGTCCCTGAGCTTTTTAACTCAGAGATGGCACTCTACCACTTGAGCCATACCTCCACTCAGACTTTTTCTGGGGGGGAGGCGGGAACTTCTTATCTAATTGGAGATCGGAGTCTCATGGAATTTTTTCTGCCTGACCTGGCTTCGAACCGCAATATTCTGATCTTAGCCTCCCGATTATGGGTGTAAGCCACAGGCTTCTCGCTTCAGAACACCTCTGACCTTGAGCTTTCTGCTGGGAACACCTGTGGACAGTTGCCCCCACTTGCATGTCCTTGTGTCATTGCTATTATGTGTCTTAAATGCCTTCTGGAAGGGTCTCCTCCACATCACTACAGGGACACCAGCCCCTCTGGCAGCTTTGCCCATCCCCCAGTCTGAAGATCTCATTTGCTGGATTACTAAGCCAAGTTGTTTCCAACCATAGGACAAGGTCAGAGAAGGATAAAGCCCATACTCTCTTGAGATCCAGGGCTAGCCCGGGGTTCTTTTGTCATGTCTCTGAACGCCTGCTTTGTGCCCAGGTCCTCCAGATCTTAGGGCCTCCCTTCATGCGCCATCCTCTTACATGTTGAGCTCCAGGCTCAGTCACATGTTGCAAAGAAGGTCACTTGAAATAATGTTGGAAACGGCGCTGGCGGCTCGTGCCTGTAATCCTAGCTTCGCAGGAGGCTGAGATCTGAGGATCATGATTCAAATCCAGCCCGGGCAGGAAAGTCTCTGAGACTCTTATCTCCCATTAATCACCAGAAAACCAGAAATGGAGCTGTGGCTCAACATGGTAGAGTACTAGCCCTAAGCAGAAGATCTCAAGGATAGTACCCAGGGCCTGAGTTCAAGCCCCAGGATGGGCTCAAAAAAAGCACAGCATTGGATTCTTCTGGCTTTTATCTCCTCCTGTTGTCTGTCAGGGGCCCCACCTGCTACTCAGCCTGAGTTTCCAGCACATTCTGCTGGGATCAGCGTTCTGGACATCTATAGCTCCTCCTTTGGGACTGGCTACCTTCTAGATAACAATGGCAGAGTCCCCAGCCCAAATCCAGTAGCCCGCCACCCCTCTATTTCACCCCTCTTAGTGCCCCAGACCCTGAATAAATGAGTGCCCACTGCTTGCCTATACCAACTTCTCTCAGCTGGCTCAGCCATCATGTGCTGGGACACTAGCAGGTAATATAGAAACTGATGCCAGTTTCACCATCCTGGCATGCAAACCTGACTTCCTGGTGGAAATCCTGGGCAATCACAAGGTCATGGGGGTCATGGCTATATATCCCGGCCCCTGACTGAGCGTGAACATGGATCATCCAATCCAGGACAGCATGGATGGTGCACACCAGAGCCACGCCCAGCGGTGGGAGGGGCTGGTACGTACGAGTGTCCTGTGGGCGAGATGAAGTAGAGGCAGCAGTGGACTCGAGTGTCAGGGATGCGTTTCTTCCTGGCGATATTCACCTCCTCCTTCAGGAACTTCTCGTACTGCTCGTTGATGTACTTCTGGATGGGCTCCCAGCTGAAGGGGAAGGGGCAGACAGAGACTGGATTAGAGGAACCCAACCCCAGGAGCAGCTCTCAGACAATCCCTTTCTCCTACCCCAGGTCCCTGGCTGGTCTAAGACGCCTGCTGGTGGATTCTCCCTCCCTCCCCTGGCTTTCCATGGATGGGTTGGCCAAGGGCAGAATTTCCCCAGGAGACCCAGGCCCCGCCCAGGCTCCAGGGACCTGCAGAGAATGGCCAAAGTGGGCGACGCGGCAGGTTCCTGTCTTCTTGGCAGTGTTTAGGGCAGAAATGTCAGTGGTAGATATACCAGTTCTCATTGTTGATCTGGTCTCCGAAGCCGGGAGTGTCGATGACAGTCAGCTTCATTTTGACACCCCCTTCCTCTATCACTGTGGGGCAGACAAAGGGTGTCACAAAGCCAGGTCAGCCTGACTGCTGTTCCCAGATGCCCCGCAGCCACTGCCTGGGCTGGCTTGGAACAGCGATCCTCAGATCTCAGCCTCCTGAGCATCTAGGATTACAGGCGTGAGCCACTGCGCCCAGCTACCTAGGAACTTTTCTGATTGGAAAAGTCAAGTTGTATGGCCTTCCCTGCCTCAGTGCCTTAGCTCATGCTGTTCTCCCTACTTCCTTCTATTCTACTCCTGCCCAAATCCTACCTGGCCCTCACTACCCAGCCAGCTCAAGATCTACTTCTTTCCATGCTGGCTCCACCTGTCTTTCTTGAGCTAGCAGGCTGAGGGTCTCACTACATCAACGTTAGGGCTTGAAGTTATTTGTGGCATGTCTTACCCCCCAAGAGACCCCATTCCAGCTGGACACCAGTGGCTCAAGCCTGGAATCCCAGCTACTCAGGAGGCTGGGATCAGAGACTTGTGGTTCAAAGTCAGCCCAGGCAGAAAAGTGCATGAGACTCTTCTCTCCCATCAACCACCAAAAAAAGGCGGAAGTAGAGAGGGATGGCTCAAGTGGTAGAGCACCCAGCCTGAGTGAGGCTTCAGTACCATCTCTCTCTCACACACACACACATACTCCACCTGTGCCCCCTAGTCAAGGCCGCGGGGCCCCTGCCCACTCCTCACCATGACCGATAGCTTTGATCTCCACCGTCTTGGGGATCTTCTCCTCCCGGTTCCAGCTGGAAGCCTTCCGGCTCACTTGGCACTTGAAGAGTGTATTGACCAGCGTTGACTTGCCCAGCCCGCTCTGGCCTGCAGGGAGGCAGGAAAAGAAGATGGGGACACGGCACACCCACCTTCAGAAGTGCCCAGCTCTACCTCTGGCCTATGGATTCCCCACGCTGTGACCAGGCCAGCCTTTTCCGGGCCACTCACTGAGGCCCAAGCAGCAGATGAAATGGCTTCCTTGGAAGAGGTTTCCTCTCTTTGTCTAACACATACGTTTTGTTTTGTTTATCGTGACGTAAGGTTTTTGGAGAGTCTTTTTTTTTATAGTAACAGAATTTGAACTCAGGACACTGCTCTTGCTGGGCTGTCACTTCAGCCATGCACTCAACCCTCTTTTTACTTTATTTATCAGAGCAAGTTTGGCGTATTTTGCTGACCATCAGCTAGGATCTTCCTAGCTATGACTCCCAGTAGCTTGGACTGCAGGCGTGCAGCGCCACATTCTTTTGTTGGTTGAGATGGGTTCTTGCTAACTCTTTCCGTGGGGCAGCTTTGAACCTTGAGCATTCCAACATCTACTTCCCAAGTAGCTGGGGTTACAGGCATGAGCCACCACACCACGCCATCCATCTTTAAGGAGACTAAAGTATTCTGATACTACCTGAGCACTTTCACATCTGCTAGCAAAAATCTATCTTTATATCAGCCCTGTAAGTCCCACAGCAGAGCTATCTTTATCCTCCATTGAGGTGGCCCTAGAGAGGTGAATCCTCTTCCAACATAAAATGCATATGTAGTGCAAGTCCAAGGACCTGGACCTCAAGAATCACTCTTTCTCCTAATTCAAGGGTTTATAAATTGTGCCCCAGAAGACTAGTGCGCTGCTAAAAGACCATGGCAATGCGAGCACCGTGAGAGGAGGAGAAGCTGGGCCATAGAGCACTTACCTCTACGTCCTCCAACCAGGCAGGTCTGTAACAGAGCACTTCTCAAGGAGCAGTTCCACAGTTAACATGCACTAGGAGAACCCTGCCTCCCAGCCCGTCCTCTCAAACTAACACGCCCCAATCACACAGGAAGGTTTTACAAGGAACAAGAGCATTGCTGGTGCTATAGGAAACCACACCAGTCCTACAGCTGGCAGCTTAACTGGAATTTCAGAGGAATCGGATAGACAGTAAACACAAGAGGTGCTGATCTACTTCAAACAAAAAAAAGGGGCCAGGAGTGTAGCCTGGTGGTAGAGTGCTTGCCTAGCATGCACGAAGCCCCGGGTTTGATTCCTCAGTACCAAATACACAGAAAAAGCTGGAAGCGGCGCTGTAGTGCAAGTGGTGTGTGTTAGCCTGGAGCAAAAAGTGTTCAAGGACAGTGCCCAGGCCCTGAGTTCAAGCCCCAGGACTAACAAAAGAAGAAGAAGAAGAAGAAGAAGAAGAAGAAGAAGAAGAAGAAGAAGAAGAAGAAGAAGAAGAAGAAAAAAAAAAAAAAAAAAAAAAAACAATGTAAAATGGCTCCCTGCCACTGTTTTTCCTTTCCAGATAGGAATGTGAAAAGGAAGGAAATGGGCAGAGGCCAGGACGATGAAGAAGCATTTCTATTCCTCCTGATGAGCTGATAAGGCCCCTTGGATGATTAAATTCACATGGCTACATCCTGGCTTAGTACTGAACATGGCCTCATGTCCAGCAGTGACTGCCACTGGCACCCAGAGAAGTGGCCACAGGTCTTCTTCAGGCTGAGTCTAATCTGAAAGTGGGAAATCTGAAGTGCCCCCAAAACTGAAAATTTTCTTGCATACTGACATGATGGCTCAAAAAGTTTTAAGATTTTGGAACTGTTCAGATTTTAGTTTGGGAGTCCACCAGGAAAAGCTATGGAAATGTTCCAAAACACAAAGAGAAGGAAAGAAAGAAAGAAACACAAAAGCAGAATACCTCCAGTGCCAAGAGATAAGACATACACAGCCTGTATTTGCCATTCTTGGTCTGGAAAGCTTTATAAGGTCTTTTGTCCATTAAGTAGATGGATGTAGATAAATATAAATACAGTGATGCCGTGTTTGTCAAAGTTCTTAAAATTAAGCCTCTAATCACAGATTCTCAAAAGGCTCATCTAAGGATCACAGTTCAAAGCCAGCCTATGAAACTTCTTTTTTGGGGGAACGGGGGTTGGGGAGGGGGTCATAGGACCTGAACTCAGCCTGGGCATTGTCCCAGAGCTCTTCAGCTCAAGGCTACTGTCCTACCCTTGAGCCAAGCCCCTCTTCCCATTTTCTAGAGGCTAATTGGAGATAAGAGTCTCAGGTCCTTTTGTGCCCAGGCTGGCTTTGAACTTTGATCCTTGCTCTCAGCCTCCTGAGTAGCTAGGATTACAGGCGTGAGCCACCTGTGCCCAACTCCCATGAAATTTTTTTTTTTTTTTTGCCAGTCCTGGGCTTGAGCTCAGGGCCTGAGCACTGTCCTTGGACTTTCTCAAGGCTAGAGCTCTACCACTTGAGCCTCAGCACCACTTCTGGCTTTTTTCTATGTATGTGGTACCGAGGAATTGAACCAGGGTCTTCGTGCATGCTAGGCAAGCACTTTAACCACTAGGCCAAACTCCTGGCCCTCCCATGAAATTCTTATCTCCAATTAACCACGAAAAGCTGAAACTGGAAGTGGCTCAAGTGATAGAGCACCAGTCAAACTAAAGACTGAGTTCAAGCAGTATTTTTTTTATTGTATTTTTCTTATTTTCTTTTTAGTACTGGGAATCGAACCCAGGACACTGCACTTGCTAGTGCTTTGCCACTGACCTACATCCCAGCTCATCAGCATCTTTTTTTCTTTTCTTCTCGGGGTGGGAGGAAGTAGTCCTGAGATCTGAACTCAGGGTTTGTGCTTTGCTAGGCTGGCATTCTATTGCTGAGCCACACCTCCACCCCTGCTTTTTGCTGGCTATCTTTAGGACAGGGTCTCAGTTCTCACCCAGGCTTGTGCCTGAGCCATGATCCACCCACTTTCAAGCTTGCCAACAGTGTCTACTTCCCTCAGGGATGGGGGGGGGGGGCGGGGGGAAGGAGAGAATCCCTGAAATCCTGGCACTGCGGTCCTCCCAATCTCAGCCTCTCATGCAGCGTGGGAGAACAGGTATCCTGCACAGTGCCCAGCTATAGGTTAAGAAGGAGGTCTCAAAAACATTTCTTCCTGGGCTGGCTTTGAACTGTGATCCTCAGATCTCAGACTCCTGAACAGATAGGATTACAGGCATGAGCTGCTGGTGCCCGGCTAGCATTCAGCATTCTTGATTGCCAAACACTGTCCTAGAATGCAGGGGCCCAAGATACTGTTCAGTGTGAGGGAGGCCTAAACACAAGCAGCCGGTTACAATATGTGCCAGGATGTACCAGGAAGAGACAACCACAGGGCATTATAATGGAAAAGCAAAGGGAATCTCTCTGAAATTAAGGAAATTAAGGAGGAAGCAACAATGATGCAGAAACCTAAAGGAACCAGGCAAAATGACACATGCCCATGAACTACCACTTAAGAGTTTGAAGCAGGAGGGTTGCAAGTCTGAGGTTAATCAGTGTGGCTACATAATACAGCCCTATCTCAAAACCAAGAAACAGGCCAGGTATGGTGGTTCACACCTGTAATTCTAGCTCAGGCGGCAGAAGTCGGGGGGATCATGAGTTCATAATAAGACTGGACAAAGTTAGGGAGTCCCTATCTCAAAATCAAAGCAAAAAGCTGGGGTTGGGGGGGCATTTGAGATGGGTTCAATCTCCAGAGCCACAAAAAAGGAAAAAAGAAAAGGAAGAAGGAGGAGGAGGAGGAGGAGGAGGAGAAGGAGGAAGAGGAGGAGGAGGAAGAGGAGGAGGAGAAGCAGCAGCAGCTGTAGACAGCATATGCAAAGGCTCAGAGGGAGGAAAAAGCATGGAAGTTGAGATCTGTTTTGTATGAGTAAGGGGTAGAATACTAGGACAGGAGTATCTAAACTTGCCCTGGAGTTAAAGGAGAGTTAGAAAAGTTCTAAGTAGGACCGGTGACTGAGGGTTATTGGAGGCTGGAAAGAAGATCAGGTCAGAAGACAGAGAACCCGGAGGGTCAGAACCACTCCAAATGGGGCCTGTGACACAGCTGCCAAGACCCAGGCACTATTTTGCTACTGGTTTGAATTTGGCACTTGTGGCTCACGCCTGTAATCCTAGGTATTCAGGAGGCTAAGAACTGAAGATGGCAGTTCGTTAAAGCCAACCCAAATAGAAAAATCCCTTTCCTAACACCCAGAGATGACCACCTCCCTGGAAATTTTCTTAAAGCTTTAAAATACCACAAAAGATCAGAAATGCTGAACACCAGTGGCTCGTGCCTATAATCTTAGCTAATCAAGATGCTGAGATCTGAGGATCCTGGCTCAAAGCCACCTGAGCAGCAAAGTGTGAGTCTCTTACCTCCAATTAACTACTAAAAGCCATAAGTAGAGCTGGGGCTTAAGTGGTAGAGCATCAGCCTTAAGCAAAAACAGCTAAGCAAAAGTGCCAAGGCCTTGAGTTCAAGCCCCAGTTTGGGCAAGAATGCATGCATGCATGCGTACACACACACACACACACATACACACACAGCACAGCACATTACAAGAGATCAGAAAGAAGAGAGGGGTAGGGAGGGGTGCCTCAAATGGCAGAGTGCTTGTCTAGCTAGTGCAAGGCTCAGAGTTCAATCTCTAACAAAACCGAAAAAAGAAAAACTCTAGAAGATCTGGGGATTCTCCCACACTACAAACCAAAGAGCAGGCCAAGGACTGAAGGGGAGGCCTCTCTACACGTGGCTGGAGGTGGTGCCAGGCTGGCCTTGCACCGAAGGCTCAGGCCCTGGATCGGCTGGGAGAAAAGGGGTCAGGCCTGTCACATCAACAGGCCAAAACTCTGCCTCCCGGAATGAGCTGGCCCTCAAGAAGCCAGGGCTGAGGCGGTCCTGGCGCTGCCAGCTGCAGGCCTTCCAGTGACCCTATGCCCTGCATACCAACGACCATGATGTTGAAGTCGAAACCCGTCTTCATGGTCTTCTTGCGCATCTGCTCGATGATGGTGTCGATGCCAATGTAGCCCAGCAGGTTGGAGTTGATGCTGACGGGTTTCATGGGCACTGCCGGCTTAGGCCTGGGCTCAGGCACCAGCTCTGACATGGCGGCGTCCGTCCTGGTCTCTGGGAGCCCTGCAAAGCCATGGGGAGGAAAAACAAAAGAGGAGAGGAAGGGACCAACGTCACATGGAAAGGGCGGTATTTCTCTCTTTTTTTCTTTTGATGTCAGTTTTAGGACTTGAACTCAAGACCTCACCCTCTTGCTTGGCTTTTTCACTCCGTCTGGTGCTTTAAGCCCTTGAGCCCCACCTCCACTTCCTGCATTTTGCTCGTTAATTGGAGTTAAGAATCTCACAGATGTCTTCCCTGAGCTGGCTTCAGATCAAGATCCTCAGATCTGAGCCTCTTGAGTAGCTAGGATCACAGGTGTGAGTCACTACTGCCTGGCTAGTCTTCACCTTGAAGAAACAGAGCAGCTAACTGCAGCAACCTCACTCCAACCTCTCTTGTCCACTAATGGGTTGCAATGCACAATGGGGGGTGGTGGCTGAGCCCCAGACACCCTTCTAACCGTATTTTTGAGTCTGTGGGACCTTTGGTAGGGAATGGGATCAGAATGAGGTCAGGCAATCGGCCAAGGTGGCAATCACTCTAAGAATCGTAGGTAGCAGAAAGGAGAGGCTGGAACACAGCCTTTCCAGGGAAGGGAAGAGACAGGGATCCCTGTAGAGCAAGTAAATCACAGGTGTGTTCACACGCAGGAGAAATCTACAGGTGTCATCGGCTCACTGTCCGTCAGAGTAGGTTTGAGAATACAGTGATTCCACTTTCGCCATGTCTAAAATGGGCATGCGGAGTGGTATAATTTGAAAACGAGCTCTCCCCCACAGGATCAGGTTTTAAAAAAGGTTGAGCCCTAGCTGGCGGTACTATTTTCAGAGATTCTGGAAATTTCAGGAGGGAAGATCCAGCGGAGGAAATAGGTCACTGGGAGGGAGAGGAGAGGAAGGGTCTTTGTGGAAACATCAGTCCTGACCTCTTCCCATTCTCTACTTCCTCTTCACCAATGAGCCTTCGGCCCGAGGCTCCCCCACAGCTCCCGAGCTACCCGAGTGCGTGAGGCCAAGCAACCAGGCACCAAATTCTCCAGAACCACAAGCCAAAGTAAGCCCTTCCCCCCTTAAATTCAGTATGTCAGGTATTTTGGTGACAGGAACCAAAAAAAAAAAAAAAAAAAGCAGGGATGAAGTAGGAAAAGCCTGGGTCTGCTCCGTGCAGCCTTGGGGACCCAGGGTCTCCCCGCTCACTGGCGTGATCGGATCATGTGGCTGCACCCCAGCTGCTCATTTCTCAAGCTGTTGTTGGACTCCGTGCTCTTTTGAGGATGCCTTCTAGCTCTGGAATCACCCCGCAGATTCTTAACCTTCCTAGGGAGGCCTGATGGAGCCACTGATGGGCAAGAGGGAGAGGGAGGTTCATGCTTGTAAGCTGAGCTTCTCACGAGGCTGAGATCCAGGATCATGGCTCAGAGCTACAAACCTCAGACTTCTTCCCTGGGCTGGCTTCAGACCAGGATCCTCAGATCTCAGCCTCTGGAGTAGTTAGGGTGACAGGTGTGAGTCACTGCTGCCTAGAATGTCTGTGAGGCTCTTATCTCCAATTAATCACCAGAAAACCAGAAGTGGTGCTGTGGCTCAAGGGCAGGGCAGTAGCCTTGAGATGAAGAGCTCAGGGACTGCACCCAGGCCCAGATTTGAAGTCCAATGACCTACAATAATAATAATTAATAATAATAATAAAGAGAGGACAAGAACGCCCCCCCGCCACCCTTCTTCCAACCCAGCCAGGAGTCTTCCCACACACCTGGTCCTCTCCAACGCCAACCTGTTCTTTCCCATCGTTCACAGGCACAGCCAAATCTGACCAAGCCTTGGGACTTCCCCAGGCCTGGCACAGTGCCCTCTTACTTCCCAGGAAGCTGTTCCCAGCGAAGTGGCTCCAGAGGGCAGCAAGCTTGGCTCAGCCCTGAGACAGCTGACTCTGGTGGCCTGGCCCTGCTCCCGTACTTGCACTCGTGGCTCAGCCCCGCCCCCACCACGCACCTACACACACACACCCGCACTAGATCCCTGTGCCCCACTTCTCCTGCCCGCTGCCCACACAGGCTGGGCCTTCCTCTTGCCTCAGGACTCCACAAGCCCATTTGGTCTCCGTCCGCTGTTCCATGCACATTCACCCCAGGGGGAGGGGGACCAGGGCAGGGTGGGCTTGTTTCTGTATAACAGACTTGGAAACAGTTTGGTATTTCTCCATGGGGGGAGGGTTCTGAGTAAATTATAGAGTATGTATCTTCACCATGGCCTGCTGAGCCCTGGACTGGCACCTGCAGCATCCTAAGAAAACATTCCTTGAAGTACAGGTATGGTTCAAGTGGCAGAGGGCCAGTCTTGAGCAAAAAGTCAAGGGAGAGCAGGAAGCCTTGAGTTCAAGCCCCATAACCAGCACAGAGAGAGGAAGGGAGGGCGGAGGGAGGAAGGAAGGAAAACGGAATGTGCTGGGCACTCTTAGCTCATGCCTATAATCCTAGTAGTAAGGAGGCTGGAATTGAAGAATGTGGTGTGAAGCCATCCCCACGCAGAAAGGTACCTGAGACTCCCATCTCCAAGTAGCCACCCAAAATTCTGGAAGTGTTGCTGCAGCCGCAATGATAGAGCAAAAAAAGATAAGGGACAACACCTAAGCCCTGAGTTCAAGCCTCAGTATTGAGAGAGAGAGAGAGAGAGAGAGAGAGAGAGAGAGAGAGAGAGAGAGAGAGAGAGAGAGAGAGAGAGAGAGAAAGGGAGAGAATGAATTCTCAAAAGACAGATCCTGATGGTGGAAAGAACAGAATTTCTAAGGACAGGACTAGCCTAATCCAGGCAAGGCTTCCATTTTAATGCCAAGGACATTTTTATACTCAGACAAGGTCATTACCCAGCTCTCACTGGCTAGTGAGGGCACCTAACAAGGACGCCGAGACCTGGAGGGCACAGAACAAATGCTACTCTGGAGTGGGATTTTGTCACTCCATTCTCTGCCACACAGCTCTCTGGTCCCACCAGGCCAACTTCCAAGGGTCAGCTGACTGCTGCAAGCCTGGTTTCTTCCCAGAAATGTAGGAGTAGAACCTGACTTTGTGGGGTACTGAGAAGGTTATTCAAAACCATGAATGTAATTGCCTGGCACTGCCAGACACTGGTAATAATCCTAGCCACTCAGGAGGCTGCGATCTAAGGATCTCAGTTCAAAGCCAACCTAGACTGAAAAGTCCATGAGACTCTTACCTCCAATTAACCAACAAAAAGCCAGAAGTAGAGGCGTAGTTCAAGTGGTAGACTGCTAGCCTTGACTGAAAAAGCCACATGAGAGCCCCGGAGGCCCTGAGTTCAAGCCCCAGTACTGGCACACGAAAGAAGGAAAGAAAGAAAGAAAGAAAGAAAGAAAGAAAGAAAGAAAGAAAGAAAGAAAAGGAAGGAAGGAAAGAAAGAAAATGAACTATACAACTTCTTTGTGGGAATGGTAAAGAAAAACTGGAGGTGATATTGTCCATAAAGAAATGTACTCTTGGGCCAGGAGTTTGGCCTAGTAGTAGACTGCTTGCTTAGCATGCACGAAGACCTAGGTTTGATTCCTCTCTACCACATACATAGAAAAGGCCAGAAATGGTGCTGTGGCTCAAGTGGTAGAGCTCTAGCCCTGAGAAAGTCCAAGGACAGTGCTTAGGCCATGAGTTCAAGCCTCAGGACTAGCTTAAAAAAAAGGAAAAAAAGAAATGTACTCTACTTGACTGACGTAACTATACCCCTCTGTATGCCACCTTGATAATAATACTTTTTTTAATTTTTAAGAAAATTACCATAGACACCAGGGAAGGAATAAATGGATGACGGATGAATGAATGCACCCCCCACCACAAGGTGGGGTCACTTCACACCTCCGTCTTCCTCAGCTGCTGCTCCCTGTGCAGAGCAGCTGGCTGACCTGAAAGCCAGCAAATGGCTGTTGTGGGGGCCGCAGCCAAGGCAGGTTTTCTTGTTAAGAAAGGCCTCCTCCCTCCCCTGCAATAGAGATGGGGGGAGGGCACCCCAAGGGTGGAGAAGAGTTCAAAATGGGGTCACAACACTGCTGCAGCTCCTATCTGCCACCCTGGCTAGTTCCTCGGGGACTCTGCTACGCTCCCAGCTCGGTCTCAGGACCCCTGGAGAGGAGAGCATTGGTTTGCGGCTCCCCTGCCAGGAGCCATCTGCCCCAGCCGCGGCTCCTTCCGACTCAGCTCAGGGCCTCCATCCCCTGGCAAGATGCGGCTGCTTCCTCCACAGGCAAGTGAAGGCTTTGTCTATGCCCCACCGACCCCACCCCTCAGCTGGGAAGGTGGCAGCGGAGGGGACCTTTCTAGAGCGCTGGCACCGGTCTCCCTGCTGGCCTGCCCCCTCTTCTCTCCCGAGCGCCTGGCGGGGGAGGGGGATGTCTTCTCCACGGGCTCCCCGGACCCCAGCAGTTTTCAGCACTCCATCTCCACCTTCGCCTTCCCCCCATCCGCAGGAGCAGGGGGGGGCTCCTAGCCGCCCCTTCCCCACCCCAGTCCTGCCCGCCTGGGGAAGGGGCGGCGTGCCAGCTCGCGGCGGGGCCTGGCCAGGTGCGTGTGCCTGTGCGTGTCTATGCGTGTCTGTGCATGTGTGTCTGTGCCTGTGCATGCGTGTATCTGCGCATGCGTGTGTCTGTGCGTGTGTCTGTGCATGCGTGTCTGTGTATGCATGTGTGTCTGTGCATGCGTGTGCGTGTCTATGCGTGTGCATGTCTGTGCATGCGCGTGTCTGTGCATGCGTGTGCGTGTCTGTGCGTGTGCCTGTGCGTGTATGTCTGTGCATGCGTGTCTGTGCATGCGTGTGCGTGTCTATGCGTGTGCGTGTCTGTGCATGCGCGTGTCTGTGCATGCGTGTGCGTGTCTGTGCGTGTGTGTGTCTGTGCATGCGTGTGCGTGTCTGTGCATGCGTGTGCGTGTCTGTGCGTGTGCGTGTCTATGCGTGTGCGTGTCTGCAAGTCCTGCGCTCCAGCCCGGCGCCTTCCCCGCGTCCGGGTCCCGCGAGGGCATCCGCGCGTCTCCGCCTCTCCCGGCCGCTGTCTCTTTAACAGCGCGGTCTCCAGGTGTGCGCCGCGGCGCGTCCACGCACGTCCCGCGCGTGGGCTCCTGGGCAGCGCCCCTCCCCCGGGCGCGGGGCCGGGGCCGCCCGGGGCGGGGGCGGGGGCGCGGGCCGCGTTGGCGTCCTACCTTTGGACATGAATCCTCCTTTGTCTCCGTTCCCGGGAGATGCTCAGGCGCGGGGCTGCCAGGCGCGGGGCGCGGGCTCCTGGGCCGAGCCGCCCCACCGCCGGGCCGAGCCCCTCCGGGCCCTCCGCCCACTCCGAGCGCCCGACCCCGCCGCGCCTCCCGCGCCCCGCGCCTGCCGGCCCGCCCGGACCCCGCCGCCGCCGCCGCCGCTGGCTCGCCTGGCGCTGAGCTGCGCTGCCCGCGCGCCGCCGCCGCCGCCGCCGCCGCCGCCACCACCGCGGCCGCTGCCACCGCACCACGTGACCGCCCGCCGGGCCCCGCCCCTTCCCGCGTCCGCACGCGCCGGCGGGCACCGGGCAGCGCTGCGGGGCTGCGGCCGCCGAGCTCCGGAGGCGCGCGGCATCCACGCGCCCGGCCCCGGACAGCGCCCGCTTCTCAGTCCCGGCCCCGGATCCCGTTCCCAGCCCCTGCCGGACCCGCAGCGCGGACCCCAGCCCGGACCCCCAGTCCCCCCTCCCCGACCCCAGCCCGGACCCCAGCCCGGACCCCAGCCCCCCCTCCCCGACCCCAGCCCGGACCCCCAGTCCCCCCTCCCCGACCCCAGCCCCCCGTCCCCGACCCCAGCCCGGACCCCCAGTCCCCCCTCCCCGACCCCAGCCCGGACCCCAGCCCCCGTCCCGGACCACAGCCAGGACCCCCAGCCCCCCTCCCCGACCCCAGCCCGGACCCCCAATCCCCCTCCCCGACCCCAGCCCGGGCCCCAGCCCCCCCTCCCCGACCCCAGCCCGGACCCCAGCCCCCGTCCCGGACCACAGCCAGGACCCCCAGCCCCCCTCCCCGACCTCAGCCCGGACCCCAGACCCCGTCCCCGACCCCAGCCCCCTCCTCCCCGACCCCAGCCCGGGCCCCAGCCCCCCCTCCCAGACCCCAGCCCGGACCCCAGCCCCCGTCCCCGACCCCAGCCCCCTCCTCCCAGACCCCAGCCCGGACCCCAGCCTCCCTCCCCGACCCCAGACCCCCCTCCCCGACCCCAGACCCCGTCCCCGACCCCAGCCCCCTCCTCCCCGACCCCAGCCCGGGCCCCAGCCCCCCCTCCCAGACCCCAGCCCGGACCCCAGCCCCCGTCCCCGACCCCAGCCCCCTCCTCCCAGACCCCAGCCCGGACCCCAGCCTCCCTCCCCGACCCCAGACCCCCCTCCCCGACCCCAGACCCCGTCCCCGACCCCAGCCCCCTCCTCCCCGACCCCAGCCCGGGCCCCAGCCCCCCCTCCCAGACCCCAGCCCGGACCCCAGCCCCCGTCCCCGACCCCAGCCCCCTCCTCCCAGACCCCAGCCCGGACCCCAGCCTCCCTCCCCGACCCCAGACCCCCCTCCCCGACCCCAGACCCCGTCCCCGACCCCAGCCCCCTCCTCCCCGACCCCAGCCCGGGCCCCAGCCCGGACCCCAGCCCCCCTCCCCGACCCCAGACCCCGTCCCCGACCCCAGCCCGGGCCTCAGACCCCCCTCCCCGACCCCAGCCCAGACCCCAGTCCCCCTCCCCGACCCCAGCCCGGACCCCAGACCCAGTCCCCGACCCCAGCCCCCCCCTCCCCGACCCCAGCCCGGGCCCCAGACCCCCCCTCCCCGACCCCAGCCCGGACCCCAGACCCCCCTCCCCGACCCCCAGCCTGGGTTCGATTACTGGCAGCTGCTGGTCAAGATGGTCGGGATTTTCTCACGGGCTGCAGGCGGCCCAGGGCCAGGGCCCGATAGCTGAGCCGGGAACCCTGAGCTAGTCAGGGACGAATCCACAGGGCCGCTGGGGCCGCAGGCGGGGGCAGGGGCAAACTCTGGGGAGAGGAGGAGGCGGCGGGGGCTGTACCCAGCAGGGGGCAGTCAGGAGGCCTGGAAGGGGGAGGCGGGCAGGGGCAGTCAGGAGGCAGGCCCAGGGCTGGACTGAGGGGTGGGTGACCGGAGACCGGCCCTGAATGTTCTGCTTCAAGTCTCTGGGACTCCGCTGGGGGTGGGGTGAGGCCGGGCTAAGGAGTGGGTCCCGGAGCCTGGGCATGGAAAGAGGAGACAGACACCCGCAACATGGAGGAGGTAAAGCCTGGATGGGATGGGGGAGACAGAAAAGAGGGTTGTAACCCAGTAAAAGGTGAGCAGGGGTCAGGATGCCGGCGGCTCACACTTGTAATCCTAGCTACTTAGGAGGTTGAGGCGGGAAGACCACAGTTCAAAACCAGCCTGGATAGAAAAGTCTGTTACCACCAAGTAACCTGCAAAAAGCCAGAAGTGATGCCACAGTAGAATACCAGCTTTGAATTAAAACAAATAAAAATAAAAACAACCAGCCAAGTAAGAATGTCCAGTCAAGCCAGGCACTGGCGGAGCACAACCACCACCCTTAGCTACTCAGGAAGCTGAGATCCGAGGATTGTGGTTCAAAGCCAGCCCAGGCAGGAAAGTTCATGAGACTCTCATCTCCAATAAACCATTCAGAAAAGGCTACAAGTGGCCCTGTTGCCCAAAGTGGTGGCCTTCAGTGAAAAAGCTCAGGGAAGCACCTAGGCCCATTACACACTCTCTCTCTCTCCCTCCCCCTCTCTCTCTCTCTCTCTCTCTCTCTCTCTCTCTCTCTCTCTCTCTCTCACACACACACACACACACACACAAAGGTATTAGGCAAGTTCAGTATTACAGTAACTGAAGTGCTATTCACTATTTTTCTGTATTTTTTCTAGTCTGTTGGCTGTCTTGAACTCAGGACCCAGGGTGGTGTCCCTGAGCTTTTTTTCTGGCTCAAGAGTAGAGCTCTATCACTTAAACCACAAATCTACTTCCTCCTTGGGTTTTTGTTTGTTTCTTTGTTTTTGTTTTTTAGTTAATCAGAGATAAGATTCTCGTGGACTTTCCTGCCTAGGCTAGCTTTGAACCACAATCCTGAGATCTCAGCCTCCTGAGTAGCTAGGATTACAGGCGTGAGCCACTGGCGCCATAGACTTGCATTTAAAACTGGATTCACCTTCTGATCACCCAGTTATCCTAGGGTTCCTTGGGAAACCAAAGAAATAACTACAAAAGATGCCCAAGGGAAGACAGCATAACTGCTCTCCCCCAAGTTACTCTCACAAACCTTCTGATGGCTTCCCTCAGCCTCACCTCTATAGGCTGGGACCAGCTCAGGGGCTGCCTCCTGTTCAGCCCCTAAACCCCTCCCTCTGTTTTCAAACCTAGTCAAGCACAATCCTCCAGGTTTTTACACCTCACATCCTTCCATTGCACAGTAAATCCTCAGCCAGGTTCTTGCATTTACCTTTAGATTCTGAACTTTCCAGGTCCAGGGTGGCAGGACCTGTGGTTTGGTGTGTGGTGGTAGCTGTTGTGGCGTGGTCCCCGGTGGGGTCCATGCTTCTGTTTGGCACGAGTGGATCAGCGGCCATGTCTGATAACCTCAGGTCATTGACACTGCTCAGTTTCATCCCTTCAGTGGCTGGGTTTGGGGTGATGGGCAAAACTAGATCCATGGCTGTGCCAAGCTTGCTTGTGTCCAGTGTGGCTCTGCCCAGTCTGTCTGTGTTGAGCTTCGCAGGATCTGGTGTTGCCAAAACCACAGCTGTGCCTCCTGGGGTCATGCTTGGCTTGGCTGGGCCCGCTAAAACCACGACTTCTCCTGGCCTGTCTGGGTCTGTGGCCTTGCCTGGCTTGCCAGCCTCCGTACCCGTCAACTTCATGGTACAGTCTGGCCTGGTTGTGTCTGTTGTAGTCTCCTCCATGGCTCTGCCTGACTTGACTGCTATTGCTGTAGTGAAACCCGGGGACAACCCCAGCGTGGTCTCCAGAGCAGGCAATTCTGTAGCTATGTCCAGTCTGGATATATTTGAGGTAACCAAGTGGCTTGGCAATCCAGGTCTGTTGGCACTCATTGTGGCCAGGTATCTATCTGGGCTTGATCTTGTACCGACACTCTCCAAACTCATCCCAGGAATGGCCCTTTGGAGACCGGTGTGAGGCCTGGGGATACCCTGAGACCGAGACCTGACTCTTCCAGGGGAAGGTCTAGGGTGTCCTTGTCCAGCAGGGCCAGGCTCCGTAGGATTCCACGAGCACTGGTTTCTCCTTGATTGGAAAGGTAAGGCTAGGTACGAACCCACCAGGGGTTTCTCCGCTGTGGGCATCCTACTGGCTTTGGCCAGACATGGATTCCAAGGGCCCTCGGTGTGGGACATGCCCTCTGGCAGGGACCCAGGAGGGCAGCTTGAAGAAGACACCCGGCCTCCTCGATGGGCAGCAGCCTCTCTGCCCAGCGCAGGCAGCTCTTCCCGGGGAGAGAGCGGGAGGTCCAGGGTCTGTGCCTGCATGTGCTGACGGATTGTTAAGGAGATAGAGCTGAGCTTTCTGGGCACAAGGCTGTTGGCTGGCAGAGCAGTCCCTGTGATAGTGCCAGCGTCCTGGGAGGCCAGGCTCCTGGCCCTGCCCCTGAGGCCTGATCGGCTGGAAGCCTGTGGGATGTGGCTTTGGGAGAAGGCATCCAGGTGGACAGTCTTCTTGATGACAGGGACGAGGGGAGACACCCCGCCGGGGGGCCTTGCTGGGTGAGTGTGATGCCCCAACATGTGACTGCGGATGAAGGGTTTTCCAGGTCCCGGGGCTCTGGGCGATTGCATCTCTAGAGGTACATGTCCAGAGTTGTAGTCCATGCAGGACATTCCGCTTTCCCTGGGGCAACCACAGAAAGAAGAGCCAACAACAGGAATGAGTTAGAGGCCTAAAAGTCCAGTCCCCTCGCCTTTTCGTTTTTGGTTGGTCATGGGGCTTGAACTCTAGGCCTCGTCACTGTCTCTTATCCTTTTTGCTCTACCACTCGAGCTACGGCTCTACTTTCAGCTTTTCAGGTGGTTAACTGGAGACAAGAGTCTCAGACTTTCCTGCCTGGGCTGGGATCCTCAAATCTCAGTTAGGATTGCACATCCACACCTGTGCCACCTGTGCCTGGCTTGGGCACTGCCAGCTCTTTGGTAGACTATACACCTGCTTGCCCTCAGTCCCGCGGCTGTACCTGCTCCATGCGCCCAGCCAGCTGCCACATGGAGGACAGACGAGGTACAAGTGATGAGCAGTTTGTTCCCGTGGGGGAGAACCAGGGGTGCGGCTTGCGTGTCCCCTCACTTGAACCTGAGCATAGCCTCTCTGGACAACTCAGTGAAGGTCACACACACACATCCACACACATCCAGAGATCCTGGAGGAGGCCAGGGGCTGCCGGAGTCCCCACTCACCTCTTTCTCACAGGGAGCCTAAGGGCTCTGGTTATTATGTACAGCAGGCAAAACAAGTTCAGGCATGTGGACCAGAGGCTGAGGGATACCGGGTTGGCCAGGGAATGAGGTCCAGAGGTAGGGCTTCTGCCTCATACCTAGAGAGAGTCCCATACTGGCCTGATGGAGAGACAGAGTCAGAGATGGATGTGAGGAGACCCTGGACCCTGGGAAGCAGACACAATGAGTGTGGCTTGTCCAATGAGCAAGCCAATGCCCCTGCTCTTTGGGGGGCTGCCATACTCTGGAGTGGCAGGAGTCTTGCACAGCAACCATTAGGAGAAAGCAGGAGCCCAGTGTCTGCATCAATAGGAGCAGGCTGCACTGGGGCTGCAGGACTCCACAAGACAGCCAAAGGCAAAAAAGCATAACCTCCACTGGGTGCCAGCGGCTCACATCTGTAATCCCAGCTGCTCAGGAGGCTGAGATCTGAGAATCACAGTTTGAAAAAAGCCCAGGCAGGAAAGTCTATGAGACGCTTATCTCCAATTCACTATCAAAAAGCTGGAAGCGGATCAGTGGGTCAAGTGGTAGAGCATTAGCCTTGAGTGTAAAAGCTCAGAAACAGCACCTAGATCGTATGCTCAAGGCCCACAAAGATGAAAGAAAAGGAGAGGAGGGAGGGAGAAGGAAGCAAGGAAGCAAGGAAGGAAGGAAGGAAGGAAGGAAGGAAGGAAGGAAGCAAGGAAGGAAGCAAGCAAGCAAGCAAGGAATAACCAGCTTCTGAAACTTCAGTGTGGAGCTTGTAGGCTAGACTGAGTGGGAAGAGGAGGACAAGGTGGGAGGTGATGGGGTCCAGACCAGGCTCAGGGATGCTTTTAGGTGTTGGACAGTGGCCAGGTGAGATCCACAGGTGCAACAGTCACTCAGGAGCGGTGTGATAGAGGACTCCGAGAGGAACAGAATTGAAGCCTGGGGGCCCAGCAGGATGTGGCCTGAAGGCTCTGCGGGCTGTGGAGATGGGAATAAGTCTGTTCTGAATGCTGACGGCAGTCTAGGTAGATGAGCCCTTCTCTGAAGTGCGCTCCAGGCCGCACAGAGGGCCAGCTAGTGCCCACCCCACCCCAGACTCTGTGTAACTCCTTTCCTGGGACACATTGTCTCTGTTACTTTTCGTGTATATGTGCCAGTCCTAAGTCTTGAACTCAGGGCCTGGGCACTGTCTCTGAGCTTTTTTGCTCAAGACTGATGCTCTACCACTTGAGACACAGCTCCAAATCTGGCTTTTTGGTGGTTAACTGGAGTTAAGAATCTCAGACTGGCTTCTCGCGGTGATCCTCAGATCTCAGCCTTTTAAGTAGTTAGGATTACAGGTGTGAGCCGCTGGCACCCAACTATTTCCATCACTTCTAACACAGTTGGGTTGGACTTGCTGTTCACAGGGACAAGACAGGGCTTGGAGGGTGGGGGATTGGTTCTGAACGTAAGGAGTGTGTGTGGGATCTTCTGGTCTGGAGCAGGGACAGAGAAGACAGAACAGCAGAAAGGTTCTTACCCTAAAGTCTCCAGCCCCTCCGCTCTCTCCTCCAGCCCCAGGTTTGTGTTTCAGTGTCTTGGACCTCTGCCCTGTCCTTCCTGGCACAGCCCTGCAGCTCTGCCCTCCTGTCTACTTACACTGTCTATGCCCAGTACACCAAGTTTATTCTACATGTCACCATAACCACCTGTCCCAGTGCAGAGCCAGCTCAAAGACAAGACTGCTGGGATCTGTTTGTTCTATGTCCTCACCCCCTCTCCGGGATTCAGTCTCCGTGCCCCATGAACTTCCCGTCCTGTTTATCAAATGCCCACCTACCTTGATCACAGGACAAGAGGCTGGTGGTCAGCCTGGAACGCTGGACCTAGAGAGACCCCCTAATTCCTCTGCCAGCAGAAGTGGGCGTGGGGCCAGCTCGGTGGCCTCATCCTTCAGGTCTTCCCCTGGGGCTCTCTCCTGAGCTGTCCCTGCAGCTGCAGGCTGGTGGCTGGGTGAGCTCCGGGTGGGAGGGGCTGGCACCAGGAGTGGGTGTCTGTGAATGGCTGCTCTGAGTCTCTGGAATCCCTAAGGGCCAAAGGCGGCTCCCAGCAGCCAGGCTCAGCTGCCTGGAACTCGAGGCCATGTAGGAAAGCCATGTCCTTCCCCAAATGTCTTCTGTGTTCCAGACTAGCCCCTAGAAAGATGTTTATTAAGACCAGACAAAGCAAGGTGCTGGTGGCTCACAGCACCAGCCAAGTTAGCTACTTAAGTGGCTGAGATCAGAAGATCCATCCAGGTTCAAAGCCAGCACAGGCAGAAAAAAAAAAAAAAATCCAGGAGACTCTTATCACCAATGAATCAAGAAGCCTGAGAGGAGGTGTGGCCCAATTAGTAGCGGACCAGCCTTGAACAGAAAAAGCTAAGGGACAGTGCTCAGGCCCTGAGTTTAAGCACCTGTACCAGCACCAAAAGAAAAAGAAGAAGCAGAAGGAGAAGGAGGAGGAGGAAGAGGAGGGGGGGGAGGGAGGGAGGGGGAGGAGGAGGAAGCAGAAGGAAGGATACTCCACAGATGACATCACTGTGATGATCCCTGAGGCAGTCTCACTCTTGGTTTTCCTCTGCAGCAGCCCCCTTGCTAGGCCTGGAAAGTTCTATGACCCTCAGACTCTCCCCAGCTACCTGAAACTGGAATCTCTGAGCTTGGCTTTGTCCCTTTACCTTATTCCCTGAGCCCCGGCTCGTACCAGTTGAACCACGTACTGCATGAAGGTGTAAAGATGACCCAACGCTAGGTCTAACCTTGAAGAGACCCACAAGCCACCTAACCTGATGAACACATATTGCCAGCAGACTCTGGCTTGAATTCAAGGCCTGGGCACTGTCCCTGAGCTCTTCAGCTCAAGGCTACTGCCCTTCCACTTGAGCCACAGCTCCACTTCATTTTCTGGTGGTTTGTTGGAGATAAGAGTCTCACAGACTCTCCTGCCTGGGTCAGCTTTGAACCATGATCCTCAGATCTCAGCCTCCTGAGTGGCTAGGATTACAGGTGTGAGTCACCAGTGGCCATTTTTAAATTGCAGCCCTGGGCTGCCTCTGTCATGGTGGTAGACGAGTGATGGTGATGGCGCTTCCTGGGTGCCAGACGCTGTGCCAGGCTGGAGGAGTTCACAATCTGCTTAGGAAGACAGGTGTAAGCAGATCCCACAACAACGGTCACATCATCATGACATACGCTTCCCTGTGTGCTCACCCTGTGCCAGGAACTAGGCTAAGCATTCTCCTGGCATCTGCTTTAATCTTCTCTTTGCCACCTGCTCTCTGCCAAACAGGACACTGTAGCCCAAAACACTGCAGGCTCTGCCTGCTCCCCCACAGGCCTCTCCTCTCTCTCTTGAGCAAGTGAGCTTCTGGGCTGAACTGATCGATAGAACGTCCTGTGATAATGGAAATGTTTTATATCTACTCTGTCCTACACGATAATCACTAACCACAGATGGCTAGTGGTTAAAATGTGGCTACCACCAGGCACACTACCTGTGGCTCACGCCTGTGATCCTAGCTAGTCCAGAGGCTGACAATGAGGATCATTGTTCAAATACAGCCTGCCATGGGGCTTGAACTCTGAGCCTGGGCGCTGTCCCTGAGCTCTTCAGCTCAAAGTTACCACTCTACCCTTTGAGCCACAGCCCACTTCCCATTTTCTAGTGGTTAATTGGAGATAAGAGTCTCATGTTCTTCAGAACCCAGGCTGGCTTTGAACTGTGATCCTCAGATCTCAGCCTCCTGAGTAGCTAAGATTACAGGTATCCTGCGAGCCCACAATTCTTGTCTCCAATAAACCACCAAAAGGAATACAGAAATTGAGTAGAGCAAAAAAGCTCAAGAATAGCGCCTAAGTCCTGAGTTCAAGCCCCAGGACACACACACACACACACACACACACACACACACACACACACACACAGGGCTACCAAGGAACTGAAATTTTATTTCATTTTAGTCTGCGGCTGCCATATTGGACAGCACAATTTTGAAGAACTTAGATTTTAGGACCAGGCAGGTATCAGCCTCAGTCTATTTGTATTCAGTGACTAAATGAATGAATGAATGAATGAATAACTGGTAAATACAGGAGCCCAGGATCTTTCTATCTTCTTTCTTCTCCATTTTTCTCTCCTTCAAGCTTCGGCTTTCAAGTTTGGCTGTGAGCTGGTTACCAGGACAACGTGTGGGCGTCCCTGAGGGAGGAGGGGAGCTGGGTAGACACCCTCTCCCTGCTTGCTTTTGAGGCTCAGGGAGAAGACGGAACAGCTCAGCCTGGCCAAATGGGGCAGGGCCCTGCTGGATTGCATTACCTCTATGTGACCCCTGATATCAGAGATTCTGACTTCTCTTCCTGCTTAACCAACTCACTGTGTGTGTGTGTGTGTGTGTGTGTGTGTGTGTGTGTCCATCTGGGAGCTTGAACTCAGGGCCTGAGATTCTTTTTCTCAAGGCTAGTACTCTACCACTTGAGCCCAGTGTCACAGCGTGCGTTCGTTTCTTTCTTTCTTTCTTTCTTTCTTTCTTTCTTTCTTTCTTTCTTTCTTTCTTTCTTTGTTGTTGTTATTGGTAAGGGGCTGGAACTCTGGGCCTGAGCACAGTCCCTAGCGCTTCACCTCAAAGCTACTGGTCTACCCTTTGAGCCACAGCATCACTTTCCATTTCCTGGTGGTTAATTGGAGATAAGAGTTTCACAGACTTTCGTGCCCAAGCTAGCTTTGAACTGCGATCCTCAGATCTCAGTCTCCTTAGGTAGCTAGGATTATAGGCGTGAGCCATCCTGGACAGCTACTTCCTGCATTTTTTGAGCAGTTTATTTATTTATTATGGGTCATGGGGCTTGAACTCTGCCTGGGGGCTGTCCCTGAGCTCTTCAGCTCAAGGCTACCGCCCCATCCTTGAGCCAAGCCGCACTTCCCTTTTTTCTAGAGGTTAATTGGAGATAAGAGTTGCCACCAGGCTGGCTTTGAACCTTGATCCTCATATCTCAGCCTCCTGAGTAGCTAAGATTACAATCATGAGCCACCAGTGCCTAGCTATAACTCTTATTTCTTAATAAACTGCTCCAAGCTGGATGAGGTGGCTCACGCCTGTAATCCTAGCTACTCAGGAGGCTGAGATCTCAGCTCACGCCTGTAATCCTAGCTACTCAGGAGGCTGAGATCTCAGGATCGCAGTTCAAAGCCAGCCTGGGCAAGAAAGTCTGTGAGACTCCCAGAAGAGCCAGACCCTGTGTCTCCCTGTTTGGTGGCTATGGCCTGCACCCCCATGGTGGTATGCCTCAGAGAACGTGGCCTGCCCTCTAGTGGTCAAAGTGAAAATGTCCTCCTGTCTGTAGCCTCTATTCTTTCCAACAGAAAGATTGACAGGTGTAAAAGTGGCCTCAGAAAACAGAGACCTCTGCTCAAGCACAAATCATTATGGGGGCCCCTTCCAGACAAGGGGCCAGGCTCTGGAGTCTCTCAAACTTGGGCTGGTGCAGCTGTGTGGTTTTGAACAAGTCACCCCATTGTCCATTCCCCACCCCTTCCTTTCTTGGGCCAATATTGAGGCTTGAACTCAGGGTCTGACACTGTTTTTGAGCTTTTCACTCAAGGCCAACACTCTGCTACTTCAGCCTCAGCTCCACTTCTGGCATTTTGCTTGTTAGTGGAGATAAGAATCTCATGGACGGGGGAGCGGGGGGGCGGCGGGGGGCTGGGAGTTTGGCCTAGTGGTAGAGTGCTTGCCTAGCATGCACAAAGACCCAGCTTCAATTCCTCACTACCACATACATAGAAAAAAGCCAGAAGTGGTGCTGTGGCTCAAGTGGTAGAGTGTTAGCCTTGAGAAAACCCAAAGACAGTGCTCAGGCCCTCAGCTCAAGCCCAGGACTGGCAAAAAAAAGAGAAAGAGTCTCATGGACCCAACCAGGAGTTTGGCCTAGTAGTAGAGTGCTTCCCTAGCATTCACGAAGCCCTGGGTTCGATTCCTTGGTACCACATACATAGGAAAAAGCTAGAAGTGGTACTGAGGCTCAAGTGCTAGAGCTCTAGTCTTGAGAAAGTCCACAGACAGTGCTCAGACCCTGAGCCCAAGCCCAGGACTGGCAAAAAAAAAAAAAAAAAAAAAAAGAATCTCATGGACTTTCCTGTTCCGGCTGCCTTTGGCCTTGATCCTCAAATCTCTGTCTCCTGAGTAGCTAGGATTACAGGAGTAGCTAGGCTGACAGGCATGGCCATGAGGACTGGATCTGGATCTCGGCTTTCCCTGTCTGGTTAGCCTGAGTGATTTCCCTTGACTTCCATCCCAGGGAGCAGAGGGAGACACGGACTTGGCCCTGGCTTCCACAGGGAATCAGTGGCCCCACACCTGGGTGTCCAAGTTCCAAACTCAGAGCCTTCTCAACTCAGAGAAGCTCTGCCTTGCCAGGGCCCGTGGGGGATTGTGGCCTGGGGTGGTGGCTGTCCTTTGAGGGCTGCCCTCTCCCCCTCCTGAACCCCTTCCTACTTGGCCAGCCGTGGAGAGCCACGGGGTTGAACAATGAGGAGCCTGTGCCACCCCCACAGGCCAGAATCCGAACATAGCATCCATTCCCACGTGAGGCCCTGCACATTCCAGCCTCCTGTCCTCCCACTCCAGGCCACGCCCAGGCCCACCTGCCCTGCCTCCCCACCCAGCCCGGGTTCCCAGGACTCCTAACACACACACACACCCCCCCCCAGAAGCTGGCAAGGCAAAGCCTGCTTGGTCCCAAAATGGATGGGCAGCCTCTGAAAAGGCTTTTCCAGAGACTGGGTCCATTCACCCCACAAGCAGGCCTTCCAAGACGCTCTGCCAAATGCCAGGCAGGCTGTGCCCAGGGTGACAACATGCAGTTACTGGCCCTGCAACTCGTGACTAGACCTCACAGATGGCCTCACAGGGCTAACATGGAGACAAGCTGCTGGGATGTCGGGAAGTCTTCCTGGAAGAGTTGGCAACCAAGGGTTCAGCAGGTTCTCTCCTTGGGCCTAAGCCACTGATTTCTCCCGTTCCCCATTGCTTCACTTGTATTCTCTGCTTCATCCACCCAACTCCACTACAGACGTTCTCAGTGGCTTCTTTCACTGGCAGGCCACTTTCCCTTTAACCTGGAAAACTCTTATATAGTCTTCAAAACCCAGCCTAGGGGCTGGGAGTTTGGCCTAGTGGTAGAGTGCTTGCCTAGCATGCATGAAGACCCACGTTCGATTCCTCCGTACCATATACATAGAAATGGTGCTGTGGCTCAAGTGGCAGAGTGCTAGCCTTGAGAAAAAAGCCCAAGGACAGAGCTCAGGCCCTGAGTTCAAGCCCCAGAACTGGCAAAAAAAAAAAAAAAAGCCTAAAAGTCACCTCCTGGCAGCCTTCCTTAACAACCCCCTTCCCGGGGAGATAACACACTTTCAGTTCTGGTTTTGATTTCTCCAATCTACCTTATTTTGTTATTTATTTATTTATTTTGATCTGCTGTGGGGCTTGAATGCAGGGCCTGGGCTGTCCCTGAGATCTTTGGCTCATGGCAAGAGCTCTCCTGTTTTGAGCCACAGCACCACTTCCAGGTTTTCTGATGGCTAATTGGAGAGACTGCAAGAGTCTTACAGACTTTTCTGCCCAGGCTGGCTTTGAATTGCAATCCTCAGATCTCAGCCTCTAGGATTAATAGGCATGAGCCACTGCACTGGCTCCAAACTACTTCTCATGCAGAAATCTATTACCTTATTTGTGAGCTCTTTGCATTTAGGGACTTTATCCTTACATTCTAGGTGTCAGGCCTTGTGCTGTGGAATGGCAGTTATATAACATACCGTTGTAGATGTCAGGAGTAGAGCACGTGTGTGTGTGTGTGTGTGTGTGTGTGTGTGTCTGTCTGTCTGTCTGTCTGTCTGTCTGTCTGTCCCAGGGCTTGAACTGAGGCCATAGGGCTTAGCTTTTTCTCACTTGAGCCACATCTCGACTTCCGAGTTTTTGATAGTTAACTGGAAATAAAAGTTTCATAGACTTTTCCTGCCCAGACTGTCTTTGAACTGTGGTCTTCAGATCTCAGCATCCTGAGTAGCTAGGATTACAGGTGTGAGCCACTAGCACCTGGCTACTTCCTGATGTTCATGTTTGAATCTGGCCTTCTCAATAATTATTCATTTTAATTTCCCTGTCTCCTCACCTTGCCTGCTTCAGGCTGAGCCCAGTGCCAGACAATGGCTGGGAATATGGAGCTGGCCTGAAGTCATTTATGATTTCACTGCCTGGCATTAAGAAATGCTTTGAAGTCAGGCTCCAGGGACTCATACCCATGAGCTACTACTTGGAAGGATGGGATCTGGAGGACTGCAGTTTGAAGCCAGCCCCAGGTGAAAACTTCCTGAGAGTCCACCTCCAAAATAATTAGCAAAAAGCCAGCTTGGAGATGGAGCTCAAGTGGTAGAATATCTGCCAAGTAAGCCTAGCAAGCTCTAAGCCTCGAGTTCAAACCCCAATATCAAAGAAAAAAAAAGGAAGATAAATAAATAGGAAGTACCATATTTGTATATATTACTAGTCTAGGAAAAGATCAAAACTTCAAATTGGTTTCCATTTGACTGCTCCCCCCGCCACCACTGCCACGCACACCCACACCCTGGGAACTGTGCCCGGCATGCTACACAGCTTGACCCATGCCCTCAGCCCCTCACTCTGAGGTTTGTTTTTCAGATCAGGTCTCAAGCTAACTTTATGGCTCTTCCTGTCTCTACCTCCTGATGAGCTCATTTTGCTTTTTTTCCTACAAAACATGGAAAAGTTGCTGGGCGCTGGTGACTCATGCCTGTAATCCTAGGTACTCAGGAGGCTGAGATCTAAGGATCCCAGTTCAAAGCCAGCCTGGACAGAAAAGTCTATGAGACCCTTATCTCCAATTAACCACCAGAAAACTGGAAGTGGAGCTGTGGCTCAAAGTGGTAGAGTACTGGCCTTGAGTAAACGAGTGCAAGGCTAGCACCCAGGCCCGAAGTTCAATCCCGACGACTAACAAAAAAAAAAGAAGGAAAAGTTGGTTGAAGGCCATTCGTATTTCCTTCCCATGCACACACAATGACTCCATCAACAGGAGCGGACATTTATATGAGGAGGCCCAGGGAAAAGCCTAGAAAAGGATGAGGACTTGAGAGAAGGGGGCTCGTCTGGAGGACCCGCCTCTTCCTGTGGCTGAGTTCCAGCCGGCCCCCTCTCAGCTACAGTGTGAACCTCCTGACCCAGCTTGTTTCCACTTCAGGCCCAGCCAGCCGGCGGTTCCTATTTTTAAAGGAGTTAGAAACGAGGCCTGAATGTGAAATCTCCTGACCTATAAATATTGGCAACCCATTAGCGTATTTTTCAAAACAGTCTGTGAGACAAACCACACTTAACCACAGGCTGCATTCCCTAGCTCAGTCAGTCAGAACCAACCCACCCCGAAGGGGTCTGTGGGGTGAAACTGGGCAGAGGAAGGTCACACGCTCCCAGTATCCTTTTCCCCTTGTCCTGAACTGAGATTTGATCTCACAGGACACTTGCTTTCCCTCACTGGCAGGTGTTCTACCACCTGAGCCACGCCTCCAACCCCTCCATCACTCTTTCTGTCTTCCCCTAAGACAACCCAGGAGAGCTGTCTTGTTCTAAGATGACTCAAGCCCAGGTCATGTTGAACTGTCCAGCTGAGCCCTGACCCAAACAGGACCCTCCATGGAACCCTGCTCCACTCTTGGATGACAGGCTTGTCACATGGTCTAAGATGAGCCAATGGATGTCTCCCCCTGAGGGGTTTCCATTCCTGAGAAGGGTAATGGAACAGCTACTCACAAGCAGCTTTTGCTAAAAAGCTCTGACTCCTTATTGTGGGCTCAAAAATTAAGTAAAAGCAGGAGAGAAGCTAGGCATTCCTGTCTCCAGTTATCATCGGTCTTTGTCTAAACCATGCAAGGCTTGGACTGATCAATACAAGGAGAGAGAGAGAGGAAACTGACCCAAAGGAAGGGAACATCAGGGCTTCTCTTCTCCAGAATCTCTGCCAAAATAACCACTGAGGTAACAAACAACCAAGACACACCCGTTAACACATACCTCGCCCCCACCCCGCCACCCTCACTCTCCATCTCAATCTAAACCTCCTGTGTATACCTGGAAGATGGCTGAGGTTGAACTATGTCCTCTCTTGTGGGTGCCAGAGCCATGCTCTAATCTCCTTCCTCTGCCTTTTACCAAGTCTCTTTAAACAGGTGGGTGGCCAGGCCTGAAGTGTGAAATCCCAGGAATTCAAGCCTGAGGTCTGAAACTCTGGTTTCAGTAACTCTCTCTAGTAACTGAGAGATTGAAGATTCAAAAATAGAGTGAGACAAGAAAAAAAAAAAAGGTTGGGAATGTGGCTTAGTAGCAGAGTGCTTGCATAACATGCATGAGGCCCTGGGTTCGACTCCTCAGTAACACAGAAGCAGAAAAAGCTGGAAGTGGCACTGTGGCTCAAGTGATACAGTGCTAGCTTTCAGCAAAAAAAAAGCTCAGGGACAGGGCTCAGGCCCCAAGCTTAAGTCCCCAGGACTGGCAAAAACAAAAGAAAAACAAAAACCCTGAGAGCATTTGGCTGCTGTTTTCCAAAATTTGAGGTTCTGAAAAAAATGACCAGTAAACAGATGCCCTGAAGAAGGAATAAAAAATGATGAGAGAGGAGAGTGGGTGTGATAGTTCCCACCTTTAATCCAAACTACTCAATAGGTGAAAGCAGGATAGCCAGGGAAAAGTATAGCAAGACCCTATCTTAGAAATAAAAATATTAAAAAATAATAAAAATATAAAGCTGGGTGCAGTGGCTCCCGCCTGTCATCCTAGCCACTCAGGGGGCTGAGATCTGAGGATCGTGGTTCAAAGCCAGCCCGAGCACTAAAGTCCATGAAACTTTTATCTCCAATTAATCACTAGAAAACCAGAAGTGACCCTGTGGCTCATGGGATAGGGCAGCAGCCTTGAGCTGAAGAGCTCAGGGACAGTGCTGAGGCTCAGAGTTCAAGTCCCACAACTGACAAAAAAATAAATAAATAAACAAAATAGCTGGGCTCCTGACCCAAGTAGCAGAGTGATTTACCTAGCAAACATAAGACCCTGGGTTCATGAAAACATGGTAAATGAGGGCTGGGGTCTTGCTCTGTTGATAGAGTGCTTACCCAGCATTCATAAATGCTTCAGCTCTGCAATGAGAGTGGCTCTGTGTCTGAACCCCTGCTAACTTTTTGTCTTAAAGGGCTAGAACACCTCAATGTCCTTGTGGTGCCTTTTTATTCTTGCCCAAGCTAGGTGAGTCAGGTTCCGTCCCTTGCAATCAACATCCTCATATGTATGGCATTCTGGTGTGCTGATAAATATGGCTGGCACTCAACTGAAGGCTGTCTTCACACCGTTAATGACACTAACATCAAAAGAAAATACAGGGGGCCGGGAGTTTGGCCTAGTGGTTAAAGTGCTTGCCTAGCATGCATGAAGACCCGGGTTCGATTCCTCGGTACCACATATATAGAAAAAAGCCGGAAGTGGTGCTGAGGCTCAAGTGGTAGAGCTCTAGCCTTGAGAAAGTCCAAGGACAGTGCTCAGGCCCTGAGCTCAAGCCCAGGACTGGCAAAAAAAAAAAAAAAAGAAAATACAGGCCAGGTGCCGGTGGCTCTCAACTATAATCCTAGCTACTCAAGAAACTGAGATGTGAGGATCAGAGCATGACGCCAACCTTGGCAGGAAAAGCTCCAGAGACTCTTACCTTCAAGCGCCACAAGAAGTGGAGCTATAGCTCAACTGGTAGAGCACAAGCTTTGAGGAACAGAGCTCAGACCCTGAGTTCAAGCCCCAGTACTGGAACAGAAGAAAGGAAGGAGGGGAGGATGGAAAGGAAAGGAGAGAGGGAGGGAGGGAAAGAATGGCACAAAGGACTTTTGAAGCCCAGTTCTTCAGGAGGGAGAGAAGGTCGGAATGCATTGGGGCCTGGTACTGCAAGAGAAATTTTGAAGCAGTGCTAGACTCAGAAGGTGCTGAAAGAGCTTTACCTTCTAGAGAGTTTCTGGAGTGTCTGCTTACCTGCCTGCCTATGACGGACATATCCTGTCCCAACTGTCAGCTCATCAGTCTCTAAGGTTCCCTTCCCTTGCAGGTGTTGCCTGAGGGACCAGGGCTCTGCAGAAATGTCCCATAGCTGCAAATGCTCTGCTGGGTGAGAGGTGAGGGAGGAGAGGGCTCAGGGTAAGTGGGGGCGAGAAAGGTGCAGACTTTAAGGAGGTCCCTGAGTGCTGTTGAGGCGTCAGTTAGGCTCTACATGACAATCCTCTGAGTCCTGAAGTCTGTCTGGTGGAATTGCGTTCAGTGCCTGGCATCAGCGCCTCCCCTCTCATCTTGCCTGGGCCTCCTGGATGGTGTTTGAGCCCTTCTCCAGCCTGGAGATCTGGTCCAACTCTCAGCCATTGCTCTGGGACCTGGTAGCAGTCTCCATTTTTTCCTCACCTCGTGTGTGTGTGTGTGTGTGTGTGTGTGTGTGTGTGTGTGTGCGTGTGTGATGTAGCAGCACATGTGAAGCCAATGCTAAGGTTTGAACTCAGGGCCTGGGTGCTAAACTTAGGTTTGTTTTTTTTTGGCTCAAGGCTGGTGCTCTACCACTTGGGTCACAGCTTTTTGGTAGCGAATTGGAGAGATAAGAGCCTCACGGACTTCTCTGCGGGGCTGGCTGTGCACGGTGATCCTGCGCTCTCAGCCTCTGGGTGGCTAGGAGTGCAGGCTTCTCTGGGATTTGACATTTCCTTGGTCAACGCGGGGACCCCTGCGCCGTCATGGTTTTCACAGACACGAGAAGGACAGTCTTTGCAAAGGTGGTGGGTAGTCTTTATTATGGCGAGCTGCCATAAGCAAGGCGTGCTGGGGGGAGGTGAGCCCCGGTGGGGAGGGGGTGGGGGGCTCTGGGGAAGGGGAGGAAGACTGCAGCCAGGGGAGGACAGGTCCCCACTGCCCCCCAGCTCACCTCCCCATGTCTGCCGCCCTCCCCGCCAGCCCCAGAGCCTCAGGCTCAGCTGAACCAGGCCCGCGCCCTCCACAGGGGGCTCCTTCCCGGGGGGGGGGGGGGTGACTGGGATTCAGTGGGGAAGCCCGGGGTGGGAGACACCGGCAGGCGGGGGGAGGGGCAGCCCTCGGGGCCCCGGAGGCCGGGTTGTCCCGCGCCGTCCGCGCCCTCAGACCTCGGGGCCCCCGAAGGCCGGGTTGTCCCGCGCCGTCCGCTCCCGGCGGGGGTCGCGGCCGCCCGGGGGCCGCTGCACGCGCCACTTGTGCGCCTCCTGCAGGCCCGGCTCGAAGTAGTAGATGCAGGCGCCGAAGCCGGCCAGGATGAGCACGGAGACCACCAGGTAGACGGGCACGAACCAGTCCAGGAAGAGAGGCATGGCGGGCGGGCGGGCGGCCGGGTCCACGGCGGAGCGCCTGCCGGGGCGGGCACGGAGGGGGGCGGCCTTCACCCCGCGGCCTGGACGGGGACGGGAGGGGGGCGGCCTCCACCCCGCGGCCTGGAGGACGCCCGGCGCTGCCCTCCCGCTGGCTCCGCGGAGGGCGGATGGGCTGGAGAGGAGCCGTAGCCAGGCCGGGCGCCTCGGCCCGAGTCGGCCTAGTGGCGGAGAGCTCGCCTGGCGCAGGACCCGGGCTCGACCCCCAGTACCCAGCTAGGGCGCAGCGGCTGCGGTGCTGAGGCTGGAGTGGTGGTGATGGACAGGCAGGGGTAGTAAACCAGGGCAACCGAGCAAGAAGGACTCGAGGACGTGAGAGCGGCGGGTTTGGTGTCTTTCCCCCTTTTGCTGCTCTTGTTCTCTCTCCTTTCCCCGGTCCTGGGGCTGGGGCGTGAGCTCGGGGTCTGAGCACTGCGCTTCCAGCTTGTTCTGTGTGGGGGACCCAGGAACTGAACCCGGCCTTGGTGCCGCTAGACAAGCACTCTACCACTAGGCCGAACGCCGGCCTCCTTTCTGATTTTTCTTTTTTGTTCCTTTATATCTTTGGTAATGGATGAACGCAAGGGTGAGCGAACCCAGCCGTGTACTCATTAGACACTGCTGAAATGAACGATATGACCCGTGGGTGGAGATGGGAGGGGAAAACTGGGAGAGAGGGAGGGAAAGGGTGACGTTATCCAAAAAGAAATGTTCTCACTTACATAACTGGAACCCCTCAACTGTCACCTTTATAATAACAATACAAATTGTAAAAAAGAAAGATGCATTTGCAACATGCTGTCCGGCACAGAATCAGCATGGACAACATCCACTGAGGCAGAAGTGGGGAAAGCAATGCAGGGGAGGCTGCAGGCGCCAGGACCTACACAGAGGGATTCCCTCAAACCCAGAGCTGCCCTCAACTGTTTCCCACCCATCTCTCTGCCTCATGTCCCCACTATGTGCTGTTGTGGAAGTGCCTGTCTCTCGTTGGCATATTATCCTTTGTTTTCCTGATATTGTGCTTCACATTCCTGGTAACTAGGCAAACTCCTATTCACACCACTAAGGCCAGCTTATCTGCTTGCTCCAGGGCTAGAATACTACAGGGCCTATTTAACCCATCCTAAACATTTCCTAGGTATAAAAAAAGGAGGGGGACGGCTGAGGTGTCCCCTTCCTGCCCGCTTGGCAGGCAGAGGGCACATTCACAGAGCTCAGACAGGAAGTGGCAGAGCTGGGGTTGGAGTCCCCTGCAGAAGGAGAGACATCCCCAAACAGCATGAAATGAGCAAGGGTCCATTGTGGTTTCTGGGAGGGAAGCAGAGGGATTGATTGAAAGCTCTCCCCCTCTGGCTTCTGCCTCCAATCTCCAGCTCCTTTTCTCCTCCAGTCCCAGATAGGGAGGCCAGAGGAGGGGAAAATGTCACTTCTGGGTCCTGCATCTGCCTGGGGTCTCCCAGTTTTTAGCACACTACTCCCTAAGGTCCCCACAGACTAAAACGGTGAGGTGAGGTGCCATGTTCATGGAGGGATACAACCAAATGTGATTTACTGTCTGCAGCGGCAGAGGCAGGGACAGCATGGAGAAGCCAGCATTTTCCTACCCCTTCTGCCTTTTGGAGGCTCAGAGCACTGCCTGGTCCTTCAGTCCTGAGACTGAAGGAGGAAGAGGAAGGATGGTCTACACTGCCTTGACTAAGGTTGGGGGGACTCACCCCCCACCCCATCACAGGACAGGCTGCAGATCTCCTTCCAGTTTTTAAGCATGATGATGGTATGGAACAGACGTCTGAAATGTTGATCGCCTATGGAGCAGAATTTAGGCCCCACCCCCACCCCAAGCGGCTCCAACCCAGTGAACTAAATTGCAGGCATTCTGGGGTAGACAGAGGACCCCTCCAGGCCTTTTTCTTGGCTTTCTGGCTATGGCTTATACATGTGGATACACAAAAACTCTCAGACCTTTCTGTATGACCTTGATTTGTTTCTCAGCTCTCTGGGCTTCAGGGTTCCTTAATGCAGTGACAAGGTAGGGTTGGGGTTGCCAAATTATCTCAAAGGAATTTTTCAGGCCCGTTTCAGACAAGGTCCTACCAGGGACCTTGTGACAGTAGCAAAGCCCCTCTCTCTGTGTCTCCCAAGCCCCCAGTACCGTTTGGTGCCCCCTGCATGCCCATACACCCACCTCACGCCCTGCAGATACCAGATCGGGGCTTTGCACTGACCGCGCCTGAGCAGCTCAGCGTTGGCCCGTGGACTCAGTCGCAGCTGCAGTCCCCAGAGACACTGCCATCTGTGGCCACTCTGGGTGTTGGAGGCAGAGATAGGATTAGGTCAATGACTCCCACAGGAAACAGAGCTTCTCAGGCCCAGGTGCTCCCGGTGGGCCAGGAAGGGACAGACCTAGGCTGGCTCAGAACCCTAGTCTCTTTCTCTGTCCATGGGAGACCCTTTCCTCTGTCGCCCATTCTCAGGATGGCAGGAGGCGGGGCCTGTCTTAGCCAATCAGCAGCTGGATAGCGCAAGGGCTTTATTCTCTGTTGCCCTGGCAACCAGCCTCCTTTTTCTGGTTTCCTCTATCTGCACGTGGTGTGGCAGATGACAGGGAGGGCAGGATTGGGGAATGCAGGAGCCATGAGAATTACTCAGCAGGCCGCTGGGTCCCAAAGCTGTAGGTTGGGAGAAACTGAAACTGAAGCGTCTGGCAAGTGGGTGGAGACACAGAAGCAGTGACAGGCACAGCCGCTGAGGGTCCCATAGTAGAGAAAAGATCCAGGACTGAGGCAGGCAGGACACATTGGCTCAGTGGAGCTTCTTTTTATATTTAGTTTTTTCACTCAGGCGAGTCTAGTGTTCTACCATTTGAGCCACATCTTCTCTTCCAGGTTTTTGCTGGTAAATTGGAGATAAGAATCTCAGCCTTTTCTGCTTGGGCTGGCCTCGAACCATGATCCTCAGATCTTGGTCTCCAGAGTAGCTAGGATGACAACCATGAGCCACCAGCAACCGGCAGCAATTCTTGATAATGGCTTGTGAATTGGAGACTAGCACCGTGAACAAACTAGTGGACAGGCAGAAAAGAACAGTCCAAAGGTGATTGTTATTTTAGGTAAGGTTTCTGATAAGGTGACTCACCTTATGATTCAAAAACATAAATGAAATGAGAAAACAAGTCATTAAGTCTGCAGAGAAGCTTCTCATCCAGAGGGAAAGGGAAGGCTAAAGGTTCAAAAGCAGGAGGATATCTGAGGCACAAGCTAGTAGCTGGCATCACAGGAGGGGGTATTGGAAGGAGAAGAATGAATGAGCTCAGAGAGATTGTCAGGGACAGACTCACAGAGTCTGAGGTCATGCCAGGCCTCTCAGTGAACCGAAGGAGAAGGGGATAGGGAGTTGGTTTGATCCGAGAAGTGGTCTGCTCTCATTCTGATGCTGTGTGAAGGCTTGGGGCAGCCCTGGGAAACTGGATGGAAGCAGGCAGCCAGGCTACAGGTTCCACTGGTCTAGGATATTGTGTGGGGGCAACATCTTTTTGGCTATGTTGTTAGTACCGACAGGTTTTGCTTGCAGACTTCATGCAGATTATAAAGAGTCCAGAATGACCCCAAGTTTTTATTGTCAGCAGTTGTAAGGCTAGAGTTAGGTGTCGGGGGTGGATCTAGAGTATAGTGAAGGAATCCCAGAAAACCTGAGACATATTGTAATGCCCAAGTCCCAGGACAACCACCAAGAGACCACTGAGAGTCACGTTCTGAAATGCAAAAGCAAGGCTTTATTCAGGCGGGCTAGCTCCAGGCTTCCCCACAGGGCAGAGCCTAGGAGGAAGCCCTGAACAGAATTTCTACAGGGCTTTTAAAGTGAAAGACTACAGATTTACACCAACACAGCCATCAGCTATTGGAGTGAGATAAGGTAGGGGTTAGGGACACTTCAGGGCTGTAGAGTCCTAATTAACAGTCTGAGGGTAGTTTTATGGCTTTGGAAAACAAATGCCATCCCTTGAATTTACTCGATTTCTGGTTAATTTTAACACACACAGGTCCGTTCCTGGGACTTAATGGCAGCACAATGCGTTTCTTTGATTTATGTGCACTTTTGGGTGGCTCACAGTTTACATAAACAAGACATTGCTGCTTCAGAATGGGGGCGCTTTTTTTTTTTTTTTAGCTCTTCAATATGACAACAGCTCTGTCCAGCATCTCATGTGCCTGAGTTCAGTGCTAGAAAGGTGAGAAGAAACAGGGCGTGGTGGTTTCCAGTCTACTCAGTCTGTTTCCCCTCCCATCTGTAAAAAGAGGTAGCGGCTCCTTTAAGAGCGCCGCCCCTCCCGGAGTGACGCGCCCGCCTGGTCCGGAGGGCGGAGCTCCGGGCCGTTTGAACGTCCGGCGCGTCGGGCGAGGGTCCCGGCCGGGCCTGCGGCTGGGATGTCGGTCTTGAGGCCAATGGACAAGCTGCCTTGCCTGAACAAAGCCACCATCTTGGTAGGCGCCGATGGCCCCGCATCGACCCGCCTGTCTCCCCTGGCCGCGCCGCGGGCCCGCGATCCGGGCGCCTCCTCAAGAGCCGCGCGGTGGAGCCCGGCCAGTGGTGGGCGGGACAACCACTCTCAGAGCCAATCGGTGTGCGCGGCTGGCTCGGTGCCCGCTGGTGATTGGCTGGGCGGGGCTGCCCGCGGGGCAGGGTTTTCCCGCCAGGCGCGGTGCGGGTGGCGGGCGGCGGCCGGGCCGGGCCGGGCCTGGGCTCGGTGGGGCCCGATCTCCCCGGGGGAGGGGAGGCTGCCAGCGCCGGGCGCTCCCGGGATCCCAGCAGGGCGCTTTCCCCCCGCAGCTGGTGGGCACCGAGGACGCACGCATGCAGCAGCTGGCGGACGCCATGCTCCGGGAGGACTGCGCGTCCGAGCTGCAGGTGTGAGTAGCCGGGCCGGGGGGGGGGGGGGGTGCCGGCCCCGCGCCGCCCTCGGAGGCTGTGCCCCGTCTTCAGCCCCGCGCCGCCCTCGGAGGCTGTGCCCCGTCTTCAGCCCCGCGCCGCCCTCCGAGGCTGTGCCCCGTCTTCAGCCCCGTCCCGACCCCAGGAACCGTGTGTCCCTTCTTCCTCCTCGCAGTACCAGGTCACCCGTCCGCAGGGCGCAGGGCCTCGCACCCTGAGATCTGAGGACAGCGTGTGAAGGCCCTGGCGTAAGACTTTAATCCAGTTAACCACTCCCCACCCCCACTCCACCCCCCCAAAAAGACTAGGGCAGCACCCAGGCGAGGATGCTGGAAATGCCTCTGTAAAACTTGCTTCCTTCCAAACCCAGTGGAACGCGCTGGGTAACAGTTACAACCAGCAGGCTTCACTGCCTGCACACAGCTCCATCCCACCACAAACTCGGAGAATTCCTTGACGTCTCCTAAATCTGGAGATAATGTAGAAGCACGTTTTGCTTTTCTTTTCCTGGTAGGGAGCAGAAACCGCTGATGTTCTTAGTCAGGTGACTAAACATGTGTATCATTCTCCCTGATGGAAAGAAAGATGGGCTCAGGGGGCAGTGTTTAAGGGACTTCCTAAATCCTGAAGCTTTTTCCTCAGAGAGTTAAAGTGACCTCTACAAGATAGAATAAGCACCTTTTTTGGGGGGGTGGGGTGGGGAGGTGGAAGAGTGGGAGACTGTGGATAGAGCTAGTTGTCTGCTAAGTTGTTTTGCAGGCTTTCAGACTGAAGAGCAAACACTAACCAGTGATCTCAAACACACAGTACAGACACGGAAAGGAATTGTTTCTTTCTCTTTTGGTGCCAGTACTGGGGCTTGAACACATCCCTTCTTGGTCTTGCTTGGCTTTTCCACCCAAGGCTGGTGCTCTACCACTTGAACCACCATTCTTGGGGTTTTTTTTGGGGGGTGGTATTTGAGTTAGGACTCTGAACTTTCTGCCAGGGCTGTCTTTGAACTTGGATCCTCAGATCTCAACCTCCTGAGTAGCTAGGATGGCAGGTGTGAGCCACCAGTGTTCAGCAATATGGGAAAAGGCCATTATGAGGTGGGTCTGTATCTCTTCAGCCTGCTTTTTCTTTCTTTCTTTTTTTTAAAGCCACCTGGCAAAGTCCCTCCCTCTGCCTTCCAATGGGAGTCGGCCCCGGATTGATCTGATCATACTTGTAATTAACCTTCACAGCAAATACAGGTGAGAGGCAGACAATGAGGGCTGTCTGGGCTCTGGCTGGTCTGGCTTGGGAGTAGCTGGGACTGTGACTTCACTTGGGATGGGATAGGAAGGAGGTGGGGAGAGGCTGCCTGGGCGAGGAGGAGCTGGTAGCCCGTGAATAATGTCTAAAAGACATCAACCAATGCAATACTAGTCTATGAGACCCTATCTACAGTGAACTAGCAAAAATGCTGCATCTGAGATGTGACTCAAGAGGCAGAGCCAGTCATAATTGAAAAGCTCAGCAGGTGCCTAGGGCCCTTAATTCAGTCCCCCATTCGAGTACCAACTAAGAGGAAAAAAAAAAAAAGTATAGTTAAAAAAAAAATAATAGCCTGGCACTGGTGGTTTATGCCTATAATGCTAGCTACTCAGGAGGCTGAGATCTGAGGATCACAGTTCAAAGCCAGCCTGGGCACTAAAGTCCATGAGACGCTTACCTCCAATTAACCACCAGAAAACTAGAAGTGGTGCTGTGGCTCAAGTGGAGAGTACTAGCCTTGAGCTGAAGAGTTAAGGGACAGTGCCCAGGCCCAGAGTTCAAGCTTCATGGTCAACAAAAACATAAATAAAATAAAAGTCGGGTACTTGTGGCTTACACCTGTAATTCTAGCTATTCAGAAAGCTTAAGATCTGAGGATCGAAGTTTGAAGCCAGCAGGGGCAGGAAAGTTTATAAGAACTATCTTCAACAAACTACTCAGAGAAAGCTGGAAGTGGCACTGTGGCTCAAGTGGTGGAGCACTAGTCTTGAGGGAAAAGTTCAGTGTTAGCATCCAGGCCCTAAGTTCAAGCTTCGTGACCAATAAAAATTTTAAAAATAACTACAAAGCCAGGAATTTAGCCTAGTGATGGAGTGCTTGCCTAGGATATACGAAGACCCAGGTTTGATTCCTCCGTACCACATACATAGAAAAAACCAGAAGTGGTACTGTGGCTCAAGTGATAGAACTCTAGCCTTGAGAAATCCCAAGGACAGTGCTCATGCCCTGAGTTCATGCCCTAGGACTGGCAAAAAAGAAAAAATAAAAATAACTACATTGGGATGGGAGTTTGGCCTAGTGGTAAAGTACTTGCCTAGCATGCACGAAGACCTGGGTTCGATTCCTCGGTACCACATACATAGAAAAAAAAAAAAGCCAGAAATGGTGCTGAGGCTCAAGTGGTAGAGCTCTAGCCTTGAGAAAGTCCAAGATAGTGCTCAGGCCCTGAGCTCAAGCCCAGAACTGGCAAAAAAAAAAAAAAAAAAAAAAACTACATTGTAAAACTATCCTCTGGTTTATTTTCTCACCCTGGCCTGTAACCACCCAGCTTCCAGATTGTGGAGGAGTCTTTGTGCCACGTGGATGCCAGATTCTTCCTGGGCAAGCTCTGTTTCCTTATCACAGGTGGTAAGTGTGTTCCCCTCCCCAGGACTCCCCAACTCTCATCTCCACCAGAGACGAGTAGCAGGGCAGTGGAGTAGTGGAAGCTGAGCAGACAATTCCACTATTGCTGAGTTGCCTGTTGCCTTGGGGCTTTCACAGGAAAGCCCAATCCTTGCAGAGCTGTGGAATAAGCAGAGGATGGCACCTCATACCTGTAATCCTAGCACGTGAGGAACTGCCAGATCCAGGGCAGCCTACACTACACAGTGAGACGTCATAAAAAATTAATAAATACAGATAGTCGTTTGCTTTTGTCTTCTAGTGTTAGCTCCTATTACTGTCATTCTGTGAGTCCTGAAAAAGTTCTGTTGTTCTGAGACTTTGAGTTTAATATCAACAGCTAACCTGCATCAAATGCTATGTATCTATATCTATAGCTCTCTATGTGTGTGTGTGTGTGTGTGTGTATTTTTTTTTTTTTTTTGCCAGTCCTGGCTTGAACTCAGGGCCTGAGCACTGTCCTTGGGATTTCTCAAGGCTAGAGCTCTACCACTTGAGCCACAGCACCATTTCCAGCTTTTTCTATGTATGTGGTACCGAGGAATCAAATCCAGGTCTTCATGCATGCTAGGCAAGCACTCTACCACTAGGCCAAACTCCTGGCCCAAATACTATTTTTATGTTGTTAATCTTTCCTGGGTCTTGAACTTAGGGCCTGGGCACTGTCTCTAAATTTTTTTACTCAAAGCTAGTGCTCTGCCATTTAAGCAACACTTCCATCTCCTACTTTTTGCTGGATAATTGGAAAAGCGACTCTCATAGACTTCTCTGTCAGGGCTGGCTTTGAACCCCAATCCTTACATCCCATCTCCTGAGTAGCTAGGATTACAGATGTGAGCCACGGCACCTGGTTCAGAGCTCACTCTCAGCGCTATTGGCCTTAATTGGCTAATGAGATGGTCTTGACAGCCCAGCAAAGATGTCACAGAAGGGCTAGGAATTTGGCCTAGTGGTAATGGGTTTGCCTAGCATGCATGACGACCTGGGTTCCATTTCTTAATACCACATGCATAGAAAAAGCCGGAAGTGGTGTTATGGCTCAAGTGGCAGAACACTAAGCCTTGAGAAAGCCCAAGGGCAATGCCCAGGCACTGAGTTCAGGCCCTGGGACTGGCAGGAAAAAAAAAGAAGAAGGTGTCACAGGATTGTCACCTACTGACAAGGGAGGAGCTGAGGCCTGGGGAATGGAGAGTCTGTGGCCAGGGTTTCCCAGATGTACTGTGGTGTGTCTGGCATTTGCAGCTGGGCGGGAGAGCCACTGCAGCGTGCACCAGAGTGCAGTCGTGAAGTTAGCCCAGACCTACCGGAGTCCCCTGCTCTTCTGCGACCTGGAGGTGAGGAAGCAGCTCACAGCGGCCAGCACTGCACTCGGGTGTGGGGCGGGGGCAGTCAGCAGGCTGTGGGTGGGTCACTGAGCCCCCTGGTGGAGGACTACTAGTGGAATAGAGACATGGTAAGACCCTGGTTTGAATCCTGGTCCTGCAGGGGTCACCTTAGTGTACACAGGCATAAAGAAGGGGTATGTGCCAGTCTCTGTTTATGACACCTTTGTGTGTGCACATATGTACACGTGAGTACACAGGTGTGTCAGTACCTGCAGCTTGAATTCAGGGCCTCATGCTCTCACTTTTCCTCGTGGCTGGTGTTTACCACTTGAACCACATTTCTACTTCCAGTTTTGGGGGTTTCATTGGAAAATAGAAGTCTCATGGGCTGGGCGCTAGGGGCTCATGCCTGTAACACTACCTATACTCTGGAAATTGCCTTTCAAAGCTAGCTCAGGAAGAAAAGGCTGTGAGCCTCTTAACCTCCAGACAACTACTAGGACCTGGAAGTGGAGCTGTGGAGCCCCACGGCCAACAAATAAAACGAGTCTGAGGAGCTTTCCTGCTGCTGGGCTGACTTTGAACAGTCATCCTCAGATCTCAGCCTCCTGAGTAGCTAGGATTACAGGTGTGAGCCCCCCCACACACACACCTGGCTACATCCCTTATCTCTAGTTGGGTCTGGGTGTGTGGGAGCTGCTATCCTTGATGCCTTCTGATCACGTGACATGATGCAGTTCCATTTGTGACCATGAAGTGGCAGGCTGCACCAATTTACCGGTCCTTTTGAAGCCTGGAAACTTTTTTTTTTTTTTTTTTTTGCCAGTCCTGGGCTTGAGCTCAGGGCCTGAGCCCTATCCTTGGACTTTCTCAAGGCTAGAGCTCTACCACTTGAGCCTCAGCACCACTTCCGGCTTTTTTCTATGTATGTGGTACCGAGGAATCGAACCTGGGTCTTCATGCATGCTAGGCAAGCACTTTAACCACTAGGCCAAGCTCCCAGCCCAAGCCTAGAAACTTCTGTCTCAAGACATTACTTGCCTGTGACTGCTCAGAGCATGGACCCCACCCCCACCCCCCGCAAATGAAACCCCAGGCTTTATTGCTGGTGATACTGGGATTTGAACTCGGGGCTTTGCTCTTACTATTCAGGTGCTCCGCTGTTTGAGGCGCACCTTTAGTAGGGATCTTTAGTTGGACTGTTGTCCCAGTTGGCCTTTCAGAGCACATCCTTCTGCTGGATCAGGCTTTCGTCTGTCCATATTTGTAGGGTTTACACGGCAGGAATCCCAGCCCCCCGTGGACCGGAAGCACATAGGAGGTGTGGGGTTGGTGCACAGGACCTCTGTTAGTGCCTTGGGGATACAAAAAAGATTCTCAGACTCTAGAGAATGAAGGCAAAGTACCAAGGTCATGCCTGTAATCCTAGCTGCTCAAGAGGCTTGCAGTCAAAGATCAAAGACAGCCTGGGAAGAGAGTCTGTGAAAGTTGTTTTTTTGTTTTTTTTTGTTTTGTTTTTTTAATAATACTGGTCCTGGGCTTGGACTCAGGGCCTGGGCACTGTCCCTGAGCTTTTGTGCTTTAGGTTAATACTCTATGACTTGAACCACAGCTCCACTTTTTGGTATTTTTGGTGATTAATTGGAGATCAGCATCTCACAGACTTTTCTGTGTGGGCTGGCTTTGAACCATGATCCTCACATCTCAGCCTCCTGTAGCCAGGATTCCAGACGAGAGCCACCAGCTTATGAGACTCTTTCTCCACTAAGAAACCAGAAGTGGGGCGTTGGCTCAAGTGATAGAATGTGAAAAGGCAAAGAGATAGCTCCCAGGCCCTAAGTTCAAGCCCCACGCTTGCACACACAGGAATAAAGATTCAGGTGTCCTTAGCCAACTCGGTGGGACTGAGGTTCAGGGGAAAGGTCCTGCAAGGGACACAGGCACTCCCAGCGAGCAGGGGGTTTGAAAGCCACAGAACCGGCTTGAGGCCACCCGGAGATGGCACCCCAGCTAGAGAGAGGTCCCCAGAGGGTAAGTTGCCTCTGAGGCCATCCCAGACTGTGTTTCCCCCATCTCTGCCCTTCCCTGCAGGTGGAGAGTTTCCGGGCCTCCATGGCTCAGCGCCTAGTACGCATGCTGCAGATCTGTGCTGGCCACGTGCCCGGCATGTCAGCCCTGAACCTGCTGTCCCTGCTCAGGAGTTCTGAGAGCCCCCCACCCGAGGAGCTGTGAGCTGCCAATGACTGGCCGTGGTGAGGACCAATCCGGGCTGGCCTGGCCTGGGTGGGGAGGGGACCCAGCTGTCAGCCCCCAGCACCTTCCAGCTCCTATCCCTCCGATGTAGTGTATCACCAGATCTACAGTTTTCTGGTGGAGATTTGAGTCTCATGGACTTTCCCTCCCAGGCTGGCTTTGAACCTCTATCTTTAGATTTCATCTTTTTTAAATTACAGGCGTGAGCCACCAGTGCTGGGGAGTCGGGTCCCCTGTGAGGGTTTGACACACCTGGCTGGCTTCAAGGAAGACAGCGAGTTCAGAGATTCCGGTTGAGGCCCTGCATGTCACTGTGTCATGTGTCACCGTCATGCATCACTGAGCCCTTGTCACAGCACTCTCCCAGCAGACCCAGGAGCTTGCTGAGTTCCCAGTTCAGAGTTCGTGAACCTGAGACTCATTAGTGCAGTCACCCAGCTGACAGGCAGCAGAGCCCACCCCTCTGTGTTCTCCCCCTTGTCCCTGCTGGGAGACCCCCGAGAGGCAGGTGGAAGGACAGAACAGGCCTCGCCCCTGAGAGAGGCGGTTTTTAGGGTTGACCTTTGTTTGCGCTGTCTGAGCATTTTTGGCTCAAGGCCGGTGTGCTACTACTTGAGCCACAGCTCCACTTGCAGCTTTTTGAGGGTTAATTAAATATTTGAGTCTCGCAGACTTGTTTTGGGTCAAGGAGCTTGAACTCAGGGCCTGGGTGCTATTCCCAAGCTCTTTTGCTCAAGGCTGGCATTCTAGCCACTTTGAGCCACTTCTGGTTTTCTGGTGATTCATTGGAGATAGAAGTCTCACAGACATTCCCCACCCAGGCTGGCTTTGAATTGTGATCCTTCTATCTCAGCCTCCTGAGTAGCTAGGTTTACAGACATGAGCCACCATGCGTGGCAGGGCTGGTTTTTAAAACCCTTACTCCCTCTTGCTACAGTCTCGGCCTTGGGACATACTAGGGCTCTGCTAGCCCTGAGGAGAAGGTGGCAGAGGGCAACCCAACCTTTGCACTGTACCCTTGGGGGTACACCAGTGGAGCCCTCCCAGGGTATTTTGGGGCCAAAAGAATAAACTGGGAGACGGAGGTGACGGGTTGCTTTGTCTTTAAGGCGACAGGCCTAGAGAGCCAGCCTTCTCTGTATCCTGGGTGGTAGAGGCTGGGGGCTGGGGGGAAGACAGGGTGCACAGAGCTTGCCACCTCTGGTACTGCATTTCACCTCACCCTGCCCCCAGCCAGCATGGGGTACACCTCTCCCTAGGGTCCCTGTGCCACATTTTCCTTGCCACCTGGTGCCATTTAACAAGAGAAGTGGCATCACATTCTCCGGCGAGGTCCTGGAAGCCGTCCAAGTGCCGAGGGAACTCGGGCTGCCATTGCTGCCAGCGCCCTGTTGGGCTTGGCAGGAGCCTGGAATAGAGAGGCTGCCTCCCCAGGCCTGGGCTGCCTGCCCCCATCATAACACAGTGACATGGCATCAGGTGCCCTCAGACCTGCTGTCCCCGGAAGGCTGGGGACAAGCAGCCCCTCACCGTCTGGAGGCCCAAGGTAGCGCCCGGAAGGAATCTGAGGGAATTTGAGGACCATCTCTACCTGATGAGCCTGGCTGGGGTGGGGCCAGGGCTGCATTCTGGTGGCACAGCCTCTGGCAGCTCATTTGTCATGGTGACCTTCAGACTCCATCGCAGGATAGAGTCGGGCTAACTGGAGGCAGGGTTTGAAAGTGGAGGACTCGGGGACCATGGGTCTGTGAGGTGCCCAGAGGATCAGCTGAAGATCCCATCTGGGCCGGAAGTTGCCTAGAGGAAATGCCCAGAACTCCATGGGGCGGGGCTTGCTCCTGGTCACAGCATCATTTATGCCCCTCAGGCCACCTGGCTTTGGACAGCTCTGGGGCTAAGCCCAGGAAACTGGAATTCTCTGCAACGAGCAACTCAAACTCAAGGGTTCTGGCCCTGATTTGGTGCTGTGCTGTGTGTGCATGTGCGTGTGTGTGCGCATGCGCGTGCCAGTACTGGGATGTGAACTCAGAGTCCGGGTGCCGTCCCTTAGCTCTCTCACTCAGGTACACAGCTCCACTTCTGGTGGTTCAATGTAGATGACTGTCTCGCCAGCTTTTCTGCCTGGCCTGGCTGTGAGCTATGACGCTCAGTTCTGTCTCCTGAGCCTTTGAGGTTACAGACAGCTGTGAGCCTCCAGCACCAGACCAGTGTTTTCTCATGTCCCTGTGGATATGGCTGGCCTCAGCAAGGAGAGGGCACTGCACCATGGACTCTGAGTCCCCCATGGCAGAGGCAGGGTCGACCTGAGCACAGGAAGTGTCAGGACCCAGCCTGTGAGTCCCCCCATCAGCTTCTGTGGCATGTGGCAGCTTTCCTGGAGCATATGCTGCAGGTATCTCCCCAGGGTGGCTTGCATGGCTGCTGGAGGTAGGAAAGGCAAGGCAAGCCTTGGGCCTCCCATACACAAAGGGGTGCTGGGACGGGCCTGGCGCCAGGGCTCCCACACTGAGAACTCCGTCCTCTGGAGGACCAAGGAAGAAGGGCAGGGATTCTGGGCAGTGCCCTGGCCCTCTCCACGAGTGGAAGTGAGGGAGTCTCTAACTCCCCACGCAGGCCAGCCCCATGGGCTCCCGGCACTCACTCCCCAGAAGCCGCCCTCCGGAGGAATGCAGGCTCCCCGCCAGTGGACCTACCCCACGACCCCTGCCCCTGGGCCATCTCCTCCATGGGTATTGTGGCAGAGCTCAGGTGCTATCTGGCTGTCCCTGTCCACTGCAGGCTGGTAGTGGGGAGGGTGGCTGTGCCCTCCCTCCAACCTCCTCCCCTTAGGATCACTCAGGTCCTGCCTGAGTTGCCTAGTTAAGCAGGTACCCTCACTGGAACTTGAACTCCTGTCTCCTGCATGAGGAACTGGACATGTTTCGCTCTTTCTACTTTAACCCTGTCATACTAAATTCTGTGCTAAAATGAATAAAAAATCAAATGTAGCCCTCATCTTTCTGCCATCTCCTGAACTTTCCTCCCCAACATTTCTCATTCCTCATCTGATAAATTCTTGGTCTTCTGCTCTTGGGTTGTCCCTGGTGGCACGTAGTAGGTGCTCCGTTAGCACCACTAGTCATGGATGGTGAGGTGTCTGCATGTGGGCGTGATCTCACAGGACGATCCCACCATGCTGTTCTGCCATCCCGGACTAGGGAGTGTGTGCATGTGCACAGGTCTGTGTGTGTGGTGAAAGTAGCAGGAAACCAGGTTCTGGTGGCCCACGCCTGTAATCCTAGCTACTCAGGAGGTTGAGATCTGAGCGAGTCCAGGGCAAGAAAGTCCATAAGACGTATCTCCAACTAACCAGCTAAAAGCTGGAAGTGAAGCTGTGGCTCAGATGGTAGAGTACCAGCCTTGAACATACGAGCTAAGGGACAACAGCCAGGCCTTGAGTTCAGAAGAAGAAGAAAAAGTGGTAGGAATATTTATATAGGAAAACAGACTTTCAATAGACTGAAAGTAGGTCATCTCGAGTGAGAACGGCCTGGAGGAGCTTTGCAGCAGCATCCTTGTACGTCAGCTAAGCAAACACCTGAGATGGCTAAAGGGCATCTTCAGGAAGCAAATTTAGTGCTGTCACTGAACAGGGTGCAGCCAAGAGCCCCCTTGTGAAGTACCCCACACCCCAACACTGACACACTCAAAGGATTTGACAAGGTCAGCAGAGCCCTCCATGCCCCTGACCACGTGACAGCAAACCCGTCACCGTAAAGGCACAAACAATCCAGAATGAGGGGCTTCCAGGTGCCAGCCGAGGCCACCTGTGGGGACCCCAGGAAACTCCCCTTTACTCAGAGTTCTGTCTTGTTTGGGGGCTTTTTCATGAGAATGGCTTCAGATATGACTGGCAAAATTACAACTCAAACTACTTGTGTAGTCCAGGGTGTCACAGTTCTCACAGAAGTGTCATATCCAGATCTGGAGGGGCTGGACCTCTCTGCCCCCAGGGAGAGACATATCCAGATCTGGAGGGGCTGGACCTCTCTGCCCCAGGGAGAGACAGTGGCCTCACCTCCCTATCCCGTCCCTAACACATTGCTCCAGTTGGGGCAAAGGCCCTGTTCATGCTCTCCTGTGCCTGCTGGGTCCTCGGGGAGCCTCGTCCTTATCCCATGGTGTTTGGGGAGGTGTTTTGGGGGCCAAAATTCCTTCCCCCTGATGTCAAGTTAGTTTTTAAAAAAAAAAAAAACTATACAGCCAGTCTGGGAGTTTGGCCCAGTGGTAGAGCACTTGCCTAGCATGCACAAAGACCTGGATTTCATTCCTCAGTAACTCCTACACAGAAAAAGCTGGAAGTGGTGCTGTGGCTCAAGCAGTAGAGCTCTAGCCTTGAGAGAGCTCAAGAACAGTGCTCAGGCCCTGAGCTCAAGCCCCAGGACTGGTTAAAAACAAAAAAAAACCTTTACAACCAGGGGCTGGTGGCTCACACTTGTAGTGCTATCAATTCAGACGGCTGAGAACCGAGAATCTTAGTTCAAAGGCAGGAAAGTCTGTGAGACCTATATTTTTTCCTCAAGACTAGCCCTCCACCGCTTGAGCCACAGAACCACTTCCAGCTTCTTCTCTGTATGTGGTACTAAGGAATCAAACCCAGGGCTTCATGCATGCTAGGCAAGCACTCTACCACTAGGCCACACTTCCAGACTCGCTGTATAGTCTTTTTTAAAAACTAACTTGACATCAAGGGGAAGGAATTTCCTTCTTTTTGGTGCCAGTCCTGGTGCTTGAACTCTGGGCCTGGGTGTTGTCCCTGAGCTTATAGCTCAAAGCTAGCATTCTACCATTGGTTTCTTTTTGGTGATTAATTGGAGCTAAGAGTCTCAGACTTTCCTACCAGGCTGGCTTTGAACTATAATCCTCAGATCTCAGCCTCCTGAATAATTAGGATTACAGGCAGGAGGCACTGTGCCTGACTATGAGACTCTTCTCTCCATTTTACTGAAAATACAATAATAAGTGGAGCCAGCCTTGGGTGAAAAGGCTAAGGGACCGTGCTGAGACCCTGAGCTCAAGCCCCAGTACCGACTCCCTCCCCCAACTTGTATAAACTTGATTTAAGAGCAATGAAGAAAATCTACTGAAGTGCAACCTAAGATTTCCCACACTGGTGAAATTTCTCTTAACCACCAAATCAGCCAAGCAGAGTTTAAGGTCTACCACAACCCCCACCCCACTTTGGAGTCAGAAGGTAGGGCTGGGGCCAGTACTGCCCCCAGCCCACACATGACCCCAGAGGCTCTTTGCTGTTCCCCACTTAGCCCAGGACACCTGGCTTTGTTGGGGCCATGGAAAACACACCAACACTTGTATTATATGAGTAATTCCATGCCAGCGCCCCAGGTGGCCAGCCTCCCCGTCTCTCCAGGGTGACAAATGCTATAATTCTGTCAGTGAGTCATAGCTCTTGCTTTTTCTCCTGGGCCTGGGGGCGTGGAGGGGAGCTCCCAGTCTCAGAAGGAGGCAAAACAGCTAAGGCTGGAACATGGAGGCTCACGGACCCTGAGTTCTCACCCCGAGCCCCAGTGGGCCTTCTCTCCCTGGGACAGGTGCTTTCAGTCTGGTCCGGCCCGAACGTCTGGTACTGAGCAAGATGCCTGGAGTGTAGGGTTCGGGGACCCTAACAGAAACAGGGCATTAACTACCAATAGAGCTGGAGGTGGGTGTGCGGGGAGGGCGTGGCCATCTGCCTTGGTTCCCACCCCTAGATGGTTCAAAACAAAACAAAAACACAGTCTCTGGGGGGCTCCAGGCTCCCCTCCACCCCTCCATACACCCACAATCACCCACACCCCCCAACCCACTTCTCCTTTGTTAGCTGCCCTGCCGCCTACACCTTCCTGCTGCAGTCACTGGCCCACAGGCGCGCCAGGGTCCCTTGAGGCTGGCGGGGGCAGCTGTTCCCTTCACCATCCCTCTGCTCCGGCCAGGGCTCTAGCCTCCTATCTGGTCCTTCCAGACTCTGGCTCACAGCAGCCAGGGAAAGGAACCTTCTGCGTAAAAACAGCTAGGTGTCAGTAGCTCAGCCCTGTAGGCCCAGCTACTCAAGACTGAGATCTGAGATGGCAGTTCAAAGCCAGCCCGGGCAGGACTGTCCCTGAGACTCTTCTCTCCAGTTAACCAGCAGAAAGCTAAAACGTGGAGCCACAGCTCCAGCAGAAGGGTGCTAGCCTTAAGCAACAAAGCCCCGGGTTCAAGTCCCAGCAGACACACGCCCGGCCCAGAGGGACCCCTACTCGGGCTGCCGGGGGTGGGGGCCCCACCTGCACCTCTGGACCCTGAACTCCCAGCCTGCTCGGCAGCCTTGCTCCAGGTCCAGGTGAGGGGGCTGCTCCCCCTCTCCGGGCCTCTGCCCTTGCCCTGCACAAAGCGCCCGTCCCGCCCCCACCGTGCAGGTCTCTCTCCCCATAAGCTTCGCTGCCCTGGGACCGCGGCCCTTCCTCTGGCGCTCACCGCCCACCCTGAGTGTTCAGGGGTCCGCCTGCCCCACCCCAAGGTCCGGCCTGCTCCAGGCTCTACCCCTCCACCCCATCCGGGAAGGGACGGCCTGTCTGCCCCGGCCTCCAAGGGCCTCCACGAGCAAGGGGAGGCCACCCAGACTCCTCTCTCATTCCCGGTGTCCAGGCCCCGGAGCCCCCTGACTTGGCCCCCCGCGCCCACCGACTCCAACTGCCAGGCTGGGGAGGGGGGCGGGGAGGGGACCTGGCGGCCGGGGCGGCGCCGCGCGGCCGGGGCCCCTGGGTGGCGGACCCGGGGGCGCAGGTGAAAGGGGAAGGTGCGGGGCGCAGCCCCACCCCGGGGCCCGGGCCGACGGGGCGGGGCGGGGCGGGCGGCGCGTTTCCTCCCCGAGGGCAGCGGGGCGGCAGAGCTGGGGCGCAGCTGCGCGGCGGCCGCATGGGCCGGGCGCGGCGCGCGGCGCGGGGCCGGCCGGGCCGGGCCGGGGCGAGGCCCGCGTCCTGCGCCCGCGCGCACTGCTTCGACCCGCTGCTGCGGCGCTGCGTGTCCTGCAGGCTGCTGCGCACGCCGGAGCCGGGGCGCGGTAAGCGGGCGGGACGCGGGGGGCGGCGGCCGGGGCGCCGGGGCGCGGCGCTCACCGGCCCTGTCGCCCGCACCCCCGCAGGCTCTCCTCCCGCAGACCCGCGCCCGTCGCGCCCCGCCTCGCCGTCCGCCCGGCCCGCGGCGGCGGGGAGCAGCGCGGCGGCGCCCGGGACGGCGCTGCAGCCGCGGGGCGCGGCGGGCGCGGCGGGCGCGGGGCCCGGGCGCGAGGCGGCGCCGCCCCTGCCCGCGCTGCTCCTGGGCGCCCCGCTGCTGCTGGGCCTGGCGCTGGCCCTCGCCCTCGTGGCCCTGCTGAGCTGGAGGTGGCGGTGGCGGAGGCGGCGCGGGGCGGCCTCCGCGGAGCCCCCCGACGGAGGCCAGGACGGTGAGTGCCGGGGCTCGAGGAGCCGGGGCTGGGGACCGGGGCCCCAGGCAGGCTGAGGACGGGGTCCGGGCGGCGCCCCCCCGCCCCGCACTTCCCGTTCGGGGCCTGTCACGTGCCGCCCCTGCCCTCCCCGTCTGTGACAGCTGGCCCCGCGGAGGAAGCTTCCAGAACAGGGAGCAGGGAAGACGGTGACCCGTGCCCACGCTCCTGTCTCCACCCAGAGCCCCCGGACAAGGTCTTCGTCCCCATCTCGGAAAGCCGCGCCGCCTCTGCTCCTGCCTGGCCTCCACCCGGAGAAGAGTCAGACGTGGCCCCGCCAGGCCCCGGCGTCCCCGTGCCGGCCACGGAGCTGGGCTCCACCGAGCTGGTGACCACCAAGACGGCCGGCCCCGAGCAGCCGTAGGCGGCGGCCCTGCCCTGCGCCTGGGCCTTCAGCCCTGGGACAGACGCTGCCTGCCCGCCCAGGCGAGCCAGGCTGCCGGCTGCACCCTGCAGAGGGAGCGGCTGTGAGCCAGAGTCCCACCAGCGCTGATGGTCCTGAGTCCCTTGCTGTGCGTGTGTGTGCGTGTGCGTATGTGTGTGCATGTGTGTGCGCGTGTGTGTGCGCATGTGCGTGTGTGTGTGCGTGTGTGTGTGTGTGTGTGTGTGTGTGTGATGGTACTGGGTTTGAACTCAGGGCCTTGCATTCTTGCTTGGACAATGCTTGAACAACCAGCATTTCTGGCCTTTGTGCAGGCTGGCTTGGAACTGTGATCCTCCCCTCTCGGCCTCCTGAGTAGCTGGGATTATAGATGTGAGCCACCAGCATGTAGCTGCTCCCACCTTTTTGAATGGACAGATATAGATCACGTGGCTATCATTTGAGTGTGTTCCCTAAGACTTTAATCCCTACTGTGATAGAGCTAAGACCTCAGGGAGGTAACTAGAATCAGACAAGGTCAAGACTGGACACCGATGGCTCCTAAGAAGACAAGAAGAGACAATACCGTGCAATATCCTGTACCACGTCTGAACTCTGCCAGCAAGAAGGCCATGCCCTAGCTGTGGGCTCTTGAGCCAAGCCACCAGAACTATGAGCTAAATAAATCTGTTATCTTTATGAATTTACCCAGCCTAAAGCATTTTGTTATAGTCATGCAAAGCAGACTAATACAGATACTCTGAGTAAGAGGTTTTTCTTTTACTTGGGGAAAACATACTATTAAGATAAAATTAATCTGAGAAAGAGACCAAGTGGGAGGATGCTTAATTTGTAACTGAGCGTCGTGTTTCTTTAATACTTGTTCTCAGAGCTGCCCTGCTTTCAAAATGATGCCAGTAACAGCCACGAGTAACCAACAGTTTCTCATTAGGATATAGCATACAATTATTTGCAATTATTCAGTTTAATTTTTTTATGGTTCTTTGCTCACCCAGAGCTTTGCATATACTAGGTAAGTGCTCTGCCAGTGGGCTCCAAGATTACTTTTTAGAGAAAAACTAGGAAAGAAAATATTTTGCTGCATTCTTAAGTATCTGTATCCCAAGGTCAACCCTAGGTCAACTTGACCCAATCTGCCAGGACCTGCGATGCCATTTCCACCCTGGAAGCAGCTTCTAGAACCAGAGGCTGAGCTTGACAGGAGATCTACATGCAACATCATGGCCTATGCTACAAAACCAAGCTGTCCCAAACACCCTGGCAAGACACGCCCTGAGGGACTACCTGGAGCCCAGCCACTTTGGGGGCATGGCCTACTCAGCCATGCTCAGGACAGGACATGGGATCCACAGGTGTTGACTCCAAAGAGAGGCCAGGCCAGGCCTGTGGCTGGAGCCACATGAACTGAGGTGCCCCTAGGCTCGCCACCAACCCATTGGAAGCTGCCCCCGGCAGTGGTTTCTGGGAACTGGGGCCAAGATCCTCACTTTGCGCTTGGGGTCCCACTGTGCCCTTGCCAGTAGCTGTCACTGCTGCTGCTGCCTGCCCCCTACACGAGACTGAACCTCAACTCTGCCATGGATGGCTTCTTTGGACCTTGTCACTACTTTACCCCCTGCTTTTTTTGGCCAGTCTTGGGCTTGAACTCAGGGCCTGTACACTGTCCTTGGGTTTTCTCAAAGCTAGAACCCTACCACTTGAGCCACAGCACCACTTCTGGCTTTTTCTATGTATGTGGTACCGAGGAATCAACCTGGGTCTTTGTGCATGCCAGGCAAGCACTCTACCACTAGGCCAAACTCCTGGCCCACTTTGCCCCTTTTGGAAAGAGCACTGAACTGGTCATTAAAAGATGGGATTCTGTATACTAATTTCCCTCCAGGGCCTCGTCTGTGTTCTGGTCTAGGCACCAGAGGCTTTCTGCCTGCCTCCCTGAGTTGTCCGCTAGAGATGTGTGCCAGGCACCACCCATTTCCTAGCCAGTGGCATCTGGAGCCCCTCGAACCTGAACATTCATACCTACATGTCTGACCACCTGTTCCCTGTCTCAACTCATCTCAGATCTGCTCAGAGAGACTGGTGTCTAGGGCAGGGCACGTGGTCAACAGCGGGCAGCAGGTTGGAGGCCCACCTGACACTGCCTATTCCATCCCTGGCTTAGGAGGAGTCCGAGCTGTTCCTCCAGCTCAGCCATAGCCAAGATCTTGACTCAGAATGGGGACGAGGGCGAGTGCTCAGACATGCAAACCTGTGGGGCACCTCTCTGTCAACCCTGGGTGCCGTGAGGTTTCCCTCTCTGATCTCAGGTTCCCCTTCTGAATAATGGGGAGTTGGGTACAAAGTTTTTCCCCTGGTCTGTGACTCCCCAAAGGAGAAGAGCTGGAAAGAAAGTTAGAGAATTCTCGGATGCATCTCCATTTCATAGATGAGGAAAACAAACTCCAGATAAGGAAAAAGTGTGGGATTACTGTCCTCCACGAATAGCAGGAGGGGAGGGGAGCTGGCACAGCGTCTCCTTACCAGGAAGGGTTCTGACTACGCAGGTGATGGAATCAGCTCCCCTCTGGCCTAGGTGTTACTTTCTAAGCTTGCTCTTTGTAACAGCACCTGGAAGGGGGGAGGGTGGGTAGGTTTTTGTGTCTGCTTAAAAATAAGCTTTTAAAAAAAAATTGAAATGAAATCCAGACAAGCAAGGCGTTGGTCCAGGAGGAGCTGTGGAGCCGTAGCCCATGTTCAGCGACACGGCCGTGCAGCGGGAGTGGTGATGTGGATTCCCATCCGCATCCTGCGTGCTGAGCTTCTCCAAACACTTCAAACGTGCCCCCCCATCCCCGTTCTCTACCTGAGCATCTGGTTATTTTCAGGTTTTGCTGTTGGAGGTACAGGGAGCTTCCTTCTGTACACACCTTTTTTTTGCCAGTCCTGGGCTTGAGCTCAGGACCTGAGCACCGTCCTTGGACTTTCTCAAGGCTAGAGCTCTATCACTTGAGCTTCAGCACCACTTCCGGCTTTTTTTCTATATGTGGTACCGAGGAATTGAACCCGGGTCTTCATGCATGCTAGGCAAGCACTCTACCACTAGGCCAAACTCCCAGCCCCCTGCACACACCTTTGTATATACATCTTTTGTTTCCCCAAAGAGTCATGCCAAAGGCACCACTGTCCTGAAAGCCCCATCCATAAGCAGAGTCTGCGCAGTCCAGAGAGAGGGGAAGGGATTGATCCAAGACACAAACCAAGATCAGTGGTGGGCTGGCCACCCCAGGCAGGCCTTTGTCCCCAGCGTAGTGTGCCCTCCAGCCCAACAGGGGTTCCCCTGCTCAGACCCCTTCCTTGAGGATGTCTGCTCAGAGATTTTTCTCAACTGGTCTTGTTTTGCAGTAAGGAGGATCCAAGATAGACTCTAGGAGGACCAGTGTTTGTGGTGGAGAGAGAGGAAAGCCGCCGCACTCTCCTGTTTCTAGCCATTTCTTTCCTGAAAGAGGGTCCGGTTTGCACCCGGTCCCTAGGGGTCAGTAGGTGGGGGTGGAGCCATCTGAAGTCTCAGTTCCTCCTTTCACTTCCTGCCTGGTAGTCAAGGGCTGGGGGTTCAGAGTAAGACAGGAGGCCCAGCTGGGGAGGCTAGAGGGGAAAGCCTTACCTCTTTCCTCCTGTCTTTAGAAACTGGTGGCACCTGTCTGGGTCTGGATCCTCTGATATAAAACAGGGCTCCTGAGGGTTCAAGGGAGGGTTGCAGCTTGTACAGTTTGGGCCAGAGAACACTGGCAGAGGATGCGCTGGCACTGGAAGGTTAGAGTTGGACAAGGCCCGCTGCCCCCGGGGCAGGAGAACAGTCAGACTCCCGAGACACTGCAGCCGAGCCCATGGAGGGGGACGTTACCAGACTCCAGGATCCAGAGGGTCCCAGAGCACCGGCGTCGTCCCTAAACGGCAAGGATCTGGGATGCAGCCCTAGACCCAGGATGGTACAGCGACTCCTGGGCAGGCAAATGCCACCAGTCCCAAAATAGCATCATTTTCTTTTCTTCTTGTGCCAGGGCTTGAACTCAGGGCCTGGGCTTCGTCCCTGAGCTGTTTTTTGCTCAAGGCTAGCACTCTACCATTTGAGCCACAGAACTACTTCTGGCTTTTCTGTTTCTATGGTACTTAGGATTCGAGCATGCTAGGCAAGCACTCTACCACGAAGCCACCTTCCGAGTTCCTGGGTGGCATCTTGACCACCAGCTACTCAGATGACTGAAGGCTGGTAGGCTGCAGGACCTTAGGATGGTACCAGGACAGGAAGGGCCTAGGGGCGGGTTTGAGAGGAGAGGAGGGGCTAGCGGCTCCGAGCATCCAGGTTGCAGGGAAGGGGTGGGGGCAGAGGCAAGTCAAGGGGGTGGGGTCAAGGTTAGGGGTGGAGGAGAAAGGGAGGAGCTAGATTAAATGTTCATTGCCATGTGTGTGTGTGTGTGTGTGTGTGTGTGTGTGTGTGTCTATCTGTCTGTCTGTCTGTCTGTCTGTCTGTCTGTCTGTCTATGTGCCGGTCCTGGGGTTTGAACTCAGGGCCTGGGCGCTGTCCGTGAGCCACTGGAACCACAACTCCACTTCGGGCAGACTGCTTTTAACATTCCGCCCCCCATGCCAAGGTTGGAAGCCAGGGCCTCAGCGTGCCTGGCCAGCTCTGCTTCTGGCTCTTGGACTGTGGCTCCATGCGGGACTGGCATCCTCACTGGTGCCCCTGACTACATGCCAACGCCAAATTTGGGGGAAGGATAGGAAGCCCCCCAAGAGCCCTGTCTTCTGAGCTGACCTAACAGTTGTTCCCAGGAGTGGACAGCCTGGCAGTGGGGACCTGCCTGACCCAGGGGACCTGCTGGGACCTCAGCAGCCAAATCCCTCTCTACAGGCTGGAAGGGACCTTTTTTTGGAGTGGGAGCTCAGGCTGGGGAATTACCTGTAAGACTTGAGGCACAGTCTGCAGTGACCCCCGAAGGGTCACTAGGTTTGTGAGAAGGAAGGCTGAGCCTCAGCAGCCTGCACCTCCTCCCCTCCCAGTCTCCCTTGTGACCTCAGGAGCCCAGGCACCCCCTCCCACCCACCCGCATCTGGAGCCTGAGTCACTAGCTGCCTCTCAGGAGACAAAGGCATCTGGGCGCCCTCCCTCCTGTCCCCCTCCTGGTGCTGGCATTTGCTCAGGGGGAGTCCAGCACCCCCAAAATCTGCTGTTTGGGGAAACCGCCTGATGGGGAAAATGGAAGAAGGGAGTTTCGGAATGAGACCCCTGGCGGAGTGGCAAGCTCCATCTTCCGCAGAGGCTCCCAGGAGGCCACGGGGATCTGGGCATTTAATAGCTGGGCACCACTGACTTCTCCCTGCAGCCCTGCCAGAGGTGCTAGCCACCCATCTGACGAGGAAATGCAGTCTGAGAAAGGTTAACACAGTCTCAGTAGAGCCAAAATGGCAACCCAGGTAGTCTGAGTGGAAGAGGCAAGGCAGGGCGCACACCTGGGCAGGGCTGTGGCTCACTCTGAAATCCCCGCTACTCGGGAGGCTGAGATGTGAAGATCACAGTTTGTAGCTAGCCTGGCAGGAAAGCCTGAGAAACTCTTCTCTCCAATTAACGCCCCCCCCCCAAAAAAAAGGAGCCTGAAGTGGAGCTGTGGCTCAAGCCTTGAGCAACACTGCTAAGAGACTGGTTCCAAGACGAAGCTCCAGCACCGCACAGCACACAGGACACTCAGCTCTCAGTGTGAGAGGCTAGGGAGGCATTCTGAGAAGACAAGATGGCCACGGGAAGGCAAGGACCTCCTACAGGTATCGGGGCTTGGGGGGGGATGCTTTCTGAAGTTAGCCTCAAACCTTGCAAGTTCCAGACCCAGCGCCTGGCTCTTTTTGGCTGCGTGCCAATCTCGGCAGGCCTTTTCCCCTCTGTGGGTCTTGGGTTTCTTTCTAGGAAGTTCTAAACTTTCCAGCTCCCAGCTGGGCAGAGACTGGCCACTTACCACCCCCAATGACCCCCACAGGCCTTCTGTGATGGGCACGGCCCCTCGGGACCCAGGCTTCCAGGGCTGAGTTGAGCAGTGGGGGAAGGACACATGTGCAGACCCAGCCAAAGAACACACGCGTGTGCATACACATGCCCACGATTCAGGGAAGGCCCTTACGGGCCTGCTACCGGCCCCACGCAGTGTCTCACTCGTGTCCAGGAACAGCGCGGACACTGCAAGCTCAAGCCGCCAGTGCTGGAGCGGGGGCGGGGCAGGAGCCCTTCAGGCACACAGAGACTCTGCTGGCTCCGCCACCCGCCCGGCGGGGCTCAGTGCAGATGCCAGGGGTTATTTTAAGCCTGGATCAATGGATGATTTTTGGTGACACAGGCTTGGGAGGGGCTGGCAGAAGAGACAAGGGGCGGGCACCCTGAAGCCTCGCTGTGGTCAGCGCCTCCAGGCTCCAGGGCAAAGGTCGGCACCTCAGCTGGGGTGTGCCAGTGCAGGCCACCTTGGCCGGTACCTGGCTGGGCCCCTGGCAGGCCATGGGGCTGCAGCCTTGTCAGGTCCAGGCCCCAGATAGCTGTTTTCAGCTGCGGGCACTGCTTCTCTGCTGGTCCCCTGCTCCCCTGGCCAGACTCTCATCTGGAGAAGGCATTGAGTGTCTGGCACAGACTTGGTAGCTGTGGGCACCTGTGGTAGGTGGCTAAGGAGGGAAGAGAGCTGTGGATGAGGGAGAACTTGTACAGAGACCCTGGGTGAGGGGCGGGCACTCTTAAAGGAACTGCTACCTCTTTTTTTTTTATATTTTTTATTGTAATTAATAGAAGGGTTACATGATATTTGCCAGATAAATGGTGCATTAATTCCCATACATTGATACCCTTTCACATATCTTGGTCCCCATTTCCCTCCCCCCTCCCCCACCCCTCATCTTGTCCCCCCCCCTTCCCTATCCAATTTCAGATAACTACCTCTTTTTATTGATAGGAGGGGAAACACAGACTGAGTAGACTGGAAACCACCATGCCCAGCTCCTTCTCATCTTTCTTAAGGGGACATTCTAGCACTGACCTCAAGCACATAAGATGTTGGACAGAGCTTTTGTCATATTGAAGAGCTAAAAAAAAAAAAAAAAAAAAAAACCCATTCTGAAGCAGCAACGTCTTGTTGTTTATGTAAACTGTGAGTGACCCAAAAGTGCACATAAATTAAAGAAACAGAATTGTGGTGCCATTAAGTCCCAGGAACTGACCTGTCTGTGTTAAAATTAACCAAAACTCCTGTAAATTCAAGGGATGGCATTTGTTTTCTAAAGCCATAAAACTACCCTCAGACAGCTAATTAGGACTCTACTAGCTTTCACTGCCCTGAAGTGTCCCTAACCCCTACCTTATCTCACTCCAATAGCTGATTGCTGTGTTGCTATAAATTTGTGGTCTTTGCCTTTAAAAGCCCTGAAATATTGCAGTTCAGGGCCTCCTCCTAGCTCCCGCTGTATGGGAGTATAGGACAAGGCCGTAGGACAAGGCCGGTGCTAGCCGCCTGAATAAAGCCTTGCTTTTGCATTTTGGAATGTCTGACTCTCGGTGGTCTCTTGGTAGTCGTCCTGAGTCCTGGGCATTACACTGGGAAGGCTGGGGACTGGAATCTGGCTCCTTCCGGGGACAAATGGCAGTCCCTATTGGCAGGACTTTATGGGACTCAGCATGGGTGGGTGCTGAGCAGATGGCTCGCTGCCAGACAGTGGGGACAGGGTGGGCCCAGGAGGGAGTGCGACCCCGGCAGGGGCGGGGACACATTGGCAGATGTTCAGGAGCACGCCCCCACCCCCATCACACGGGAGCAGAGGTCTCTTTAATCTTGGTGCCCGGAACTGTGGAGGAGGGGTGTGGAACCCGCAAAGTGAACGTCTGAGGGTGGGAGGGTGGTCAGGATGTCAGGAGCCTTTTCCAGTAAAACTCCTAAAAAAACAAAAGTGCTTCAGAAAAAAAGCACCGTCACTGCTAGGCACCAATGGCGGCTCACGCCTGTCAGCCTCGCTGCTCAAGAGGCTGAGATCTCGGAATAAAGGTTCAACACCAGCTAGGGCAGGAAAAAGCTGTAAGTGGAGTCGTGGCTCAAATGGTAGAGCATAAGCCTTGAGCAGAAAAAAATCCCCTAAGAGACAGCATTTAGGCCCCGAATTCAAGGCTTAGTATTTGGCACACACACAAAATAACGAAGGAAAAAAAGTTGAAGGATAGCAAAAAGCCAAATCCAGATATTAAACAGAAGTAAAGTTGCAGGCACTCGTGGCTCATACCTGTAATGCTAGTTACTCATGATGTGAGGGTCATGGTCTTGATCAGGCAGACAGGTCCAGGAGACTTTTATCTTCAATTAATCACCAGAAAGCTAGAAGTGGGGCTGGGAGTTTGGCCTAGTGGTAGAGTGCTTGCCTAGCATGCACAAAGACCCGGGTTTGATTCCTTGGTACCACATGCTTAGAAAAAGCCGGAAGTGGTGCTGAGGCTCAAGTGGTAGAGTTTTAGCCTTGAGAAAAATCCAAGGACAGTGCTCAGGCCCTGAGCTCAAGCCCAGGACTGGAAAAAAAAGAAAGAAAGAAAGCTAGAAGTGGCGCTGTGGCTAAAAGTGGCTCACAGTGGTACAGCGCTAGCCTTGAGTGAAAAAGCTCAGGGACAGTACCCAGGCCCTGAACTCAAGGTCCCCCCCCCCCCGCAAGGAAAGAAATAAAACAACCTCCCCCCAGAAAGAAAGCGTATCATATTTTAATGTGATAGGATAAAAGTAATCTTTCTTTCTTCCTTCCTTTATTCGTCTGCATTTTTTCTTCTAAAATTGCAAAGGAGAGAATCTTAATGGCGGTGCGATTGTCTGGTCTGCATGGCAGTGCGTGTATGTGTGTGTGCACACATGTGAGCAGACAGGTGTGAGTGTGCTCGTGAGGTGGAGAGGGCGGGCTATCTTTAGCCAGGACCGGGAGATCACCTCCTTCCTGTTCTGACCCACTAATACCTGAAATTAGCCTGCCAGTCTTTCATCTCAGAAGGACTCGATCCTTCTTAAAATGTAAATCCTTTGTGTCCCCCCTCCCTCCTTTTACGAGTTGATCCCAGGAACCAAGAAAAGAGGCGACCGAGAAAGGACCGGAAAGAGCTGTAGAATGTCAGCTTCCTCGTGTTCCAGGAATTAGAAATTAGCTTCATTCACTCATTCTGGCTGTGCGATGCTGGGGACGAGGGGGCAGGCGTGCCATGCGTGTCTCCTAGCGCTGTCTTCCTGGCATCCCGCGCCCTCCTGAAGGAGCAGATTATCGCTCTGCTCTCCACAAGGAGACAAGATCTCCTTACGTTCTTAACCTTGTATGCTGGTGCCTGGGGCTGGTGTCTAGTGCCTGCCTGGAATCCTGGAGGAGGGAGGTTTGAAGCCAGCCTGGAGGGACAAGCTCAGGAGGCTCAAAAGAGTCCTGGGCTTGGGCTCAGGGCCTGAGCACTGTCCTTGGAGTTTCTCAAGGCCGGAGCTCTAACACTTGAGCCTCAGCACCACTTCTGGCTTTTTTCCATGTATGCGGAACCGAGGAATCGAACCCGGGTCTTGGTGCGTGCTAGGCAAGCGCTCTACCCTAGGCCACACTCCGGGCCCTCGCCCGGGAGGCTCTGGCGGCAGCTGGGGCCCAGCTTCCCAGGAGGCTGAGAGCTGAGGGTTGGCTCCAGGCCGGACCAGGCAGGACCGCCGGGCTCAGCCCTAGTTAACCACCAGAAAACCGGACGCGGGGGGCGAGAAGGAGTCCGGGGACGGGGCTGAGCTCCAGCCCGGCAGGAGGAGGTAGACGGGCGTGCGGGCCGCGCCTGGGCGCCCACCCCGCTCTCCAGGGAGCCGGGCCCGCAGGCCAGGGCCACGCTCAGCTCTGGAGCCGACTGACGGTGACAGGGGAAACTGAGTCAGGACGCAGCGAGGCCCCGCAGCCGGGTAGACTCCGCTCCGCGCCACGGGCCGTCCCCACCCGGGGCGGGAGGGGGCCGGTCACTGGGGCCGGGGCGATCGGCGGAGGGCTGGGCGGCGGGGAGGGGGCGGGCCGCGGGGCGGAGGGGGCGGCCACGCCGGGGTCCGCTCAGCCCGCCTCTGTCCGCGCGTGCGAGGCCGGGAAGAGTCCGTCGCGGGCCCCGATGTCCGAGGCAAAAGTCTCTGGGGCCGGACGCGGAGCCTCCCGGGGCGCCCGGGCCCCTCAAGGGCTTCGGGGAGGCTCGGGGGCCCCCGTGCGCCCCGCCCCGCCCTCCCCTCGCGGCGGCCGCGCTCCTCCTCCGGCTCCGCCGCGCGCCCGCCCTCCGCCCGCTCCCCTCGCTCGCTCCCCCGCCCGCCCGCCCGCCGGAGCCCGCGCCGAGCCCGCGCCCGAGCCCGAGCCGGAGCCAGAGCGCGGGCAGCGCGGAGCGGGCGGCGGGAAGGCAGCGGGGTCCGGCGGGCCGCTTCCCCGGCGCAGCCCCCGCCAGGCCCGGGGACCCGCGCCTCGCCGGGCCGCAGAGGAGCCCGGAGGCGCGCGCGGGCGGAGACGATCCCGGGTCCGAGGTGAGCCCCGGAGGAGGACGCGCTCGCCGGAGGTCCCGCTCCGCGGACCGACCGCGCGCCGAGCCCGCGGGGGTTCTGGGGTCCCCGAGGACGCGGGGATCGCGGGCCGCGCCATCGCCGCGGGAGCCGGGGAACCGGGCCGGAGGGAGCCGCGCGGCGCCCGGCCATGCGCGGGGCCCAGTAGCGGGCGGCGCGGGGGCCCATGGCGCGGGCTGGGGCGCCGGGACTGCGGGGCGGCCGCCTGCCGCCCGGACCCCGGCTCCGGCTCGCGCTGCGGCTGCTGCTGCCGCTGCTGCTGGCGGCGCCGCCGTCGGGCCGCGCGGGGGCCCCCGAGGCTCCGGGGACGGCGGCCCCGGCGGGGGGCGACCGCTGCCGCGGCTACTACGACGTGATGGGCCAGTGGGACCCGCCCTTCAACTGCAGCTCGGGCGCCTACAGCTTCTGCTGCGGCACGTGCGGCTACCGCTTCTGCTGCCACGACGGCCCGCGGCGCCTCGACCAGAGCCGCTGCTCCAACTACGACACGCCGGCCTGGGTGCAGACCGGCCGGCCGCCCGCCCGCGCCCGCGACCCCGCGGCGCCCCGGGACCCGGGCCGGGAGCGCAGCCACACGGCCGTCTACGCGGTGTGCGGCGTCGCCGCGCTGCTCGTGCTGGCCGGCATCGGGGTGCGCCTGGGCCTGGAGAGAGCGCACAGCCCGCGCGCGCGGCGCACGGTGACCAGGTGAGCGCGCCGCCCGCCGCCCGCCGCCCTCCCCGCTCCCCTCCCGGCGGCGGCCCCGCTCCTGGAACCTTCCTCGGGAGACACCGGACACCGCGCAGTCTCCCCTTGACCTTCCGGGCTGGGCTGGGCGCCGGCCACCCCCCCCCACTTGCTCCAGGCTCCATGGAGAGGGCACAAGGTCGGCGCCCGCGGAGGCCCCGTGTCCTGGGAAGACGCGCGGTTCTCGGCTTTCTCCACTCTTGCTTCTCATTTTCCCTTCCTCCCGCCTCTCCCCCCCATCTCCCTCCTCTGCTGTGACTCAGCCCTGACCTTCCTTCCCTGGGGTTCCGAAGCCCACGCCATAGCCCCCCGGTGAAGTCAGGGCGTCAGTCCCCTGCTGGGATGGGGAGTGAGGTGTAGAGGAGCGGATCTGAGTGTTTTGCACGTCTGGCCAGGTGCTAGGTGGGTTCTGAGCTGGCTGTGATGTGGGCTCCTCAGGACCCAAGTCCCCTTCCCTAGCTGAGCGGGAGCACCGGCTGGCCATCTGCATCCTGGTACTGGAACCACATCACCCACTCATTCCCCCCCCACGCCCCAGCACCTTCCATGGCCTACCAGGGGCTTCCACGCACAGCCCTGCTCCTCTGGGCACGTGAACTTCCGTGGCTGGACATGCAACAGGCTGACATTTAGCGGTGGCAGTAGTGGGCCTAATGGGTCTTTCTCCTCCTGGGCCAAGTGGTGGGGGCAGGAGGGCTTTCCTGCTTCAAAGATCCATCACAAAGGTAGCCAGGAACCAGGCTCATGATTGTAATTACAGAGATCCAGGGGCCTAGGACCGGAGGATCGAGGTTCAAAGCCAGCCTGGGCAGACAAATCTAAGAGACTCTTACCTCTAACAAAGAAAAGCTGTAAGGGAGATGTAGATCAAGTGATAGAGTGCCAGTCTTCAGTTCAAAAGATAATAAAAGCCTGGAGTTCCATTTTTGATTGAGCCTCAGTACTTCTGAGTGCACACACACACACACACACACACACACACTCAGCTCAACCTAAGCAGCTGGATAGCAGCGTGAAGACTGAGACTCTGGTATCCATCCTGTGTATCTGTGCTGCTTCTGCCAGTGGAGTCAAGCTGGGGTCCTTGATGCTGCAGGGATAGAAGCTCTGCCTCCAGCTTTTGTGGGGAAGGGGGTGGTAGGGCTTTCTTGATGCCATGTTCACCTGTCACATCTATTTTCTTTTTATTTTGTCCATTGTGGGGCTTGAACTCAGGGCCTCAGCTCTTTTGCTCAAGGCTGGAGCTCTGCTGTTTCAGCCACAGGGATTCTTCCAGTTTTCTGGTGGTTCATTGGAGAAAAGACTCTCACAGACTTCCCTACCTGGGCCAGCTTTGGACCACGTTCTCAGATCTCAGCCTCCTAAGTAGCTAGGATTATGGACGGGAGCCACCATGCCTGTGCTCTTTTGGGGAAGGTCTGGAACAGGACGTGGGGTCGTGGTATGTGTGGGGGGGGATGGAGGGGCAGGCCACGTTATGAGAGCTGGGTGAGGGGCGCTGGCTCAGATGACACCACAGAGGCGAGCCACTGAGTGGATGGTAAAGCAGGAAGGGCGTAGACACTCTCAGACCCTGCCACTCCACAGCCAGCCCTTGGCCATCCCCCGGTGTCCTTTAGGACACCTCTTCATGAATCATGCATAGTCCCAGCCCCAGAAGGAGGGTCAGGCCAAGTGGGAGAAAATCATGGGTTCTGGGTGGCGCAGGCAGCTGGGCTGAAGGCTGGGTTGGCTGTCTGTAGGGAAGGCTCATCAGACACTGTCACAGCTGGGTGGGGGCTGGGTGTACTGGGTACCCAGGGAGGTGGCTGCCCAAGGTCACACAGCCTTTGGGTACTGGGCTGTCACCAGGATAGCTCCTGGCTTGTCTCCTTCCTTCTGTCTTTCCTTGTCTTCCTGCCCGTTCTGGCAGCGAGGCCCAGAGCTGCAGATGGGCAGGTCACAAGCCCCCCCCCTCCCCAGGGGGGACATTACAGGCAGAGGAGGGATACGGGCGGTGGTGAAGTGGGGGGTCTTACAGAAGATTAGATGGCTTTGTCCCACTGACTAAATTTGCAGACTGCTTCATCAAGATGGGCACCGTCTCTGTGAGAGCTCAGAGACGCTGAGGGAACGGACGGGGGCCACACACTGACCCTGACAACTAGGGCTGGCCTTGTTTTTTTCTTTTTTGTGCTAGTCCTGGGGCTTGAACTCAGAGCTTGAGTGTTGTCTTTGAGCTGCTTTGCTGAAGGCTTCTGCTCTATCACTTGATCTACAGCTCCACTTCAGTTAAAAAAAAAAAATTAAGCTGGGTGCCGGTGGCTCATGCCTGTAATCCTAGCTACTCAGGAGGCTGAGATCTGAGGGTTGTAGTTTGAAGCCAGCCCCGGCAAGGAAGTCCATGAGACTCTTATCTCCAATAAAGTACCCAGAAAAAGCTGGAAGTGGTATTGTAGCTCAAGTGGCAGCCTTGAGCATGGAGAGGTTCAGGGACAGTGTCTAGGTCCTGAGTTTGAGTCCCAGGTCTGGCAAAAAAATTTAACTTATTATTATAATCATATATGGGTGATATACAGCGGGGTTAGTTAATAAATCAGGTAAGGAATAAATTTCTTTTGGACAACGTCACGGTATCATCCCTTCCCAGCTCTCTCCCACTCTCCCCCGCCATTCCCACCTATCAATTTTATGGTTCATTTTCAACATTGTGTTTAGTGATACCACTGCTGCATTGTCCTTCCATTTCTCTGCCCCCCACCTCCTTAAAGCTTTTTCGTAGTTTTGGAAATAAGAGCCTCACAGACTTCCCTGCTCAGGGCTGGCTTTGAACTGCATGGCACAGATCTCAGCCTCCTGAGAGACGAGGAGGACAGACTAGCGGGTGTGAGCCACTGGTGCCGGGCTGGGTTTGGTCTTTGGGGAGGCAGGAGGTTGAGGGAATTTGTCTTCACTATCCACACAGGACGCTGACTGAACTTCTGAAGCAGCCGGACCCCCAGGAACCACTGCCTCCGCCTCTAGGCCCGCCCTTAGGTAGCTGTGTCCAGGTCCAAATGGTTGATGGCCTCCCTCGGGGGTCCCCCCACAACAGCACAGGTGAGTCAGCCAGAGGCGGGTATCAGGCCGCTTACAACAGAGCATGAGCTACATGGAAGGAGGTGTCAGAGCGCACGCTGGTTGGGGAGTGGAGGCTCTGAGCCTCCCCAGGGCAAGGAACAGCCTGTCTCCCCAAGTGTGTGCATGGGGGCCGGGCCAGCCAGCCATCCCCCTGATGGAGAGGGGGTCTCAGGGTTTCGGATTCAAAGTCTAGATCCAGGATTTGCTGTCCAGGGCTGTGCTCGTACCCCGGAGCCTGGCTTCGTCTTGGTCTCGCTGGGGAAGCACCGCTTGACCGCCCCCTCCCACAGTCCCTGCGGGGAGCAGTTTCTGGGACTGCCTGGCCCAGGCCTAATGTGCTGGCAAGCCACACGTTGGGGCAGCACCTTCAGGGCCGGCTGCCATTGTTCCTGGTTTTCTGAGCCAGGTCCTGGACCTTGTGCGGGAAGACGGGATCTGCTCTGCCTCAGCTGGAGAGCATCCCACCAGTTCCCACTGAGCTGGGGCGGCAGGAGGGGTTCGTGGTCAGTCTGCTCCTCCTCCTCCTCCTCCTCCCCCCGCTTGCCCCTCTAGACAAGAAACGCCTCAACAGTGCTCCGCTGGGGCCCCCGCGCGGACCTCGTTTGCAGGGCGGGGGCAGCGTGACCTTGCAGCCCGACTACGCCAAGTTCGCCACCCTCAAGGCCGCAGCGCTCAAGGCCGTAGGTGAGTGGCGCTCGGGCCGCCCGGGCTGGGGGAACCCGAGCTCCGGGTCCGCGGAGCCCAGGGGCTGTGGGCGGAGCCCCGGGGCGCCACGCCCACCGGGTCAGCCAATCCGCGCCCAGGGCGCCACCCCGCAGCCAATGGGCGTGCGGGACCGGCGGGGGCCCTGGGCCCCGGCGCCCCGCGCACCCTGAGCGGGGCCGCCGCGCCCTGTCCCCGCAGAGGCCGCCCCTCAGGACTTCTACCCGCGCTTCCCCGCCGCCGAGCCTGCCCCGCGGACCCTCCCGGCGCGGGCCCCGCGGGCGCCGGAGGACTTGCCCGCCCTGCTCGACGCCTGCCCCTGGGCCCCGCCGAGCTACCCGCCTCCCGCTCCCTCCGGCCCCTACGCGGCCTGGAGCGCCGGCCGGCCCGCCCGATCGGCTCCCCGCGGCCGCTTGGCCCCGGCCTCCCCGGCGCCGCGGCGGCCCGGCCACGCGCCCCGGCGGCAGCTCAGCGTGGAGAAGCTCGCCGAGGCCTTCGGCGCGCAGCCCCCCAGCCTCTACGGCGGCGCGGGCCGCGGGCCGCGGCACCTGAGTACCAACAGCAAAACCGAGGTCACCGTGTGAAGCCGGGCGGGCTCCCCCGACGGCCGGCCGGAGCGGCGGCCCCGGGTGGAACCTGCGGCTTTGGAGTGCGCAGGGTTGAGGGACCCGTCGGGGGGACCAGTGTCCTCGGCTGGGGTGGCAGCCATTGGGCTCCTCTGTAAATAAACCTGTACTGCGGCTCCTGCCCGAGGCATCGATGGCGGCTCCGGTCATGGGCTAGACAGACGGCAGTGCGGGCCGAGGGCGCAGCGTGGGCAGGAGCAGAGGGTCACACCCGCTGGGTGCCAAGGAGAAGTGGCTGGGGAGGGAGGCCAAGGCTGAATGCCAGGCCTAATGCTCTCACCGGGGAGCCACGGAGGGGCACAGCCATCGTAAGGTATGGGCACTGGCGAGAGAGGACTGAGCTCTGGGAGCTGCTCGTATGCTCCGAGGGGGGCTGAGCTGGCCACGCTGGGCGAGTTGGCCGAGCCTGGATGATCCTTGCTGACAGCCTGGCCCAGGGCCGGCTCCTGGCCTGCGGGCGGCTTGGCCACCCTGGCCCAGAGCCACCCCCCTAACGCGTGCGGGCCATGTGGACATCTGGTGCTCAGAATAGAGGTGCTGCTCTGGGTGAGAATGATGGAGATGCTGGGGGAGCCAGGCAGACCCCTCCCTCAGGGCACTCACCGCACATGCCCAGTACTGTCTGTCCCTGCCTGCCAGGAGGGCTCCCTGGCTGCGGCCCAGGACATTGCCAGCAGCCCGTGTGTCTTTCCCAGTTCTCTGTTCCAGGTACTGACTGGCCTGTTTGTGTAGGGGAGGAGCAGGTCAGAAGCAAGTCACCTGGTTGGGTGTTTTCCTGAGGTGGTACCCTATTCTAACAAGTACCATTTGGTGCCTTCTTAGTCCTCACAAGAGCTCACGGGGCTGTGCCTTTAGATATGGAAGCGGACTCTAGGTGGGCTTCCTCCTGCACTGTGGTCTCCTTTTGCTGTCTGGGCTGCCCTGAGGACCTGACACACCCAGTAGGGTCTCAGTCCATCTCCTGCTGGAAGGTCCATGTCGACTACTGAAAAAACCAGGGCCTCCAGGGCTTGTGGGAAAGAGCCCTCTCCCACCACCACCCTAAAGCTCACAGCTGTTCAGATCCATGGGAAGGGAGTAGGTACTGAGTCATGGCGCTTGCTGTAACGCCCAAAAAAATCCAGTTCTTAGGCACACAGACCACCCACTAGGTGACTGGCCCTGGTTGGGCTGGGAGGTAGCTACAATCTCTAATCTCTGCTTACGCTTAGCCCCAAGATACCTGGGTCTCCCCTAGGCCCTGGCTTAGGCTAAGGATAGGGGCCACTAATGAAAATGCTGAGGTAGCCATGGCACAACTTGGGCCGCTCCACTCCGGGCAGTGTGGCCAGTGCTTCTTGTCCAGGTGAACAGGGCTCAGGCCTGGATGTGCAATTCAACATGAGGTTCATTCCCAAGGGCCATACACTCCTTTTAACCCATAGGTATGGGCCTCTCACCAGCATCACAGAGTACCTGCTGTCTACCAGTCCTCAAGCACATAACATCATCCACACCTACACCTGGCCTACAAGCCTATGGGACTAGTCAAAGGCAGTCCTGCACATCTGGAAATGAAGGCGGCCAGAGCCACCCAGGGTAACCCAGCTGGGACCTAGACTTGGGTTTGAGGGTTTTGGCCTGCAGGGAAGGGGAAGGCGTGATTTACCTGAGGGCAGGTGCTCATGCCTGCAATCCCAGCTACTCAGGCTGACACCAGAGGATCATGGTTTTGAAGGTAGCCCAGGCAGCGAAGTCTGTGACTCTTATCGCCAATGAAAACTGGAAGTGGAGCTGTGGCTTAAGTGGTAAAGCACTAGCCTTGAGCACAAGTTCAGACCTGAGGTCAAGCCCTAGGCCAGCACACACACCAGTGACCCACCCAATGAAGAGGTCTAGCACCCCAAATCCCAAACAACTGTTACTGTCAGCCAACCTGCCAGCTCACTCCAGGGAACATGTTCCCATGTACTGTGCCCTTTGACTGAGCGGGTCCTTCCTGCATCCGTGGAGTGTCTGCTGGCACTGGGAGGGCCAGGCTCACTGGGGTGCCAAGACCTGTTACACTAAAGCCACTCAGCTCTAGCCAAGGTCTGCAGCCAACTGAGCAGTCACACTTTGTGTTGGGTGGAACCAATCTGTTTATTGAGTAACCTACGTCCAGAACATGGTGAATGACTCAACATCAGGGAAGCCACAGGTGCACCCTTTCCAATGGAAGACCACCCCTGACTGCTAAAGAAAAGGCACAGCGTACACACACACGCACACACACACACACTCGACACCAGGGCTGCACGGCCCTGTGGGCAGAGGTCATAAATTAATGATAGTGGGGGCGGGCATGAGATGGAAAGCAGGCCTGTGGGGGGGGGGGTTAAGGATGAGGGGGCCCTACTGTATGCATTCTGGTTGTGCTGCCCACCCTCTGTTCTGCCCCAACCTCCTGAAGGGTCAGGAAAACACGGGGAGGGTCCCCTTTGGTCTTTTGGGAGCTCCTGGAGAGGCACTGTCTTCCAGGAGGCTGAGCCAGGGGATCCAGAAAAGGCGGACTACTTTTCCTCCCGGGATCCCCCTCACAGCAAGGAAGTGGGCTCCTGCTGTCCACCCTGAAAAGGGGCTCGTGAGGGTGGGCCTGGCATTGGGCTTGGGCACCGGCTTATTTACAGGACAAAGATTAGGGATAAAAATATACTGTGGAGGTAGGAGTTCAGGGGTGGGGGGGGCACTGAGGAACCAATCTGGAGACTTGCCCCCAGGCCCAATGGGTGGCTTCATTCTGCCCAGGCCCCTCGGTGGGGAGTGGGAAGAAACAGGACAATGAAATAAGATACCATTTATTTTTTAAAAAATTAAAAAATAATGCCAACATTATTTCAACCACCCCTAGGTGTGCCCTGCCTCCCACCCACCTCCTGGGGGCCGGGCCCCCCTTCCCCTGGCTGATCCGGGGAATGATGAGAAACAATGAAGTGGCTTTAGTCAGGCACAGGGGAGAGAAATAAAGATGCCACAGCAACTCTGCCCTGCATCACGGCAGACGCAAGCACACGTATATAAAAACATTCGTATAAAAAGGGGAAGGGGCATGCCGGGCAAGGCCCTCCCAGAGAAAACATGGTAAAAAATGAAGCAGAGGACACTGAGGGAGTCTCTGGAGGGCTGGAGGCAGGAGTTCACCACCCCCACTCCGGCCCCGGTCTTTCCTCTCAGCACCCCAGGGCCAGGAGCATGGGCGTCTACGGACAGCAACTTTTAAGGGGTTCCGCCCATGGGCACCCTGGCACGAGATGCTCCAAAGCCTCGACAGGCGGGGGACTTCTCAGACAAGGCTCTGTACCCCGAAGCTCTCTACAGAGGGAGACAGAGGGAAGGCCCTGGGGCCAGGATGGAGGGGAGAAGGTGAAGGGCAGATGGGCCAACCGGGCAGTCAGGAGGCGGCGATGGCAGTGCCACCCCCGAGCTTGACAATCATCTGCTGGCAGTCACCGGAGGAGCGCCGGTCGCCCACCTTCTCCAGAGTTCGGGCAGCCTCAGCCAGCAGCACCGCCCGCTGGCCGGGGGACGAGAGGAAGGAGAGAGGAAGATGGCGACAGGCCAGCAGGATGGCGGTGGCTCGCTCCCTCTGTCCAGGCCAGGTGTCCACCTCTCCTGCGGGGATGAGACGACACAGCTGTGGTCCCATTTATTCTGCTGCCTTCCCCAGCCCCAAGCCCCACTCCGTGTACCTCCCACACGGGGGACGAACGGCCACTCAGCCCCCACCCACTCTGCAGCCCAGAGAGGCGAGGCCCTGTCACGCTGGGCGGGGCCCCCCCTCAGGCACTCACCGTGCTTGGTGCTCTGGGGGCTCCTCCGCCGCAGGCTGTGCTCCAGCAGCTGGTGGGTGCGGGTGGGGCTGGCTCCAGCCATCAGGCGCACAGTGGCTTCATGCAGGAACACCTGGGGGCACAGGGGAGCCGTCAGACCCGGGGTCCTGGCCGTCATCTCCCCGGTGGTACCGCTCTGAGCCGTGCCACTTGCCACCCAGTGAGGCCTTCCTCACCAACTTGAAACCAAGCACAGGCCGGGTGGCAGAGGCGGGGACAAGATGGGGAGATGAGCATGTGGCAAGGCACCGTGCTGGAGAAACGTGGTCTGGGTGTGTGAAGCCTCGGGTCCCCGGACAGAGGGACAGGGGAAGTAGGACCAGGGAAAAAGGATGGCTAAGCTGCTAATTTCACCATCTCCTTCCCTTCTGCTTCTTCACCAAAGAATAGAGCCAGAGGTTTCCAGGGGTGGCTCTTGGGTAAGAAGGAAGCAGTTGAGGGTGGAGGGCCAGGTCTACGTCTGAGTTTGTTTTGTGCCAGACCTGGGGCTGAAACTCAGGGCCTACGTGCCATTCCTGAGCTTTGCTCAAGGCTAGTGCTCTACCACTTGAGCCACAACCCCAATTCTAGCTTTTTGGGGCAGTTTATTACATATAGGAACGTCATAGTTTCCTGCTAGGACTGGCTTTGAACGGTGATCCTCAGCTCTCAGCTAGGATTACAGGCGTGAGCCACTGTGCCCGGCAATACTTGTTTTTGTTTATTTATTTTCTGTTTTCCCCGGTGATGTCCGTCTCCTCTGCTGCACACAGTGGCTGGTGGTGAGTGTGCTCTTGCACCCCGGCAGCGTGACCTGGCGAGTATGTCGCTGCATCCCTGCAGCACGCGCCAGTGAGTGTCCACACAGACAGCCTGACCTGGTGGGTGAACCCGTGTGCTCTACAGTGAGGTCATGACCCCTCACGTACCACAGCCACTTACCACCCTCCCACTTACGGATCTTCTCACTCAGATATTTAGAGAGCATTTCAGGCAAAAATATAATGATTTCAACTCAAGGAAATAAACGGTTGAGACGAGGGAAATTCTGATTATGACACTATCCATAATATACACGTATTGAAATGTCACGTGATAGCCTGCAACTACATCCAACCATGTGTCAAACAAAACGAATGCATTTTAAAAACGCTTCGCCTAAGAATGGTTAGTGCATGCCTGTAGTCCAAACCACTGAGGCTGAGGGTGGAGGGCTGCCTTGGTCCAGGAATCTGAGGCCAGCCCGGGCAGCGTATGGACCTTCGCTCAAACGTCCAGAACATGTCTGCTACATTACTCTAGTAATGAACTCAGCGGAGAAATGACATGGGTCCAGAAAGACCAGCTGCACACTTAGTGATCTAAGACCCTCTAGCATTGCCAAAGGGATGCTTGCTGAAGTCCCTAAGCCGCCAGGAAAAGGAATGGACAGAGTAATTCTGTCCTTACTCTTCTGGTTATGAAAGCCAGAGGTGTTCCCCTGTGGGGAGGGCTAGGTGCTCCCTCGCTGCTCCCTGCCTTCTTGAGCTCCAGTGCTCTCCTCCAGCGGGGAAGGGGGCAGTGTGGCTCCGGGTTGTCCCTTTCAGGCCCACAGTGTTGGCTGTCCTGTGCCATATCCCAGAGGTTGGCAGATCCCAGGTACTCAAAAGTGTGCTGACCAAAGGGACTCGTGGCATCCACTAAGTGGGCTCAGCAGGTGCCTGATGGCCGCCAAGGGCCGGCTCCACAGACCCAGCCTGCCTACCTCATCCGCCTGCTCCGTCTCACCTTGCGGTACGCTGGGCGGAAGCTGTGTGCCAGCCTGCGCAGGCTGCCGAGGTCCCGCTGGAAGCCAGCCAACTCCGCACAGGAAGCATGGTAGGTCTCACCTAGGGCCTGGCTGGCACCTGTCTGCTTTTGCCAGAGTGTTGTTCGCAGAGACAGCAGTAGATCACAGGCAAGCAACTGGATCACCTGTGGGGCAGGCCACGAGAGAGGAGATGGGTGACTGGCTGAGCCCCCAGCAGGAATCCCAGCCACTCCAGGGCAGGTGCAGAAGCCACAGCTTGATGACACTCAACAGTGGTCCCTTCCATGCCGCAGGAGTGGGTCATCAACCCCTCCGCAGGTGAGACGGCGGGGAGACAGCAGTCAGGTCTGGGGGCCAGGGGTCCTTACGGCCGACCTGGAGCCAGCCTCCAGAACAACCAAAGGTGTGCTGTAGTGGCTGCAGAGCCTACAAGGACAGAGTGGCTGGAGGAAGGGGAGCAGGAAACTGGGGCGCTTCACGGTGGTTCAGGACTGGGGGTGGATCTGGGTCCTTATTTTTCCTACATACTAGCTATATGACCCTGGCACATGACCTGATTTTTCTAAGCCTTAGTTTCCTCACCCATAAAACAGGGATGGCGACACAGGGTTGTTGGGGGCATTGTGTGTGATGGCACTGGGCTCCATGCATCGGGCAGATCATCCACAACGCCTGCCTGGCACTCCACAGCACCATGCGTCATGCACCGTATCACAGGCACATGGATGAGGGCCCCTCTTATACGAGGCCTGCGATTTGCATGGTGTGGGTTCTAGCAGAGCTCCCCCGGGGCACAGGAGCTGCAGGCCTGGGCTGGCTTCTGCTCTCAGGTCACCAGGCTCTTCTCGGTTCATTGTTGCCCCTCAGCGCTCCAACCCCCAGGGGTGGCATTCACCTTTCCACTCCCAAGGTGGGGTCTCATGAACACACACCATATCCAAGGAGACCAATGGCAAGCCCGGCAGACGCTCTCTATCCTGCCATTGTCTCAGGTCCTCCATGCCACGCCTGTCCTTACAGGGCTGACAGACTGTCCTGGCTTCACCCCAGGGCCCAGGTCCACTGACAACTTTGGCCTTTGGGATTAAAGCCCAGTGAGCGGCCAGGAGTGGGACCATCCAGGAGGCTCCTCGCTGCTCTGTCTCGAGTCAGACACCACACATTCCCAGGGGAAGGCTCCCTTTCCTCCGTGGACAGCTCCAGGGGCCCCCTCTAGTAAGGCTTCTCTCTCTCCAAATGACCAGGCCTTGGTCAGCACATGCGTGGAGGCTCTCGAGGGTTGGGCAGGCCTCTGGGATGCACTGTGGAAACATTGCATAGGTACTGCCAGAACATGCAATGCAACTACAATGCACCACAGCTGCCCACCAGGAATGTGTGGCTGCCCGTGGAAGTGCCAGGGCCATCAGCAGCTCAGAGTGCTCATGCCTGAGGACAGGGTGTGGGGCCTAAGAGCTGTGCCAGCTCCCGGCCTCAGAGGAGCAGCTCTGGCTGTGTAGCTCACCCGGGGATTTACAGCCACTAGCTGGCAGGATCTGGGGTTCAGGGACTTGCTCTTGGGTCACAAAGGATGTCTGCTGTCAACAAAACCCTTACCACTTGAGCCACAGGACCACTTCTGGCTTTTTCTGTGTATGTGGTACTGAGGAATTGAACCCAGGGCTTCATGCATGCTGGGCAAGCACTCTACTGCTAAGCCACCTTACCAGCCAACCAGTGTGCTTCCTCTAAGACAGCACACAGTGCACATGCGTACGGTAGGTGAGCTCTTACAGACCAGAGTTGGGTGCCTCTGGAGGGGCTACCTGGGCTCTCACTCACGTGGTTGAGGGTGGGGTCGGAGGCGGCTTCGCTGACGTTGAGGCTGTTCCACAGGTGGCCACTGGCCCTTTCACAATGACAGAAGGCATTCTGATGCCCATCTGCTTTCCCAGACACCGAGGCATGCATGGCTCTGCAGGTGTACAAGACTGCCTTCACCAGCGGGCTTCTGCAGAGGAGAGAGAGGCGGAGGCAGCTCAGAGCGCGGCGGAGGCGAGAGGCCAAGCGGCACCCGGGTCCCAGGTGGAGAAGCTGAGATGTGATTACCACACACGGCAGGCACATGGTTCTGTCGTGGCAGTGCCGAGGGTGGTTCTGGTGGCCTGTCACACTGATTCCTAGCTAGGTTCTGGTTTAACCATCAGGACTGTCACTAAGAAGCTGCTTGAAATGAGAATTCAACCAATTCATATCTTATTTCCTCTGTATAAAAGTGGTCACCAAGGCACCACCCTAGCTATGGTGACAGAAGGTGCAGGCTGCTGCTGTGGTTTGGGCAGGAAATGTTCCTGTGGTCTCTGTGTTGAGGGCCTGGTCCCCAAGGCCATGTTGCGGGGGTGCCCTGGGGAAGTATTGTATCACGATGGCTCTAACAATCAAGGGCTAATTCACCGAGAGTCACAATCTGGCATGACTGGGGGGTGATGGGCACTAGACCACAAGGCTTGGAACAGGTAGGTCTCAGTATTTTGGCCCAGCCCCTTCCTGCCTGTCTCTCTCTGCTCCACCACCAGGGCCCTGCGAGGATGTCCTGCCTTACCAGGGTCTATGAGCAACAAAGCCAAGGGACCATGGACTGAAACCTCTGAAACTGAACCCAAATGGAAACTCATCAGACCTTTGAGGGGTGGGGCCCGGCTCAAGCCTGTAATCCTAGTTACTCAGGAAGCTGAAATCGAATAAGCTACTCTAAAAAACTGGAAGTAGTACTGTGGTGGAGAGATAGCCTTGAGCACAGATAGGCTCAGGGACAACACCCAGGTCCCGAGTTCAAGTGCTAGAAGAACTAGTGAAGAAAATGGCAACAAGAACATTTGAGGCTCTTTTTCTTTTCATCAGTACTGGGGCACATTTAATCAACTTCTTGCTGGTTAACTGTAGTCAGGAGTCTCATGGACCGTCCTGGCTGGGCCCTGACTCATGATTCTTAGATCACCACCTCCTGAGTCGCTAGGATTACAGGGATGAGCCTCTGCGCCCAGCTTTTGTAAGAGCAACACAAGCCGACGAAAACAGCCCATTATTTGTTCTCTAGAGACCACTCTTCCAGAAGTCCTGCGTTAACTGTTTGGCGGAAGTCAGTAGACTGGGGAAAGGACAGGGAATGAGGCTGGGTCACAGGCTTCCCACCCCACCACTTCCTGAGGAGCAGGAACCACATGTAACTAACTGCACCCCAGGGCGGGAGCCCACTGAGCATCCGGCTGTCAGCTGTGGCTATGCAGCTTTACACCATCTTGGGAGGCATCCGCAGGGGGGATGCTAAGGAGGGCTGGGGCAGGGGAGCTGCTGGCTCAACAGGGGACTTCAGAAAGGGACTAAATATGAGGGAAGGGGTGACAGTGTCCAAAAAAGAAATGTACTCTTTACTGGACTTACGGGACTGTAACCACTCTGTAAATCACTTTATAATAATAATAATGAAGAAATAAAATGGGGTTACATAAAATTGGAGCATTAGACCTGCTTCAGGGAACACAGGGCTGAAACTCGTTCAGCCCACTTTGTTCAGCCACCTGCTGTATTCTCTGTAAAGAGCCAGCCTTGGCACTGAGTCCGGGACCCTGTTCATAGGCCTTTGTACCATGAGCGTGTGGGCAGTGTCTACTCAGAAGCAGGCAGTGTGTGAGCACGTGGCCCTGGAAAGGGCCTCCTGGGTACACAGGTGAGTCTCAAGGAGGAATGTCAAAGCTCTCTGGTTGGGCGCTGTGCTCCAGGCCATTCAGTTAGAAAAGCAGGCTGACGGGGCAGTAGAGGGTGGCTGATAGGCGTCTGTAGCACAGGTATACCACACTGCTGCCTCTGCTTGAAGCCTCTGACTTGCCAAGAGCCACACTGTCCTGGTGTCTCCGACAGCCTGTGGTGGCACAGACACTGGGGCAGGAGGAAGGTGCTGACAGCAGCTGGAACAACTGTTGAGCTGAGCAGAGCTATGTAGACTTGCACAGAGGGCCTGAATTCCCTGGTGCCGGCCGCCTGTTCCTAGAACTCTCACCTACCATACAGTTTTCATCCTCTGCAGGGAAGCAGAGGAGTGGCCAAGGATGCTTACGTACTCAGTCACGTCCAGAGCCCGGGGGACATGCTCCACTTGAGTGAAACGGGAGCGCACGGCGGCATCGTCTCCCTGGATCCAGCTGATGGCCGTGGCGATGGCTGAAGTCCACCAGCGACAGACAACGTCTGGGCCTGGAGGGGGCAGTGGCAAACTCGCTTCAGCACGGGCAGAGCCGGCTGCACCCGTGCCTACAGGGCACATGGTAATTCTGGTGAAAGCACTTCCTCTACCATTTTAGAGAGTGTCTGGCAAAACCCATCAAGAGCCTTAAAGTCTTTGCTCCTACTAAGCCAATAGTCCTGCTTTTGTACTCTATCAAAATAAAGTTGTGCTGGGTACTGACGGCTCGCGCCTATGGCTCACGCCTGTAATCGTGGCTACCTGGAAGGTTGAGATCTGAGGATCTGGGCAGGTAGCCTGTGACTCCTAAATCAACTACCAGGAAAACAGAAGTAGAGCTGTGGCTCAGAGTGGTAGAGTGCTAGCCTCGAGCATAAACGCTTACAGACAGCACCCAGACCCTGAGTTTGAACTCTATGACAGACAAAAAAAAAGAAAAAAAGAAAAAAAGAAATTGGCTCAAATAGCAAAGTCTAACAAAAATGCTCACTGTAGTGATTTTAGAATTTTATTCTTCCTAGTTAGTATTATATTATTAGTGGTATCAAGGGCTGAACTCTTAATTACTAAGCAAGTACTTGTACTGTAGCTACCACTTCAGCCTTACCTATATCATTATTATTATTACTAAGGTTTTTCGCCAGTCCTGGTACTTGAGCCACATCCTGGCTTTTTCTGTTTATAGGTACTAAGGAATCAAACTCAAGGCTTTATGTATGCTAGGCAAGCACTCTACCACTAAGCCACATTCCCAGCCCCCTACTTATTTTATGCTTTTTCTTTCTGAGACTCAGTTTGCACAACAGCTAAATTGTGACTCCAGTGATCCCGCAAAGCCAGTGCAATGTCATGTGAGAGAGGGTTTGGGGATAGGGTCTCTCCCAGACTCTGAAGCAATTCATAGGCCAGTGCTTTTCTGGGATCCAGGCTTCCCAGGGGGAGCAGGCAGAGGGTAACTTGGCACTCCTATGCTCCAGGAGTCTCTGAAGCCTGAGAGGTGGCAGCGGACGTGCTGTCACCCTGATGGCAGCTTAGAGAGAAGCAAGGAATGTCACAGACGTTCAGTCAGGAGATTGCATCATGACACTGGAGGCAGTGAGCAGCCAGAGTGTCACGGAGGCCGGAAGGAAGCGCTGTGACAGGGAGGGCAACGCCCCTGTGCCTGGACTAGCTGTTGTCTGGCCAAACCAGGGAAACCAGGCAGAGCCTGAGGATAAGAATCAGTCACTCGCTGTCCCCTGGAATGCTGCCCAGGTCGGGCAGCCGTAGGCTGGGGGCTACCTGGAGGCCACAGACCCAAACCTGCGACCACAGAAGACGCTTTCACATGCCCTCAACCAACCGCGGCTCTGTAAAGACGGAACACCTCTAGAGTGTGGAGCCCTAGATGCTTACCAAGGGCTGACTTGGCAACGGCGCCACTGGAAAATGGTGGGGTCACAAATCCCACGGAGTCCACGAAGGAGTGGAGTAACTTCAGGTACTCCAGAGCACTGGAGAACTCACTACAAAGGAAAGAGAGTCTTATGAAGAGTAAAATGCACAGATTACACTTGCGGCCTTGCTGTTTAGCTTGCCAGCTCCAAGATCCATCTGCGGTTTCTGGCCACGCTGTCCCATCACCCCAGGCACAGGCAGCTCGGCCTTCCCCTTCCACACGCTCTCAGGGCTATCACTGACTCTCCACCCTCTACCAGGAGGCCCAGCCTTTTTCTTCCTTCCTTCTCTGCATGTTCTCCTAAAGGTTCCTATATTCCCAGCAGATCTGCCCTGTCCCTCAGCACTCTGCTTCCTGGGACTTATTCTGTAAGGACATGTTCAGTAACTATGGGAGTCTGAGGCAGAAGGATCACAGGTTCAAAGACAGCTTGAGCTACACAGAGAGCCGTTGTCTCTCCCACCGGGGCTAGGAATGTGATTTAATGGTAGAGTGCTTGCCTACCATGCCTAAAACCCTGGGTTCAATTCCTTAGTATCACACAAACAAAAAAAGCCAGAAATGCTGCTATGACTCAAATGCTAGCATTGAGTAAAAAAGAAGCTCAGGGACAATGCCTAGGACCTGAGTTCAAGTCCCAGGAGTGGCAGGAAAAAACAAACAAAAAAAGCCACCTTAAACCCCACCCCCATGCTGGGCGCAGTGGCTCATGCCTGTAATCCTAGCTACTCAGGAGGCTGAGATCTGAGGACTGTAGTTCAAAGCCAGCCCTGGACTTAAAGTCTGTAAGACTCTTATCTCCAATTAATCACTAAAAAAATGGAAGTGGTGCTGTGGTTCAAGGGGTAGGACAGTAGCCTTGAGCTGAAGAGCTCAGGGATACCGCCCAGGCCTAGAGTTCAAGCCCCATGACCACCACCAACAAAACTCAACCTCCCCGAAATAAAACCTGCATACTTTCCAAAGGGCTGGGTCCAGACATATTTGGACTAAAGCCATCTGTCTTCTAGTGAACTCTCTGTACCCCATTCCTACCTCCTCTCCTCGAAACAGGCTACCCCCTGTCTACTCTAAATATCAAAGTAACTCATTAAATTCCTGACTTACTCCAGCAACTGGCTCTACTTAATAACTGTGTCTGTGTTCTAGTTTTGAGAAATAAACACAAAGGGAACAGGGCCCAAAGACTTTACCAGCTCTCTTCTTCCTGGTCTCCTGCCTTCTTCTTGGCCTGAGGTTTCACCAAGGACTCCACAGCTCGCTCCAGCAGGTTCTTGCAAAAAGCCTGGTGGACCTGGGCGATGGGGTCAGCTAAACAAGAGAAAGGCAAGATGGGTTAAATGGGTGTTCTCTCCAAGCCCCTTAAGCATCAATGATGTAGCTCAGTGGCAAAATGCACGATTAGCACCTGTGAGGCCTTGGGTTCACTGTTAGATTGCCTCCAGATGGGTCTTATTTATGAATACTAGCACTTTTCTCTTCATGGAGAAAAGATGGGGAGAAGAATCTAAGAAACAGTGGTGCCCTGTAATAGGGATCAAATTCCTCTACAAAATCAAACACAATGGTCCTGATAAATAAGCAGAGAGTGAGTGTGCATATGTGCACAAAAACTCAAGTCTCACAGGCTGTCTCTTGTCTTTATGGCTAGGAAAAGAGCCAGGTAAGGAAAAAAAAGGCTACAATGGTGGTTGCTATGCTCTTGACAATTAAACAATGAGGAATCTGTTCTTTTATCTTCCAGAGCCTTACCACAGAACCTGTGATTAGCAAAGCTCTAGCTGAGCTGACAAGACAAGGGGCCCTGAATGCTTGGGAGAACTGACTTATGGGTAGGCCCACACCATCAACGAGCCTCTCCTCGCCCTATATGTGGCAGACAACACAAGCCACATGTGGAGGAGGAGGGAGATTTGTGTGTGCCATTGGCTTTCCCAGGATCGGACCTGGGCGGGAACTCCAAGAGGTGCAACCAGGGTGGGAAAGTCTATGCAGCAGACAAGCCGGGAGTGGAGGACAAGGACCGCTGTTGCTTTCACCTCTCAACCTTCTGATATTTAACAGTTCTTTTAAAAGGCAACAACACATAATTCTTATATTGATCCATAGCTTTAAAAAAAAAAGAGAGAGACAGCAAACCCCTCCAGAGCTTACGCCCCTTCTCCCCTCCCCACAGACTCCCTGTTCTGCGGAGCAAGCACTGCAGAAAGCTACAGAGTGCTCAGAGTCAGAGTCCATCCCACCACTCCCAAGTCCACCCCTGTGCCACACAGAGGCAGGGAAAGTCAACTTTAATCATTATCAAATGCTAAGGACAGCAAACTGGCATGTCCCTCCAACGCCTGCAGCCCTGTTCCTGTCACTACTCTGAGCACTTGACAAATGCCTGCCACCTATTGTTCCCTAACTGCTCCATACATGTCCTCTGCATTCCCAATACACCCAGAGGCCAGGGAACTGCAAGCCCCACAAATCCCCTCTCCAAAGTGCCCAGAACAAGGGCTGAGAATACACTTAGTCACAGCTCACCACGCGTGGCATTGGGTAAAGGAGCTCAGGCTTTGACTGTTGAAGCAAGCATGGCTGGAAACCCAGCTTAGCCACAGACAGCTTTGACCTCAGGCAAGATATTTAACCTCCCAGAGCCTCAGGAGGTGTGTGTGTGTGTGTGTGTGCACACACGCGTGTGCATGTGTGTGTTTTGGCGCAAGTCCTTGTCAAGGTCTAGGCACTGTCCCTGAGTTTTCTGATCAAGTCTAGTGTGCTCTTTCATCAAGACTAGTGCTCTACAGCTGAGCCACAGCCCCACTTTCAGCTTTTTGATGGTTAACTAGAGATCAGAGTTTCAGGGCTTTCTTGCCTGGGCCGGCTTTGAATTGCAATCCTCCCATCTCCTGAGTACCTAGGGTCACAGGCGTGAGCTGCCAATGCCCATGGTTTGATTAGGTAAGTCAGGGACACCTTGTATCTCTATAGCTAATCCACAGGACCCTGCCACAGCGTGGCTCCTGTGGCTGTCTACAGTTCTGGGAAGTAGTAAGGGCATTCTCACCTGGGTTCCTTTGGGCACAGTACAGACTCTCCTTGGCTGTGGATTTCACCGACCAGCTTCGCTCCATGAAAAACTTCTGGCCCAGGGGGTGGCAGAGCCAGCGCAGGGAATCGGGTACAGTGCTGTGCTCGGGGCCACACAGGCTTTGAGCGCGACTGAGAAAGTAGCTCTGTGGAAGGACAAGGGTAAGAGCTTCATTGGCAGAGGCTGGCTGTAATACCTCCAGGTCAGCAGAGACCACCAGGGGGCCAGTTCAGAAGCGGGGGGAAAAGGGGATCACTGGAGGCCAGAACCCAAATGAGTTCTAAAAGCCTCCACCACAGAAACTAGGGAAAGTAGCTCTGACTCTGGAACCTTGCCAGGTGTGGCAGTTAAGTCATAGCTCAAAGGACATCAGAGGCTCTTGCTATCCACTGAGCCTTGTAGACTCTAGTCCTGACCCGCTGACATTCAGCATGCGGAGTGCAGTGGGGGCTGTTTGACCTGGAAGGGTCTTAAGTTCCTCTGTTACATTTCACCTTCAGCCTTGCAAGTACTGAGCATGGCCCATCCTCAATCTCATGTCATTTTAATTCATACCTTCTATAAGTATTTCTAGACAACTTCTTTCTTTCTTTCTTTCTTCCTTCCTTCCACCCATCTTGGGACTTGAACTCAGGGCCTGGGCACTGTCCTTGAGCTTTCTCTACCACTTGAGCCACAGCACCACTTCTGGTTTTCTTTGTGTACATGGCTCGAAGGAATTGAACCCAGGGCTTTGTGCATGCTAGACAAGCACCCTGCCTTAGGCCATACTCCCAGCACTCTACGTAAATTTATATTTTACTTTTATTAGTATTTCAGCTCTCTTAGCTCTGAGGATAAAGAGTTTATTTAGAACAATACTTGGAGGGAGCAGTGGTCAGTGTCACAGAAGGAAACATTGGCACAAAAGGACAGCTGGAGGCCTGTCCCAGAACACAGGCACGGGCACGTGCGCGTGCCCTCTCTACAAGTGCAATTCTGTAGAAATCCCCCAGCTTTCCTTGCACGAGCCCTGCCATTGAGGAATGACCACCGAGGGACTCAGAAAGCCTCTTTGCTGGGCTTGAGTGAGAAGAGCGGCAGGGACAACATCGTCGGTCACTTGCTTTAGGAAGTCCCATCATTTTTTTGAATGTCAACACCTCTCTTCTACTATGTCATGATTTTTCAGCCTCTAAAACTATTCCACTCAGGCTGATCTGAGTATGAAGCTGAGCAGAGGAGGACAGGGAAGAGGAAGCACAGATGGGGCTCAGGGAGCCAGAGCAGGGGCCGCTAGCACAGCCTGGGGACCATCATCTTCACTTCAGCCACGGCGTCTCCGTCTGAGATGAGGGCATTCGCTCACGGTCTGCCAGTCTCATGGTTCTGACCTTTTCTGGGCTCTAAGCAGTGATCAGCTAACATAAAAGCTTCAGAAGACTTGAATGTCAGGGTTAGAAATAGCACAGCCAAAGCTCGACCACTCAAGGAGGCAGATGGAGAAGACTTTCTCCAGGGGAACCTTGAGACAGCTTGCGTGAATCTGAGCGGAAACCATGGACACTTCTCTATAGACAGACACTCACATTCTGACATTCTGACAGTGGTTTCTGGGACAAGGGAGACATTTTACTTAAAGGTCTAATCATAGGTACAGTCTTCCCCCCCTCTCTGCTGGCCAGCTTTGTGCACAGGATGCTGGAAGCAAGTAGAGAGGAACTCAGAAACTCTCAACGCATCCCTTGAACCTGAGTGGTAAGAAGTGGAGGAGAACCCAGTGAGGGAGATAAGGGAAGGAGGTTTTGCTTTTGCTCCAACTGTTGGCTCTAACTTGTTCCCAAGAACAACGTGCTCCACAGGTCTGATTAGCAAGGAAGTATGGTGGTTGCCCCAAGAGAAACAGGATCAAATGTTACAAACAAGAAGCATAAATAAAACAATCCTGGCTAGGTCATAGGGCGAGAGAAACCCAGAGACCATTAGGAAATTCTATCTATCCTACCTATCTATCTATCTATCCATCCATCCATCCATACCTGGTCCGGGGCTTGAGCTCTGGGGCCTGGGCACTGTCTCTGAGCTTCTTATGCTCAAGGTCTAGCACTTGAGCCACAGCTCCACTTCCAGCTTTTTAGTAGTTTATTTACTGGAGATAAGAGTCTTGCACATTTTCCTGCCTAGGCTAGCTTTGAACCTTGATCCTCAGATATCAGCCTCTGAGTAGCTAGGCTTACAGGAACCTTGATCTTGTGATTCTTACATCTACTATGCCTCCCTAGTTGAGTCATGTGAGGATTTTGTTTGTGGTAGGGGACTCAGCCCTGGAGCTTGTGTCGAAGTATAGTTTGATCTGAATTCTTAAAAAAAAAAAAAAAAAGAAAGAAAGAAAGAAAAGAAAAACTTGGAGTTAGTGGTCTGAACTAGTAAGACATAAAAATGGGATAGGCAGTAGTAGTCTAGTTTTTGTGACGAAAATTATAAAAATAACTTGTTGCTTTTTTTCTTGTTGTCATTACAGTTCTATAATGATTTTTCCAATAGCTAAAAAAAAATTCCCGGGGCTGGGAGTTTGGCCTAGTGGTAGAGTGCTTGCCTAGCATGCATGAAGACCCGGGTTCGATTCCTTGGTACCCCACATACATAGCAAAAAAAAGCCAGAAGTGGTGCTGAGGCTCAAGTGGTAGAGCTCCAGCCTTGAGAAAGTCTAAGGACAGTGCTCAGGCCCTGAGCTCAAGCCCAGGACTGGCAAAAAAAAAAAAAAAAAAAAAAAAAAAAAAAAGATTACAGGCATGAGCCACCACCACCCAGCTTCTTTCAACTTTATATATGACTTTTTTCAAATGGCTACTAAGCTACGAAGTTACAAATACTTACTGAGCCAGTATGTTCTAATTACTGACAACAGCAAACAGCCATCAGGAGGCAGAAGCAGGAGGAGCACGCATCTGAGGTCACTCTACATAGTAGGTTTGTTCTAGGCTGGCTTAGGCCAGGGCAGGGCCCTGTCACAAAACAAGAAACCCTCCTCCACAAAACTCATCAGCCCAAACAACCGCGACATAAACTTAGAAAGTTTGGAACCCTGTGGTCTAAGCCGTTTCCAGAGGCCAGCCCTCCTCTTGCCCCTAACACCTGGCTCATTTGCTAGCTAAATCTATCTAGCCAAATCCAAAGCCTCTTCCTTTTTAGGGAAGTACTGTCTGGCTCTCTAAATTTAGCTGACTGAACAGAAAGGGCAATCACCTTCCAGATCAGCTATTCTCCCTCCCCATCTCACCTACTACGCAAATTAGACAGTGCTATTAAATTCGCAAATATTTATATCCTTTGAGTCAACGTCACCCTCTCTAGAGGAAATTCTCATTGAGGTAGGTAAAGACAGTGTGCAAAGATGAGTTCTGTAGGGAGCAGTTTGCAACAGGAAACAGTCCAAATATCCCTTAGTAGCCCCAACTACCTCTGTAGCATAAAACTACAAAGAAAGATGTCAGAGATCTACCATTAGGTTGAGAAGAGGCAAATCAGGGTTTATGGTATAATCCATCATATATGATCATAAATTATAATGCACATACATAAATACACAAATATTTTAGGAAGAGTTTTGCAGAAACACATACTAACCTACTCACTGTTTGTCAGACACAAAATATTTCCTAAGGAGTTCAGAGAAAAAGGGACAATTTTCTTTCTTTCTTTCTTTTTTTTTTTTGCCAGTCCTGGGCTTGAGCTCAGGGCCTAAGCACTGTCCTTGGATTTTCTCAAGGCTAGAACTCTATCATTTGGGCTTCAGCACCATTTCTAGCTTTTTTCTATGTATGTAGTACCGAGGAATTGAACCTGAGTCTTCATGCATGCTAGGCAAGCACTCTACCACTAGGCCAAACTCACAGCCCGGGACAATTTTTTTTCTTTCCTTTTTTTTTTTCCCTCCTTAGATGGGGTCTTGTTCTGTTGCCACAGCTGGCTTTGAATCACTGGGCTCAAATGATCTTCCCATTTGAACCTCTTGAATAACTGGGATTACAAATGCCTGCCATACCTTTGGCTTGTAGAGACAAGGTAAAGAGCAAAATAATCATTGCTAAGGCTGGTATACTGATTTCTAGATATCAAGATGAATCAAGCTGGGTTTAGGGATGTATGCTTGAAATACTAGCACTTAGAAGGCCAAGTTGGAAGGTTGAGGAAGTAGGATCTTGAATTTGAGACCAGCCTGGGCTACATACATAGTGAGATCCTGGGGAGGGGGGAAAGTGTGTGTGGGGAAAGAGAGATAGAGAGAGATAGAGATAGAGATAGAGATAGAGATAGAGATAGAGAGAGAGAGAGAGAGAGAGAGAGAGAGAGAGAGAAGGGGGAAGGGGGAAGGGAGAGAGAGAGTGCTCAAGCAAGGAAGTGTGCTAGGGCTGTGTCTAGGTGATAAATGGAATAGACTGTCCATGCAGCAGACCCACCACACATGGACACTAGATTTATAAAAAAAAAAAAACAACAACAAAGATGTGGGAGCTGGGAGTGTGGCCTAGTGCCTGCTTAGGAAAAAGATGTCACTCAGTTCAGTAGGGAAAGGACAGTTTTTTAAAGGATAACAGGTAATTAGGTCAGACAGATACTCATATGGGACCAAAAAAAAAAAAATGCATGTTGCATCCCTATATCCAATTCATACAAAAATCAATTCTAGTGGATTAAGAATGTGTGAAGAGTAAAACCTAGTTTGTATTGGGTATCATGGGAAGACATCTTCACAGCATTAGCATGGAGTAAAGACCTGTTGAACAGGATACAAAATATATAAAACAAAGGAAAAGACTAATCATCTGAATTTCCTTAAGGCCAGGAACTTGTGCTTATCAATAGACCTACTAAGAGAGAGAACAGGCAAGTCACACAGGCCGCCTATGTGGTGTAACAGCCCGTCACATTCAGAATAAAGAGCACTATCAATAAAAAGGCAGTCAACCCAAGCACAATATAGGTAAAACTGGAAAAGCGTTTCCATAAGACACCATCTATGTTACCAGTAAACCCGATGAATTGGTGCTTCACACCACCAACCACCTGCAAGTGCAAGTAAAAACCCTAACAAGATTAAAAGGACCAACTAACTCCTGCCATGCCCACATGTTGGGTAGCAAAGGAGAAGTGGCAATTCTGGGGAGTTGAAACGGTGGCCACTGGTTTGGAAATGGCCTTTCCTAAAAGAAGTGCACAGGTGGTCCATGCCAGGGCGCTCCATGCCAACCCTGAACGGGAAGCAACTCTCAAGTCCATCCCCAGTGGTTTATTTACATGGCCTAACTCTACTGTAGGGCAGCAGGAAGGAAAAGTCCGAGACTTCACGTGATCACACACACAACTCTTGCAAATGACACTGAGTAAAAATCTCTTGCTTGGTTTTCCTGTTCACGGGTGATATGCTACCACTTGAGCTACACCTCCAGTCTTTCATTTTTGCTGGTTAATTAGAGATGGAGTTTTGCAGAATTTTCTGCTTTGAACTGAAATCCTCTAGGTCTCAGCTCCTGAGTAGCTAGGATTAGAGGATTTCTATATAAATGTTGTACTTTGAAAGCCCAGGACCCTGTCTGGATTTCTACCAGACTCTATGCTTTTCCCTATCATCTACTCTGGAAATGCCAGGTCCACAGCAAGGTGATCACTAAAGATGGCTGAAGGAACCAAAGCATCGATGTCATATCTATGGCCAAAGAAGACACTGGGTTTCCTTGAGCCCTTTGTCACCTTTGTCATCTCAGCTCACTTTGGAAACATTAGCATCCTGTACTCTCCTCTTTTTTTTTTTTTTGCCAGTCCTGGGCTTGAGCTCAGGGCCTGAGCACTGTCCTTGGATTTTCTCAAGGCTAGAGCTCTACCACTTGAGCCTCAGCACCACTTCAGGCTTTTTCTATATATGTGGTACCAAGGAATCGAACCCGAGTCTTTGTGCTTGCTAGGCAAGCACTTTAACCACTAGGCCAAACTCCCGGCCCTGTACTCTCCTCTTTGTTCTCAGCTTATCTCCCTCATAAATAAGAAATGAAAACGGAGAGACATAATTCCACTTTGAACATACCTAATGTGTTCAGCAGTCTATGCCAAATGGGATACTGAGTGAAATGTACCTCTTTGGTTAGAGTAAGAGAAAGTAAGGACAACAAAATGTCCTTATAAAGCTTCAGAGCCAAGAGGGGAGGGATCTTGATCTGTTTCATTCTCTGCTGTATTTGTGGAATGGTAGGGCACCTGAGGGTGGGGCCCACTCTGACTTTGAGTTCCAGGCCCAGGAAGGTGCCTGGCAGTGGTGCAAAAGTAACAGACAGGTACTCACAGCCAGGAAGCCCAGCTTGCCTCCACACCATGTCTTGAGCCCCATGGCAGCTGTCAGGTGGATCTCAACCAGAGTGCTTGGTGGGATTTTCTCCTCGGCACACTCAGCCAGGTTCACAGCACACAAAGCCATGTGCACGCCTGAACAGGCAGATCCTGCAGGAAGCTTCCCTAAGGCAGACAGAAAGATGATAATGTAGACAGATCTCCAAAAGAGACACCTCCCTGTTTTCCTGGCAATCTGCTACAGTGGAAGCAGGAAAGAAAGAAAGGTGACCTCTATGAGAACACAGGTCCAGATGTGACACCAGGTTCTGTAACGTACAAGCTATGAGGTCCTGTCTGCAGTTCCTCAGAACATGGCCAAAGGACACGCCACAAGGCTCTGTAGAATGGGAGCTGTCAGGACTGCTGATCCATGTACAGGACTTAGAAGTGTCAACAGCATGGCCACATTTTGCTGATACAGTTCTAAGATTCTGAACACATCAGGGGAGGTAAGGGAAAACACAAAACTCAAAACCTGTAAGCCCCAAACGGAGCTGAATTTATATACATCATTTATATAGCATATAACAAGATTGAGCAAAGAACCTAGACACGTGTTGGGTCATAGGTGGAAGACCAGGAAAAACTTTCAATGCTCTGCTTAAGGAAAGCTACACAGTGGTCTGTTTTGGGGGAAAGTGCCCCTGCATAAGCCAGGGTGTAGCACAACTGTCCTAAGGCTTTCATACTGTTGCTTGCTCACTACAAGGGCAAGTAGGTTCCTTGTCTCAGGGTTGGCCAACCAAAGGCCTGTGCTGAGGTTCAGATGGTGGCAGAGTTGGGCTTCCTTCTCTCATTCGGCTGAGGGCTCTTCCCGTGCTGTCTCTCTATAGCAGCCATGGGGAGTCTCAGCCTTTGTGATTCACTAGCCTGGTGTGTCTATTTCTCCCATAAGGCTCCAGGCTTTCTTTTGCAGCTAGGAGCAGGGGAGGGGAAGGGGGTACACTGCAGAAGCTGCAGACTTCTTGACAGACTCTTGCAAGTCCAGTTGCCTGAGTACACGCAAGTGTATGGGCCTTTCTCGAGAAAACTCCTCCTTTCCTTCAGCTATGCTAGTTCTCCACTGTCCATCAGGAGCCCAAGCCACACCAGAGAATCATCCTTACCTGTAACACCCAGACTTCCCAAGCCCCGTTAATTCAAGTCTACCTGCTTGGTTTTCTTTCTTTCTCTTTCTTTCTTTCTTTCTTTCTTTCTTTCTTTCTTTCTTTCTTTCTTTCTTTCTTCCTTCCTTCCTTCCTTCCTTCCTTCCTTCCTTCCTTCCTTTCTCTTTGGTGGGTCATGGGGTTTAAACTGCTTGGGCGTTGTCCCTGAGCTCTTCAGCTCAAGGCTACCATCCTACCTTGAGCCAAGCCCCACTTCCCATTTTCTAGAGGTTAATTGGAGATAAGAGTCCCAAGTCTTTTTGTGCCCAGGCTGGCTTTGAACCGTGATCCTCAGATCTCAGCCTCTTGAATAGCTAGGGTTATAGGCGTGAGCCACCAGACCTGGCTGCCTATCTGGCTTTAAAGCATCCCTTGTCTTCTGGCTGTATCAGCTCTTGTTTGATTCCTGACTAGTCTCACTGCTTTCTTACCTAGCCTCTGTCTGCCACCAGAGGAAACCTCCTCAAATACAGACAGACCAGTCGGATGGGGTATGGGTACATGACAAGATGCCTGGCATCCAGATCCTTCTGCCTTTTTAGATCTTTCCCAGTCTGTGCACTCTCCTGCTTCTGGGGTCCCAGCTCCATTATCCTCTCTGTACGAGGCTTATGCTACGGCTGTGAAGTTGCCCAAGGCAGGGCTTCCCCTTTAGAGGACATCTGCATGTGTGTAGATGAATATCCCTCCCCTCCTCATACCAAGAAAATGTGCTCCTTCTGCTGAATCTAACACATACACTGAACTGTCACCCATCGATGACCTGTTGGAGCAGAAGCTTGAAATTTCATCAAATCTATGATCTCATAATTGTTACCATTAATTTAACTATTATTGCAGAATAATCCATGAGGTGCCCCTTCTTATAGGACACCTGAAGCGTACAGACATTACTATTTTTTAAAAAGTGCATTTTAGAAGCAATGGTGAACTGTAGTGCTGTGTACACAAGTGGAAAACTGGTTTAAAATAGTGTAAAAAAGAGCTTCAAGCTGGGCGTGGTGGCTCACACCTGTAATCCTAGCTACTCTGGAGGCTGAGATCTGAGGATCAAGGTTCAAAGACAGCCTGGGCACAAAAGAACCTAACCTGAGATTCTTATCTCCAATTAACCTCTAGAAACACAAAAAAACAGGAAGTGGGGCTGTGGCTCAGGGGTAGGGTGGTAGCCTGGAGCTGAAGAGCTCAGGGATAGCGCCCAGGCTGAGGTCAAGCCCCCTGATCCCCGCTCATCCCCCCCAAAAAAGAGCTTCAACACCATGGTGAAAACCTGGCAAACCAAATGGTACACCAAACTAAGGAGGAAATGGCCTGGATGCCTTTCAGCAGGTCAGGTAGCAGCAGCTGCCACTCACCTGTGATGTGGAGCTGGTGCAGCCTGTGGTAGGCCAGGGCTGCATCCCGGGCGCTGCTCTTAGCTTCATCCTCAAAGCCGGCTGCACTGGCTGGCGTGGCCCGCCAGCGCTGGAACACTTTCTTGAGCAGCCAGCGCACTAACCGCAACTTCTGCAGGCTGTAGCGGATTACGTTCCAGGACAGGCTGCAGGCCAAGTCCAGGCGGGAGGTGGGCAGTGCCCGGCCCAAAACAGACAGGCAGGTTTGTAGGTTGGCAGCAGCAGCTGCAAAATCTCCCTAAAAAAGCAGAACAAGTGTACAATGGTCACTGGCCCTGCTGTAGTGTTTTTGTTCTAACAGACTCTGGAGGAGCGGAGAGTGGGCTCACAGTTTACAGCCACCCAGGAATGTTCTGATTCACATGTCTCCTGAGACCTCCAGCATGTTCAACTCTTCTTTCAGGGTTACCAAAGAATCCTTCCCATAAAGTCCCCATGTTGATTTAAAATGAAATCTTTCAGCTAATTTCCCTGCTCAAAACCTTGCCTGGTTTTCTGGAGAATTGGAATAAAGCCCTAAGTCAGTTAAGAGTCACCCTCACTCCAATTTAGGCCTTGATACATTACTAGTCTGTACTCTCATTCCTCTCTGATGTATCTTGCACCCAACATACACGCAACGAACTTGCTAGTCCCTAAATGGTGACACTGCCATCTGTAAGGTCCTTCTCTGTGCCTTCCTGTCCTATCTGATTTGGAGAGTCCCTTCATATCCTCCATCCCATCCATCAGTCAAAACTCATCTCTGGGGCCGGGAGTTTGGCCTAGTAGCAGAGTGCCTACCTAGCAGGCACAAAGACCTGGCTTGATTTCTCAGTATCATACACATAGAAAAAGCCAGACCGCTGGGTGCCGTGGCTCACACTGTAATCCTAGCTACTTAGGAGGCTGAGATCTGAGGATCAAGGTTCAAAGCCAGCCCAGGCACAAAAGAGACTCTTATCTCCAATTAACTTCTAGAAAAACAGGAAGTGGGGTTTGGCTTGGCTCAAGTGTAGGGCAGTAGCCTTGAGCTGAAAAGCTTAGGGACAATGCCTAGGACAATGAGCTAAAGAGCTTAGGGACAGCGCCCAGGCCAAGTTAAAAGCCCCATGACCCAGCAAAAAAAAAAGTCAGGAAATGGTGCTTGGCGGAAGTCGTAGAGGGCTCTAGCCTCGAGAAAGTCCAAGAACAGCGTCGTTCAGGCCCTGAGTTCATGCCCCAGAACTGGCAAAAAAATAAAAAACAAAGAACTCATCTCTTCTGCATCAAATTCCCAAAGAAGAACGATCTTGTGTTCATGCACTATCTATGAATAGGTGCCCTCTCCTCTACTGTCCCGAGACTGTTCAGAGAGCCCTTTTCTCTTCTCTGTCACCAAAGCACCTGACATACGACCTCATCCACTCAGTCTCAACATCAGCTGCTGAGTTCTTGTCAAGCTCAGTGATGGGAAAAGGCGGAGACAGAACTTACCCTGGCAAGGTCCAGGTCTGCCTGCTTCCGGTGCCTCCAAAAGGTGACAGAAGAGCGAGAGTGTGGCCGAATCACAGGTTCCCCATGGACCAGGAGCTTCACAAAGACGCTCAGGACAATCACACCATTCACCAGCCAAAGCAGAAGAGTTGGCATCATCCAATCAAACCAGCCCCCAGAGCCTAAAGAGGGAGTCTCACTGGTTTCACAATTCAGGGAAAATTCACCACCTCCTTCCTTGAGTTCGCTCTACACTCTTTTTCCCCACTCCCCTTGCCCAAGGTACCTGAAACAGTATGGAATTCTCATTTGATTTGTACTTCCTGATTTGGGTTTGTGTTGTTGCCTCCAAAATGTAACTTAGGCCAGCCTCTGTCAGAAGCAAGGAGGTGGGGGCTTCCTTTCCCTCTCAAACTAAGTGAAGAGCCCCTACCACAACATCCTTCCAAACCATCCTCAACCTACCTGACTCAAATGAGAGCATGCTACGGCCAGAGCCTGAGTACGGGTGCTGGTCAGCATCTCGGGCCCCTCCCCACTGCAGCAGGGAAGTCAGTGGATTAAAGGAGAGACCCAGGAATGTGAGGACACACAGCAGAATTCGAGATCGATCCACCATGCCCAGAGCTACAGGAGGAGAGTCTGGTTCATCCTTGACCTTCAAAACAGAGCCGCAGGGTTAGACTGATTACTTCATGGATTTCTACAGAATAGAAGGTTTAATTTCAAGACCATTAAGTCAGATAGGAAGAAAGCCAGGAGCGAGCTAACAAGTCCACAATTTACAATCTATTGCTTAAACACTGGCACATTATTCCTCTACCAGACAAAGCAAAGTGTATGTTCCAAAGACCAAAGGCAGAGAGACTTTCTTTCTTTTCTTCTTTTTTTTTTTTTGGCCAGTCCTGTTTGAACTCAGGGCTTGAGCACTGTCCTTGGGCTTTTCCTCAAGGCTAGAGCTCTACCACTTGAACCACACCACCACTTCCAGCTTTCCCACGTATATGGTATTGAGGAATCAAACCTGGGTCTTTGTGCATGCTAGGTGAGCACTCTACCACTACAGCAAACCCCCAGCTCAAGAATTTTTCTTTTGTTTCTTTTCTTTTTTTTGTGCCAGTCATGGGCTTTGGACTCTGGGCCTGAACACTGCCCTTGGGTATTTTCCTCAAGGCTAGAGCTCTACCACTTGAGCCTTCCAGCTTTTTCTATGTATGTGGTACCGAGGAATTGAACCCAGGTCTTTGTGCCTGCTAGGCAAGCGCGCTCTACCACTAAGCCAAACTCCTGGCCTATCCACGAATTTCTTTTAAAGTGCATTCCCCTACAATAAAAGAGAAAACATGGCAGGATTTGGTTTCTTTATAATTCTATATGAGGCAAAGGGAAGCTAAGTAACAGGAAACCTTTAGATTAGCAGACACTCGAGGCTGGAGAAGGGTATGAACATCTGTGGAGGGGTAGGAAGAGCTCTTGGGGTGATGGAAAAGGTCCACATCTTGATTATATTAACAGTGACACAGGTGTACCCATCCACCAAAACTCCTGGCACTGTACACTTCGAACATGTATGTTTTAATGCTCTTAAATTATACCACAATAGGATGACAAAAGACAATGTGTTAGGGCCAGGAGTTTGGCCTAGTAGTAAAGTGCTTGCCTAGCATGCACGAAGGCCTAGGTTCAGCGCTTCTATACCAGATACATAGAAAAGCCAGAAGTGGTGCTGCACTAGCCTTGAGGAAAATGCCCAAGGACAGTGCTCAGGTCCTGAGTTCGAGCCCCAATACTGACAAAAAAAAAAAAAAAGGCAAGGTTTCAGCATGGATCTACCTAATCAACTTTGCCTCTTTTTTAACTCTGGGCCTAGGCACTGTCCCTGAGCTCTTCGGCAAAAGGCTAGCACACTACCACTTGAGCTACAGCTGTACTTTGGTTTTTCTGGTGGTTAGAGACAAGAGTCTCATGGACTTTCATGCCCAGGCTGGCTTTGGACACAATCCTCAGATCTCACCTCCTGAAGCTAGGATTACAGGTGTGAGCCACTGCACTGGCTTGAGTCTGCCTCTAAGATCTGAACATTCCCTTTTTTTTAAAGGTCTGAGATGGGAACTGGAACTCAGTATCTGATATTGTAAAAAGCTCATTGGAGCTGGGAGTTTGACCTAGTGGTAGAGTGCTTGCCTAGCATGCACACAGACTTAGGTTCGATTCCTCAGTACCACATACACAGAAAAAACTGGAAGTGGTGCTGTGGCTCAAGTGGTAGAGTACTAGGCTTGAGAAAGCTCAAGGACAGTGTTCAGGCCCTGAGTTCAAGCTCCAGGACTGGCAAAAAACCCCAACCAAACAAACAAAAAAGAAAACCTCATTGGCTAGCACTCTACCAATGGAGGCACACCTCCAACCCCCTCCAACATTGCTTTTTCCTCTCCTGCTTTTTAGAGGATGGAGCAAGGGCCCTGGCAGCCCATGGTGGGCGGGGAAGAAGGCTGGACTTAGATTGTTCCTGAGCCTTGAGGGGAACAATGTCATTTCTAATATTTTAAAACTAACTGAAAACTTCTTTGGATGACTCAGAAGCCTGGCTAATTCAAATTATTTGTCATATGGCCTGCTGTTACCAAACAGAATCGCATTTATAAAACATTTCAAAAATAGGACTTCCTCAGTAAAAGCAAGTATAGGATACAATAAACAGCTTAGTCAAATACATTCACCAGGAGCGGTGCGAGTTGGAAACTGGGATGTGAAAACCCAATATGGGACCCAGTGGTCTCCAAGACCCCCAGGGACGTCATTAGGCTCAGAGGCTCTTTTAACTAATTCCATTAAGCTTCAACCGCCGGAGGTTCTTTTTCTCAAACAATCGAAAGCCTCTGGTTGGAAGGTTATCTGTTAAGATTTCAAATTGCACTCATTTCCAGAAAGAGGACCCAGGGTGGCCTCGTCCTAAACGAACTGATGAGCCTCGGAAAGTGGTCCTGCCAAGCCCATTTCAGACAAAGGAAATGAGGCGGCTCCAGCCACCCCCAGAGCCCTTCTGTCCCCATTCTGTATCTGGCACTCATTCTTCTCGGAGGGGCCTTCAACAGCCTTTTAGCAAGGACCAGGGAAATCTGAGGAACAGGGAGTTCTGACATTTCTTTCACCTTCCAGTCAGTTTATTCTCCTTCGTGTGTATATGTTTATTTATTTGCAGCAATCAGTTATACAACTGTTTGTGACTGTGTACTTGGACTGGAGCTTGAACTCAGGGCTTGGTGTTATCCCTTAAGCTTTTCTGCTCAAAGCTGGTGCTCTACCATTTGAGTCCCAGCTCCACTTCAGGACGCCAAAGCCTGGCTTTTAGCCTCAATCCTCAGCTCTCAGCCTCCTGAGTAGCTGGGATTACAGATGTGAGCCACCAGTGCCAGCTGGTAATTTCCTTTTGACATTCTATGCATGCAAATATTTTGCCCTCATATCTTAATTGTTCCATCATTCTTCCTCTTCCTTCCTCTTTCTTTCTTTCCTATTTCTCTCCTTCCTTTCCTTTCCTTTCCTTCCTTCCTTCCTTCCTTTCTTCCTTCCCTCTCTCCCACCCTTCCCTTTCCCTTTCTTCCTTCCGGTAGGATCTTACTATATAGTCCAGGTAACCTCAAACTGGTAATTCTCCTGTCTCGGCCTCTTGAGGGCTGGGAATACATGTGTAGGCTATCATACAAGGCCAGTTTTCTCTTTCCTTATCCTTTAGGACCTAGATAATTTCACAGAACTCCCGTTCCTCTCTAGCCTTCTTGACAACCTGGCGTGGACACTTCTCTGTGGTCTCCCTACTATTTTCTTAAGGGAAATGGAAGAGCCTTTAAAGAATAGGGAATTTCAAAAGCTCATACCTTTGCATCGTCCAACAGAGGACTTCCTGGCTCAGAATCAATGGAGTAGGGAGAGAAGCCAGCCTGGGACCCTGAGTCAGAGGCTGGGGGAGACATGAGCAGGACATTCTGATTGAAGTCATCAATCTTTAGGTCCACATCGTTGTCCACCAGACTGCCGAGGTCAATGCCCTTCAAGAACTCTGCAAATAAGAAAAAAAAAATCCCCTTGGACAGGGCAGGGCTGGCCCCCACGAATGCCGTCCCAGGCTTCTCACATACCTCGACGATCTGACGGCCATTTCCTGACAAGCATACTTACTGTTTTTCTGATTTGCCAGTTTCAGCACCATATTCTCCTGACGAAGTTTATGATTGACCTGCTGCAAGTATTTGATGTAATCAATGGCCTTCCTCAAAACACCAGATTTGTGCATCTGAGAGAGAAGATGAGTGAAACGCCATAAAACCTGCTCCGGCTGAGACAGAATCCTGAGCTTGTGGAGGGGGATTATGGCTGGGGGTTTAAATGCTATCTGGTCTACATAATTCTTTATCTCTGAACTTCTTTCCTCTTCCTTAACATGAGAATAACAAAAACACCTAAATCACAGGCTGGCAGTGAGGACTACATGAGAATACACGAGAAATTTAGCTTTGAGCTGGGCACATAATCAACACAATAAATATTAGCTACTATTCTGATTACTTATAATATTTGTATAAAACTATATATATATATGCATATAATTTTATTTATTTTTTTGTGGGTCATGGGGCCTGGGTGCTGTCCCTGAGCTCTTCAGCTCAAAGCTACCACCCTTCCCTTTGAGCCACAGCCCTACTTTCCATTTTCTACTGGTTAATTGGAGAGCCCGGCTGGCTTTGAACCTTGATCCTTAGATCTCAGCCTCCTGAGTAGCTAGGACTACAAGCATGAGCCACTGTGCCTGGCTAATTAAGTACTTTTTCTGTGTGGCAGTCTTGATCTTTGAACTCAGGGCTTATGTGCTGTCCCTGAGTTTCTTTTGTTCAACACTAGTTGAACCATTTGAGCTACAGTGCCCATCAGTCCTGGCGCTTGAACTCAGGGCCTGAGCATTGTTCTTGAGCTTTCTCAAGGCTAGAGATCTACCACTGGAGCCACAGAAACCACTTCCAGATTTTTCTATGTACGTGGTACTAAGGAATGGAACCCAGGTCTTTGTACATGCTAGGCAAGCACTCTTACCACCAGGTCAAACTCCCAGCAACAAGCAAGCAAGCACTCTTTTAAACAAACAAAGCTCACAGTACTGGGATGAGACTGTAGCTCAGTGGTAGAAGCACCTACTTAGTCTGAAGGAAACCCTCAGTTATATTCCTAGCACTGTAAAACAAAGAACCATCCCACAGCATTATTAGGAAGTTACTTAAGTAGGGCTGGGAATTTGGCCTAGTGGTAAGAGTGCTTGCTTAGCATGAATGAAGACCCAGGTGCAATTCCTCAGTACCACATACATAGAAAAAAAGCTGAAAGTGGTACTGTGGTTCAAGTGGTAGAGCTCTAGGAGTCTTGAGAAAAAAACCCAAGGCCAGTGCTCAGGCCCTGAGTTCAAGCAATGGTATGTATTTTTTACTTAAAATACATACTTTATAAATTTGTAGGTTACTGAGAAAACTGAACGTTCTTTCAAAACAGTGTTGACATGAAACAGATAGGTAAAACAAAAACAAAATAAAAACCCTTCCCATTGCTAGAAAACTCAACTTCCTGTTTATTCTTGGTCAAAGATCCAACCTCTACGTTGTTTCTCTTCTTCCATAAAAGGTAAAAATACTGCTACCCACCTGTGAATGCAGCTAAAAATACGTTATCAAGAACCCCAGCTGCCTCCAAGTACACAGAGTCCTGTACATGGCCAGAGGCTAAGTGTCAGATACTTCTCAGAAGAGCTCAAAGGAAGCAAAGGTCCCACTAGGTCACTGGTGTATCAACTCCCCACCTTGTCCCCTTACATTAGTTAATATTTTATAATCTTGGCAAACACCAAGATACTTTAATGAGTGCCTCGTTGCCAGGCACACACCTACAATCCTAGCCATTCAGAAGGTTGAGATCTGAGGATTGTGGTTAGAAGACAGTCTGGACAGACAAGTAATTCATTAGAATCTTATCTCTAATTAACTAGCAAAAAACCAGAACTGGAGGTGTGGCCCAAGTGATAGAGGGCCAGCCATGCATGAAAAAGCAGGAGTTCAAGGTCCTGAGTTCAAAGCCCTAGTACTGGCATATAAACAAATAAGTACATCTTTTTTTTTTTTTGGTTGGTCATGGGACATGAACTCTGGGTCTGGGTATTACCCTTGAGCCCTTGAGCCACGGCGTCATTTCTGGTATTCTGGTGATTATTGGAGATAAAAGTCTCACAGACTTTAGTGCCCGGGCTGGCTCTGAATCACGATCCTTGGATCTCAGCCTTCTGAGCAGCTGGGATGACCAGTGTGAGCCACTGGTACCTGGGTAAGCATATCTTTTCCACACTGGGACAGTAGATGTAAGAGTAGGGCATGAGACAGTAGCCTGCTTGGCACTCACCTTGGCATCTGTTCCCATGACCAGATCCTTTAACTCAATGATCTTGTCGTTGATGGAGGAGCGGTACCGCTTCTCAATGATATTGTGTGTGGTCCTCCTTTCTCCTTCCTTTGGGGGCTCTGGCTGCTTGACTCCTCCAGGGACCTGTTTAATGGGCACTTTCTCTTGCCCCATCACCACAGGCATCGTGGTCAGAATGGTCCCACTGCTGCCCACCAACGTCTGACACAGGGGAGAATTATTCCGTTGTTAGTCTGAGTAAAGCAAAGCCCTGTCACAGCACAAAACTGGCTTGCTCCTGACCCCCAGGCCTCAGCTGGCAGTGCCTTGTGTAGCCTAAGAGCCTTCCGGGCTACAGAAGCCAGGTCCAAAAGGCCTCAGGAGACACTACAGGTATTACTTCTTTTTCACAATCACTGTCAATACATTACACCACCAAAGGATTAGTTTGGCTCAATATGTCTTAACTTTTGTTCTCATGGGTACCAAAACCAAGTTATGTGATTTTGACTTTGCTGTCAAACTGTTAACTATCTCTGAACCATGCTGAGTAAATCATCCTTAGCTGGCACCAGAGAAAAATTCCTCTTGGCATGGGACACATTTTTGTTTTTTCTCATAAATGACAACTAAACTATTGCATTCCTTTCTACAATTCAGACTCAGAAAACTCAAGCATAAAACTAACACTCACAGTCAGAGCCATTTTACTAAATAACTAGGCCAACCACAAAAGCTCCCAACCACCCCCCCTTCTTTTTTCCTCATTTCTCTTTTCCTTCTTTGTTTCTATGTTTACTAATTGTAGTTTTATTTTCTTCAATAAATGGCTTTAATAGCCAAATGACCAATAAACAAAAAGGCTATTCAATTTCATTAAACATTAAGAAATAACTCACAGATGATAAAAGCTACACATTTTCTAACTACAGACCTTGATGAGGTTTTGCATGTGAATAGAGCATGCCTACCCACCAGGCCACATGATGGTCTCTGCTGTGGGAAAGTTCTCATCACCATTCTCTTCTTCATCTTCATATTAATGAATCACTAGTATGAACTCTTCTGTGATGGGATTCTTTGCTCCATATCATTTTGGGGTTTACCCATGTTGTCTTATGCATATTTCTGATTACTTTTTTCTTTTCTTTTCTTTTTTTTTTTTGCCAATCCCAGGGCTTGAACTGAGGGCTTGAGTACTTTCCTTGGGCTTTCTTAAGGTTAGAGTTCTACCACTTGAGCTACAGCATCAGTTCTGGCTTTTTTTTTTTGCATATGTAGTCCTAAGGAATCCTAACCGGGGACTTCGTGCATGCTAGGGAAGCACTCTACCACTAGGCCAAATTCCCAGCTCTTATTTACTTTAATGTTGATTTATTACTCTAATGTTGTTGCTTGGCTTTTCCCTTAAGGCTAGCACCTATACACCTCTACCATTTGTGCCATACTTCCAATTCTGACTTTTTGCTAGCTAACTGAAGAAGTTTTATGGACTTCTTGCCAGGGCTTCTAACTGTGATCCTCAGATCTCTGCTTCTTAAGTAGCTAGGATTACAAGTGTGAGTCATCAGAGCCCAGCTGGCACTTTCATGAGTGCAAGTTATTTATTCTTATATGGATGGACATCTGGGTTGCTCCAGTTCTTGCTGTTGTGAATAAAGCTGGTGCTTCCAAGTTTAGCCACCTTTTCTCAATCAGATTTGTTCCAGGATGCTAAAAATTTGCTGAGACCCCATAACTGGAGTGCAGGTGACCTCCTGTCCTTTACCCTGACACCCTTCCTGGTCTAACATCCATCCTTAACAAGCCCAATCTCCACCAGCAAAGGACTGAAGAGGAGATGATCCCGTGTGGAGCTGTCACCCAGAAATAGGATCCTTTGGCATTTTTTCCTACTCTCATACAGATCCCAAGACTCCCATTTAACAAACAATAGCAGTACTCCTTTCAAGGGAAAACAAAGATGAAAGTGGAATGGAATTTGTAATTTCCCAACTCTTTCTCAGCAGGTAGAAGTGGAGGGAGGAGGGAAGGGAGAGGCAGCTTTTACCGGTACTTGAAGGGCGGCTGTCTGGATAGGGGTGGTGAGGGCGGTGAGGGCTGGATTCTGGACAGTTGCCATCACAGGGCTACCATCTGTCTTCAGTGTGGTCAAAACAAGGGAATCTGTCTTGATGATCTGAGGTTGGACTAGGACCTGTAGGGAAAGGAATAAAAAGAAGCATTACCTTTCTTTCTTCCTTCCTTTCCTTCTTTCTTTTTTGTGGTTCATAGGGCTTGAACTCGGCCTGGGTGCTGTCCCTGAGCTCTACAGCTCAAGGCTACTGCCCTACCCTTGAGCCAAGCCCAGAGTTTCTAGAGGTTAACTGGAGATAAGAGTCTCAGGTCCTTTTGTACCTGGGCAAGCTTTGAACCTTGATCCTCTGATCTCAGCCTCCTGAGTAGCTAGGATTACAGGCATGAGCCACTGCACTCGACTTCTTTCTTTTTTTTAGGGAATGATAATATTTAATTTATACTTCAATATAAAATCTTAACATTAAGCAATTTTTAAATTTTGCATTTGTTTCATACCACATAGACCCTCCAAGAAAAAAGAAGTAAATGGAATTTAATGGAATCAAGAATCAAAAAGCTCCCAGAAAATTTCATAAAAGTCCTTTTATGGGCTGGGAGTTTGGCTCAGTGGTAGAGTGCTTTCCTAGCATGCACAAAGACCTGGGATTGATTCCTCGGTACCACATACATAGAAAAAAGCTGGAAGTGGTGCTATGGCTCAAGTGGTAGAGCTGTAGCCTTGAGAAAGTCCAAAGACAGTGTTCAGGCCCTGAGCTCAAATCCAGGATTGGCAAAAAAAAAAAAAAAAAAGTCCCTTTAAAAGTTTAGCTATTTGCAATAAATAACCAAAATACTGAGTTGGGGAAGGGTGGATATGATTCTAAAGGGAGCCCTCAATCTTAAGGCTCCAGAGGGCAGTGCTAATGACTGGCAGGACTAAAGCAGGGGTAACTCATTGTGGATGGATGGTTCAGAGAGAGAAGTTGATGGGGAGCAGACTCAAGGAAAACCAACAAAAAAAGGTTAAACCCATATTGTTTGTTCCAGATAAATTAGTAAAATATAGTCCACATTCTATGATACATAATATAAAACGTATTTTTTTCTGATTAAAACCAAATACACTCCTCTCCCTAAAAGTAATGTATGCTCAGCATCCACTGAAAGAAAAACAGAGACAATGGAAAGCCATGCAGAAAATCACCGAGAGATAACGATTGGGTACATCTCTTTCTAGTTTTACACTCATTCTACGCGCCCACAGTCACTGCGCAGCCTGTCCTGAGGGGCCGTGGGCACAGCGGGAAGCTGCAGGTGAGTCTTGGCCATATCTTTCTTGTACAGGGCTCACGTACACTTCATTTAGCCTGTCTTGGTATGCGGACCGTATGTTCAACCAAAGAAGACCAGCGGACTACCCTGGCCAGTGCCTCTCTGAATCCTCTCTGGCAACCTACCGGGACCTGCTGCACCTGGGGTGCAGCAACAGTCTGCACCGTGGCTGGGGCGAGGGTCTGCAGCGTCCCATTGGCTGTCTGCGTCAGTACCCGCTGGGCCTGTATCGTCTGCACTTGCTGCTGGATGGTGACCGGCTGCACCTGGGAGGACGTCACCAGGCTTTGCACTTGAGGCTGAAGGACTTGGGGGAAGAAGAGGAGAGGTGACATGGGTAAGGAAGGCACACTGCTGCGGTAGCTGAGGCAGGAACCCCAGGATGGAGCATCTCATAATGACGCCAACCCCCCAGCCACTGCCCAGGATGTGAACAGCCATTTGCAAGCTGGTTTGGAGAATAAGAACATCCCGTAAGGGCTGTATCCATGTCTGAAGGAATGAGTACAAATTGTTTTATTACTCTGGGTGCTGGGGTAGGGGTAGGGGAAGTTAGTCAATAAATGACTACACCCAGCAAGAGAATTAATAGATGCTGGAAATCAACAATTCTCTGGAGCTTCATTTCCTCCCGTCCTTTCTGAATGGAACGTGTGCCTTTACCCTCCAACAAATTCTCAGAAGCCACGGAGGAACCATTAGAGCCTTTCAAATTCAGATCAAGTTGCATCCCGCCCAGGCTCCCCACAGCCCCTGGGACGCCAGAAAGCCACAGTACTTCTAACACACGCTGAGGGCATGCTCTGGAGGCCTGCTTCTTGGAGATTCAGGGCCATTTTGAAAAGCTGGACTTGTCTCTGCAGGGGAACTGGGGAGCTGTTGGCTGAATGAACAGCTCTCAACTGTAGACACCCAGATCTGGCTGCCACCCAGGCAGACCTCAGGCCTGATATTATCCAAGTCTCGATCTTTTGTTACCAGGCCAGCCCTCCACCTACCCCACAGACTCATGAATCACCTTGGAAGCTGGTGGCTGCATTCTGGTAGATCAAAGGCTGCTGGATGATCCTGGTCTGTGGAGCAGTGCTAAATGTTGGGGTGATCATCACTGTGGGCTGTTGCAGCTGAGCTGGAGGCTGGGGCTGGGGCTGGGGCTGGGGCCGAGGCTGGAGGACAGGCGTTGTTCTCGGTGGGGTGGGAACTGCGGTTGAAGGGACCTTGACCTGCAGGGCTGGAGCCTGGGGAGAGGCGACTGAGGGGGAAAAGGAAGGCAACGGAACCTGGCTGAATGACCGCTGTACTGAGGGGTCCCCAGCTCCGCTACTGTTGCTCCTGCCACCGCCGCCACTGCCGCTGCTGCCACTATTGCCACTGCTGCCACCACCAGGAAAGGCGCTGCACAGCTGCTCCGAAAACAAGTCAGGGAACTCGCCCACTTGGTTGCTGACAAACTGCAGCATCTCTGTGGATAAAGGAAAAGGAGTAATTTTATCGCCATCCAAAATATTAATTCAGACTGAAGGAAGTGGCATACAGGAGCTGGGGCTGCAGCTCAGAGGCAGAGTGCTTACCTACTATGTGTGAAGTCTCCACCCCACGCTCCTCCCCTCAAAAGAACAAACAAGAAAAGAAACCGGGGCGCCGAAAGCCACTGCGCTGGAAGCACGGATGCCGAGGGTGGACAATCATTGCTCTAAGGCTTTGGAATGAATGAAGCAGCCTCGGCCTAGGAGGCCTCACTCTAATCCTAGCACTGCTCCTGCCATTTGTGTCCACACGGTTATACCAGACCCCACTCCCAATCCCTTTTCCAGCCAAACTCTGGGCCTCCTCTCCAACCAGGGCACATTCTGGGTATGATTAGCACCTGCAGAAACCCAGAGATACTAGGCTTGGCAGTGCACATAGGTTATTCCAGCACTTGGGAGGCTACAGCAGGCAAGGCCCTATCTCAAAAAGCCAAACTCGGTGGTAAACACTTGTCTAATACATGTAAAATCCCGAGTCCTACCCCCAACATCACAAAACCCAGAACTAAAACATTCAGGGGCCATCAGAAAGTTGAAGGCCTCCAGTCTGAAGGCTTGAACTCAGGGCCCACGTGCTGCTCCTGAGCTTTTTTTTTTTTTTTTTTTTTTTTGCTGACTAGTGTCCCTGCTTACACCACAGCTTCACTTCCAGCTTTTCAAAAATTAATTGGAGATAAGTCTGAAGCACTTTTCTGCCCAGGGTAGTTTCAAGCCACGGGCCTCACATCTCAGCTTCCTGAGTAGCTATGATTACAGGTACAAGCCACTGGCTTACTGGCACGATTTGTCTTTCTCCCTACTAGGGAGTCTATGTCACCGATTCTCTACACTCTCTTTTCTTTCCTTTGTCTCACTGTAATATTGCATATTCTTTTTTTTTTTTTGCCAGTCCTGGGCTTGAGCTCAGGGCCTGAGCACTGTCCTTGGACTTTCTCAAGGCTAGAGCTCTACCACTTGAGCCTCAGCACCACTTCTGGCTTTTTTTTTTTTTTTGTATGTATGTGGTACCGAGGAATCGAACCCGGGTCTTCATGCATGCTAGGCAAGCACTTTAACCACTAGGCCAAACTCCCAGCCCCAATATTGCATATTCTTAAACTACATAGTCCCTTGTCTCCAAACTTGAGACCAAAGGACGCTCCGATTTAGATACCAAATCAACTGTAACATAAACCAACATCACCACTACCACCATCTCCCTCATTCATCTCTATTCCTTTCCCCAAGCCTCCCCTAGCAATTTCTAAGTCTCTGACTGCATGCATTGTGTGAGTCAAGGAAAGCGGGGGAGCCTGGGCCTCGAAGAATGGAATGTGGGGCAAGTGAGAGGCTCTGGGGAGGTCCAGTGTCGTCTCCATACTGGATAACTAGAGCTTAGCATTTCAATTACGGTGCTGCAGGCATCAGTCAGTCCAAGGGCAAGGTTACACTGCGTTTCAGCTGACTGAACTCCCGGAGGGGAACTACCAACCCACGCCCTGACTGCTCTGTGTGGATGAGTGGGAAGTGGGTGGACTGCCACACACCGTGATCCACACCACGCAGATCCAGGTCCAGGCAGGAAACGAGGGGGCGGGAGTTTGACCTGGTGGTAAAAGGCTTGCCTAGAAATGTTCTCACACTTGGCACTAATTTTAAACCAAACACAAATCGAAACCTCACATATTTCAAGTACAACACAAGACGAACAGAAAGCTTCAAGAAAATAGTTAAGAGAAACCTTCCAGAGTCCCTATAAAATTCCAGTTTTCTGGGAAATCAGCACTGCCTGTTTTCCCTCACAGGAAGACGGGAAGTTCCGGTCAGCCATATAGCAAGACCATGTCTTGTCCAGCACAGGGCTGGGCTGTGACTCAAGAGTAATGCATCTTCCCAGCCAGGGCAAGGTTCTGAGTTCAAACTCCAATAATGAGGGGGAGGGAAGCCAAGATAACTAGCTCTGTGAACACAGTAATTTACTGGTCTCTTTGCTCTGCAAATTTCTGGATGACTTATGCAAAGTGCCTGGTGAGGACAGGCCCTTAACAACGGCACATCTGAGGCTCCCTCTACAGATACACTTGGGCCCACTTTGTTCATCTCATCAAGTGCTCTCAAACTCTTTCATGGGGAAGACATGGCTTGGTGTGCAAAGGTCATGAGGCTTAAACATGACAGTTTAAATTCATCGTCACCATTGCCTTTCAGCCTTCGGTTGGGTGATCCCCGAGTGCCAAAAGAGGGCCTGTTAAGAAGAGCATTTTAAGGAAGGAATTCCATGAGGAGGTTCCTAGAGCAGCTACTCTGGCACAACACTGGCTCTTTCTGGGTCCTCTCTGGTCACAGAGCCAAAGAGGAGGCCCAGGGAACTGAGACAGGTCCCAGGCATGGTTTCACCCTTTTAACTTGAGCTCCACTGTGTGGGAGTATCTTAATGTCTTCCCACTGCTTTCTGTTCTGATCACTTGTGTTTTGCAGTTGCACAGGCTTTTATTTCCATGGAGGGCCATGAAACCTGAAAAGGGAGGCTTGGGAGAAGGTTTTATGAAGCTATAAAAATAAAAGTCAGGTTCCCACCGCAGTGCACACAGCACAGTACTAGAATCAGGCTCCCCAGAGCAGGGACAGCACACCCAAGCTCCCCTTCCTTGCTTTTCTTCAAAATCACATTCCTGTCTTTACCTGCTTCTTAAACTTAAGGATGAGTTGCTCAATAAAGTAAGTGAGTGGGCCAGGAGTGTGGCCTAGTGGAGAGTGCTTGCCTAACATGCACAAAGCCCTGGGTTCAATTCCTCCATACTATATACACAGAAAAAAGCTGGAAGTGGTGGTATAGGTCCAGTGGTAGGGCACAAGCCTTGAGAAAAAAGCCCAAGGCCAGTGCCCAGATCCTGAGCTCAAGCCCTAGGACTAGCCAGAAAGAAAGAAGGGAGGCAGGCAGGCAGGGAGGGAAGAGAGGGAGGGAAAAGGAAAGGAAAAGAAAGTGAGGGCCCTAGAAATTGTGTTAGGGGTCTGGACTTTTTAACAGAAAATAATCGAAATTAGAGGCCTGGTTGTCATTAGGGCACTGCACGCAGCCATGTGCTTCAAGCCAGGAGAACTCCAGTTCACATGTATTATATGGAGCTTGTGACCTGGTGGTAACATAAATTACATTGCCCAGATCAGCCTTGCAACATCTACCGAGCATAAGACAACCTGAAATCCAGTGAGATTAATTTTAAGAATAGGCATCCAAATCGTTAGCCCAGATGGGGTAACAATCCCATGGGCACAATTAGTCAATCATCTTTTAGTGGGTATTTCTTTATCTGGTTTAATTAGGTAAGGGAAGAACTGGTTTACAAAGGTCATTTATTCATTGGGGGGCGGGGACGGGGGAGCTTTACTGTGTAGCCCAGCTGGTTCTGAATCACAGGTCTTCTCCCCCAGTCTCCTGGGTACTAGGATTACAGACATGGTGATTTTATTTATTTATTTATTTTTATTGCCAGTCCTGGGGCTTGAACTCAGGGCCTGAGCATTGTCCTTGAGCTTTCTCAAGGCTAGAGCTCTACCACTTAAGCCACAGCACCACTTCCAGCCTTTTCTGTGTATGTGGTACCAAGGAATCAAACTGCAGGCTTTGTGCATACTAGGTGAGCACTCTACCACTAGGCCACACTGCCAGCCCTGGTGATTTATGTTTGTAATTTGCATTTACTCTGCAATTTGTGTTATTATTTTTTTGTCTTTTCTTTTTCGGTACTGGGGACTAAACTCAGGATGGTGCAGTGCTTTGCCACTGAACTATAGCCCCGCCCCCCCCTTTTTAACATTATAAACAATGTGTTAATTATAGACAAACTTACAAATAATTGAATGGGATCTCATCCAGAATGCTAAATGATACTTTGCTTGTTTGTTTCATAAAACATGAAAATCACATTCCTGTCTTTAGCTGCTTCTTAAACTTAGGGAAGAGTTGCTCAGTAAAGTAAGTGAGGGGGCCAGGAGTGTGGCCTAGTGGTAGACTGTCAACCATTACAAGGATATATCATTTTATACAGAATTTATTTAATCAGATAGTGATGATAGGTTGATTACTTTCAATCTTTCTTTTCTTTCTTTAGGGTTTCACCAATTAAATTATGTCCTGATCATTGTGTTTTCTGACAGGGTATTATGCTTTTACCCTGACCAGCTAAGTAAGAGCCTCTTATCTCTGCTTCCCAAAGAGCTGAAATTATGGATGTGAGCTACCATGTTTGGTACCAGATTTACTTTTCTTCTTTATTTTTTTTGTTGGGGGGTAGGGAGAGCAGTCCTGGGCTTGAACTCAGTGCCTGGCTGGGTATTGTCCTTGAGCTTTCTCAAGGCTAGTGCTCTATCAATTGAGCCACAGCACCATTTCTGGCTTTTTCTGTGTATGTGGTACTGAGGAATCAAACAAGGGCTTTGTGCATACTAGGCAAGCACTCTACCACTAGGCCACACTCCTGGCCTTTTGTAAAATTGTTATTAAGGTGTTGTACAGAGGGGTTACCAAGTTTGGCTTTTGAGTTTGTTTTTTTGGTTTTTTTTTTTTGAGGGGGGTCCTGGGGCTTGAACTCAGGGCCTGAGCTCTGTTCCTGAGCCTCTTTTGCTAGTGCTAATGCTCTTCCACTACTACACAGCACCATTTCCAGCTTTTTCTGTGATTGATTGGAGATAAGAGACTTATCTCCCAAGGGCCCAAGTGCCTTGAATTCAAACTCCAGTATCAACACAAAAATAAAATGAAATACATACATCCAAAGCAGAGGATATAACTCAAGGGTAAAGTATTTATCTAGTGTATAGGAGATCCTGGTATGGCGTCCAGAACCACAAATAAGATAAACTAAAATGTCCACATGCGCGCACATATGCATACACTTCTAAGATCATTGCATGAGTGAACATGCCCACTCATGAAGGTGCGGGAATTTTCCACTGGTCTGCAGTCACATTTCCACTATTTGGACAGAATTCACCAATTTAACTGTCAGTGACTTTCACGAGGAAACTCCAAGTCTTTTTCAAAGCAAAGTGCTTAGTTTATTATGGTATCTGTGTATTGCTTAGCTACTAATCTGTAAAGCTGTAATAGTTTCTTTTCCTTTCTTTTTTGGTGGTTATAGGGTTTGAACTCAGGGCCTGGGCACTGTCCGTGAGTTCTTCTGGTCAGGCTAGCACTCTGCCACTTTGAGCCACAGCTCCACTTCCAGTTTTTGAGTAGTTAAATGGAGACAAGAGTCTTACAGACCCCTGTGCTGGTAGTCACACCTATAACCCTAGCTACTCTGGAGGCTGAGATCTGAGGACCTCAGTTCAAAGAAAGCCTGGGCATGAAAGTCTAAAAGTCCATGAGACTATTATTTCGAATTAAGCACCAAAAAACCAGAAATGGTACTGTGGCTCAGGTGGTCGAGTGCTAACTTTGGGCTGAAGAGCTCAGGGACAGCACCCAGACCCAGAGGCTTAACAAAAAAAGTCTCATGGGGACTTTTCTGCCCCGGCTGGCTTTGAACTGCAAGCCTCAGATTTCATCCTCCTGAGTAGCTAGGATTACAGTAGCAGTAATCCAGTGCCTGCTAAGGCTTCTTATCTTTGAAATAACACTTCCTCCCAAAGATATACTGAGAGTTTTGACACAAATTCTTTCCCCCTAAGAGCCTTTTTTAATATGACTTTGCACAGCAGCACAGAAATGTACCTATTGCACAGTAATGTACCCCCCCCTCTTTCTTTTGCCAGTCCTGGGCTTGAGCCTCAGTACCACTTCTGGCTTTTTTCTGTGTATGTGGTACCGAGGAATTGAAGCCAGGTCTTTGTGCATGCTGGGCAAGCACTCTACCACTAGGCCAAACTCCCGGCCCTAATGTACACATTTCTATAAGTGAAAAGTGGTGAAGTAGCAGCATCAGATAGTCATCCTTTGCTATCTGGTGCTTCACTCACTGTACTTCACAGATGCTCACCTATCATGGGGTTCTCTGGAATGTAACTCCAGTGACAGGTGAGGGATCACTATTTATGGATTAAAAAAAAAACAAAAACAAAAAACCCCGAGATACAGTGAAGCGGGACAACTGCAGTTTCTGTCATACTTTAAAAGACAATCATCCTAGGAACTGGGGTGTAAAGTTGTAGAGTACTTGCCTAGCAAACCAAGACCTTGAGCTCAAACCCAAGTATACGAAAGAAGTCACTTCACCAAATGTCCTTCATTTCTTTTGTCGCTCACTTTGTCTTGGTCTTGCAGAGCGTGTGAGCTGTCTGGGAATGAGATGGGGCACAACTGTGACCCGCAGCACTCCTGACACCCCCCCCCCTAGAATGGCCTGGCCTGACAGTTACCAGCAAAGGCAAATTGAATACCAAGCTCACACCAAAGGCCAACTGTGGTGCTCTCTCCAGCAGTCCACTTCTGGCAGGCACCCCTGCTTTCCCCAGACCATTTATTAACATCACCCGGACAGCCATTTAAGGCATCCAGCCCGGTAGCTACAACTTTCTACACTGAAGCCTTTAAATTCAAACAGCAGCCTCAACTAACTGCCTGCTCACATTGCTCCAAACACTGAGACCTCGGGACTTAGTTTGTGAAGAACAAGTGAAATTTTGGATTACCTTCCTAGGCAAAAGGGTGTGAAAGAGGTACTGAGTGACACAGGACAGTAAACTGGTGACTCAGGCATCCCGTGTTTGAAATGATGACTGTATTTTTTTCTTTTTTTTTTGCCAGTCCTGGGGCTTGAACTCAGCGCCTGAGCGCTGTCCTTGGGCTTTTTTCTCAAGGCTATAGCTCTACCACTTGAGTCTCAGCACCACTTTGGCTTTTTGTTGTTGTCATTCTCTAAGCTTTGTTTATTAATTTAATTTTAGTGTCAAAGTGATGTACAGAGGGGTTATAGTTACATATATTTCTTTGTCAAACATTGTTACTCCTTCCCTTGTCTTTCTTCTACTTTCCCTCTTTCAACCCTCACCCCCAAGTTGTAGCATTCATTTTTAACATATTGTCTTGTGAGTATTCATGTTTCATTGGTTCACTCTTTGTCCTTTGTCTCCCCATTTTGTTGTCCTTCCTTTCCTCAAATCATTCTTAATTTGTGAACACTAATAGTATGTTTCCATTTTACTCATAGCTCTTGTCTTGTCCTTTCTTTCTTCCTTCCTTCCTTTCTTTTCTTTCTCATTCCTTCCTTCCTCTCTCTCTCTTTCTTTTCTGTTTCTGGGGCTTGAAATCTGAGCCTGGGGCTATCTCTGAACTTCTTTTTGCTCAAGGCTAATGCTCTACCACTTGAGACTCAATGCCACTAACTTGTTGGGCTTTCTTTTGTTTGTTTGTTTGCCAGTCCTGGACTTGTGCTCAGGGCCTGAGCACTGTCCTTGGACTTTCTCAAGGCCAAAGCTCTACCACTTGAGCTTCAGCACCACTTCCAGCTTTTTCCTATGTATATGGTACCAAGGAATTGATCCTGGATCTTTGTGCATGCTAGGCAAGCACTCTAGGCCAAATTCCCCAGGCTTGCTAGGCTTTTTAAAAATTATTAAACAATTTCTTAACATTGATCTTTATATCATATTTCAAATGATATATTTAAGTCAAGTATTCAAGAAGGGAATCTCTATATACAATCATCGGCACTTAGATTTTAGAACATAATTAAAATTAGGCTGAGGGTTTGTATGTCATAGATACATATTAATCTGTAATAAAACATTATATCTATAGAGTCATAGATTTTTATGTCTATGTAGTTGTGTTTATATTTTCAATACCATGTCCATAGCATTGGGTACACAAATATTGAGTCCTCGCTCTTGTACTGTTTGGATCTAATCACCACAGATTAAGGATACCATGCGCCTTTTGTTCCTTTGGTCTTGACTTGTCTCACTCAACATGATTCGCTCTAGATTCATCCACTTTCCTGCAAATGCCATTATTTTATCTTGCCTGTTGGCTATATAGAATTCCATTGTGTGTGTGTATATATATATATGCCACATTTTGTGTATCCATTCATCTGCAGTAGGGCATCTGGATTGTTTCCATCGCCTGGCTATTGTGAATAGTACAGAGATGAACATAGCTGAGCAAGTGTCCTTATCATATCCTGGGTTACGCTGTTCAAGATAGATGCCCAGGAGTGGTATGGCAGGATTGTAGGGAAGGTCTATTTTCAATTCTTTAAAAAACCTCCACACTGTTTTTCAGAGTGGCTGAACTAGCTTACAATCCCACCAGCAGTGCAGTAGGGTTCCTTTTTCTCCACAACCCTGCCAGCATCTGTCATTGTCTGAGTTCAAAATCTTGGCCATTCTAATTGGGGTAAGGCAGTATCTTAGGGTTGTTTTTATTTGTATTTCCTTTATGACCATGGATGATAAGCATTTTCTCTTATGCTTTTCTGCCATTTTAACCTCTTCTTTTGGTTAAGTCTCTCTTTAGTTCCCTTGCCCATTTTAGTGATTGGTTTGTTGGATTTGGGGGGTGGGGCAGGGATTAGTTTCTTGAGGTCCTTGTAGATGCTAGATATTAAGCATCTGTCAGATGTATTCCCAGTTGGTTGGCTGTCTTTCTATTTTAGTAGCTATTCTTTTATCTGTGCAGAAACTTTTTATTTTTAGGTAGTTCCATTTATCTAATCTCTCTTCAATCTGTTATGACCCTGGGATTCTGTTCACAAGTTTTTTGCCTATGCCTATGAGTTCCAGTGTCTCTCCTACTTTATCGTGTAGCAGTTTCAAGATTTCCAGTCTGACATTGAGGTCTTTGGTCCATTTTGAGTTAACGCTTGTGTATGGCAAAAGGCTGGGGTCAATTTTTAATTTTCTGCACGTTGCTGCCCAGATTTGCCAGCACCAATAACTGAATAGGCTGTGTTTGTTCCACTGTATATCTTTGACTCTTTTGTCAAATACAAGTTGACTATAGATATGTGGTTCTATTTCTGGATCTTCTATTCTGTTCCATTGATCTTCTGGTCTATTTTGTGCCAATACCAGGCTGTTTTTGTTATTATGGCCTATAGTAGAGTTTGAAGTCTGGTATTGTAATACCACCTGCATTGCTTTTTGCCTAGAATTGTTTTGGCTATTCTAGGTCTTTTCTTGCTCTGTATGAACCTTTGGATTATATCTTCTATTTCAGTGAAGAATGTCTTTGGGATTTTGATGGGGACTGCATTGAATTTGTATATCAATTTTGGCAGTATGGCCATTTTCACTATATTGGTTCTCCCTACCCACGAGCATGGGATGTCTTTCCATTTCCTGGTGTCCTCTTTAATTTCTTTTGTTAGGCTTTTATAGTTTTCATTAACTAATTCCTTTACATGTTTGGTTAATTCCTAAGTATTTTATTCTTTTGGGGGCTATTGCAAATGGGATCATTTTCTTGATTTGGCCTTCTGTTAGTGTATTGTTGGTGTACAAGAAGGCTACTGATGTTTGAAGGTTAATTTTGTATCCTGCCACTTTGCTAAAGTGGTTTATTAATTCTAGGAGTTTGGGAGTGGAGCTTATTGGGTCACTCAGGTAGAGGATCATGTCATCTGGGAATAGGGATAGTTTAATTTCTTGTTTCCCTATGTGGATCCCTTTGATGTCCTCTTGCCTTATTGCACTGGCTAAGGGTTCCAGCACTATACTGAAGAGAAGTGGAGAGAGTGGGCATCCTGATTTTAAGGTAAACGCTTCCAATCTTTCTCCATTTAGTATAATACTAGTTGTAGGTTTGTCATATATGGCTTTAATTATTTTAAGGAATGTACCTCTTATTCCGATTTTTTCATATATTTTTATTATAATTAATAGAAGGGTTACATTATATTTGCCAGATAGATGGTGCATTACTTCACATACATTGATACCCTTTTTCATGTCTTGGTCCCCATTTCCTTCCCTCCTTATTCCCATTTTTTCTAGTGCTTTCAATATGAATGGATGCTGTATTTTGTCAAATGCCTTCTCGGCGTCCAGAGAAACTATCATATGATTCTTATCCTTAGCTCTACTGATATGATATATTACATTAATTGATTTGCAAATGTTAAACCAGCCTTGCATCTGTGGGATGAAGCCTACTTGATCATAGTGTATAATTTTTTAAATTTGTTTCTGGATTCTATTAGCTAGTATTTTAGCGAGGAGTTTTGTGTCTGTGTTCATTAGAGAGATAGGTCTGTAGTTCTCTTTTTTTGTTGGGTCACTTTTGTTTTTTTCAGTATATATGGTACTGTGGAATTGAACCCAGGTCTTTGTGCACGCTAGGCAGGTACTCTACCACTAGGCCAAACGCCCAGCCCCAGTGAATTCTTTTCATTGGCAAAGAAACCACAAAAGAAAAGCAGAGCTGCTCAAATGCTCACATTCTGGAACATTCACAAATGAGTTCTATTCCTTTGCATGATTCAACTATCACATAAAATTAAACAGTCAAAAATCAAAAGGAGGGCTAGAGTGTGGCCTAGTGGTAGAGTGCTCGCCTCACATACACGAAGCCTTGGGTACCACACACACAGATAAAGCCAGAAGTGGTGCTGTGGTTCAAGTGATAGAGCACTAGCCTTGAGAAAGTTCAAGGGCAGTGGTCAGGCCTTGAGTTCAAGCCCCAGAACTTGGGGGGAAAAATGTAGAGGGGGGGGAAAGCCAGGCAAGGTGGCATAAGCCTATAATTCCTAGCTATTCAGGAGGTGAAAGCAGGAGAGTTGCAAAGCTGCTCAGACTCAATCTAAACAAAAGGGTAAGGGCAGGGCTCAAGTGGTAGAATGTTTACTGAACAAGTTCTAGGCCTTGGATTCATTCTCCACCCCTCCACCTCTGCCCCCAGGCTGCGAAAATAAACAATTAAAACAGCAACAAACCAAGGGAGAAAGATCACCCCAGAAATCCAAAGCAACTCTGGGATTGTCCTTTAGGCTGTCTCTGGCTCAACACACAGGCAGTCCTAGAGGAAAAGTGGACAGAGAGCACAGGCAAGTCCAGGCTTCCCAGGTTCCTTCATGACAGCCCAGGGCCTGAGGACCCAGAGGCTTTGCCCAGGACAGGAAAAACTGTTCTACACCCTTAGTTCAGTCCAGACTTGTTCCGTCTGGTTATACCTCATCTCTTCATTCCACTTCCTTATCCTGCTTTAAAATATTTGTCTTCTTTGAGGATCCTGTTGGTCCAGCAGCCTTTCAACTCACAAGACATCAGACTTCTTAAATATAAGCTTCAATGAAGATTCACTCACTTTACTCCCCAAAGGAACCCATTTCCTTTCATACATGCCTTTGGGAGAGGCAAGCTTTCTCACACTAGGATTGCCAAGCATACTTTTATTGCTTGCTCTAAGTTCTGAATTTCACCGCTCAACTTCAAAACTCTCAGCCTAATGCCAGTAGCTCATCCTAACTACTCAGGAGGCTGAGATCTGCCTAGGCAGGAAAGTCCAGGAGCCTCTTATCTCCAGTTAACCACCAAAAAGCCAGGAGCAGAGCTGTGACTCAACTGGAAGAGTGCCAGCCTTGAGCAAAGAAGCTCAGGAACGTGACAACGCCCAGGTCCTGAGTTCAAGCTCTAGGACCCCCCCCCCACGCACCCTCTCAAATTAACCCTTTTTTTGTGTGTTGGTCCTGGGACTTGAATTCAGGACCTGGACATTGTCTCTGTGCTTTTGTGCTGATTTACCACTCTGAGCCACAGCTCTTCTTTCAGTGTCCTGGTGGTTAATTAGAAATGAGTCTCATGAGTTTTCTTGCCAGGGCTGGCTTTGAACCATGATCCTCAGCTTTAGCATTCTGAGTAGCTAGGATTACAAGTGTGAGCCACTTTTATCAACGTTGATCTCTAGCATTTGGAGACCAGAAAAGTCTAAAACATGGGAATAAAATCCCTTTCCCCAAAGCTTTGTCCTTGATTTCAAGTCATACTAGACTCTGCCACACCTGCCTACCTACAAGTCACACAATGCTCCTTGAAACACAACCTTGTGTGACTTCTTGTTTACTACTTACCAGTTTTGGGGTTTTTTTGTTGGTCATAAAGCTTGAACTCTGGGCCTGGGTGCTGCCCCTGAGCTCTTCAGCTCAAGAGCCACAATGCCACTTCCAGTTTTCTGGTGGTTAATTGGAGATAAGAGTCTCAAGACTTTGTGGACACCTTCTGTATCCCAGCCACAGGGTGATGTCAGTTCCTGACCTTCTGTCCTAAGGCAATCAAGAAGACACAGGGAACACCATTCCCTGAAGGCTGACTGGGACATAAGATGCAATCTAGTCAGGGAACCACATGATGACAAAGGATCCTGCAAATGAACTTGACCACTTGCCTTGCTAGGAATGAAGAAAAATTTCCAATGTAGGAAGTTGTCTTACTTACCAAGCTCTCCTCAGCCCACCCACCCCACCACCAAGCTGGTTAACTGTTCAGGGAGAGCCCCAGACATAATGAACTAATAAAGAATCATAGTGGGCAACATTTTCTGCTAGATTCAGACCAAAGGAGAATATGAGAATGGCCAGAACAAGAAACAGAGAAAACTTTGTCAAGCAAGATTAGAAATCATGTTTCTATTTTAGTAAAAGATGTTTACTAGTGAAACTAAATAATTAAATTCATCCTATTAATCTATGTGGACAGCATAAAAGTTACCACTAATAGCTGTTTATTACTGTCTATGCTGCAAGGGGGCTGAGTGGAGACTGAGTGTTTGCCTCTCCTTCACCCATGCTTTCCTTACTGTCAAATGATCATTTCTCATGTTTTGCATTTATACAACTTGGGAGAAAGACATCTCGCGGCCCTGCAGTGACAATGGGCATTCACTGTGTTGCACCATCTTCATGAGCACCCACGAAAGAACTTATTTTATTTTATTTTTGCCAGTCCTGGCTTGAGCTCAGGGCCTGAGCACTGTCCTTGGACTTTTCCCAAGGTTAGTGCTCTACCACTTGAGCCACAGCACCTCTTCTGGCTTTTTTCTATGTATGTGGTACTGAGGAATCGAACCTGGGTCTTCATACATGCTAGGCAAACACTCTACCACTAGGCCAAACTCCCAGCTCCCCACAAAGGAGCTTTTTGAGTTGTTATGTGTGGGATTTTTTTCCCTTCTTCATTTTTTTTTTCATATAGTATTGGGGTTTGAACTCAAGACCTTATCATTTGAGCCATACCACAGGCTCTTTAGGCTTTTAGTTATTTTTCAGATATGGTCTAGTACTTTCTGCTAGGCCAACCTAGGACCTCATTATCTCTACCTCTACCTCCCATGTAGCTGTGATTACAGCTGGCCTGTTGTGAGACACTGGCTACTGTATAGCACATGCCATGTGAATGGGCAAGAGACAGAGGTAGATGCTTTCTTCTCCTCCCAATCAGTCTTGTGCTCTTTTCCTAAGCCACCTACTGCAGAGGTCATCCCAACTCAACTCCCCACATGATCCTTCCTCATACTTCCCTGAACAAGTACTGGCAGAGCCCATTTCACCATGGCTGGGACATCTCCACCCATGTAAGAGCTCCACCTAAGAACTCCATCCTCACCTAAGACTAAGTTAAGAGATCTTAGATTGGTGGCAACTCTTGTTTGAAGGCTATTCACCTGACTCCATTTCTTACTTTGAAATGTTCATTCTCTGAGCATAAAGAAAAGAAGCCTCGAGTCAATGGTGATAGTTGCAAAACAATAGTATAGAAATAGCTAATGTTTACTATGTTCTTATTATTATGTATAAACAAATGTATTGAACACTTTACATTCACTTTCCTCCTCAACACTTTGAAGATGGTGTCATTATCACCCACATAACAGACGAAAAATGAGACTCCAAGGAGGTAAGGTAATGTGCCCAGTGTTACAGAAACAGAACTGGGATTTAAAGTCAAGCACTTTGCCCCCTACAAGTATATGGATGATCTGGTGCCACTGTGATGAGGATATCACCACAGAGCCTGGCACTGGGCAGGTATTGAGTGAGGGCATCCATTCATGAGCTCAGAAAGGGAAGGACATGTCATCTTTGGTCTTCCTTGGCTTCCTTGGCTCTTCCTTACACTACTCTCTCTCTCTTCTCTCCTCTCTCTCTCCAAAAGACTGGAAGTTGAGCAAGATAAAAAGAGTGAGACTCAAGGAACTGATCCTATACAGTTCTGTTCTAAAAGAGGAAGGTTTCTGGTTTCACAATGACAGGTGACAGGTACAAGTCACAGGATCCAAATGGTCCTGGGGGTAGAGTGTACAAGACAAAGGATCGCTACACTTTTCAGTCCATAAATCATGAGGCAAAACATGAGATACACCACCCCACCATTTCATTCATCACTGTGCTTCAAAATCTCCCTAAGACTAAGAAGAAAAAGTAACTTCACACTTTCAAGGCAGGTTATTCAACTATGCACATCCACTCAACGCTTGCATCTGATGTGTGCTGGGAGCTGGACCATCCCATGCCTTGTGTGGGAGGCAGCACAGAGCAAGGATTAGAGAAGATTGGGCTGGTAATCCTAACACTTAAGAGGTGGTGATCCTAACGTTACATGCCTGCAATCCGAACACTCAGGAGATTGAAGCAGGAAGATCAAGACTTCAAGGTCAGCCCAGACTACATAGTGAGATCCCATCCAACAAAAAATAAGAATGAACACCGAGCACGGTGGCTCACGCCTGTAATCCTAGCTACTCAGGAGGCTGAGATCTGAGGATCGCAGTTCAAAGCCAGCCTGGGCACTAAAGTCCATGAGACTCTTATCTCCAATTAACCACTAGAAAACCAAAAGTGGCACTGTGGCTCAAGGGGGGTAGAGTGGTAGGTAGCCTTGAGCTGCAGAGCACATGGACAATGCCCAGGCCTGGAGTTCAAGCCCCATGAGGGACAAAAAAAACCCCAAAACCAAACCAAACGAAAACAATGAAAAAAAGAAAAGTCTTGGTGTTCTTTTTACTTTCAATCTCATGGAGCAGGGCTTGGGCATAGCTCAGTAGTAAGAGCACTTGTCTAGCAAGCATGAGACCCCAGATTAAATCCTCAGCACACAGGACAACCCACCTCAGGGGGACAAGACAGGAAAACTCAACCATGTTTATAAATTTCAATACGGGAGAGAATAGACAAGTTCCTTACAATGAAAGTGTTGTCAGAATGATAGAGAAAAACACCATCCATCCAAGCAGATCGGGATCCTAAGAGAGGGGAAGGGTGCTGCAGGCAAAAGGAGGCAGTTTCAAAACCACAGCACCAGCAAATGCCTTGCAATTTGCCGCTGAGAGACAATGGGTGAAGTGGGGAGATGGAGCTGGTTGGAGTGAACTGGGGAAGACCCCGACGCCATCATAGATGTGTGGCTTTATTTTAGAGACCAGGAGGAAAAGCATAGAAATTGAGGCAGACATTTATTACTTTTGTTTCATTTGTCCATCATAGTCTCCTCATCTTTCTTTAGAGAATGCCACTGGCTATGTCTTGGTGGATAAGGCTTCCTACCAGTAGCTAGTGCTTTCTCCCATCAAGAAGCATGACTCTTGAGGAAAGCATGGAAATAGATCAAAGAGGTGAATTCTAATCTGGGTGGTCTCTGCCTTAGCTATGATGTATAGCTGGTCCACTTTCTAGCCTAGCCCTCCAGTTTCTGTGGTCAATCCATTTACTGCTTCCCTGCCTCCCACAAAAACAAAAACAAAAACTTCTGTTTTTAAGCTAGCTAAAAGTAGGTTATGTGGCTTATCACCAAGAATTCTGACAAAGAACACACCAAGAAGGTTTTTGGTCAAAACTGTGTTTGAGGCCAGGTACTGTGGCTTTTGTCTGCCTAGCTACTCAGGAGGCTGAGATCTGAGGATCACGGTTCAAAGCCAGACTGGGCAATAAAGTCCAGATATGCTTATCTCCAATTATTCAACAAAAAGCAAAAAGGAGAGCTGTAGCCTAAGTGGTCTGAGTTCAAGCCCCAGGACTGGAAAAAGGGAAAACAAGAAGAGGGGTCCAGGGAGCATAGCTTAAGTGGGAGAGAGCTTGTCTAGTACCCATGAGGCTCTGAGATCAAACCCTGGTACCGCCAGAAAAGAAAACAAAATCAAAAGCGAAAACAGAAACTCTCAAGCATGTACCTGGCAGCACCGCTGGGGTGACAAATGTGACCAGGGACTGTCAGGTAAGCCTGGCAGGAATGTCAGCACTTAGGAACTGCGTTTCTCCCCTGTGGGAAGGGCTAAGACTCCAGCATCTTATTCACCAGCTCAGAATTTCATCACTGTCCTAAGCCAGACCCTGAACCCAACAGACTTGTTCCTGCAGGCCTGAGGAAGGCGTGAGACGATGAGAGGCACTTAAGATACACATTCAGTAGCAATTCCCAAAGTATGAAGGAGGCAGAAAGAGGTGTGTGTTCCAGTTTGTAAGCCCTCTAATGGTTTAAAGTCCCCTGAGGACTCCAGACTCTTCTGCTACTCTAAAAACTTCCAGAGTTTAAATGCTGAATCTTATTGTCCAGAAATGGAACACTTGGGACTGCTCCTGTATCTCACACATCACACTTATTATAAAAGCCTTTTTGAAAAGAAAAAATAAACACTCCAAAATCATGCTCTAAATAAGGCTCCTTGATAGTATAGTCTGTTTGCAGAATGCAAGAGTTCTCTTTATGCTGTTAATGGGCCTCATGCTCTTTTGTTCAAGGCTGGTGCTCTACCATCTGAGCCATACCTCCACGTTCAGCTTTTTGGCGGCTTCATGGAGATCAGTCTCATGGACTTTTCTGTGTAGGCTGGCTTTGAACCTTGATTTTCAGATCTTAGCCTCCTGAGTAGCAAGGATTACTGATGTGAGCCACCAATGCCCAACTCACTAAATTCTTGCAGCACCTATGACAAACCTCCAATCCCCCATCCCACAGAGGAAAGGAAGGCTGAGGAGCACTCCAGGACTGGAGAAAGTCACTTGAGGTACCCGTGACACACACGCGTCCACTCAATGTGCGAGCGAGCAGAGGGCCTTGCATTTCTCTAGCTTCAAGTTCCATCCCCACATGGCAATCCCAACGCAGAAGCCTACTTACGTTAGACACGGATGTGACATGGGCTACAAGAGAGGGAAACATAGGGGCTTAGAGTTGGACACACTGGGATCTAGGTCTTTCTCCTACCACTTACTAGTTTTGTGGTCGGGCCTCCGTTTCTTAAGGACTAACTGCAAATATATATTATGAGATAATAGAGATTAGGTCATGAAACAGTACCTGACCTAAAGAACTGTTACTAAATGTCAGAGCAGGGATCTTGTTTACCTTGTGAGTGCGAAACAGGCCCCCTAGAAGGTCTGAGCAGACACAGCGGCACACACCTGAATTTGAAAACCTGGAGGACTGAAAAGCAGAAGAGACTGCAGGACAGTTAATAACCAGTGAAGAACAAGGTAAGTCACGTTTAGAGAAGTCTGGTGTCACCCTCATTGTGTAAGATCAAAATGAAATGGTCTTGCACATTCATTATTGAATACGTAGGTGTACAAAGAATCAAACACAACAGAGAACAACGATCATACGCTGGGGTCCAACCCCACTGAAGAATGAAACAGAAAGCCTGCTCAGGTTGCTCAGAGGGCTAGGTATTGGTGGCTCGTGCCTGTAAATAGCTACTTGAACAGTCCTCAATCAGGAGGACTGCAGTTCAGCATCATCTAAGGCACACAGCTGTCACAGTGATGTGTGCCTGTCATCCTAGCAACACAGGAGGCTGAGATTCAGAGGACTGTGGTTCCAAGCCAGCCCACGTAAAAGAGTTTGCAAGACTGTACCTCAAAGAACCTGGGCCCAGTGGCATGTCATCCCAGCTGCTATGGGAAGTATAAAGCAGCAGATCAGGATCCAGGCACATGCAAACAAAAAGGGAGAAGGGTCTCCTGAGCTCCAAAGAGCCAGTGCAAAGAAGGGCTGGTGCCTGTATGCCTAGCTACTCAGGGAGCCTAAAGAATCCTGCTTCAAAGCAGCCTGGGCAGACAAATTTGAGAGACTTATATCTTCAATTAACCAGCAAAAAGCCAGAAGGAGATAAGGCTCAAGTAGCAGAGCACCAGCCTTAAGTAGAAAAGCCAAGCAAAACCAACAAGACCTGAGCTCAGATCCCAGTACCTGCACAACAACAAAACAATATAACAACAGGCCCAATATGATGTAATCTCAGCTAACTAAGGAAATAAAAATAAGGGGATCATAGTTGGAGGCTAGGCCCAGCAAAAATTCAATACCTCATCTAAAAAACACTAAAGAAGAAAAACATGAGAAGGGATATCATGTTCAAGATGTATCCATTACCTGACAAATGTATCTGTAACCCTTCTATACATTACCCCAACAATAAAATACAAACTGCAACAACACTAAAGGATTGGGGACATGACTCAAATGACTGCCTACCAAGTTCAAGCCTCAGTACTGCAAAAACAAACAAGAACCTATGAAAAGTATTGTAAGAAAAGAGGCTAGGGGCCGGGAGTTTGGCCTAGCGGTAGAGTGCTTGCCTAGCAGGCATGAAGACCCAGGTTCGATTCCTTGGAACCACATACATAGAAAAAAGCCAGAAGTGGTGCTGAGGCTCAAGTGGTAGAGCTCTAGCCTTGAGAAAGTACAAGGACAGTGCTCAGGCCCTGAGCTCAAGCCCAGGACTGGCAAAAAAAAAAAAAAGGCTACATACAACAAAGGGTTATTTCAAATATATTCCCAGATTTTTGTGAGAAAAGGTCTAAAGCAAATGACAGGGAAAGAAACTTCCCTTTCTGGTAGTAGAAAACCTCAGAACGTTTTTGAGGAAGATGCTTTCAAAAGTCAGGTCAGGGAAAGCGCTGCCACCTAGAAACTACAGAAGAGCACACAGACAAAACAGGGCCCCACTGACACAACGGAAACCAAGAAACCATTTTCCAAGTCCCCTAAAGCAGAACTTTAAGGAACAATTTTAAAACCAAAGAGAACTGGTCAATCAGGCTGGGTATGTGGCTCAAGTGGGAGGGAGCCTGTCTAGCAAGCAAAAGGCCCTGAGGTCCAATCCCCAGTGCTGTATAATAGTAATTAATAATAACTATTATTATGTCAATGTACAACTAAGCCAAATAAAATGATAGCTAAGAACACCCTATGTAATTACCAAGTTTCTATATGTCTGTCTAAACACATCCATGAAAGAGAGCAGGCAAACCAAGAAATCCAAGTGGCACAGTCGTAGGCCAGTTCCAAAGACTCGAGTCCTGGGCATGGGGACACTTGCGGTACTGCAAAGTGACCTCTCCTGGGACCTTAACCAGAAAACAGTCAAGTGAGGTGCTGGGAGGTCAGAACAGGCAGTGCTGGGGACAAGGGTTAAACTGGCAAGGATGTGGCAAAGATATAGAAAGAAGAAAGAGATTAGAGTCTACATGGACCCTTGCTCCTGATGGAAGTGTAAAGTGGTAGCTACACCATGGAGATATGGAGAAACATTCAGCAGAAAGAGTGGCATCGGTTTGGTTTAATGATAGAGTGCTTGCCTAGCATGCACAAAGACCCAGGTTCAATTCCTTGGTATCACATTACATAGAAAAGCTGGAAGTGGTGCTGTGGCTCAAGTGGTAGAGCTCTAGCCTAGAGAAAGCCCAAGGACAGTGCTCAGCCCCAGGACTGGCAAAACAAACAAGCATACAAACAAACTCCAAGTATACACAGACCCAGGGGCATCATAGCCAGAGTGGCTTAAGTGAGAGCACTGCCTAACAAGCCTAAGTTCCAACACCAGAACAGCCAAAAGGAAATGTCAAGTCACAATGTGGACAGACCACATTCCCACCCAACCATATCTGCAAATGTCAAGTGATAAATTTACAAATCTATTCATTAGGTATTGTTTTCAGTGGCAATAGACTGGAAGCACCTTCAAATGTCCATCAAAAAAGAGGATGCGTCCATGAAAAGGAAAAGCATGGGGGTGTGAAAGCCAGCCCAGGCTTTCTCCAAAATAGCCGGCAAAAAGCTAGGCTGGAAGCATGGGGCAAGTGATAGAGCACCAGCTCAACAAAGAAGCTGAGCAGTAGGACTGAGTTTAAACATGGGTACCAGAAAAAAAATAACCAATCAACCTACAAAAAGCCAACAAAGCAGGGTGCGGTGGTTCACACCTGTAATCCTAGCTACAGGAGGCTGAGATCAGGAGGACTGCAGTTCAAAGCCAGCCAGGCATTAGGCATTACAAAGCTGTGAGACTCTTATCTCCAATTAATCTCTAGAAAACTGGAAGTGGGGCTCTGGCTCAAGGGTAGGGCAGTAGCCTTGAGCTGAAGAGCTCAGGGATACCACCCAGGGCCAGAGTTCAAGCCCCATGACCTGTCTCCCACCCCTCAAAAAAAGCCAACAAGGATCAGGGATGAGTATGAGGTCCACAAACAGTTGAGAGCCCGACAGGCAGTACTCAAGAACACGTAGGCCAAAGGACTGGGCGTGAATGTGGAGAATGATTGTGAAGGGTGAGGACACACAGGCCAAGGAAGGGGAAACGCCAGAGGGCTCTGGTTTGGTGGTCTGAGAAACCCAGAAAACATATTCCAGAAAATGTAACAAGATGAGGTCATGAGCTAAAACAAGGTGGAAAATAAACACCCAAATGTTGGTGGCACAAGTAATTCAAGTATCAAAACAAAGCTTTTGCCTTTAAAAGGATATACAGAGCGGGGAAAGTGCTCTGTGCTTCACCTGGCTGAGCAGTGTAGACAAGCCTCGCTCACGAAAGAGGGGAAACCAGTGTGTCCCTCCTCTCCTCCCCTCCCCTTCAGTGGTGTGCTGACCACACCCTCCCCAACACTGGCTCCTTACTCTCAGGCTGGCCACTCCAGACCACTCAATGACGTGGGCACCAGGCTGGGGCCACCCAATATCCTGAATTTCAAGTCCTTTCCTTCTCTCACTCGACAAACCATCACAGAGCATCTATTCATTGTCAGGTCCTGCTCGGGTCCTCTGCCAAGGATGGAACTGAATGACTGCAGGGAGAAGCCAGCAGAGGCTCAGAACCTGAGGGTTCCCTGCAGGCTAGAGTGGAGACTAGCTAAGGACAGAGGGGCCTGGTGGGAATCAGGTTTTAGACACACTCACAGCGAGAGCCCCACTAAGTAGGGGCAATGACTGACATCTCAGTCACAGGGAGACCCTATCAGGGAATCCCAAACACTAAGGACAAGATGCTAAAAGTTTCCATGGGAGAAAGCAGGTCACATAAAGAGTTCAAGAATAAAAATGCCAGAGTGGCTCCAGTGGAGAGAGCTGCCTAGCAAGCCTTAGTTCAAACACCAGGACAGCCAAAAGGGAAAAAGAAAGAGTAAAAATAGCGTGCCTGTGTGGCTGTGTGGCTGTACAGCCCTACAATCACAGCGCTTGTCAGGCTGAGGCAGAAAAATGATGAGTACAAGGCCAGCCACAGCCAGATTGTATGAAAACAAAAACACCTAAAATTCTAAACCCAATCGACTATTAAATTGGTTAAAGATATTTTTAGACATGTACCTCTCTCCTCAATTTACCTAGAAGACGCTACTGAAGAATGAAGGAGGTACTCTACAAAATTAAAAATAAGAATGAAGGGGCCGGAGTTCTATTACTGTTTCTCAGAGTGATGATCTGAAGACATGGCTCAAGTGGAAGGACACATGCCTGGCAATCTACAAACACACGCACACGCACACACACACAAGTTCAGATAACAGCTTCACTATCAGAGGGGGCAAAAAGGACTGACCAAGGAAACTAAGCAAAAGATTAAATGGAGTCACTGTAAGCCTTCTGAAAATACAGACAAGAGGACCGGGAGCATAGTCTAGTGGTAGAGTGCTCGTCTAGCATGCATGAAGCCCTGGGTTTGATTCCACAGGACCACATACTCAGAAAAAGCTGAAAGTGGTGCTGTAGCTCAAGTGGTAGGGCTCAAGCCTTGAGCAAAAAGTGTCCAAGGACAGTGCCCAAGCCCTGAGTTCAAGCTCCCAGGACTGATAGGAAAGGAAAGGAAAGGAAAGAAGGAAAGGAGAGGCGAGGAGAGGAGGAAAGGAAAGGAGGGAAGGAAAGGAGAGGAGAGGAGAGGAGGAAAGGAAAGGAAAGGAAAGGAGGGGAGAGGAAAGGAAAGGAAAGGAGGGGAGAGGAAAGGAAAGGAAAGGAAAGGAAAGGAAAGGAAAGGAAAGGAAAGGAAAGGAAAGGAAAGGAGGAAGGGAGGGAGAGAGAAAGAAAGAAAATACAGACAAGAAGTACAGATGACTGATCAAGGGAAGTGAATACCTATGGCCACAGAAAAACTTGTTCACGATCCCTGCATTTCCATTTAAAACAGTCAAAAGGGGGAAAAGCCCAAAACTGACAAGTTAACAAAGAAACGAAACACGAGGCTGCAAGGTCTATGAACCTGAACATCACACGAAGCGTATCTGATTCCATTTACGACATGTGTACAACAGGCAAATACACAGACACAAAGCAAGTTAGCTCGGTGAAAATGGCTTTTTTCTCTTTCTTTCTTTTTTTTTTTTTGAGGCACTGGGCTTTATGTAAACTGTACTAGCAAGACAAGCACCCTACCACGTAAGCCACACCGCCAGCCTTTTTTTTTTTTTTTTAAACTTTAGTTATGAGGGTTTGGGTTTTGCTTTCGGTCCAGGAAGGATTTGGGCCTTTATCTACCTATCTTCACTTCCCACAAGCTAAGACCACAGATGTGAATCACTATAACTGACCTGTTGGTTAAGATGGGGGTTTCACTCACCTTTTTGGGGGGGGGGGGCGGGGAATACCATCCTGGGTCTTGAACTCACAAGACCTGGATGCTGTCCCTGAGCTTCTTTATTCAAGACTAGTGCTCTACCATTTGAGTCACAACTTCATTTCTGGCTTTTTGGTGGTTAATTAGAGATAAGTCTCATGGATTTTTATGCCTGGGCTGGTTTTGAACCGTGATCCTCAGATCTCAGCCTCCTGAGTAGCTAGGATTATAGGCGTGAGCTTCATTGCCTGGCAGGAAAAACATTCTCTAAAGAGAACAGCTGCCTCTGTTTGTCCCTTGTCCAGCTGTTTCTGGCTCGTGTTTGATTAATCTGGCCTTGGACCCCCTCCTCCTCCATCAGCTTCTTCCATCACAGGTACACCCCTTAACTGCCAACTCTCTTTATGGCCTCGTCATTCTTGCTGCCTCGTGCAGCCCTGCTCATCCTCCAACAGCTTGCTCTTTAAAAAGTTGATCCTCCCACAAGAAGCTCGCCATGTATCACCAGTATATGCTAATAGAAAATATTCACCTCCTCTCAGTTTATTATACTCCCCTACTTCAAACCTCCACTGCCAGGTTTTACCTCCTCCTAAAGCATCTATTTCTCAGGGATGGCACCTTACTTCAATTTCAGCTTAAGACACTATCATCATCAACCAGCTCTCCCTGTTACCTTCTGAGCTGCTGCAAAGCCTCGGGCTCAAAGCTTCCACAGGATCCCAGAATTCTACCTATGCTCTGCTCTCAAGGCCAAACCCTCATTGAGGCCATCACCTCATACCTGGAAGTTTTTCCAAATGCTTCCTTACCTATCAGCACTTCAATTTTTCTTAAAAATCCATGACCAGTGGGTTATTCTTCTACTTAAAACTGTTCAATAATTTCCTTCCCACATGCCCCAAACTACCCCCATCTAATGCATGTTAGTTCCACTGTGCCTCAGATCTTGTCTTCTACCGTTCACTGACATACACCATACACTCCAGGATTTCTCAGCAGCCTTTTATGTCTGAGGCGGCTCGGGTCTATCCCCTTCCCTAGATGTTTATATTTTCCTGCCACCACCTTTGGGGAGCTTGGCAAATAGATCATTTCTTGACTGTGCCTTTCTTCATCACAGTGCAAGAAAATCCCACCCCTCTGCCCTTCCAGAAGACCTTGCCTATAATATAGCACAAAAGTCTTTCTTCAAAAAATAGAAGTGTGTCCCAAAGGAGGCAGTGTAGCTATTGACTCACAAGGGAAACCTGGGAGTCTGGAACAACAGAACACGTCCTGGTGATCAACTAAGACACAAGCTTTGTTGGCAGTCCTAAATTTGTTTGTTTGCTTATTTATGTGTTCCAGTCCTGGGGCTTGAACTCAGGGCCTGAGCACTGTCCTTGGGCTTTCTCAAGGGTAGTGCTCTACCACTTGAGCCACAGCATCACTTCTGGCTTTTTCTATGTATATGTTATGGAAGAATTGAACCTGGATCTTTGTGCATGCTAGGTAAGCATTCTACCACGAAGTCAAACTCCCAGCCCTTAAGTGTATTTTCTTCCTCCTCTTCTTCTTCTTCTTCCTCTTCTTTTCTTTTTGGTGGCCCTGGGGTTTGAACTCAGGGACTAATACTTGCTAGGGAGGTGCCCTACCAGTGGAGCCATGCCTCTAGCTCCTAAGTATGTTTCATTTAAAAAAACATTTTTGGGGGCTAACATTTAAAAATCTCAAGATTTTACATAAAATCCATACTTGGATTTGTGTGTGTGTGTGTGTGTGTGTGTGTGTGTGTGTGTGTGTGTGTGTGCGTGCATGTCCATGACAGTCCTGGGGCTTGAACTCAGGGCCTGGGCACTCTCTCTGAGCTTTTGTGCCCAAGGACGCTGCTCTACCACTTAAGCCACAGCTCTACTTCCAGCTTAAATTATTTATTTTTGGTAATTGACTGGAGATAACTGTCTCATAGACATTCCAGCCCAGACTTTGTTTTGAACCACAATCCTCAGACTCAGTTTCCTGAGTATTTAAGATTATGGCATGAGAGTCAAGAGGGTAGCTCACACCTGTAATCTTAGCTACTCAGGAGGCTGAGATCTGAGGATCAGGGTTCAAAGCCAGCCAAGGCAAAAAAGGACCTGAGCCTCTTATCTCCAATTAACCTTTGGGGTTTGGCTCAAAGGTTGGGTGAGAGCACCAGGGAGAGCACCCAGGCCAAGTTCAAGCCCCATGTCCCACAAAAACAAACAAACAAAAAAAGGATAATCATGAGGGCCGGGAGTACAGCCTAGTGGTAGAGTGCTTGTCTAACATGTACAAAGCCCTAGGTTCAATTCCTTGGTACCATAAACTCAGAAAAAGCCAGAAGTGGCACTGTGGCTCAAGTGGCAGAGCACTAGCCTTGAGTAAGTGTCCAAGGACAGTGCCCAGGCCCTGAGTTCAAGCCCCAGGACTGGCAAAAAAAAAAAAAAAATTATAGGCATGAGCCACCCACACTGGAATCATACTTGGACTTTTTTTTTTTTATTTTATTTTTAAGAAACACTGCTATTTCTTCCCAGAGGCTCCCTTGTTTACCCTCATCATGGGGGTGCTCTGAAACCACTCAAAAGGGAGGTAACCAGTGGTTCACGCCTGTAATCCTAGCTAATTAGGAGACTGAGACCTACAGGATCAAAGTGTAAGGCTAACCTGGGCAGAAAAGTCCTTGAGACTCCTATCTCCAGTTAACCAGTAAAAATGCCAGACTGGAGTTGAGGCTCAAGTGGTACACCACTAAGCCATGATCGAGGGAGAATCAACCTTGAGCAAGAAAGCAGAGTCAGCTGTAATCCTAGTTACTTCAGAGGCTGAGATCTCAAGATTGTGGTTCAAAGCCAGTCCAGGCAAGAAGGTTCATGAGGCTCTAATCTCCAATAAATCACTCAGAAAAAAAGCTGAATGAAAATGGCGCTATAGCTGAAGTGGTAGACTACTAGCCTTGAGCACAAAGGAGCTTAAGACAGCACCCAGGCCCCACCGAGTTCAAGCCCTGAGACAGGCAGAAAAAAAGGACGGCGGGGGGAGGGAGAAAGCAGTGAGCTGAAAGGCATGAGTTCAAGCCTGGTAGTGGTATAAACAAAACAAATGTGCTAAATGACTGCATGGACATGGTTTCTAATGGGCACTGACGGACTGGAACAGCAAGGCTAAGGGTTTCTGTGTATCTGCTGAAGGCAGGCACAGGATATCCCCATGACTCACAACAAAGAAAGTAAATATACGCTCTCTGCTTCCTCATCTAGCTCTAGAAATATCTCTGGCTAGCCCATGCCTAATCTAATCCAATCCTGAAATCTATGGTGAATAGAATTCAGTGCCCTGTCAAGCCCACACTGGCTACATTTATTCAGGCATTTCTCAAGTACTTAGTGCAAAGAATTCAGGCCCCCTCCTCATTGTGCTAGCTAACATTCTGGAAAGGGAACACTTAGGTATCGAGTGAGATCTGCAGACACCTGGCCTTAAGCCTGCCCAACCCTGTTGTCCTTAGGTTAAGAGCTCTTTGGTGTGGTGTTTCTGGTACACCAGCTTCTAACTAGCTCCACCAATAATTTTCACTCATTGTTATGGGCAATATTAAGCCACCCTCAGCACTATGTACTGGTACTCCTCTCAAATTCCATGTGGCCATGAAATTCTGCCTTTCCTATCATTCATGGTTGCTTACCAGACACCAAAGTCTGAACTCAAATACTGACCAATAGGTAACAGGGAATTGCATGCACTTCCCAAACGCGGTTTGGGGACCTGTAAAGTGTAAAGCCACTGAACTTACAGAATCTACATTTTTTTTCCAGCATTCTATGGGGATAAAATGAATTTGGGTAGGAAGGGCCCTGGGCTTGAATTTCAGGATCTGTGAGTGAGAGGTGATCTCTACAGATGGTGTTACTATGAAGATGGAAACTACTGGTGTGTATGAGTGCTTAACACAATGTTTGGCACATGAGTGCCTGAAGCACGTTAGCTGTCCTTATTAGATGCCAAGAATCCTCTCCCCTATTAATAACCCATCTCTGAATTTAAGGCAGTCAGTGAAGAAGTCTGTAGTTATAAGTGGGCCCTCAACTTAAGGTCTTGCTGCCCTGCCTGGCGGGCTAACATGGAAAGGAGGCATTTGCAGCATTGCTACAGAAACAAAATGGGAAAATGGCAAATGTCCTTTCCACATAGCTGCTGCCACTTAGCTCTTCCTCTAGAAGAAAAATCTGCAGAGTTCTTCATTTGCACAATGAAGACAGCCACCATATCTGTTAGTGAGAATCTTGACCAAAAAAAAAAAAAAAAGTACTGTGCAGGACACCAGTAACCCCTATAATCCTAAACTCAGGATGCTGAGATCTGAGTATCATGGTTCAAAGCCAGCCTGGGCAGAAAAGCCCCAAGATTCTTATCTCTGATCACACACACACACACAGAGCTAGCCAGAGGTGGAGCTGTGGCTCAAGTGGTAAAGCACCAGACTTAAGCAGAAAAAAGCTAAGGGACAGCAACTGCACCCTGAGTTCAAGTCCCATTATAGGCAAAAAAAAAAAAAAAAAGTACTTTCTAAAGTGAAAAGCGCAATTTCCATGAACGGGCGGATGAGTGACCTTCGATCACGTAACAGGTCCTGGGAAAGGGTGACGAAGAATACCTGACAGTGGGAAGAGTAAGCGGGGACCGTTCTAGAACACCGGGAGAAAGCTGATCAGTGTTTAAAAGATTCCTAGCCTGTTCACTTGATTCCGAATCCCCGAGGGAGGAGTGCAAAGAAACCACTGTGGGCTCCGGACCCGGGCATCCGTCCGCGTGGTTACCTTGGGCAAGTCTGGGATCCTCTCCAAACCTAGGCTCCCAAGATTAAAAGAAAGAAAGGAAATTTAAGAGAGGATCCCGGAGCTCCTGCTAGCTCTCTTCCACTCCGCCGATGCTGCCGCTGAACAAAGGCCACCGCTCCCCAGCCTCTGCCCCCCGAGCCACAGCTCAGAATCTGGGCGGCCCAGGTGCCCTCGCAGGGCGGCGGCGGGAGCGCCCGGGCCTCCGTCCCGGGAGAGCCGCCCCTCGCTCCCGCCACAGCCCGCTCCACCAGCAACGCCCAAAGTTGTTGATGTTGTTGTTGTTGTTTCCGGACGCCCGGCGACCCCGCGGTGCGCCCTCGCCGGGAGGCCCCGACGCGGGGAGCGCGGGCCGGGGCAGTGACAGGTGCGACGCGGAGCCGGGGAGCCGCGGGCGGCGGGAGCGCAGGGCGCGCGCGGGCGCACGCGGGACGCGGCGGCCGTGCTGTCACCCCCGGCGACGCCCCCGCGACGCCCCCGGGGTCCTCCCGGAGCGGGGCGCTCCAGCCCGGCGCTCCCTCCCCGCCGGGCCGGCCGGCGCGCCGGGCTCGCTCCGCCGGGGCCGTGGCGGGGTGGGCGCACGCGCGCCCGGGCGCGCCGCCGTAACCCCTTCCTCCCCGCGCGCCCCTCGCCGAGGCTCCGGCCCGCCCGCCGCTCACCGTCGATGTCCCCCAGGGTCAGCTCGTCGCCCAGCTCCGTCAGCGTCTCCATGGTCTCCATGAGGCCCAGCTCGGAGCTCCCGTCCATCGCCCGGCTCGGCGCGGAGGCCCCAGGGCGGTCCCGCTCAGGGAGACGCGGGGGCGGTGCTGCCGCCACCGCCCATGACACCCGACAGCCCCCGCCCGGTACCGCCTCACCGGCCCGTGCCAGTCGCCGCCATGTTTGCGCTGCGCCCCGGCGCCGCGCGGAAGGGGCGGGGCGGGATTCCCCGGCCCCAGCCCGCGCCGCCCGCCTCCGGCCGCGCTGCCCCCGCCCCGCGGGTTGTCCATGGGACCAGGCTCCTCCGGGCCAATCGGCGCGAGCAGCGGCGCGTGGGGTGATGGCGCGTCGGCGATCAGCAGCTCCGATTTGCATAGGGCGACCCCGCCCCTCGCGGCTGCGGAGCCGACCGGGGGCGGCCGCGGGGCCCTCAGCCCCGCCCCCTTCCCCGGGTTAAAGGAGCCGCCACTCCTCCGTGGGATTTGCTCCGGGACGACGGCGCGCCCGCGTCCCGGGCCGAAGGGTTAACGCGCGGCGGTGCAGCCGCGGACCGCGAGCGCATTACATCATCTTCCCCACAGCCTCCCCACCCCCGCCGCAGCCCGGGAAAGCGGGGAGAATAGAGGTAGACCCCCCCCACCCCCAACTCAGTGACGCGCCTCCAGCCCGAAACGAGGCTGGGCAGCACCCTCTTGCGGGCCGTTTCCGCGCCTTTGCACCTGCTCAGAGCCACCCGGGCCTTTAAACAAGGACCTCGCTCGCCCTCGGGAGGTGGCATGCACCCCACTCCACGCGCGGAACCGCCTCACTGCCCTGTCTGTCTTGCAGCTGTTAGGCTGTACACAAAGGTGCAGACTTCCAGGAATTTATCCTGAAGAAAAGGCACGAGCACTCAAAGAACTGCTGAAAGATGTCTCCAAAGATACCCATCCCCAAATTGGGTTGCTGGGAAAATTTGAGAAGCCCAGGAAGGCACTGGGTAAACCAGCTCCAAACGAAGAAATACCGTGGCACCAGTAAAAATTATACACATACATACATGCAAATTTATTGACAAGATTCCTATAACAAGTACAAAAGACTTGAGAGCACACGGGCTGTGTGAAGACTGGAGATGGCTGACTTACTGGTGGACCTTGGTCTGTTGATGGAATAGCTAAGTTTCAGTTGTGTCATCTCTAAAATGGGGATAACATGGCACCACTTATACTAGTGAAATTTTTATTTTTTTGCCAGTCCTGGGACTTGAACTCAGTGCCTGAGCACTATCTTTGGGCTTTCTCAAGGCTAGAGCTCTACCCCTTGAGCCACAGCAACTTCCAGCTTTTCTAGACATGTGGTACCAAGGAATTGAACCTGGGTCTTAGTGCATGCTAGGCAAGCACTCTACCACTAGGCCAAACTCCCTGCCCCTACTTTTGAAAATTAAATAAGGTGGCCGGACAAGGATGAGGTGGCTCACGTCTGTAATCCTAGCTACTATGGAGGCTGAGATCTAAAGATCATGGTTCAAAGCCATCTGGGGCACTAGACTGTGAGACTCTTGCCTCCAATTAATCACTAGAAAACAGGAAGTGGGGCCGGGAGTTTGGCCTAGTGGTTAAAGTGCTTGCCTAGCATGCATGAAGACCCGGGTTCGATTCCTCGGTACCACATACATACAAAAAAGCCAGAAGTGGTGCTGAGGCTCAAGTGGTAGAGCTCTGGCCTTGAGAAAGTCCAAGGACAGCGCTCAGGCCCTGAGCTCAAGCCCAGGACTGGCAAAAAAAAAAAAAGAAAAAGAAAAAGAAAACAGGAAGTGGGGCTGTGGCTCAGGGCAGGGCGGTAGCCTTAAGATGAAAAGCTGGGGGGGCGGGGAGGGAGGGAAATGGGTACCAAAACATGTGAAAGGGTATCAATGTATGTGAATTAATGCACCTTCTATCTGGCAAATATCATGTAACCCTTTTACTAATTACAATAAAAAAAAATCCTTTAAAAAAAAAAAAAAGATGAAAAGCTCATAGGTAGCGCCCAGGCCTAGAGTTCAAGCCTCATGACCCACACTCATTTGACGATACTGACCATCTTTGTGGCAGGCACAGTTCCTGATCCCTTAGAGCTTCCTGTTTAGTGGGAGAAGGGGTACAGTACATAAATGTGAAAATAACATATGATAGTATAAAAGTAACCAAGAAAGGGGCCGGGAGTTTGGTCTAGTGGTAGAGTACTTGCCTAGCATGCACGAAGACCTGGGTTCGATTCCTCGGTACCACATACATAGAAAAAAGCCTGAAATGGTGCTGAAGCTCAAGTGGTAGAGCTCTAACCTTGAGAAAGTCCAAGGACAGTGCTCAGGCCCTGAGCTCAAGCCCATGACTGGCAAAAAAAAAAAAAAAAAAGTAACCAAGAAAGTAATGAGTATGATGAGATTAACCAGGAACTTGATCTGCTACCACCAGACCTGAAGGCTGGGAGGTAGTTCAGTGGTTAGAGGGCTTGACTAGGGCTTGGCTTCAATTCCTGGCATGGGGATGGGAGTCTGAAATATCACTTAGTCTCAAATTCTGAGTGTTCCCTCTTGGACAGGCAGAGGAACTGACATCAGTGACAAAGGTCTTGAGGTAGGATGAGCTGCTGCCAGCTAGCACATGGCATCACATCCTGGCATATAAATATAGTAAGTTTTCAGACAAGGCAGCTATTATAATTGAAAAGGTAAGTCACTCCCAAAAGCTGACAGTTGGACTTGGAATACATTTTACTTTCTTTCTGATATTTTAGTATTGTATACATTACTTTTTATGATAAGCATATATTTAAAGTCTTATGGGGAAAATAAAATAAGAATGTTCTTGTTTACATACAGACAGAAACAAAAATCAAACGAACTGGATTGCCCTGCTCTGGACCTGGCACTGAGCTGGTTGCTGCTTTGGGTTGTTGTAGTTTTTTGTCTGCCCTCTCCCCCACACCCTCCCCTGTGGTGGGTGGGGCTTGAGTGCTGGGGCCTGAGTGCTGTCCCTAAGCCCTTCAGCTCAAGGCTAGCACTCTACCACTTTGAACCACAGTGCCACTTCTGGTTTTCCGGTGGTTAAATGGAGATAAGAGCCTCATAGACTTAAGTGCCCTGGCTGGCTTTGAACTGTGATCCTCAGATCTCAGCCTCCTGAGTACCTAGGATTTCAGTCATGAGCTAAGGGTACCTGGCTGTTGTGTGTGGTTTGTTTGTGTCAGTCCTAGGGCTTGAACTCAGGGCCCGAGCATTGTCTCTGAGCTTCTTTTGCTCAAAGCTAGCACTTTATCACTTGAGCCAAAGTGCCACTTCCAGCTTTTTCTGTTTGTGTACTGAGGAATCAAACCCAGGGAGGGCTTCATCATGCTAGGAAGGCATATGACCCACTTTGATGGAGTGCCTCCCCCCATCCCAGGCTCTCAGTAACCTCTGCAGGGGGCTGTCTGAGCACCAGGAGGCCAGAGTGGGCACAGTTCCTCCTACTCTGCAGGCCTCAAGTATCTGGCCAAGTGGCCAGAGGGAGTACAAAGGAAGGCTCAGTAGACATGGTAGAGGGTAGCCAAGCCTCAGCTAAGCGAAACATTGACAGTTTCCCTCAGGCTCTGGGTTCCACTTAGCTGAACGTTTTCCAGCTGGTACCTGCTGAAGTGGGAAGGATGAGCTGGCTCTGCAGGGTGGAGAAGCCTCTGACCAAGTGGCTCCTCCAGACCTGGGCTGCTGATCTGTCAGAATATTTACCACTGGGCAGAGAGTCTGCATGTTTTCACTTTCTTCACATTTCTCCTCCTAGGGTTTTTCTCCTGGTGCCTGTCCCCTTCCTTCCCTTCCCAGTTTTTCAGAATTTATTTCAGATACCACTTCTTTCAGAAAGCCAAAGGGACTTTGACCTCAATTTAGGGTTGGAGGATGGGAAAGAACAGGTTTTGTGACAGATGTCATCAACTTTGAAGTCCTAGAGGGTATGGCCACCCAAGAAGATTGCAGAGGAAAGGGAGAGCTTAAGAAAACAAACAAAACCCTCTCCATCTAAAGAAACCAGTGAGAAAGGAGGACCCAGGAAGAGAAAGTTGAACTGCAAGATCAGGCCAAAAGCAGAGGCCTACCACAAGAAGCCACAGCAGCATCTCCCTATGTCTGGAAATTCTACTGGGAGAAGTTTTCAACAGTCTAAACCAGGGCTTAAAATGTCTGGAGTTTTAGCCATTTTGACTGGGAGATTGCTACTGGCACTTTAGCAGACCAGGAATACTGCTCGATATGTGGGATAGACTTCTCTATCTCACCTACAAGTTATCAGCACCCCAAATGTCTACAGTTCCACTGCCAAGATACTCCACCCTTGAACATTTGCAGGCTAGGTGCTGGTGGCTCACACTTGTAATCCTTGCTACTAAAGAGAATGAGATTTGAGGGTTGCAGTTCAAAGCCAGCCTGGCCTGGGGCAGGCAAGTCCATGAGACTTTTTTTTTTTTGGTAGATTTTTGGGGCTTAGATTCTTGGCCTGGGTGGTGCACCACCCCCCCATCTCCAGTTAATCACAGAAAAAGCTGAAAGTGACACTGTGGCTTAAGTGGTAGAATGCTTGCTTTGATCACAAAGAGGCTCAGGGACTGTTCCCAGGTCCAGAGATTGAGCCCCAGGACTGGCAAAAGAAAGAGGGGAGGGGGAAAAGAAGGAGGGAGGGAGAGAGGGAGAGAGGAAGGAAAGAAGGAAGGAAGGAAGAAGAAAAAGAAGAGACAGTGAGAGAGGGAGAAAGGGAGCGAGGGAGAGAGAGAGGGAGAGAGGGAGGGGAGGAAAGTTAGAGGCCCAAGGGAAGGTACTGCACAACTAGGCAGTGGTTATTGGACTGGCCAGCAGAACATGCTGCTGTTCTTGCTATCTATAGCCAAGTGACGACACCAACACAACTCCCAAACAGGCTGGATGCGTCCAATTAGTGGAACTTCAGTCATATAATTGAATTCCAGCTGCAGGAGGAGGCTGGACAAGCAGATGCCCTCACAAGTACCTTCCCTTGGGCCATCACAGTTTGCACAAGACTAGTAAGGCACATTTCCAGTGCAAGTGGCCACAAGAGTGAACACTGAAAACTCATAGAGGAGAAAGGAAAGCAGAATGGCTCCATTTCTTTGGAGATGGCAGATGGAAAACCTTGGTCATATGGGGTAGAAAAAGGCCGAGAGTATAAGACAATGGCCCAGGAGGATGAAGGTATCAGATGGGGCAGGTAAGGAGGTGGAAGACTGGGCTCTTTTCTGGGACCTACATATAGTTGGGTTCTCAACCAATCTGTAGGATGGACCCAGTAGGCATTTGTCACAGTAGTCTCTTAAATTCTAGGTACTTCCTGCCCACAGGACCTTTTCCTCCCAAACTGAACATTCTGAAATTGGAGGCCCAAGGATCTCAATGAGGTGTGCCTGGTTTAAGGGCCAGAGCCTGGGCCAGTCCCAAGCTGCCCAGGTCTTCCCACCACACTGGGCTGCTTCTCTCATTACTCACTTCCCCAGCTGAGCCTCAACTGGTAAACATCCTGCTGATAATAGAGCACCCACAAGTCACTCAGCAGGACTCCCAGCCAAAGCTGAACCATCCTTGTACTGTCCTCAGGCATCTTTTGTAATCTCATCACCCCCAAGAAAGCTGGGTCCACTGCCAATCAGGCCTGACTCTTGATAAACTCTACCATCAGTTGGAGGAAGCACTTTCCCTGCAGTCAGCAACCACAACCACTCTCCAGCGTACAAACTGGGAGTCCCAGGTAGCAACTCCCAGATCAGGTGGCTAGTAGGCCACTCTGATGGGAAAACTTCCCCAGCCCTCCTCTCAGTTGCTTTTAGTTTCTGGACTTCTCCTGAATGATTGACGGGATGTATGTTCTGGGCTCTTCAGGAGGCCTTCCTAGGACCGAGCCCTCCCTTGGCCACCTCCTGGCAAGGAAGAAGGCTAGCTTCAAGGAAACAGACTAGGGGATTTCAACATCATCATTTCAGCAATGAAGCCACAGCACAGATGAGGAAGAGTGGACCAAGGTCAGTCAGCAAGGCTGACAGGCAAAAAGATTCAGGTTTTATCTGGGAACTGAGAGGAAGTGAGCTGTGTGTGTGTGTGTGTGTGTGTGTGTGTGTGTGTACATGTACACGTGAATACTGTGTATCTCTGCACCTTTAAGAAGTAGACCTGGGCTTGGCAAGGTCAAGATGCAAGGCTTGAATTCCTCTGGAGCCTCTCCCTTCTTGCTTGGGAGGGTTGGAAATGAATGGCATCTACCCCCTTTCCACAGAAACCAGGCAGCCCACTCAGGATCTAACTCCTGTAACCTCCCTGCCCCATGGCCATGCTACTCTGCTTGCACACTTCCTGAAAGGAGTTCAACATCAGATCAATGGGATTCAGGGCAGCCCTGCCATTACAAAGCACAGCCTCTAGTAGCTTGTCCCCTAGGGCTACAGCCAACAGGTTGCCTTGCTAGAGAGGACAAGGAGTTTGTTCCTTATGCCTCTGTCCCCAAATAGGGGGCAGGCAGAGTTCTTGTTGTGTCCCTCCCAGGACACTTCTGAGTTCCCCTCAACATTGGTTCCTAAGCTGCATCCTTGCATCTCTAAACCCTTACGGCTTGGGGCTCCTCTTAAAAGAAGAACAACCTCCAGGCTGGTCTCAAAACTCCCAGAGGTCCCCTTGTCCCATCATCAACCTTGGTAGGACCACTGTGTGTGCTGGCTTTTATTGTGTCTCTGTGGAGGGCTGGGAGCTCAGCTACAGGTGTTGGTACTTCACCGCAAGGCATGGTTCTTCTGCTTCCATGCAGAGTGGCAGCCAGCCAGACATCAGCTGTCACCTACCAGGGGGGCCACACCACCTCCCTCCTCTACTTGCTCCACAGGGCTGTGTCTGCAGCACAATGTCTTCTAAAGGTCCCTTCAAAACCCCTTCCTCGGAGGCCCTGGGAGGAAAACCAGACCCCTGAGACTCAGTCTCTTGGTCAGGGCTCCACTTAGCTTCTGAGGACCCAGCAAAGATGGTGCCCCATCTGGCAGTAGCTGATTCTCACCCTCACCGTTGATGGATGATACCAGACGGTATTTGGCAGCTGTAGCCTCGTGGTTGTCACCTCTTCCTCCTGACTGGCCTCCTGTTGGTTGCTTGAGCTCTGAGCTGCCCCAGGATTATAACTCAGACTGGGATCTTGAGATCCTTGGACCTTTTCGGATCTCTTTCCGCTTCTCCTCTTTCTTCCGGCGTTTCTCTTCTTCCCTCAGGGCCTTCTGGAAAGAGTCAGTGCTGGGCACGAACTGAGGGGAAGAGCAGAGTGGGCTTACTTAGTCTGTTAGTGGAATTTCCTCTGAGTTAGGTCAAGGCAGGCTGCCTGGACATAGTCCTGTGCTCAGGGAGCCCTAGATAAGGAAGTAGGGAAATTTGAACTCAGGAAAAGTGCTGAGTGGCTCTTAAAAGATAAGCCAGATTTTGCCAAGCAAACAGGGAAGAGAAGAATCTCCCAGGCCAAGGTTCCACGGCAGGCACTAAGAAACTATTGAAATATTGTCCCCCACGGAGGGGACAGAGCAGTCCCAGGAGCTCCTGCCTATCACTTTCTTCAAGACTTGGGGAACAGGTCCAGATCAGGACAAAAGACAGATAACAGGTACTGCTGCTTGTGAACAGGAAACAGTTTCTTGAAGTGAGGGGGAAAACAGCAGCAGGGGTGGGTCACAGGTCAAAATGGCAGATCCCAAGCTACAGGTGGAAGACATCAGAACAGGATGAGCAGGAGCACAGGGATAGAAGATAAGAACTTTGTTAAGGGATCTTCAACTGCAACCCAAGGTGCTGGCTCCTCTCATCCACACCTCCCCCAGTCTTCCTGTACTCTTAGCTTCTACTGGCCTCTAGGGCCAATTACCCTTCAAACCTATGTCTGTGTCTAAATGCCTGACACTTCCCACACTGCCCCAAATTTGGCAAGCTGCCTCATCTTTCAGTTCTTGGACTGCCTGTTCCTATGCACTTCCGGGTCTTTGCACAAGGAGTGGCTTAGATCCAGAATGTTCCTTCCAGCTTCCACCTGCTTTGCCAGTAGGTCGAGCTCTGCTGTCACTGCCATTGGGACTTCCTCCAGAGCCTGCCTCCTCAATGGCATGCTCCTTTCCATTATGTGCTGATTCCTTCTTAGAGCTTGTCCTTTTTTCTTTTAGTGCTAGTACTAGGTCTTGAACTCAGGGTGTTCTACCATTTGAACCACAGCTCCACTTCTGGCTCTTTGCTGGCTTATTAGAGATAAGAGTCTCACAGACTTTTATTCCCATACTGGCTTTGAACCCAGATCCTCAGATCTCTGATTCCTAACTAATTAGCATTACAGATGCACCCAGCTTTTTCATTTGATTTGATATTTTTAGATAGGATCTTGCTAAGTAGGTCAAATTAGCTTCATACTCACAATATTCCTGCTTTAGCTTCTAACATATTGAGATTTACAGGTATATACCACATGCCTGGCTTGTATTTCATATCCTAATATTTTCACTTATTTGTTTAGAAAAAAATAAACACAGGGAGAGGAGTTTGGCCTAGAGGTAGAGTGCTTGCCTAGCATGCACAAAGACCCAGCTTCAATTCCTTGATACAACATACATTAAAAAAAAAAAAAAAAAGGCCAGGCACAGTGGCTCATACCTGTAATCCTAGCTACTCAGGAGACTGAGATCTGAGGATCAAGGTTCAAAGCCAGCTCAGGCACAAAAGGACCTGAGACTCTTTTTTTTTTTTTTTTTTTTTTTTTTTTTTTTTGCCAGTCCTGGGCTTGAGCTCAGGGCCTGAGCACTGTCCTTGGACTTTCTCAAGGCTAGAGCTCTACCACTTGAGCCTCAGCACCACTTCCGGCTTTTTTCTATGTATGTGGTACCGAGGAATCGAACCCGGGTCTTCATGCATGCTAGGCAAGCACTTTAACCACTAGGCCAAACTCCCGGCCCCGAGGACCTGAGACTCTTATCTCCAATTAATCACCTGAAAATCAGAAGGGCTACGGTTCAAAGTGGTAGCATCAGCTTGACCAAAAAAGCTCAGGAACAGTACCCAGGCCCAGAGTTCAAGACGCATAACTGACAGGAAGAAAAAAACAACAACCTACAACATATTGCTTCGCAGGCTGAGCACTTGGACTTAGGAATCTGATCTAGTGGATCAAGAGTGAAAGCTGCTAGCCCATGCCTAAGGAAGTGTGGGTGACCCAGGGCCACCTTGCCAGAGGTCGGGCCCACAGCTTGGTGGCTCTATTTGAAATTAGTCCATTGATTATATCACTTTAAATTCTGGTCTTCACTAAGGAAACCCAAAAACCAAGAACCATTTTTAAGGGACTGAAGTCTAGTTGGTCTTTATTACTAGATTCTGGTGGATGGACAGTAGGAAGCACCATCATGCCTTTGAACTGGCTTTTGAAGACCTTCATTCACCGCATTCAAACATTTTAAAACATTAGTACAAGTTAGAAAGAAAGAGCACTTATTTTGTTGCTATCCATTTTTTTTTTTTTTTTTTTTTGCCAGTCCTGGGCTTGAGCTCAGGGCCTGAGCACTGTCCTTGGACTTTCTCAAGGCTAGAGCTCTACCACTTGAGCCTCAGCACCATTTCTGGCTTTTTCTAAGTATGTGGCATCAAGGAATCAAACCTGGGTCTTCGTGCATGCTAGGCAAGCACTCTACCACGAGGCCAAACTCCCGGCCTGCTATCCATTTTTTAATTAAATTATAAGGATTAACTTTGACTGTTTGCTGCTGTTATTTTCTACATTTGATTTAGTCTGATAGCATTTATTCACATTTAGGAAAACATATGGAAAGTGAAGAACGTGTGATAAGAAACTATGTGCAATACAATGAAAAAAATTACACTGCTCAGATTTCATGAAGACTTTTTTCTTTTCCCATATTAAAAATTATGATATAATGTTAAAAAGCCTTTTGCTCTTTTCTATATGATAGTACATTAGGAAGTGTGAACAAAGAGATGATATAGGTGTGAATTCAGATGTCTGGAGTCTGGAAAATACTATAAACGCAGTTTTCTTCCTGTCCACAATAGCTAGGATTATAAGTATGAGCCACCACACCTGGCAAAAGTCCATGAGACATTTTTTTTTCTTTTTTTTTGCCAGTCCTGGGCCTTGAACTCAGGGCTTGGGCACTGTCCTTGGGCTTTCTCAAGGCAAAGGCTCTACCACTTGAACCACAGCACAACTTCTGGCTTTTTTTCTATGTATGTGGTACTGAGGAATCAAACCTGGGTCTTTGTGTATGCCAGGCAAGCCCTCTTACCACTAGACCCCCAAAGATTTCATTATATTACTTTATATTATTTTTCCTTGAAGTTCTTAACATAATATATCCATTGTTTGTTTTATAGATATAGGCAACAACACTTAGAAGTTTATCCATGTATCCAGGAGCTGTGGCTCACACCTGTAATCCTAGCTACTCAGGAGGTTGAGATCTGAGGAACAAGGTTCAAAGCCATCCCAGGCACTAAAGACTATAAGACTCTTAGAAAAGGGGAAGTGGGGCTGTGGCTCTAGTTAAGGCAATAGCATTGAGCTGAAAAGCTCAGGGAAAATGCCCAGGCCCAGGGATAGGGTGGTAGCCTTGAGCTAAAGAGCTCAGGGACAGTGCCCAGGCCCAGAGATCAAGCCCCATGATCCACCAAAAAAAAAAAAAAAAGTTGTTGTTTGTCCATGTCCTCAGGCACGGTGGCTCACACCTATAATCCTACTATACAGGAGGCTGCAGCCACTAAAGTACATGAGATTCTTATCTTCGACTAACCTCTAGAAAAACCACAAGTGGCACCTGGCTCAAGGGGTTTGGCCATGAGCTGAACAGCTCAGGGACAATGCCCAGGCCCAGGGGTATGGCGGTAGTCTTGAGCCTCAGTGCCCAGGCCCAGAGTTCAATCCCCACGATCGACCAAACAAAAGAAGGTTTTTTTTGTTTTTTTGTTTTTTTTTCCCATGTCTAAGAATGATTCCTGTGTTCTGGTTTACATTTGTATGAATGCATATCTTGAAGACCACTGTGCTTGTGTTATGATTTACAACATTTTCACTATTTCACTGGAATTTCATGTTGTCATTTATAGCACTATGAAATATAATCATGGGGTAGGCTCTTTCTCAGGAATTCAATTTAACTGTTATTTATTGATACATCATTGCCTTTAAAAAACCTACTGGCACAAAATACTATTAAATTTTGAAACAATAACAACAAAAAACACATATTGAGCTGAGCACTAGTGGCTCATGCCTTATAAGCCTACTCAGGAGGCTGAGATCTATGATCAGCCCTCAGTTCAAGGCCTAGTACACACACACACACACACACACACACACACACACACACACACAGAGTACACATGATAAGCACACACACACACACACACACACACACACACACAGAGTACACACGATAAGTAAGCTAAGAGCTCCACCTTGTGGCCCTATCTACATACCAGGTAGATACCTCTAACCTCTAGAAGGGAAAATCACAAGCATGGCTCAGATATGGCAAATGATGCATGCAAGCCGCAGAGATAAAAGCAGACCTAACTATGACTAATCTAACAGATCTCCCACCCATATCCCACTGCTCGGAGCCCATCCATGAATCCTGAGCTGCTGAGGAAGAGGAGCTGGAAGTGTGGAGTGTGATTCAAGCGGTAGAACACCTGCTTGGCAAGCTCTAGGCCCTGAGTTTAGACCTCAGTATCATTAAAACAAAGGAGCTGAAAGACCCCTAGATCATAGAAGACTAAAATCTCTAACTCTGGCTGAGGAAGCAATAGCTCAAGAGACCCTAGTCTAGCCAGTTGCAGGTGGCTCTGCCCAAACCTACCCCGGTCAGAAACGTGCTCGTCCCTTTTCCCCACTCCCTTCCTTGCCTAGCTGGGCCATGCCTACTTATCCTACAAGTCTAGCTTAGATAACTCCTCTGGGAAGTCTTCCCTGGTGGCTTTCATCTTGCTTCCTCTTTAATGGGGCTCCAACAGTTCACCTCCTCCTCCCCACAGAGAGTGCCATCAACACACAAACATGCTTTCCTTATGGCCCAATTCTGCCACTGGTTTTGTTTTTTTTGTTTTTTGGGGTTTTTTTGGTGGTGGTGGAACTTGAACTCTGGATCTGGGCGTTGTCCCTGCGCTCTTCAGCTCAAAGCTACTGCCCTACCCCTTGAACCACAGTACCACTTCCAGTTTTCTGGTGGTTAAGTGGAGATAAGAGTCTCACAGACTTTTTAGTGCCCAGGCTGGCATTGAACCACAATCCTCAGGTCTCAGCCTCCTGAGCAGCATGAGCCACCGCACCCAGCTTCTTGGTCTATTCTTGTCAGGACCTAAAACCTCCAAAAGGCTGTTTAAATCTGCCTCACCTGAGCGTACTGGTCATTCTCCAGAAACCCAATCTTTTGCCCTACCTGTACATCAAAACCACATCAGCCAGCTAATGGTTGCTTACAGCTATAATCCTAGCTACTCAGGAGCTGAGTCCTAAGGATGGAGGTTTGAAGCCACCTGAAGCAGCAAAGTCTGAGATTTCTATTTCAAAGTAACCAGCAAAAAAGCTGGACTGGAGGCTTGGCTCAAGTGGTAGAGCACTAGCTAGGAGAATAAAAACAAAGCTAGAGCACAAGGCTCTGACTATACATGTACATACATACATACATACATACATACATACATCACAAACACACACAGAGAAGCTTTTTTTGGAAATGAAATCTCAAACTTTTCTTCTTTAACTAGTTTTGAAGCATAATCCTGTGAATCTTAGCCTTCAGAATAGTTAGGATTACAGGCATGAACCACTAGTGCCTAGATCATTTCTCCACATCTAATGGGAGTCCTATCCTAGGCCTTAGTCCTCAGCTTCTCAATCTACCGGGCCCCAGGTGACTGCATCTTCTCCCATGACTATCACATATGACTAAATCTAGAGATATGGTCAGTTATCTCCTTGACATTTTTTTTTTTTTTTTGCCAGTCCTGGGCTTGAGCTCAGGGCCTAAGCACTGGCCTTGGACTTTCTCAAGGCTAGAGCTCTACCACTTGAGCTTCAGCACCACTTCTGGTACCACTTCTGGTACCACTTCTGGTACTGAGGAATCGAACCCGGGTCTTTGTGCATGCTAGGCAAGCACTTTAACCACTAGGCCAAACTCCAGGCCCTCTCCTTGACATTTTTATTCAGAGGCTTACCTGGTAGAGGACCAAACTCCCAATTTCCTCTTCCTGATACTAAAGACCTTCCAGTACCCTGAATCCTTCTTTCTCCCCTGTCATGTCTGTTTCCCCAGCAAACCCAACTGGCTCTGCTACAAATGAGAATTGGAACTTAGGCCTTTCTCACCAGCTCCACCTTACTATCCTGATTCAAGCTATCATCAGCTCCCAAATGGAAAAGGAAAGCAGCCTCTTCACTTCATCCCTGCTTCTTCCGGGTCCCCAGTTAGGTTAATTCTTTTCAAGTAGTAAATCATAGTCCACTACCCTACTCTCCATGTTTTTCAGATCAAAGGCAAAAGCCCTTGCAAAGAGTATGGGGACTAGCCTACTGTACTGCCCATGTTAATTCCCCTGCTGGGGAAATGAAGTACTCCAGGCATGACTCTCCTGGGAGAGAACGCTGGAAGCTGGTTTCCCTAGACTTGGGCCCCAGGTGCTTTTTCCTTTTGCTGATTTTGCTTTGTACTTTTTCTCCCAAGAAATCATAGCCATGAGCAAGACTAGATGCTGAGTTCTGTGAATCTTAGCAAATTGTCACAGTCATGAACATGACAATATGTTACATTCCCTGAGTGCTCAGACCGGAGGGCAGTTTGGGGATCACCAGAAGTCTGGTCTGCCATTCAGAAAACTGCAGGTCCATTGGGCAAGGTGGCACATGCCCTAAGTAGTCAAGAGAATGAGACAGGTGAATCACCAGTTTTAGATCACCCTGGCAATTTAATGACAGCCTACCTTAAGAAAGAAAAAGAAAGAAAAGGTTGGGTGTGTAGTGTGTAGTTTTTTAGCATGCAAGAGGCCTGGGGTTTAATTTACAAACTATAATAAAAAACAAAGACTACACACTGACAGTCAAAGACACTCATGGCTCTTTGGGACCACCAACTGTGGAAACATGGTGTCTAGTTACAAACTAGACAGTGTGGGTCACTTGTCTAGATGACCACAGGAAAGCCCATTCTCTGAAAAGATCAAATAGAATCACACTGCTAACCAAATTTTCCCCATCCACATCACTGCCACTGCACTTGACTATATCACTGCACTTGATGTTACAATACACCCACTCCAGAGACATGCACAAAGCAAAAACAAAACCCCAAAAACCTATTTCTAGTTCAACTACCTGAGTCTCAGGTAGGAATGGTAAGGCTGAATCTCATGACTGCTCAGTTGAAGGTACTTTGTGCTGAGTCTTCCTGTAGGGATCAACATGAGCAACGATGGGAAAAACAATGGGATTCTTTTTGTAGCCAGCCCTGGGGCTTGAAGTCAGGGCCAAGGCACTGCCCTGGGACACATTTTGCTCAAGCCTAGCACTCTGCCATCTGAGTCACAGAACCACTTCCAGCTTTTTCTGTGTATGTGGTATCGAGGAATCAAACCCAGGGCTTCGTGCATGCTAGGCAAGCACTCTACCACTAGGCCACACTCACAACCTGACAATGGGACTCTTTTGTGTTTTGAGATAGTCTCTCAACTCCTCGCCAAGGCTGATCTTATGATACTGGGCTAAACTGATTCTGTCACTATAGCTCCCAATTTGCTAGGACTAAAGGCATATACTATACAACAGGCTAATTTGTCTCTAAAAATCAGGAGTAAAATTACCCTGGTCCCACTTATATCTGACCCTTCTGTATGTAAGAAGAGGGGTAACTAGAATGAAGGTGAATCTCTTTGTACTGGGATAGGACATACAGGTTTCGCAGCAATAATTTCTGCATTTACAGACTCAGAAGGTGAAGGAACAATAAATGCTTTATCCTTTAGCTTCAGCACCACCCCCCTAGTAAAACACTCCTAGGAGACCTGAGCTCAGAGGCAGCTGCCACTGACACTCTGTCATCTGCTGGGTATGTCACTCCCATTCAGGAAATGGGAAAACCTAAACACTCACAACTAGTACCGAACTATTCTGCTGTGCCTGACACCATCCAAAACAGCCCCTGAAGGTGACCCTGTATAATTTCACAGCATGTTACGACCTGCTTCCATCTGACAAATCATAATTTATCTTTCTGTTCCTGGTGTCTCAGAAATCTTGGATTATACAAAGTAAGGTAATTGAGGCCCTCAGGGTTCAGCCAAACATATAAGGTGACTCAGATATTAAGAATAAAGTGAGAGAGAATAAGTCATGGGATGTCTGTTCATGGAGAATAGCAGTGGCTTGTTCAAAGGCTCCAAAGAGTGACAGTTTTTTAGACCCAGATCCCGGAAGGTCTGGTTTTGAGTCTAAATCCTTCATGCTCCACCCTAAGTCCCAGCCTTCGCTGGTCAGGCATCCCACAGCCACAGGCCCCAGAAGCTCACCTCTGCGCGGCCTATTTTAAATGGGTTCTGGAAATCGGAGTCCTTCTCGCTGATCCCCAGCTCCTGGGACATCTGCAGATGAGGGAAAGCTAGTCATTCTGTGGCTTCTGCTTCTTGTTTACCAGCACGCAGGACTCAAGTCCCTCGCCCTGGCAGATATAGGCCAAATGAAGCCTCTTGGGGCCCGGGTTGGCATAGAACCTCTTGAAATGGGGCTTCTTTCCATGGCCCAAAGTGGCCTGAAGCCTACCACAGAAAATATCACCCAGCACGGGCACAGCAGACAGCACCACCCCCAGCATCATTACCTGTAAGACAACCTCTTGAGAATCTGAGGCAGAAGGATTGAGTCTAAGGTCAAGCTGGGCTATATAATGAGACTCACTCTCAAAACAAAAACCAAAATGAAACACACACACACACACACACACACACACACACACACACACAAGCTAAGCACTGACAGAAGGCTCCCAAGCCTCATCCACCCCAGTCCTTACCAGGCTCAGGATAGGTGAGTAGGGTCCCTGGTCAAAGACACCTGTCTGGTTGCAAAAGCTGATGCCCCAGCGGATGAGCAGGTTCCAGTTGGAGTTGTGGTCAAAGTAATGGTGCACAATCTTGGGAAAACGCAGTACCACATCACCGAAGAACGCCGTGTTCTCCACCACATGGGAGAAAGCTGGCAAGAGGACCTTGGTGAGTAGTCGGGGTCACTGTCCTCCTGCCACTGCCAGTTGATCCCAGGCCTCCTCCAGGAAATGGAGGCATCCGCCAAACCCAAAGAGTGGCACCCACGGACATCCCTAAAATATTAACTAACCTACAGAACTTAGAGAAAGGTTACCAGTTTTCCCACTCATGTCCTTCCCTAGTAAACTAGTTAGGTCTGTCAGTAATAGGATTCGAACTCAGGGACTTGCTAGAACACTTTCTACCAGTCAAGTCAGGCTTCGAGCCTCAACAGGTCCATTTAGACTAAGGCTAGTTAGTGCTCATGACGGTAATAAGTGCCTCACTGAGCATAAATAAGCAAGTAGCTGGCTCTAGAAACAGAGATGTCCCAGGCAGTTCTCTCCAGCACTGGCTACATATCCAAGGGAGGTAAGCAGAGGCCAAACATATGCCAGAAAAGTGGAGTAGGGACCCTTGGGTTTCAGAATAATCGTAAACCTCAGGGGACTCAGAAGTGAGTTTGGTTCAGAGGGAAAAACCAAAGCAAATCACTTATCCTCTTCCATCTGGAAAATGGAAGAAATACTGCATGTTTCATTAGTTTTAGTGAAGATTAGAGATGACATTTGCAAAGTTTCTATCATCCAACAGATTATTATTATTGCCAGTATTGGAGCTTGAACTCAGGGCCTGGGCACTGTTTCTGAGCTTCTTTTGCTACCATGTGAGCCACAGCACCACTTTTGGCTTTTTCTCCGGGAATCAAGCCTAGGGCTTCATGCATGTTAGGCAAGTACTCTACCACCAAGCCACCTTCCCAGCCCCTAATAGGTTATCTTTAAGGGTGCTTGTACCCTCTCCCAGTATAACCTAGAAAACATTGTTAAAATATAACCAGTTAATAGAAGTTAGAGGGATTACCATTGCTGAGAGAAGTTCTTAGAAGAGAGGATGGAGACATAGAACATTTTAGCGATAGGTTTTTCCTACCCTGTCTAAAAACACATTTAAGCTAGGCACTGGTGGCTCATGCTTGTCGTCCTAGCTACTCAGGAGGCTGAAATCTGAGATTGCAGTTTCAAGCCAGCTTAGGAAAGTCTGTGAGTCTCTTATCTCCATTTAACCACCAAAAAAGCTGGACTTGGAGCTGTAGCTCAAGTGATCGGGTGCTAACCTTGAGCCATAAAGCTCAGGGACAGTGCCCAGGCCAGAGTTTAAACACCAGGACTAACATAGGCATGCACGCTCACACATACACACACACACATATACACACACACACACACACATATACACACACACACACCTTTCATCAAGATGAGCCTTTTAGGGTAGTAGCAAAGACTGCTGATAAACACCCTCGGGCTCAAATGCACTGACAGGCATCTAAATTTTCTATTTCAAATGGGAGCAGCTCCTGCCTTCCTTACCAGAAGTTGACCAATGGAGGGAGGAACTAATGTTAGGAAAGCAACACACCAACAAGATTCTGGTGCTTTCATATTCCGCTATTGCTTGGACTACATCTATACTTAAGAGCTTATCCATTAACATTAAACATTTTAGATTTAGAGGCTTATTTATTTCCCTAGGATCAAATGGTGATGGGCAGAGGCACCTCCCTGGCTCCCCTACTCTTAAGCATAGGACAGCATAAAGGGATTATGTGCCCAAGATAAAGAAACTAGCTCTGAACCCTAGAAGTGCTTCAAGGAAGACAGACCAAGCTCTAATTTGCCAAAGGAGATCTCTTAGAAGGTGCTACTCCAGAGAGAAAAGAAGAATAAAAACAAAAAGAGGAAGCCAGATCCCAGTGGTTCATGCCTATAAATCCTAACTAATCAGGAGGCTGAGCTCTGAGGATCTCCCATTAGAAACTTAAGCAGAAAAGTCCAAGAGACCACTTATCTCCCAATTAATGAGCAAAATGCTGGAGTGGAAATACGGTTCAAGTCAAAGAGCATGACCCATGATCAAAATGACAAATAAGAATGCAAGGCCCTGAGTTCAAGTCCCAAATACTGGCACAAAAGAAAAAAATAAAAGAAAGGAAAGGAAAGAGCAGGTAGAGAAAACCAAAGTAGTGGGGCCCACAGGGGAAAGTTAGGGACACCATACCATCCTTCAGCTTCTCATCCTGGGGGAAGGGCCCATCTGGAAGTATATCAGCAGCAATGAGCACTGTCCTGGATTCCTCCAGCACCTGATGGAACCCCACTTGGGTTGAGTGGCTTTGTAGAGCCCTTTTACAGCCCTCATCCCATTTACTTGAATCCCACCATCAACATCCGTCCCTCTCACTGAACACCAGCCCTTTAGGGAATTTCTACTTATGTCGGGCCCACGTCAATTATCTGGCCTGCCACAGGCTACCCCCTGTCCCCAACACCTTGAAAAGTCCTTTGAGCATGATGTCAAGGATCTTGTACTGCTGGTGAACATCACCCAGCTGCACCAGGTTCTTCAGTGCTGACAGCTGCTCCCGTCGCTTCACTTCGAACATTTTCTTATCTGGGTAGCTTGTTAAGGAACTGAAATGACAGCCCTACCTGGATAATCCAGTGGCCCCATCCCAGAAGACCTATTCCTGACCAACAAGTATTTGTAAAGGCTATGAATATAACTAGGACCCCCTCCCAAGGGAGGCGTTATTAAAAATTAATTTGGGAGCCATGGCTCATGCCTATAATCTCAGCTACTAAGGAGCCTGTGAGCTGAAGATCAAGGTTCAAAGCCTGCCCGGGCAGACAGATCCTAGAGACTCTTAACCTTCAACTAACTAGCAAAAAGCCGTAAGTGGAGGTATGGCTCAAAAAGCCAAGCAAGAACATGAGGTCCTTAGTTCAAGCCCCAGTACTAGCACACACAACTTTTTTTTTTTTTTTTTTGGTGCTACTTGGGTTTGAACTGAGCACCTTATTCTGGCTATGCAGGTTCTTTACCATAGGAGTCACATCTCCAGGATTTAACCTGTATAGGTTCTCTAATGCATTTGTCTAGTTCCCAGTGGACCTGGTAATCTGAAGCCAATTTCTCAGGATCTGGCTTCATTTCATTGTGGCCTTCCTGCTGTCTCTCACAATCACTTTCTGCCTGGGATGCCACTACCCTTTTCCTCTTCACTAGGAGTTTCTACTCATGTAAGATCCAGTTTATCACCCACAGCTCAATGTTTCTTCCATTTTCTCCTGAATCCATCAGGGCACTGAGCACTGAGTGCAATGACCACTAGTTTAGACATTGATGTCTCAACATTTGGGAATGGTCCTCACTCATCTTTGAATTCTCAAGACTTGGCCCAGAGGATGTGGCCCAGTGCCACATATTCAAGATGAGCTAGCAATCCATTTCCTGAGTCCTGTCTGGGGGTCCTGCTGAAAAGGTGCTAGACACAAATATATTCCTCACTGAGCCTTTGAGAATCAGAGAGATGTTTGCCTTCTCCATCTTAACATAGTAAAACAAAGTCAGAAGAAAACTGACTCTTTCTCTCCAATTCCTGCCAGCTAGGTCTGCTCGTAACTGGAATTCCTCAAGGAGTGGGGATATAGAGAGATCTCATTTACTGGCTCTTTCACAGACAGCTCACTAATCCTATCACAAGTCCCAAAAGATACAAATCTTGAGGCTTGGGCTCAAGGGCTTCGGGGTGCCTGTGGTATCTGTTCCAGACAGCAGGACAAAGAGAAAGGCTAAAAACTGGAGGTCCATATCTAAGACCGTGGAGCTACAGAAAGAATACAAAGAAGGGGAATGTGACTTAGAAGTGGATGTTATACAACACAGGGTGTAGAGAATGGCTACTTCACCTGACATAGCATAGTCTCCAAGACTTAGGAATCAGCTTTGGGGTGCCCTGAAGATCCAGCCCAGGGACTGTGACTAGCAGTTACCCAACAAAAACCCAAGAAATGATAGCAGGAAGAAGGAAAATAAATGTTAACAATGCCTAGAGTGGATGGAGGATGTAGAGCTATTTTTTTTTTTTTTTTGCCAGTCCTGGGCTTGAGCTCAGGGTCTGAGCACTGTCCTTGGACTTTCTCAAGGCTAGAGCTCTACCACTTGAGCCTCAGCACCACTTCCGGCTTTTTTGTATGTATGTGGTACTGAGGAATCGAACCTGGGTCTTCGTGCATGCTAGGCAAGCACTTTAACCACTAGGCCAAACTCCCGGCCCAATGTAGAGCTATTATAGGCAGGTGATCTGACCATCATGAGCTACTAGGAAAACTGTCTGCTCACTAAATCTCAGCTTTCTTGTGTCACAGGAAGTCACCTTCCTGCTAGGAGGAAAGTCTGGGTGATGCAGCATGTCTATCCTGACCTCAAAGGAAGGTATCAAGTCGAAGAGTTCCAGGCAGTGAGAAGGTACAGAAAACTTCTGTTATTTCCCTTCTTCCCTAACTTGCCATAAAAATGCAAACAAGGGTATAGAGTGGGAAGGGAGATAGGACAGTAGGAACTTTGGAACCACATGCAACTCCTGCTTCTATCCAGGTAACACCACACAACTGACTACCATAGCTCCAGACACACATCTAGAGGCCTCTGGCTTCTAGTGATAGTTACCCTGTGATGAAATCCAACTTTTACAATGAAAACAACAAAGCCACAGACAAATGAGGTGAATGCCCAGTCACACAGCTATTTCCAGGTTAAACCTATATGTCTCTTGGTTCTATGTTCACCCTCCTCTCCCTCCCTTCTTCCTTCCTTCCTTTCTTCCGTTTTTTTTTGTTGTTGTTGTTTGTTTGTTTTGTTTTATTTTGCCAGGGTCTATGTAGCCCAGCTGGCCTCAAACTCTGGGTCTTCCTGGCATAACCTCCCAGCTGCTGGAATAGGCATAAACTGCCAAACATAGCTTCCTATCTTTCTAAATGAACATAAGCTACCTCAGATCACAGGTGATTACTCATCTACCATAACACGCACCGCAGAGAAAAGATGGCCAGTTAACAGACCTTGTGAGGCCACAGAAATCATCAAAGCCTTATCCTTACGCAGATGAGACAACTAAAATCTAGAGAAGGAAGCCAAGCTCACCCAAGGCCATTTTATGTTCCACTGTCACTAGGCGAAAGCAAAACTTGAGAAGGGGGAGGGGAAGGTGGCAAGAAGGTGTCAGACATCTGATGATGACTGGAGCCGGAGAAGGGTGGGGAAAAGAAAGCCAAAAAAGCAGACTGGGGGGGTCGACTCGGCCTTTTTTTTTGGCCAGTCCTGGGCTTGGGCTTAGGGCTTGAGCCCTTGGGTTTTCTCAAGGCTAGAGCTCTACCACTAGGGCCACAGCACCACTTCTGATTTCATTTTTTCTAGGTATGTGGTACCGAGGAATTGACCCCAGGTCTTCGTGCACGCTAGGCAAGCACTCTACCACTAGGCCATACCAGGGGCCTCGGCTTTCTCTGCGGTAGTTACTGTATTAGTTTCTGAGCCTCTCAAACAAGCTCCCGTCCCATGCATCCCAGAGCTCCTTCCAGCGCGGACCAGTCTGCACCGCTCTGCAGAAGTGGTAGTGGTGGCGGGCTCTCAGCAGGCTCCCGAAGGTCGCGGGCCCAGGGACCGGCACCGACGCCCCGGGAGCGCCCGGGGAAGGGAGTGATTCTGTTGAAGGAGGTGAGGCGTCCCGGCCCCCCTACAACCTCTCCGCACCCCGCAGCCAGGTCGAGGGCCTCGGTCCCTGCAGTACCCTCCCCAGGAGCCTGCAGCCCCGCCACCACCTACCGGAGCCGGCAGTGCGGACGGGGGCAGGTGGGACAACCCTCCTCAGCCCCTCCGTGCACACCTCAGCAGAAAGTTGACCAGGCTAGGGCGAGACGCCGGGAACAGCGGAGGAGAACCGGCTAACAGCTCCTAGAGACCGCGGGCAGCCGCCCCGCCCACCGCGCTGCTCCCGACCAATGACAGCGGGCCGCGACCGCCGCGCTCTGACACCACTTCCTGCCCCGCCCACACCACTCGCGGCCCTGCCCCCCCACCGTGCTGAAGTTGCCAGCCAGAAGCTGCTCTGGCAGAGTCGTCCTGAAAGTTTGAGTTGGAGGAAGTTAAGCTGCAGGTGGAACCTAAAGCACGCGTCAGCAAACTACAGCCCTAAGTCCTGAGGGAGAGGCCACCTTTGTCTTTCTTGAACGAGTTTGTTTTTAATTGCAATTCGCAAGATCATTTTAGCAGGTTGTAACTAGTATTTTTTTTTTTTTAAATCAGCACAGTCAGGCTGGGAGCGTGGCCTAGTGGTAGCCTGCTCCACTAGCATGCAGAAAGCCCTGGGTTCGATTTCCTGGTATCATATACACAGAAAAAGCCAGAAGTGGCGCTGTGGCTCAAGTGGCAGAGCAAAAAGTATCCAAGGACAGTGCCCCCGCCCTGAGCTCAAGCCCAGGACTGGCCAAAAAAAAAAAAAATCAGCACAGTCCCCAACATGGAGTATGGGCATCCCCTTCTTTCCCCTCACATCCACCAACTTCTAAACCAAGTTGTTTCTTCATTTAGCCTCAGTTTTGCAGAATCAGAACAGCAGCCAGATCCAGTGTCCAGGTGGTGTGGCCAGTTAGGCTGGGGCCCTTGCCAGAGGGACAGGAACTAAAGTCCCAGGCCAGGCTGACTTCTGAACAGGCCAAGACACAGTTGAGGAGTTCAGACTTATATGGCATTCGTTAAATGGAAGCACACATGAAATAAAAACTACTCTTATGGGTTTGTAAAACAAGCTGTGAGGGAAAGGAACCGAAGGCACCCACTTTAGCCAAAAAAGGCTTTCCTTGCCTGATAAACCTCTCACCAAGATCTTCACTTTTAGCTACTAGCAGCTCAGATTCTAAAGTCTTCTTTGTCCTCACAGCACTCAGGTAAGACACCCTGGAAGTCCTTAGTGTTGTCATAACACATCTCTCTCCATTGTCATTCTTTGCTGAAACAACACATTCTCCTACTGGATGAGACAGCAGCTCCAGGGAAACAAGATAAATTTAGAGTGTGAGCCCACAAAGCTGTATGAATGTATCATTTTATTTCTGGATTCCATTTCCACAATGGAGTAAATGGTTCCACATGAATAGCTGAGATTGTCCTCCGTCTCTGTAACAAGTATACCCTGACTTGTTCTGCAGGTCCCATTGCTCTTTAGTTTCCGGATCTCGTAAGTCCTGAGGCTCAGTCTCTGATGTGGGACAGGGATACAGCTACCCCTCCCAGGCAGCTGGTATGATACATGAGAGGAAAACAAAGAGAGATGGGTCCAACTACAGTGGAAGAGAATCACATTTTTCAGGGCCCCAAAAGGACAAGTATAGGCAAACAAAAATAAGATGCTCCTTAAAAAAATAGCTATGTAGATTCCAAAGTTGAGACCTGCTAAGTTTCACTATTTAGTCTAGGCTGCTCTGGAACTCACTATACAACCTAAGCTGGACACAAACTCCCAATCTCCCTGTCTCAGTATCCTAAGTGCTTGGATAAATAGGCGTGCACTACCATGACCAGCCTCAAACATGGGCTTTCTAAAGGTCTCACTAGTCACCAGTCCTCTCTGCTTGGGCTAATAAGATGCCACACATCCTTGGCCTGAGTAACCTTGCTCAGACCAACGCACCCATATTCAAGAAAGGATACAGCATGTCCTGAAGGGGCTGGGCAGAAAAGGCGCTGGAGGAAAAGCCCTCCAAGGAGGCCTGCAGGGTCTGGGCTGTCTTGTGGTCAGTCAGAAGGCCCATGCTCTGCACCTGGGTGAAAAAGCAGGCCCTCTCTAACTTCCCACTTGCAGCACTCCTGATTTTCTAATGGCTCTTGGGGCCAAAACTCCCCCCTTCTATGGAGAAGGTGCTCGTGAGAGTCTAGCCTTATTAGAACTTCGTATTACCTGTTTCTACCCACCTGCAGGAAGAAGTTACGTAGAGCCTGGAGTGTGGTATTCGAGAGAGTAGAAAAGTCAGCCAAAACTGCTGCTTGCAGAACTTGACTCACCTCTTTATGAGAGAAGACATTACTACTCTGGTACCGCACAAACTGACACAGAAAGAGAAGCCCACATTATTGGAAGAGATGCCATTTCCTGTGCCCTGCTGTGCTCAGCTCTGGGCTGAGGACACTGGTCTAAAGCCCACAGAACCCTGTCTTCAAGGGACTCTATACTGGTGAGGATGAGTAGTCCTGTGTCACAGGAAAATGGTATAAATGACACAGAGTGAGATCTGAGAAAGCTGGCCTTACTGGTTCCTTCAGTGCTGGCTCCCCTTCCTGTCACGCACTACATACTCATGACCCAGATGAACCATGGCAGTTCCATAACCTGCCACCATGGGCTCTTACAGCAGCTTTCCTCACCTTAACACCTACAGCACTTTCCTCCTCACTACTAACTCAGCCTCAGCTGAAACATTGCCTTCTTTGTACACAAGCAGTTACTCTTCTTTCTGTGTTCCCACACCAACAACTGATCTATTTGCTGGTTCATTGCACTATAGCTCACAGGCTTTATTTATTTATTTATTTATTTATTTATTTATTTATTTATTTATTTTTGCCAGTCATGGGCTTGAGCTCAGGGCCTGAGCACTGTCCTTGGACTTTCTCAAGGCTAGAGCTCTACCACTTGAGCCTCAGCACCACTTCAGGCTTTTTTCTATGTATGTGGTACCGAGGAATCGAACCCAGGTCTTCGTGCATGCTAGGCAAGCACTTTAACCACTAGGCAAAACTCCCGGCCCAGCTCACAGGCTTTAAATAGTGGGCATTTACTATGGGCCAAACACAGCATCCTCGCCATGCCCCTGCTAAGAATATAATATTTAACTATTAATTTGTCTACTCCCTCTAGACGGAAGGAACCTTACAAGCAGAGTATTCGGCTCTTCTACACCTTCAGTACCTAGTAGGCCTGGCATGGGACAGCAAACTCTGGTCAACATTTCATAAGAGAAATAAGATGTGTGCAGGTCTCCCGGGATGAGGACCTGTGGGCATTCGAAGAATTCTCCAAACAGGACTAATATAGCGAAGGCCACCCAGCCTCTCTGCCTTCTTTCAACATTAGGGTGACCTGAAATATTGTTTCCTGGCTCTTTTTTGAACCATCCAGGCTCCTGACACTCCTCAGACCATAGGACTATGCTTTCTGCACTTACCAGGGTTATAAGCCTTAGTATCTCAGGTCTGAGAAAGGGGTTCTCTCCAGCATCCAACAGAGTGAAAAGCAAAAATCGATTCCAGGGCTGGGAGGCCACATGGAGTGCTGTAAGGAAACACCAATCCCCAGGTGGTTAGTAGTACTTTTCCAAAAGTTTGAAGGCACATGGCTGAAGAGGAGCTTCTCCTATTGGCTCAAAAAGGGACTTGCCAGCTGCCAACAGGATACTGAATACGCTGATCCCAGGAGGTTTCTCCCTTCCATAGTTCTCTACCTACCCATGCTGGCTCAGTGAAACAATATTCACCATGACTATGGGAGGCAGACAAGAGGAAAGGCTCTTGAACCTAATGCCCTGATCTGTGTAATGGGCATAACAATGTCCTTTCACTGTTAAAACAGTTAAGTAAGCTAGACTCTGGTGACCTATGCCTATACTAGCTACTCAGAAGAATAAAATCTGAGAATCAGTGTTCAAAGCCAACTTGGGCAGCCTCCAATTAAATAGCAAAAACCAGAAAGAGAGGTGTGGCTCAAGTGGTAAAATGCCAGCCTTGAGCAGGAAAAGCTAAGTGAGATTCTGAATTCAAGCTCTAGTAATGGCAAACAAAACAAAAGTAGGATGAATCTGAATCACACAAGTGGGTAGGAATGGAAACCTAGGGCAGTAAGGTGAGGGCTGGTTCCCTTCCATTTTTCCCTGTGAGAACATCAAAATGGGGAACATTCCTACCTAATTCAGGACTCCTGGCATTTAGGTAGTCAAGCAAGGCCTCCAGGCAGCCAACACAGGCATAAGACAATAGAGGGTCCTTCTGTAAAAACAAACAAAAGTAGAAATTATGGTCAAATTTGCTAGCAGAAGATTTTAACTTTAAGGAAAAAAATTCAGAGTTATGTGGATTTCAGAACTTCAGATTTGGAGTGTGACCTTGTGGATAATTATTAAGATATACTGGTTGACATCATACAGAGCATACTGGGTGATTTGTCTTTTCTAAAAATGTATGGTTTTAGAAAAGGAGGGCCAAGAGTTTGGCTAGTGGTAGAGTACTTATCTAGCATGCACGAAGACTCAAGTTCGGTTCCTTAGTACCACATACATAGAAAAAGCCAGAAGTGGTGCTGGGGCTCAAGTGGCAGACCACAAGCCTTGAGAAAGTCCAAGGACAGTGCTCAAGCCCCAGGACTGGCAAAACCAAACCAAAACAAAACAGAAAAGGAGATGGGACCTTCTGAAAAGGTCCATAGATTTAGTCACTGAAACATACCACAGTTATTCTAAAACCATGGGTTCTATCCATAGCAAAACCTTTCATCAAATAAAACTTGTGTTCTAGTAATATGAAATATCAGTCATTAGGCAAATGCCAATAAACATCATTCTGAGATAAAACGACATACCTACCCACTCAGCAAGGCCCTTACCTGCACCAGAAGGTTCTGCAGACCGCCGACCAGAGACAGCACTTGTGACGTTCCCAGTGGAGCTAGGACACTGTCCTCAGAGCCTGGTGGTGGATAGGTCCCGGAGTGCACCAAGGCAACCAGGACAGAGGAAAAGTTTTGTTGCAGGGCTGTCCGCAGGAAGTTTAAAATGGCAGCTGAAAACAGGAGACTTGTCACATCTAGTTCCTGCCTTCTCCCCCCCCCCCCAGCTCTGTCATGGTGCAGGGAAACTATACTGATGGAATGGTTATGGGGTGTTCAGAGGCTGTTCTGGGTAAGTGGTCTTATCTCAGACTCCAGAGGTTTTCCTCTTCTCACTGGAAATTCTGGGGCCCATACCTAGGAGCAGCGCCACCTTTTTGGTGGGAAAGCTGAGAGCTTTCAGTACTTGGTCCAGTTCTATAGACAGTGTCTGGTGAACCTAGGAGAGCAAGAAATAAAAGACTAAGCCTCATGTTCCACAGGTCATATGGTAAATAGCCTGCTCCCATATGTTTGTTTGTTTTTTTTTTTTGCCACAAACTTGCTTCATCAAGAGGATACAGAGGAGGTCACAGAGTCTTCTGACCTTCGCCAGTCCTGTCTTCAAGAGTGTGAGGAAAAATGAGATTGTATCTATACAACTAACTCTTTTCCAAATCTCCTCTGACCCCAATTGCTTCCTCCACCAGGGAGCCTCCCCAAGCCTTTCCCATCTTTGCTTGAGACTCTGGCTGTACTCACATTAATTCACCTAACTGGAGTCAGATAGACAAAATCAGAAATCCTGCCTCTGTCATGTGGCACATCATTGTACCTCCCTCAGCCTGCCTCCCTTTCTTCATCTAGGAAATTAAAAGAATATCACCTGTTTTGACTTCCATCAGAGCTATTGTGGGGGACAGCTGAGCATCAGCATCAGTAAACATGTATCTGATATCAAACAACATCTAGCAAAGGAGCTAGCAAAGGTGGCAAGTTCAAAGCTGTGTCTTCCCTGATCTCTTCAACCAGTAGCGGCCCCCACTTTGTCACAGGCTGGATTAAGCACTTCCTTAAAATTCTCTAGGGCCGAGAGTTTGGCCTAGTGGTAGAGTGCTTGCCTATCATTCACGAAGACCCAGGTTTGATTCCTTGGTACCACATATGTAGAAAAAGCTGGAAATGGTGCTGTGGCTCATGTAGTAGAGCTCAATCCTTGAGAAAGTGCAAGGACAGTGCTCAGGCCTCGAGTTCAAGTTCCAGGAATGGGAAAAAAATTCTCTTCTGACTGATAGAAGAATCAGATTCTAAGCAAAAGAGCCAACTTTTAAAAGAGGTAGAGATATCATAAGATGTGAATAACAGAGGAAACTGTGTACAAGACTATATGGGAACTTTCTGCTATTTGCTTACCTTTTCTATAAATCTCAAATTTTCTGAAAAATGTTAAAAAATAAGCCAGGATCAGACCTTAGGAGGCTGAGATCAGAGGATCACAATTCAAAGGCAGCCAAGGCAGGAAAGTCTATGAGACTCTTATCACCAATTAACTATCCAAAAAACTAGAAGTAGAGCCCAAGCTCAAGTTTAGGGTGGTAACCTTAGGCAAAAAAAGCTCAGAGACAGCACCTAGTCTGAGTTCAAGCCCTAGGACTGACACTGGCATACACACACACATACACACACACAATGTATTAGAGCCAGGCACAGTGGCTCACGCCTATAATCCTAGCTACTCAGGAGGCTGAGATCTGAGGATCGAGGTTCAAAGCCACCTTGGGCACTAAAAAGTCCGTGAGAATTATCTCCAATTAACCACTAGAAAACCGGGAGTGGCTCTGTGGCTCAAAGCATAGAGTGATAGCCTTGAGCTGAAGAGCTCAGGGACAGCGCCCAGGCCCAGAATTTAAGCCCCACGACCAAAAAAATAATAAAAACAATAACAATAGTAAATAGTAATAGAAGTGATGAATTTGATCAAAGTACATTATATGCATGCAAGAACATAATGAAACACCTTTGTACAATTAATATATGGTAATAAAAGGAAAAACAAATGAATACATTTTAAACTGTATGGAGATATGAAATAGTCACAAATATTGTGGCTCAAGTGGTACAATGCCAATTTTAAGCAGAACAGCTAAGGGAGAACACCCTGGCCCTGAGTTCAAGCCCCAATTGTAGCACACACACACACACACACACACACACACACACACACACACACAAAAATGGTTAGCTATAAGCTGGGGTCAGGACACAGCCAATGTCAGGATGGAGATTTCTGCTTGGGCAGGTCACTGCAAAAATATTGGTGGGCCCAGCATCTTCATACAGAAAAGCAGGGCAAGTTTCTGCTGCAAATCAACCACAAACAACTACCTACAGAGTCTTTTACAGCACAGATCTGCTATAGGAGCCCAAGGTCAAAAATATCTTAATTTCTACATGCACATCACTAGACTGGCACAATGCTGTGGACAATATAACACTATTGTAGAAGCTAGAGGATGGTCCAGAGGAACAGAAGAGATTCCTAAAGTCATCTATAGGGGAGCTCATGAAGAGAGCTCATGTCACTGTGATGACAAGGTCCTATGGGATAGGAGAAAAGGAGGTGTTCTGTCCACTGGATATGTCTACTGCTATTCTGTTTCCTGTATCACCTTCTCCAACAATAGCAATGACAGCTAATCACATGTGACACTTCATAGCTTGCCACTAGGCACTTTAAGGTTATAAGTTAGGTCCTGCCTGTCTAATCTGATCTATTTCTACATCCTCATATTTAGCCATATAGAGCACCTCTGTGCTTTTCAGATTATATACCCCAGGTCCTAAATTTGTGCAGGCTCTGTGACTTTGCACATACTTGGCTCTAGTGCCTTTCCTACTGTCTTTGTTGGATAAAATCTTACTGTTTGAACTGTTTAGAATGGGGGCTGGGTGTATGGCCTAGTGGTTGAGTACTTGCCTCTGCTTCCTTCCATTGGCTGAAATAGAATCCAGGAAGCCCTGGTTTCTATTCTTCAGTACCACATACACAGAAAAAGCCAGAAGTGTTGCTGTGGCTCAAGTGGTAAAGCACTAGTCTTAAGAAAGCCCACAAACAGTGCCCAGGCCTTGAGTTCAAGCAAAAGGCAGCTTAAACTATAAGTTCTCTAAGGGTAGGGCAAATGCCGCATTCATTTTTTATTCCTCTATGACAAAATATAGCCTGGCATGTAGGTGAGCTGTGTGTTTTAAAAAGATTTAGTTGGTTGTGGTGGCACATGCCTATAATCTAGCATTGGGAGGCTAAGGCACAAAGATCAAGAGTTCAAGGCCAGCCTGGGCTACATAGTGAGACTATGTATTAAAAACCCCCAAAACAGGGCCAGGAGTTTGGCCTAGTGGTTGAGTGCTTGCCTAGCATGCACAAAGACCCAGGTTGAATTTCTTGGTACCACATACATAGGAAAAGCTAGAAGTGTGCTGTGGCTCAAGTGGTACAGTTCTAGCTTTGAGAAAGCCCAAGGACGATGCTCAGGCCCTCAATACAAGCCCCAGGACCAAAAAACAAAACAAAACAAAACCCAAAGGATTAATTTAAAACAACATAACAGGGGCCAGGAGTTTGGCCTAGTGGTAGAGTGCTCACCTAGCATGCACGAAGACCCAGGTTCAATTCCTTGGTACCACATACATAGAAAAAAGCCAGAAAGGGGGTGGGGGAGAGGGTAATGGAGACCAAGACATGTGAAAGGGTATCAATGTATGTGAATTAATATACCCTCTATCTGGCAAATATCATGTAACCCTTTTATTAATTACAGTAAAAAATATCAAAAGAATATAAAAAAATAAAAATTAAAAAAAAAAAAGAAAGAAAAAGAAAAAAGCCAGAAGTGGTGCTGAGACTCAAGTGGTAGAGTGCTAGCCTTGAGAAAGTCCAAGGACAGTGCTCAGGCCCTGAGCTCAAGGCCCAGCACTGGCAAAAAAAAAAAAAACAAAACATGACAACAACCTTAGATGTTTTCCTCACTTTGTAAAGAAAACTAATATTTAAAATAAATACCTCACCGTGGTTACATAGCCAATATGTCACAAAGCTGGGGTCAGAACTCATGAATTTTTGTTATCATTTCCTTGAATGCTGTCTCCTGCCCCAAAACCATGGAGCTAGAGACCAACCTTTAAACTGCCGTTGTGCTGCTGGGTAGAGAAGGAAGCAGTGAGAAGCCAAGCAGAGCAGAGCAATGCGTTTCTGGTAGAGTCCATCTCTGTCCAGGTAAGTGCCAACATCTTTTCCAGAAGCTCTATCAGGTCTGTGCAGCTCAGGAGCACAGCAGCAGCTACAGAGGAAGGGTATGGTAAGGGCCACATAGTTACACAGAAACTCTAGCTTAGGGATTGCATTTGCAATTGGCAGAGCTTCAAGCATACAAAAAAAACCCACAAAGAATCAGCATGAGGCCCTAAGGGTCCCGGCATCACCAGAACTAAAGGTTCTGATAGCCTCACATGAACCCCTGCTGATTTTGTTTGTTTTGTTTTTTACAGATGAAACAATTGAAGGAAATAAGGGCTTCTAACATTGCTCATTATTCTCTTCACTGTGTCTGTCTGAGCCCCTATACCTCTTTTCTGACTGCTGGGCCTAGTCTGATGAAGGCTCCAGTACAAGAAGTTGAAGGAAGGCTGCAGGATGTCCACGTCAGAGGGGCTGCACTTCCCACACAGTTTGCTTACTGCAAGAAATCAGAGTTCCCAGGTGACCTATGGCACAGCAGTCTACAGTTTAACCAGCATACCAGCATTCACACTTCTCACAGATGAAGGCCTACACCTGGTGAATTTCAAATGTCAGTCTTGGAAAGCATGCACAAATTAAGTGTTCCTGATATTGCAGCTGGAAGGAAGCACCATGCTAACTCGAGGACACATTCATACTCTCCCATATGATTTAACCACATAAGTAGCCCACAGAATCACAGCAACCAGAACAAACAGTAATTGTTGCAAAGCAAAGTGATTTAAGCTGGTCAAGGGCATATGCCACCATAGACTTCAGGATACAAGGGGCCTCAGAAGTCATCTGCCACCTTAGCAGGAGTCTCTGGACCAACCAGCCTCCCAAAGGAATTCTGTGATAATGGTGACAGACAAGCAGTTCCCTGTCTTGGCCATATTATATTCCCCACCCATTTCTTTTCTTCCTTCCTTCCTTCTTTCTTTCCTTCCTTTCTTCCTTCCTTCCTTTCTCTCTCTTTTTTTTAAGACAACATAACACTACATAGCACAAGCTACCCTTGAATTTGGAATCCTCATACCTAAGTCTTGTTACTGCCAGGATTATGGGAATGTTCCATTATACCCAGTAGCCATATTATCTTTCTTTTACCACCTCCTACAGGCTAGTTCTTTTACTCTCATTCAATAACCAAGATTCAGCTCAGGCCAATATTCCTAGCACTTAGGAGGATGAGGCGGGTCAATCCTAAGTTTAAAGCCAGTCTTGGCTATATAGAAACCTTCCTGTCTCAAAAGCAAAAGACAGGCATGGTGGTTTATGCCTATAATTCCAGCAACTCAGGAGGGAAATATCAGAATTATGAGCCTAGCCCAGCCTGGGAAAAGGTTAGCAAGATGCTATTTCAACCAGTAAGCCAAGCATGGTGATATCCCCTTACAATCTCAGCTATTGGGAAGTCTAGATAGGACGATGGTGGTTCAAGGCAGTCCCCAAGCAAAAACTCAAGACTTTGAAAAACTAAAACAAACACAAAAAAAGGGTTAGTGGTATGGTGAAAGTGCCACAATTCCTGGAGGCAAGTTCAAAGCTCTGTATTCAAAACCTAGTACTGCCAAAAAATAAAAAAAGATTTAGGTCAAAGTTTAAGCTCCCAGTGAAATTCCTATAGCTTCTCTAGATTAGATGGCTCTTGTGCATCCCTCCGCCCACACACAACAGAGCAGTTATGACACTGAAGAGCAGACAGCAACAGAATATTTCCCTCTCCAGGGAATTGCCATTCTATCATCACAATATAAAACCTATTCAAGGCTCTTTGGCAGCCACATCACATGGAACTGATTTGCCTTGTGGTCAGCTAGACAAGCAGGTTTCCCCTCCCCCTTCCAACATTTTTACACCTTAAGTAAAGTCCTTTCCTCCCAGTGCTTTCAAATACGGGGACTCCAGAATTGTGTGTAAAGGGCTAGAAACGTGACCTAGTGGTAGAGTGCTTGCCTAGAATGCATGAAGACCTGGGTTCGATTTCTCGGTACCACATACAAAAAAAAAAAAAAAAAAGCCACAGTAGTGCTGTGGCACTGGTAACAGAGATTACAAAGATTGACCCAGCCTGTGAACATTCTCTCATAGCTTTTTCTACTCAAGGCTGGTTCTCTACTACTTGAGCCTCAGCTCTACTTCTGACTTTTTGGTGTTTAGTTGAAGATAAGAGTTTCATGGATGGGGGTGGGGGGGAGGAAGATGGGGACCAAGACATGTGAAAGGGTATCAATGTATGGGAATTAATGCACCATCTATCTGGCAAATATCATGTAACCCTTCTATTAATTACAATAAAAAATATATGAAAAAAGAAAAAAAAGTTTCATGGACTTTCCTGCTAAGGCTGGCTTCAAAACCTCTGTCCTAACTGGGTGCCGGTGGCTCACGCCTGTAATCCTAGCTATTCAGGAGGCTGAGATCTGAGGATCACGGTTCAAAGCCAGCCTGGGCACTAAAGTCTGTGAGACTCTTATCTCCAATTAACCACTAGAAAACCAGAAGTGGTGTTGTGGCTCGAGTGCTAGAGCACTAGCTTTGAGCTAAAGAGCTCAAAGACAACACCCAGGCCTCCCCCCAACTAAAAAAAAAAACCTCAATTCTCAGCCTCCTGAGTAGCTAATATTACAGGCATGGTCCACTGGCACCAGCTTGTCAGAAGCTCTTCCAGGTTGATTTTCTCATATACAGATCTCTCTCCAGTTTGGCATCAACCTTGGACTGACAGTAATAATCAGCACTGAGCAAAGGCAGGGTATGTAAAAGTCCCCAGGGGCCAGGAGTTCGGCCTAGTGGTAGAGTGCTTGCCTAGCATGCACGAGGACCCGGGTTCAATTCCTCGGTACCACATACATAGAAAAAAGCTGGAAGTGGTGCTGAGGCTCAAGTGGTAGAGCTCTAGCCTTGAGAAAGTCCAAGGACAGTGCTTAGGCCCTGAGCTCAAGCCCAGGACTGGCAAAAAAAAAAAAAAAAAAAAGTCCCCAGAGGTCCTCTCTGAACCTGATACTGATCCTTTAAGGTTTGGACTTTAGGTGGGGAAAGCTACTCCTTCTCATCTGTGGCCAAAGAACCTAAGTGCATACATTCTGAAGATATGTCATTTGTCCTTGTCCTTTCAGTCTTCCCTCAATCATTCTTTCTACAGGAACTACTTATGAAGTAGGGACTACATTTGATAGGCAATGAAAGGTTCCAGTGAGGTCTGGGGTGTGGGAAGAGAACATTGTGGTCAACTGGGTCAGCAGTGAGATGAGGTAGAAAACTGTCCTGGTGGTAGGAAACACGAAATGATATGGGCAGTATCCACTGAAGCATTATGTATGGTCATTCTATGTCTACCAGATTACATATTCCTATCTGAACCCTACAGATAGGAAATAATGTTATCTCTGAGCAATCTAGGTTTGAAACAGGCCAAGTTACTACCTAACACCACACAGAGACTAAGCTAACATACAAAAGACCTTTTGGACTCCATGGCTTCTGCCTGTCACACTCTGATTTTTTTTTCTTTCTTTTTTTTGGGGGGGGGGTGGGTGGGACATGGGGCTTGAAATCTGGACTTGGGCATTATCCCTGAACTCTTCAGCTCAAGGCTAACGACCTACCCCTTGAGCCATAGTCCTACTTCCCATTTCTTTAGTGATTAATTGGAGATAAGAGTCTCTAGGTCTTTAGTACCTAGGCTGGCTTTGAACTGCAATCGTCATCTCAGCCTCCTGAGTAGGTAGGATTATAAGCGTGAGCCGCTATGCATGGCTGAACACAGAGTCTGATCCTGAGGAGTTGTTATGGGGAGTGCTTTCAAATACTCAGTGGCAACAAGCAAAGGAAGTCTTAGGAGGTCTCTCAGCCTTTGGGGACAAAATGATCCCTATCTTCTTCCAAAAGGGTAAAAGAACAGAAGAAGGAGAAACACTATTAGGACTGAGTTCTACCACACATTAACTCTGGGCCTTTGGGCACTATCAGAAGAAAACCAAAATACCTTGGTGAAGAAGTTTCATGGCCATACTGTCCAGTTCTTGTTTTGAATCGTTCCTTAGCTGTACCAAAGACAGGAGGTTCAGCAGCAAGGGCAAGTTCTCTGAGACTGTAAAAAACAGGATGACTAGTCAGGAAGTCTGAACTCAGAACTCCAAAAGACACTGCTTCCTGCAATGAATAAGGAACATTGAGTTCTCTATCTCCAAAGGGATGGGATTGTTTATTAGAATTTACCCATCTCATATCTTGTTCCTTCTTTGTAGAATACAGAATTGTTACCTGATACACTGAACACAAACTCCAGATTGTTATCAGGAATTCTTTTTTCCTAGTAAGTCCATTGAAAATCACAGTGTTTAGTGGGTCATGCCTGAAGTCTATTACTTGGGAGAAAGAAGCAACCAGATTGAGAGTTTGACTCCAACCTAGATAAAGTTAGCTAGAATCTATCTCAAACAAAATACAATCAAAATGGCTGAGATCCAGTTAACTCCAGGTATAGAGTACTTGCCTAGAAAGTATGAGGGTCCTGGATTTAATCTCCAGTATCATGGAAAAACTACTCACACAAAACAAGAATTCTTAGACCTATTGTTCAGTTAAGAAATTGAGGGGCCAGGAGTTTGGCCTAGTGGAAGAGTGCTTGTCTAGCATGCACGAAGACCCAGGTTTGAGTCCTTGGTACCACATACATAGAAAAAAACAGAACTAGTGCTGTGGTTCAAGTGGTAGAACTCTAGCCTTAAGAAAGCCCAAGGACAGTGCCCAGGCCCTGAGTTCATGCCCCAGAACTGGCAAAAAAAAAATTCTGTTGTTTAAAAGCCACCATCTACAATATTGCTACAGCTAGAAAATACTAAGACACAAGGCCAGAATCTAAGTATGAATCTGGTGCCTAGTGTCTTTTTACCACACATATCCCTATATCTTATGGTTTGTTTGTTGTTTGGTTGGTTTTTGGTGATCACAAGGCCTGGGTTCTGTCCTTCAGCTCTTTTTCTCAAGGTTAGTGTTTTACCACTTTGAGCTACAGCTCCACTTCTGGGTTTTTTTTAGTGGTTAACAGGAGTCTCATCTACTTTTCTTCTTTGGCTGGCTTCAAACCATGATCCTCAGATCTCATTCTCCTGAATAGCTAAGACATGGTTTCTTTGATTCCTAGACTTCCACTCCAGATTTGGAGTGGAATCCCACTGGGAATCTCTGACACATTACAGATCCAGTTCCCTCCCAGGACCTTGCTAACTCCTGAACCTCCCCCAGATTTTCACTTTCTTCCTACTGGTGACAAATAGCTCTGAGCACATGCTATTTAGGATGGCACTATGCACAAATACATCATATACACCCATTTATGTAAAATTCTCTCTCTCTCTCTCTCTATCTCTCTCTCTCTCTCTCTCTCTCTCTCTCTCACACACACACACACACACACACACACACACACACACACACACACACACACACACAACTGAGTATGTTATATCACATTTGCCTGACTTTTGTTTTGCAGCACAATCCTTAATTCTCCCAGAGCAGACCTCACCAGGGGAGAGCTGCCCACTCATGTCGCTGGCCTTCAGGTCAGAACATACCCAAGGTCCCTGTAGACTGACCTCCTGAAGGGAGGACCACATCCTCCACCAGCAGGTGTTGCAGGATGAGCAGGAAGTGGCCACGGATGAGACTGCCCACATGGATATCTTCATTCTTCTTCAGGAAGGTCTTCAGGACAATCAATACCTTGTGGGCTATGTCTACTGGGCTAGAATAGATAAGGTCCTGAGCAGGGGAGAAAGAAGCCAGAATTCAGAGGGTATCAGAGTCTGGGTCAGGAAAAAAAGTAAGGAAGAGAGGAACAGGGAAAGTGTTCATGACAATGGTGTCCCAGAAACAAGTAAGCACCTACTTACTCAGAACCTATTTTGTACCTAAGGCTCTGTCAGGAGTACAGACTCCTCACATCTGAGTAAGCAGTTCTACCGTCATCCCAAACTAGATTTAATGGAGGTTGAGACAGATTATAGGATTTGCCTAATGTCACATGAGTAGTGTGTTACACAAAGGATATGAATGTATGTCTCTGGACGCCAAGCCCCAACTCTTCCTACTTTCCAAGATGCCTTCTTCTTGCAAAAGAAAATATTAGGGTCAAGAAGAGGCTGTTTTCAAGACAGGGAATCTGACTGTGCCTGAAGGGAAAAAAGGAGAGAGAATGGAGATGTCATAGGCAAGGGAAAGGATAGGCTGGGACAGATTCAGGGCATAGAAAGGAAAGTGAGGGCCAAGTTAGGCCCCTTCTCTGCCGTGTTGTCTGCCTGTCCCTGCCCTGAGCTATTAAAGGATTTGTGTTCAGAAAATGGGAAAGGACATTGGTTTTGGTTTTGCTATCAGAGTTATTTTAATGAGCGTATGTTAACGGCAAAACCAGTCAGAAGCTGTACCAGTGCCTATATTACTGATAGCTCCTGGCACCTACCAGCTCAAACAAGCCAATTCTTTTGGACAAGCTAATGTGTTAGGCCAGTTAGGACTGAATGTCATGAATCCAAGGTCACACACAGATTTCCTCTCTCCAGGGAGGACAAATCCTGACACAGAGACCTTACTACAGGGCAAACAAATCCTGATATGCTAACCACTGGGCAGTAGGGAAGGATAGGAATACAGAGGTATCTGGCTTAGCTCTTTACAAACTTCCACAGATTTCAAAGAAACAAAAATACTGATAGCAACTGTGCAGGGCTTAATAATGCCAGGTGCTATGCTGTGTTTGTGTAGTAACTGTGCATCTATTTACATGCTGTTTCTTTCTTTTTTTTTTTTTTCTTCTGTACTGGGGCTTGAACTCTGGGCCTGGGCACTGTCCCTGAGCAGTTTTGTTCAAGGCTAGTGCTCTACCACTTGGGCCGCAGCGCCACCTGCAGTCTGCTGGTAGTTAACAGAAGATAAGAATCTCAAGGACTAGGGGGAGGGAAATGGGTACCAAGACATGTGAAAGGGTATCAATGTATGTGAATTAATGCACCTTCTATCTGGCAAATATCATGTAACCCTTTTACTAATTACAATAAAAAATGCAAAAAAAAAGAATCTCAAGGACTTTTGTGCCTAGGCTGGCCTGAACCTCAATTCTCAGATCTCAGCCTTCTGAGTAGCTATGATTACAAGCATGAAGCGCCAGCGCCCAGCATCTGTCTAATTTTTATTTTTATTTTTGCAAGTCCTGGGGCTTGAACTCAGGGCTTGAGCATAGTCTTTGAGCTTTCTCAAGATTAGTGGCATCTGTCTAATTTTTATTTTTATTTTTGCAAGTCCTGGGGCTTGAACTCAGGGCTTGAGCATAGTCTTTGAGCTTTCTCAAGATTAGTGCTCTAACACTTAAGCCACAGTGCCACTTCAGGTTTTTCTGTTATGTAGTACTAAGGAATCTAACCAGGGCTTCATGCTACTAGGCAAGCACTCTATCACCAGGCTACACTCACAATAATTACAATAATTTCTCTAGTTATGTATCCTAACAATTTTTTAATGGGGAAACTGAAGCAAATTAATTACTTAGCCTATCAAGAAATTAGTGGAGTTATAAATTTTATTAAACTGTATTAATGAAGGGATGAGATATTCCACCTCTAACACTTTTTATGGATTCAGAAAACATCTCTGGGAAGAGGAGATCACCAAACAGAGGGCTAGAAAAAATTCTGCATAAAGGCTGTGAGTTTGACCTAGTAGTAGAGTACTTGCCGAGCATGCACCAAGACTGGGGTTCGATTCCTCAGTACCACATAGATAGAAAAAAAAAGCCAGAAATGGTGCTGTGGCTCAAGAGGTAGAGCTCTAGCCTTGAGAGAGCCCAAGGACGGCACCCAGGCCCTGAGTTCAAGCCCCAACACTGGCCAAAAGAAAAGTGCATAAATTCAGAACCAGGCACAATGGCACATACCTTCCAAACCAGGCTTGGAAGATTGAGGCAGGAAGATCTTGAATTAAGGCTGGACTGAACTAAACATTCAGGTCAGCCTGGGATTCTTAGGAAGACAGTTTCTCAAAAGACAGTAATCACATCTATATTATCCTATCTAACTCTTACTTCATAGAGTGTGCGGGTGGGAGACTGAGTGATCTGCCTAAGGTCAAGGGGCCCAAGGCCAAACCATTTTCCTGGTTTTACTTCTTCAGTGGCCCTTGCTTGCCTCACTGCCATAGAGCTAGTCCCTCAGAAATCTGAGTTCATTGATCCACAGAAGATATATGCTCACTTTATCAAGGATTATTACCCGTATGGAAACATGTTTCCTTCTTTTCCTACAAGGTCCATTCTGCTACTTTGAATTTCCAGGTTCAGAAGGAAAGATATGAGGCCAGGAGTTTGGCCTAGTGGTAGAGTGTTTGCCTAGCATGCACGAAAACCAGGGTTCAATTCCTCAGTACCACATACATAGTTTTGCTGGATGTGGGCCTGCGAGTTTGGCCTAGTGGTAGAGTGCTTGCCTAGCATGCACGAAGATCTGGGTTGGATTCCTTGATACCACATACATAGAAAAGGCCAGAAGTGGTGCTCAGGTTCAAGTGGTAGAACTCTAGCATTGAGAAAGTCCAAGGACAGTGCTCAAGCCCTGAGCTCAAGCCCAGGACTGGCAAAAAAAAAAAAAAGCTGGAAGTGGTGCTATGGCTCAAATGATAGAGAGTGTTAGCCTTGGGAAGACCCAACAGGAGACACTGTTCAGGCCCTAAGTTCAAGCCCCAGAACTGGTACAAAAAAAAAAAAAAAAAAAAAGGGAAGATACTGTTTAGTCTTTTGGTGGCCGTAGTGGATGCTAGTGGAAAGTGTACCTCCCATCACCTGGGTTAAGTGGGACAGTAGTTGGCAGAACCACATCCCACTCCCGTGTATTTGCTGTTATCCACAGCTGCCCAACCCTCTTAGGACTAGACCTCTTAGGGTGAGTTGGTTAAACCAGGACCAAAGTTCTGTGACATCATTTGTTTTTCACATCTAAACATTCTACAAAAAAGACCACTCATTGATAACAGTAATTAACAGCTCTGTTTTCAGCTGCTAATTGCCCATATCAAAATGAGAAAGTGGTACCAATACCTATTTTTAGAATCCGCCCCCCCCAACCTTTCTCTGGCTAGAAGCTAGGGAGAAAATGGTCTGAATTATATAAGTGAACAAAAACTTGTTCCTTGCTGTTCTTTTTTTTTTAACCAGTGTTGTTTCTAGGGCCAAAAATTGTGAAATTCACTAGCCTTGGGCTCCAATAATGACTTAAAAAAATTTTTTTTGAACTCGGGCCTGGGCACTGTCCTTGGGCTTTCTCAAAGCCAGTACTCTATCACTTGAGCCACAGCACCATTTCCAGCTTTTTCTGTCTATGTGGTCCCAAGGAATTGCACCTAGGGCTTTATACATGCTAGGTAAGCACTCAGTCACTAGGCCAAACTCCTAGCCCAGGAAGGCTTATTTAACTTTATGGTCTTAAACAATTGAAATCTGAGGTGAACATCTTTTTGCAATATTACTTAGTTTATATTAAGATTATATTACTTATAAACAGTGAATTTCATTGATATTAGATGAAGGTTTTTTAAAAATCTGATTCAGAGTCAAGGTTTTATCTGGCTCAGAGTCAGATTAGTACATGATGCCCTACTGTAACTATGTATCGTGAGTGTTCCTACATATTGTCTCCTCCATCCTCATGTTATTTACATTTTTTTTGCCAGTCCTAGGGCTTCAACTCAGGGCCTGAGCACTGTCCTTGGGCTTTCTCAACACCAGAGCTCTGCCACTTGAGCCACAGCACTTCTGGGTTGGTTTTTTTTTGTTTTGTTTTTAAAATGAATTTATTAGAGAATTCTCAGGAAGACAACCACTTTTCATTTGTCATAAAAAAAAGGTCAAGTTTCTTCATGCTGTATAGTAAAGGTAATGTTCGAGAACACAGAGTTATAAGCTTCTTTCTGCTAGTATTCTCTGATAGGATAGCACAGTGTAGTCATTTTTGCAATGCTAGAATAAATTTAAAAAGTCTCTTCTATGTTTTCTTCAAAAAGCGGTAATAACAGGAGATGGCTTAAAAAACCCCTTTTCTTCCTACCTATTCTGTAGTATTAGAACCAGTATTTTTACCATCACAGGCTACAATTTTCACTTTATCCACTTTAATAAGCTCTGTCACCTCTCTGAATTCAACATCATTCAATACAAAAGTCCACACATTATCGCAGAATCTGTATGTATTTAGAGAGCCCTGAAATTGACTCTGTTCCTGACCCTCTGAGCCAATGCTGAATTTATAGTCTTATCAAACTGAAGTAGAACTTGAAGGGCAAGTTGAAGACTGTTTCCCAGCGTGGTATTTCTGTATAACTGATATGCCATGGCTTAGGAGGAAAAAACTTTTCTTCAGGCTTGCATTGATGTTCACTCCCTGCGGGGAAAGGCGATTTCTGCCGCTGATGGCTTAGGAATGGAGGGGGCCAAGAGCCGGGTGAAGGCGCCCCCTTTGCCAACCCCGAAGTCTCCAGCCTTCAGAAGCCGCGGAGCTGGACCGCCGACCCCCCTTTTTTTTTTTTTTTTTTTTTTTTAAATGTATGTGGTATTGAAGGAATGGAACCCGGATCTTCATGCATGCTAAGCAAGCACTTTACCACAAGGCCAAACTACTGGCCTGTTATTTACATTTTACATGGGAGAAAACTGAAGCTCAGAGAAGCCTTCACCTTTCTATACATCTGAATGATATCAAGTCCAGAAGGCAGATCCTTCCTATTAAGATTTAGCCAGGAAGAGAGAAAGTTCCTCTCTGCCCTGTCCAGACCTCCTCCAGGAAGGAAAGATGATGATGATACATATTCAAGTCCAGTTTCCTGAGAACATGAACTCTAAGGATTTTATCTTCTGAGATTTACTTTCTCTTTGGCTTGCTTCTTATAAGTATTTAGTTCCTTTGAAACCAGTTCCCTAGAATAGACTTCATCCAGGATAGATATCCTCCACCTTAACAAGGCCCAAATTGAAAAAGGGAAATTGGAAGTGGCTCATGCCTATATTCCTAGCTACTTAGGAGGCTGAGATCCTCTGATCCTCAGATCATGGTTCAAAGCCAGCCCAGGCATGAAATCCCTGAGACTCTTATCACCAATTAACCACCAGAAAACCAGCCTTGAGCTGGCCAGGCTCAGAGTTCAAGCCCCATGACCAACCAAAAAATAAATAAATAAATAAAACAAAACAAACCAAAAAGCCAAAATAGGGACTTGAGAAAGAGATAATCAGCTCTGTTCTACTTTTATTTATTTATTTATTTTTTTGGCCCCCCTTCTCTTTCTGGCCCCGCTCGCTCCGGCCCCGCTCGCTCCGGCCCCGCTCGCTCCGGCCCGGCTAGGCTCCCCCTCCAGCTCAGGTCCCGCTTGCTCCGGCCCGGCTCGCTCCGGCCCCCCGCTCGCTCGGGCCCCCGCTCGTTCCGGCCCCGCTCGCTCCGGCCCCGCTCGCTCCGGCCCGGCTAGGCCCCCTTTCTAGCTCCGGCCTCGCTGGCTCTGGCTCGGCTCGCTCCCGCACGCTCCGGTCCTGCTCGCTCCGGCCCCGCTCACTCCGGCCACCACTCGGTTGGGCTCTGTTCACTTCAGCTCAGCTCGCTTCTTTCGCTCTCTGTCGCCGTCGCAGTCTTGTCTCTGCCACTTTTCCGGTTTGGTTGTGTCTCGTCTCTGCCACTTCCAGCTTGGTTGTGTATGTGGGATACCGAGGAATCGAACCCGGGTCTTTGTGCATGCTAGTCAAGCACTTTAACCGCTAGGCCAAACTCCCGGGCCCTCTACTTTTATTTTATTTTTAAATTTTACTGATTTATTTTTTTCGTGTCGGTGATTAAACCTAAAACCTTACTCTGGCTCAGCATATGCTTTACCACTAAGCTATATTCCCAGCCCTATAAGCTCTAATTTTACACAGAATTGTAAAAAGGAAATGGTAACTAATACCCATATTTTATAGTTCCAATTCTTGGGGAGCAGAGAGGCACATTCTATCAGTGGCTAGACCTCCATCAGACTTAGTAAAGGGTATGGATTCACAGAAACCAGGCACTCACAAATAGGAAGTATTTCCCACTTACATGAGGATAGCTATAAGTCCAGAAATGCCTCTTGATTTCTGGCTCATGGAGACAGAAGTCTGGGCATCTGTGAATGAATGAGAGGTAACCTACCAGCAAAATGAGCAGAATGCTGGGGCTGCTTCTGAGTATCTGGAACAGGTCTGTGAAGCTGGCAGGAAGGGTAGGCTCTTCAGCAGAAACAACCTCATCCAGTTCCTCATAGCTGCTCTCTTCAAAGGAGAACCAAAGTTCTAGAACACGGTGCCCAAACCTACTCATCAGTTCTGGACATACCAGGAAGAACCTGAGCAGGCTGGGGTGGTGAGTGTAGACCAAGTGCAGGTCTGAGATGGACTCTAAGAATTTTCTGATTGCACTAACCACAGTCTGGAAGCAAAAGAAAAACAGGAGTTAAATGCACTTTGCAGAGACCTCTACCTAACCAAGACACTATTGGGGTAAGTACACTGACATCTCAGGACTAAGTTACTATGTCACCTTACTGGCTTATCCCAAGGCACTCTGGCAGAAAACTTGCATAATGCTACCACAGTATTTTTCAATTAGGGTTGATTTTGTTCCCCACAGGACATTTGGCAAAGTCTAGAAATATTTTTTTTATTTTTACCTTGATTGGGGAGGAATGCTACTGGCATCTAGTGAGGAAAGAGCAGTGATGCTAAATATCCTACAATGCACAGCAACAAAGACGCTCCAGAACAGCAGCCAGGCTCTGAGTTCAAGCCCCAGGACCAGAAGAAAAATGATCTCAGAAATGACTCTTGCCAACCTGTTCATTTCTGAATGGCAGGCTCAAGGCCCAGAAAGAAGCAGTCATTCCCAAGGTTGTACATGAATGTGGATTTTCTTTTGTATAAAGACAATTTACAAGTAGAAAATAAAAAGGCAATGTGCTCAAATATACCAAGCTTATGGGAACATAGCAAGGTAGCCTTCTCTTAAAAGATCCTGTATGAGGCCGGGAGTTTGGCCTAGTGGTAGAGTGCTAGCCTAGCATGCATGAAGACCCGGATTGATTCCTTAGTACCACATACATAGAAAAAAGCCAGAAGTGGTGCTGAGGCTCAAGTGCTAGAGCTCTAGCCTTGAGAAAGTCTAAAGACAGTGCTCAGGTCCTGAGCTCAAGCCCAGGAGTGGCAAAAAGAAAAAAAAAAGACACTGGATGAGGGCGTGGAACATAGCCTAGTGGTAGAATGCTCACCTAGTGCCTAGCATGCATGAAGCCCTAGGTTCCATTCCTTGGTACCACATACTCAGAAAAAAGCCAGAAGTGGTGCTGTGGCTCAAGTGGCAGCACACTAGTCTTGAGCAAATGTGCCCAAGGACAGTGCCCAGGTCCTGAGTTCAAGTCCCAGGACTGGCAAAAATTTTAAAAATAATAAATAAAAGGTATTGTATGAGGAAGGAAAGTTCAAAGATGGAAGCAAAGGAAAGGCCTGGGGCCTAGCAGGTGGATCTCCTGAAGAAGTAGTCCTTAAGGTTGTGTTTTAGATCACCTGTCTTATGCAGTTCTATTACTCATCAAGAACCTCAGTGACCAAAGCCAGCTACCTACAGCAAGAGCTTCTCTGTATTCAGAAACTAAATGGACCCTAGTCTGCTTTCTAATTCCTCTCACTTTTTCCTCTTCCTTCCTTCCTTCCTTCCTTCCTTCCTTCCTTCCTTCCTTCCTTCCTTCCTTCCTCTTTCTCCTCCTTCCTCTCCCTCCCCCCATCTCTTTCTTTCTGTAGGTCCTGGAGCTTGAACTCATGGCCTAGGTGCTATCTTTGAGCCTCTTTGTGTTCAAAGCTTGTGTTCTACTACTTGAGCCACAGCATCATTTCCAGCTTTTTTGGAGTAGTTTATTGGTAATAAGAATCTCATGAGCTTAGCCAGGCAGGTGGCTCATGCCTGTAAGCCTAGCTACTCAGGAGGCTCAGAGAGGATCACAGTTCCAAGCTAGCCTGGGCACAAAAGACCCTGAGACTCTTATTTTCAATTAATCACTAGAAAAGGGGAAGCAGGACTGTGGCTCTTGGGAAGGGCCATAGCCTTGAGCTGAAGAGATCAGGGACAATGCCCAGGCCCAGAGTTCAAGCTCCATAATTCCTACACACCCAAAAAAAAGTCAAATAAGATGAATAAATGAGAGAAATAAGAGAAACTCGCCTTATACAATTCCAATAAAAATATAGAAACTCACCTTATACAATTCCAATAAAAAATATGGAACTGGTGTTGTGGTTTACACTTGTAATCCTACCTACTCAGAGGCTGAGATCTGAGGATTGCAGTTCAAAACTAGCCTCAGGCAGAAAAGCCCAAGAAAATCTATCTATAACTAACTAGCAATAAGGCTTGCCTATAGGCATGGTTCAAATGCTAGATGCCAGCTAGGGGAAAAAACTGTAAGAGCACAAAAGCCCTAATTACAAAACTGATCAGCTATCCACTTTGTATGGGAAGCTATTACCAGGAGAGAAAATACCTCACAGCTCTCTCCTTCACAGACTAGAGTAGTGTTGAGGAAAGAACCTTGATAATTAGGTGAGTCTGAGGTGGAATAATGGCTCCTCTATCAATTTATCATGTGCCCTACAGAAAGTTACTTTCACACTTTATGATCTATGAAATGGTAAAACAATTGCCACCTCCCAAGACTGTTGAATTAACTAACTTACATAGGCTCTGTATGTGTCTGCCCTCTCCTCCTCTCTGCTACTCTATATAAGCACTGTCTTTCTCCATCACTATGTATAATGTATGTATATATGTATCTATGTATCTATGTATCTATGTATCTATGTATCTATCTATCTATCTATCTATCTATCTATCTATCTATCATGTTCTTCCAAGGAAAATTAACAGAAAAAGGTACCAGAAGAAGAAAAGGGCCCCCAGGAATCTGACCCATACCTCATGCAGTACTCTGTCCTTGTCCTGGAAGATTGCAAGCAGATAGAGGGAGGCTCTGCAGATAACTGGTGGTGGGAGCTCTCCCTGGTCCTGCAGAGATAGGAGGAAGCTTTGCACAGCCTCAAATAACTGTGCCTCTGGGACAAACCTGTTGACCAAAGAGATCTTTTAGTGAAAAGGCAAGACAACAAGGTCAGTGATCTCTTCTGTCAAGCTTAACACATTATCTCCCAGACCACTGTTCTGCCTAAACATGCCTGCAGCCACCATGTATAAAGATAATGTGCTGTATAGAATTCCACACATTATCATACATGTACACTGCATATAGATAGACCTTGTGCAAGGGTGTTGAGGGACTTCAATCACACTTACATACAAGTTGATCTGTATTGTTAAAGAAAAACAGCTACTTCATTGTTAAAGAAAGGCCCTGCTTTAGCAGCCTGTCCATCTCATTCTTCTCATATTTATCATTAGACAATTATGTGGACTTATATACTCAAAGAAGATAGTAAGAGAAGAGGAGGGCAGGAGAATTCTATGCTAGGTATGCTGTTTTTGTTAGAATATGAAAACTCATGCACATATATAATATCTTCTCTACTAGTCAATAGGCTCCTTGAAGGTAAGTAGGCATATTTTTGTTTGTTTGTTTATATTTATTTATATATTTGGTTGTCCTAGAGTTTTGAACTCAAGGCCTTGTGCTGGCCAAGCATGCACTCTACCACTTGAGCCAGGCTTCTAGCCCATGGGTATATCTTGTCTATTAAAATAATAATAACAATAACAACAATAATAATAACCTTTGGCTGGATACCAGTAGCTCAGTTCATGCCTATAATCCTAGCTTCTCAGGAGGCTAAGATCTGAGGATCATAGTTCAAAGCTAGACTGGGCAAGAAAGTCTATGAGACATTTATCTTCAATTAGCCACCAGAAAAACCAGAAGTGATGCTGTGGCTCAAGGTGGTAGAGTGCTAGCCTTGAGCAAAAGAGCTCAGGGACAGTGCCCAGGCCCTGAGTTCAAGCCCCATAATCACCACCACCAACAACAACCATAACAACAAATAGTTAAAAATAAACTATACAACTGGTGGGTAGGGATGGGTGGGAAAAACTGGGAGAAAGCAAGGGAAAGGGTGACATTGCTTAAAAATAAATGCAATCTTTACCTGACTTATGTAACTGTTAACCCTCTGTATATCATCTTTAAAATAACAATAAACAATTTTTTTAAAAACCACCAGATCGTGGTAGCTCACCCCTGTAATCCTAGCTACCCAGGAGGCTGAGATCTGAGGATCACAGTTCAAAACCTGACTGGGCAAAAAATCCTGAGACTCTTTTCTATAATTAATCACCAGAAAACCAGAAGTGGAGCTATACCCCAAAGTAGTAGAGTACTTAGTTTTGAGTAAAAAAGCTCAAGGGCAGCGCTCAGGCCCTGAGTTCAAGCCTCACAACCAAAAACAAACAAACCTCTAAAAGTTTGTTTGTTTGTTTTTTAAATGGCTTCTTTGAGCCGGACACGGTGGCTCATGCCTGTAATCCTAGCTACTTAGGAGGTTGAGATCTGAGGATCAAGGTTCAAAGCCAGCCAGGGCAATACAAAGCAAGAGACTCAGAGACTTGAGAGATTCAGCTCTAATTAATCACTAGAAAACTACAAAGGGAGAGACTCTTATCTCCAATTAATCACTAGAAAAGGGGGAAATAGGGCTGTAGCTCAAGGGTAGGATAGGATCCTTGAGCTGCAGAGCTCAGGGATAGCACCTAGGCCAGAGTTCAAGCCCCATGACCCACAAAATTAAAAAAATAGCTTCTTTGTTTTTTTTTTTTCCCCCAGTCCTGGGACTTGAACTCTGGGCCTGAGCACTGTCCCTGAACTTCTTTTGCTCTAGGCTAACACTCTACCACTAAGCCACATTCCCAGTCCCAGCTTCTTTATTTTGATACATGTACCATGCTCGTGTTAATATTAAAGAAAATAGATAACAGGTACAAGATGATTGGGAGGGGATGGGGAAGGGAAATGGGGAAAAAGCATGAGAAAGGGTATCAGTGTGCAAGAAGTAATGCACTTACTACCTGTTGAATGCAACTGCAGCCCCTCTATACATTACCCCAACAACAAAATAAAATAATAAAAAAAGAAAATAGATAATAGGTGTAAGAAAATTCTCTTTGCAATTTCTCTGTAATTCTGAATATGCTCAAATATGTGTTTATCTTTTAAAAAGTCAGGCATAGACAACATCTGTGAGCCCAGAGACTCAGGAAGCAGAGATTAGGAGAATCATTGTCTGAGGCTGGCCCGGGACAAAAAAAACTGAAAAATGACCAAAGCAATGAAGAGCTGGAATTACATTCCAAGAGGTGTAATTACCTGTCAAGTCATGGGGTCCTGACTTCAAACCCCAGTACCACCAATAGTAAATAACCATAATATAAACAGCACGTAGGTACCAAAAGAATAAGTCAGCTCTAACACACAATCCAGCAAGGGAAAATGTTTAACTAAACATTACTAAGTTAAAAACTATATTGACGATCTTACAGAATATCCCATTATATATATATTAAAAATAAGCAGTAAGCTGGGTGCTGGAGGCTTATGCCTATAGTCATGGCTACTCAGGAGGTTGAGATCTAAGGATCATGTTTCAAAACGAGCCCAGGCAGGAAAGTCTGTGAGTCTCTTATCGCCAATTAGGCACCAAAAAAAGCTAGAACTAGAGTTGTGGCTCAAGAAGTGGAGAATTAGCCTTGGGCAAAGAAGTTTAGGGATAGCACCCAGTCCCTGAGTTCAAGTCCTATGATCAACATACACACACGCACAATGCTTGTGTAAGCACTGACAAGTTCATGGAGCATATAGTTAACAACAGCATGTTAACTTTATACTCAACTACTTTGCTTTTCATAATAAATATTGCTTTTTGAAGAAGAAAATAAAATCTTTTATCTTCAATCTTACCTCCAATTAACCACCAAAAAGCCAAAATGGAGGCTCAAGTGGTAGATTGTTAGCCTTAAGCAAAAAAAAGCTTAGTGAGAATGTGAAACTCTAAGTTCAAGCCCTAGTACCTGCACTTGGAAAAGCAGAGGAAAAAGCTTTTTTCTTCTTTTCTGTACATAAACACTCTCAAGGATATCAAAGCACTCAGCAGCTTCAGCCTTCCAAGACATCTCTGAAAATGTTCATTGTACCAAACTAGGCTATAAATGGAAGCCTTGTACCTACCACCAGCGCTGAGCACCCACCTGTCATTGTAGATATAGGCCAGGTAGAAGAGAATTAGGATGCAGTACTGCCTCTGGCGAGCACTTTCCTCCACATACTGACGATCAGACAGGAAGGCAAGACTTTCAAGGGTCTTGCTGCTTATCTGGGGCAGACCATACTGCAGGAGCTCAGACACTGTGGAAAGTTCTGGGAGGACACAGCAGGGGGAGGCCATACACAGAATACAAAAGTGTAAGTAGTGAGTACCTGAGAATACTGAATACAACAAGGGCACATGCAGTATAGAGAACATCAGAGGTTCCTTTTCCTTTATGCAGCTTTTAGCCTGCCAGGAGAGACTGAAGTTATCATGTAGGACATGGATACAATTCATTTAGTTGGTGTATGTATATTCACACTAGCCTGGGCTGAACCCCAGGCCCTATCTCTCTTCCCACCTGCAACCAGATAATTGCAGGACATGTAATCAGAATCATGCTCCAGTAATGGGAGGAGCAACTTAAGCCACCTGAGGAGGGGAGGGGAGTTCAAAGAGGAATTGTAGTGGTGAGCAGAAAACAGGTAGAGGGGGAAAAGACATTCAAAACAGAGAAAGCAATGGGTTTACATGCCAAGAAGCATGAAAGGTCACAGTATGTTTTTGTCTATGTGACTGAATAGCTAGTAAACTGATGTGTTGAGTCAGGAGCTATGGAATTATGTGATAAAATTTACAGCTATGATGTGAAAAACATTAAATGGCTAGTTTAAAAAATTTCTATTTGGGGGGCTGGGGTTGTGGCTAAATGTTAAGAGTGCTTGCTTAGCATGCATGAAGCCCTGGTCTGATTCCTCAGTATCACATACACAGAAAAAGCCAGAAGTGGTATTGTGGCTCAGGGGGTAGAGTGCTGGCCTTAAGCAAAAGAAGCTCAAAGGCAGTGCTTAGGCCCTGGGTTCAAGCTCCAGGACTGGCAAAAAAACAAACAACAAACCAAAATTTAGATTTTGGAAGTGGAGGTATGACTGAAGTGGTGGAACATGAGCCCTGAGTGAAAGCCAAGCAACAGGCTTGAGTTCAAGCCACAGTACTATATAAAAAGAAAGCGAAAAACCCTTAGATTTTAGCCAGGCATAGGAATATATGCATGTAATCCCAGGGCCTAGAAAGCTGAGGCAAGAAGATCACAAATTTGAGGAAAACCTGAAATACATAGAAAGACATTATCTCAAACAAATGCTCAATGGGAAAAAAAACGTGGGTTTTATTCTGAAGGCAGAGATTTCTATATTTCTTAAGAAATCTGTTTCATAAAAGAACAGATAGGGGCCAGGAGTCTGACCTAGTGGTAGAGTGCTTGGTAGCATGCACCAAGACCTACGTTTGATTCCTTGGTATCACATATATAGAAAAAGACAGAAGTGGTGCTATACAGCTCAAGTGGTATAGCTTTACCCTTGAGAAATTCCAAGGGCAGTGCTCAGGCCCTGAACTCAAGCCTGGGACTTGCAAAAAAAAAAAAAGAAGAAGAAGAAGAAAAAAGAATAGATATATGAGCATATTGCTTTCTGCAGTTATACTGTCTACTAGAGTCAGGGATGAGTTATGTCACTCTTTATGTTATCAGTTCTCAATGTAGTTTCTTCATTAGGAAAAAAAATCTTAGCTATCGATAACATTGAATTCAATGACAGGACCTTTATTTTTCATCTAAAGAAATATTTAAGTCATTCCATTTCCAAATCATATTAAGTGAAGTAAGCCAGACCCAAAAGAACATAGCTCAATGATTTCACTCATTTGTAAAATTAGTACACACCTAGGACTCTCTCAGCAGAGGATTACAACAGCTCAAAACCTAGATACATAAGGTCTTTTAGGATGAGGCTAAATGAAAGGATCTCCAGGATATGGAAGCAAGAGCTTTATCTTCTGTGATTTGTTGTTCTTAATGTTCTTTGTTATTTTTCTTCTCTTTTGTTGCCCTTTGGTTAATCTCATACTCTGACTTTGTTACCTGGTATATTGTCTAGAGGTTTATTTGTTTATTTGAAATAAGAAAAAGAAGGGGGGAAAACAAGATGATTCGGGGTCATTGGAGGGAGAGAAATGGGGGACAAAAACATAAGGAATATCAATGTGTGAGAAGTAATGCACCTACTATCTGGAAAATGTAACTGTATCACCTCTATATATTACAATAAATATAATAATAAAAAATGATAAAAGAGTGACAATAACCAAGATGCATTGGACTAATACACTGATTTGTTGCATGTACCTCCTTTGGACAATGGAAGATAAAATGTAATTTTAAAATTTCTGTAATATTGCTTATATAAGTGAATATAATTCATTTTTATTCAATGAAAAAAAAGAAATATTTACCCTGGTAATTAATTATGAAAAAAAAGGACAGGAAAAGTTATATAGGTTTTTGAAGCTTAGATTCCATCATTTTCTGATTCTGTGGTGCTATGGCACCATAGAGAGATGAAGAGCTCAGAGACAGCCCCTAGGCCCAGAGTTCAAGCCCCACCACCACAAACAAAAAAAAGGAAAGAAATCAGCTTATTAGTGTATGGATTCACTATGCATCCATTCAGCAAGACATACAGACCCTACAGTCTGCTATGAGCCTTGTGAATGGACAAATGATATTATCTTACCTTCTTGGGAAGGTGGTCTTGTCTTCTCTGGAGCTGAGAGAAGGTTAAGGCACATATAGTAGAGGAAATTGGAACATATCTGGTTTAGGTTTGAATGGCTGTGAGAGAGAAGATAAAATGAGAGGCAACATTGTTTCTTTGGCTCAGACAAAATTACCCTTGCTATATGCCTAAGGGCATTGTTTTGTTCCAGAACCCTAATATGGCCACATACAGTAGGCCATAAGGCAGTTATAAAAAAACAAGTATAGAAACTGATGCCCACAGTTCTAATCTAGGCACTCAACCTACATAAACAGCTACTAAAACATTGAAAAAAATAAATCAAAGAAAACTGTTAAACATACAAACCAAAAAATGTCCTTGGGAAAAATTATCTTAAGTGAAATAAGTCAGGCTCAGAGAGACAAACAGCACAAGTTTTCCTTCATATGTAGACACTAGATCTAAAATACAAACATACATGATAACATTTGCACACAAACAGACCAAAGGATGATACACCTAGAGGAGGAATCCAAAAAGTGTAACTCCTCTGAACAACTAGTGAACTGTTCAACAAAAGGAATACCAAGAAGCAGAAACATATTTGGGGGGGTTGGGGACAGTGAAGGGACACATGAATGGAGGGATGAAAGGTGGACAAATGCATTCATTATATTTAATGTACATTATGTAAAAACTGAACACCATAACATGAGGTTAGGAATGAACCAGAGATTTATGGGAAGAACAATGGAAGGGGTGACATCAGTCAAGATTCAGTATACTCATAACCTGAATTATGGACCCTCTTTGCACAACTACTTAATAATAATGATTTTAATGTCCTTGGGAAGGAAAACAGGGCTCTGGCTAGGAATAGTAGCTTACTATAGTAATCTCAGCTATTCAGGAGGTAGAATTAAAAGAATCAAAATTTGAAGCTAGCGCAGGCAAAAAGTTAGTGAAATCCCACCTCTACCAAAAATTCAGGTATGGTATCATATGCCTGCAATCCCAGCTATGCAGGAGGCCATAGGGACCAGGAATGGGGTCGAAGGGTGGCCCTGGGAAAAAATGCAAGACCCTACCTGAAAAATAAGTTAGAAAAAGGGTGGGGTGGGGTGAAGGGATAGAAGAAACTCTAGTGGTAGAGTATCTGTCCTAACTTAATTTTCAATTATTTATTGTTATTATTATGTTGGTCAGTCATGAGGCTTGAACTTAGAGGTCTGGACCGTGTCTCTGAGCTCTTTTTGATCAAGGCTAGTGCTCTATTATTTTGAACCACAGTGCTACTTCTGATTTTCTGATAGTTAATTGGAGATAAGGAAGTCTCTTGGAGAGTCCAGCACTGTTATTCATGCCTGTAATCATAGCTATTCTGTAGACTGAGATCTGAGGACCAAGATTCAAATCCAGCCTGGGCACAAAAGAACCTGAATCTCTTATCTCCAATTAACCTGTAAAAAACAGCAAGTGGGGCTTGGCTCAAGAGTAGAGCCTTGGGCTGGAAGTTTGGCCTAGTGGTAGAGTGCTGGCCTATTAGTAGAGTGCTTGCCTAGCATGCATGAAGACCCAGGTTCAATTCCTCAGTACCATATACATAGAAAAAAGCCAGAAATGGTGCTGAGGCTCAAGTGGTAGAGCTCTAGCCTTGAGAAAAAAGTCCAAGGACAGTGCTCAGGCCCTGAGCTCAAGCCCAGGACTGGCAAAAAAAAAAAAAAAAAAAAAAAAAAAAGAGTAGAGCCTTGAGCTGAAGAGCTCAGGGACAGCACCCAGACCCAGGGGTAGGGTGGTAGCCTTGAGCTGAAGAGCTCAGGGACAGCACACAGGCTGAGTTCAAGCCCCATGACAACCCCCTGCATTACCATTTCATAAGTTAGGTAGGTACATTTCTTTTTGAGCAATGTCACCATTTCCTTTGATTTCTCCTAGTTTCCGCCTCCTGTCCCTTCCCACACATTGCATAATTGATTTTCAAAATATTGCTACTGAGTACTCTGTGCATTTGTTCACCCTTTGTCCCTCCATTTCTGTGCCCCCTCTCAAGGTTGTAAACGTAAACCTTACTACCATCAAATAATAATAACAACAATACAAACTTCTAAAATTTGAACCTTGAATCCAAATGGATTCGTGAATTCTTTCTTGAATGCTGAATATTTTATTTGGAACTGTGGAAGGATAGCCACACATGATTGTGGGATGTGGACAATAACGATGAATTTCCAGGGCCGGGAGTTTGGCCTAGTAGTAGAGTGCTTGCCTAGCATGCACAAAGACCGGGTTTGATTCCTCGGTACCATAGACATAGAAAAAAGTCAGAAATGGTGCTGTGGCTCAAGTGGTAGAGCTCTAGCCTTGAGAAAGCCCAAGGACAGTGCTCAGGCCTTGAGCTCAAGTCCCAGGACCGACAAAAAAAAATTTCCAGCCAAGATCTGGTGGCTTATGCTTGTAATCATAGCTACTCTGGAAACTGAGATCGGGAGATCAGAGTTCAAAGCCAGCCTGGGCAGAAAAGTCCACAAACTCTTATCTCTAAAAAGAGATAAACCAGAAGTAAAACTAAAAGTATAGTTGTTGCTCAATGGGTAGAGCATCAGCCTTAGTAAAAAGCCAAGAAATGTAGGCCCTGAGTTCAAAAAATGAATCTCTTAGTAAATACAGAGACAGGCAAACAATCATGAATGAGACTGTACAGAAGACTGCTCTAGAAACACTTGGACAGAAACTGAGGCAGTGACTTTTACTTTGAATAAAAGGTTTACTCTGAAGTCAGGTGCAGTGGCTCAAGTCTATAATCCTACCTACACAGGAGGCTGAGATCTGACAATCGCAGTTCAAAGCCAACTGGGCACTGAAGTCTGTGAGACTCTTATCTCCAATGAACCACCAGAAAACCAGAAGTGGTGCTGTGGTTCAAGGGGTAGGGCTATAGCCTTGAGCTAAAGAGCTAAGGGACAGCATCCAGGCCCACAGTTCAAGCCCCAAGACTGGAAAAAAAAAAAAGTTTCACTCTGAAGTCACTGGACTAGTGGCAATTTTAACTTGATGACTATTTTATTCCTGGTCTCTGAGGGCTTTAGTTACTTCCCCTTCCCCCGCCCCATTTAAATGAGAAGTTAAATGATCTCTGAGAGACCTTTTCGTGTGATGTGACCAGTGCCCATTCACATATCACCTGGAATGACAGCCTTACAAGAATAAACAAAAAGCAACCAAAGTAAGTACGACTAGCTTATACATCAGTGGCTAAGCAATGCTGACACTATGTCAACTACACCAGAGCCCCATGACCCAAACACTAGCCAGGTACTTCCATTTGTCCAATCAAGAGCAATGCTGGGGCCAGGAATTTGGCCTAGTGGTAGAGTGCTTGCCTAGCATGTACAAAGACCCCGGTTCGATTCCTTAGTACCACATACATAGAAAAAGCTGGAAGTGGTGCTGTGGCTCAAGTGGTAGAGTGCTAGCCTGGAGGAAAGCCCAAGGACAGTGTTCAGGCTCTGAGTTCAAGCCCCAGAACTGGCAAAAAAAAAAAAAAAAAGAGCAATGCTGGTGATTCTCATGTATAACCTTAACCTTAGCACTTAAGCTAAAGAAAAAGGATCGTAAAAGTTTGAAGCTAGTCTCAGACACTGAGAAAATAAAATAAAAACAGAACTCTTACACCCTGGTATTTAACCATACTTGAAACTATACATACCTAGAGGTACTGCAGAACTTGGCCTTCAGCTCCAGGGTAAGTTGTATGAAAGATGAGGAAGCTTAAGACAAGTGGGAAAAAAGTGGAATGATTTAAACTAGACTTGCTATAGAGATTTCCAAATCTTAGTGTAAACACTGGTTTCAGAATTTCACAAACCTAGTTCAAAATGCACTTTATCATTATCTAGTAATATGACCTATGAAAGCTTACTTAACTACTCTGAGACTCTGTTCTGACATCTGTTATAAACCTAAGGTAAATTAGCAGATACATCTAATAAGTGCTTAACTCAGAGTACGTGCTGAATAAAATGCTCATCTCCTCTTCTGAACTATCTTCTACTATAGCCTGGTACATTTGACAGTCCCACAAAAAGGACATGCCTTCCACTTTTATCCTTTCTATATGTTTTTGTTTTTTTTAAAAAACGAACTCAATTTCAGCCGGGCCAGGTGGCTCACACCTGTTTGGCTTCTTTGCCATGTGCCTGAGGACATTGTTTTGTGACAGAACCCTAAAGTGGCCACATTACAGTAGCTACTCAGGAGGCTGAGATCTGAGGATCGCAGTTCTAAGCCAGCCAACCTGGGGAACTAAAGCCCATGAGACTCTCATCTCCTGTTAACCACTAGAAAATGGGAAGTGGCACTGTAGCTCAAGGGGTAGGGCAGTAGTCTTGAGTTGAAGAGCTCAGGGACAATGCCCAGGTCCAGAGCTCAAGCCCAACAACTGACAAAAAAAAGAAAAAAGAACCCAATTTCAGATCCTGAGTTCAAGCCTCAAATATCAGATTACTCCCTATAACTAACATATAGTATGCAACTCACCAAACATCTCCACTAGGACATCTTATAGGCGTCTTCCACTGAGTCTGCCTGAAACTGAGCCCATGGTCTATTACCTCTCTGATCAAACCTCCTCCAGTGAGCCACCTCTCAGTTAAAACCAAAAATGCCATCCACACTGAATTAAATATGTAAGGTCTTATCTACGTGGGCTTGATTACAGAAACTAATAAAGTATTCTCTAAATTAAAAAAAATGCCATCCATCTAGATGACAGCCATAGCCAAGGCTTTGCCCTCAACTGTTTCCTCTCCCTTGAATAGCAGAATGAGGATAATGAACAGTTTCCAGATTTTTTCTAAGGACAAAATTAATACATATGAAGCACACACAACAAAAACTTGAACATAGTTATTACTAATAACTACTTATTTAAATGAAATTGTTCATTATTACTAGTGCTTTCTTCTGTGTTTGGCTATTACCATTCTCACCATCACATAAAAGAGGCTCTGACTCTTGGGTTCATTCTATAGGCTGAAGTGTTTATGGGATGAAAACTTGAGAACTGAGAAAGATATCTACATTTGAAAGAGAAAAGATACTGGTAAGAGAGTGGAAAAAATGAAAAAGATTCAAGAAGATGTGCAGAAGATTGAAGATGATCAAGAACCACTTGGTCTCAGTTTCAGGTAGGAACATCAGTGGACAGATCCACAGTATCCTCACACAGAGCATAAATGCTCCAGAGAAAGTACTCAGAAATGTGTGAGGACCTTTTCAGTCGCCACAATAAATGGGGATAAAACCTGGAATTTAGTGCTCATGAGTCAATGTTTAGAGATACTAAACACTGTGTGAAGTCAAAGATCTCTTGCATGAAAGGAATGGGAAAGGTAGTGTGTTGCAGGCACTGAATTGGGGTCTCCTAGACTTTTCTTGGACATAGAAGTATTAATAGAGCACTGCCTTCTGAGTTTTGAATTTTGAGTGCTGAATATTTTCCCTCTTCTGAATGCTGAACCGAGAATGATACAGACTCTGACAAATGTGCAAATGCTTATTCTATGGCTTATGCTTTGAATGGTCCAGTTTATTTTTTTTACTTTATTCAAATACTGAGTTTATTTCACATGTACATTTTATATCCCCACCATTTCCATATCTGACCATCACTTCTACTAGGGCCCATCATAACATTCCATACATACTTAAATCCAAGCTCAGGGTGGAGTTCCATCTTTAAAAACTAAACAGGCATTTTGGACAACACATTCTTGGCAGCAGAGCCTGAACAATATTTATCAAAAGCAGTGTAGGGGGCCGGGAGTTTGGCTTAGTGGTAGAGTGCTTGCCTAGCATGCACAAAGACCCGGGTTCAATTCCTAGGTACCACATACATAGAAAAAAAAAGCCAGAAGTGGTGCTGAGGCTCAAGTGGTAGAGCTCTAGCCTTGAGAAAGTCCAAGGACAGTGGTCAGGCCCTGAGCTCAAGCCCAGGACTGGCAAAAAACAAAAAAACAACAAAAAAAAAACAGTGTAAATATCAACTCTTACAGAAAGGAAATAAGACGGAAAATTTCAACAAACTGTTCAAACTACTTTCTTAATTAAAGAGACTTCCTCCATTGCCAGAGATCTTGAATAGCCTCCTGGTCAGTCATCCCGAAACAATTCTTCACGTAGGTGATAACCTTGGCTTCCACTTAGGGGAGAGAACCACCTTTTTCTATGCTTACTTACATTTTTTCTATGCTTACTTGCATTTTTGCTTTAATGTCTTCTACTGAACTAGGTCCTTTTGTTGTTTTAGGAGTATTTTTTTTCCTGTTTTTTGAAGGATTCTTGACCTTTTGAACTTGGTGTTGCTGGTTTTGAACCTTTTCCATTCTGGTTTGATTTTTGTACATTTTTGGCTGGAGTATCTCGTATATAGATTTCTTCACTGGAACTTTTTCTTCTGCTTCCTAATCATCAAAATCCTCCTCCTCCTCCTCCTCATCTTCAACATCATCCTACTAATCTTCCTCGGCAAGTTTTACCTTTTTCTGTGGAACCTTGCTGCCACGTCCAGGGGCAGACCGCTTTCCAGATACACTCAGGAGTTTCACAGCCTCTTCCTCTTCATCTTCTGACTGCTTCCTTTTCCACAGCAATCAAGTGTGGCCCACTGATGTGCAACAGGTCCTGAGCCACACTTCAGCCTCAGCACCACAGGTGGCGCTATTTCACAGCCCCTCCAGGGAAACCGTTGGCTATACAGACATGTTCAACGTTGCCAGTGTAACTTTAATTGGACTTCCCTCATAACTCATCACTTCTGCCTCAATGATATGTAACTCATCTTTTGCACCAGCCCCTAAACTAACTGTTCTTAGTGATAAATGGATTATCACTTTTTTTTTTTTTTTTTTTGCCAGTTCTGGGCTAGAGCTCAGGGCCTGAGCACTGTCCTTGGACTTTCTCAAGGCTAGAGCTCTACCACTTGAGCCTCAGCACCACTTCTGGCTTTTTTCTATGTATGTGGTACGGAGGAATCGAACCTGGGTCTTCGTGCATTCTAGGCAAGCACTTTAACCACTAGGCCAAACTCCCGGCCCCTGGATTATCACTTTAAAGTGGTCATCTTTGTCATCCTTCAGTTCACAACCAAAAAGGTAGTTCTGGGGCTGCAGTGGGCTCATATCCATGTCCAAGACTTCCATGGGCAGTGCGAGGTGAGGGCGGACGGAGGAGTACAGCTCCACAGACAAGCAGAGAAGCAAGACAGAATCACACCAAGGATATTTTTATTTTGATTTGTTGGTCATGGGGCTTGAACTCAGGGCCGTAAAATTTTTACTCAAGTTAGTGCTGTACTATTTTGAGCCAACCACAGCTCTACTTCCTTGTCTAATTTTTTTTTTTTTGCCAGTCTTGGGCTTAAGCTCAGGGCCTGAACACTGTCATTGGATTTTTCTCAAGGCTAGAACTCTACCACTTGAGCCTCAGCACCACTTCTGGCTTTTTCTAAGTATGTGGTACCAAGGAATCAAACCTGGGTCTTTGTGCATGCTAGGCAAGCACTCTACCACTTGGCCAAACTCCAGGCCCCCCCTTTTCTTGTGGGTTATGGAGCTTGAACTGGGTCTGGGCGTTGTCCCTGAGCTCTTCAGCTCAAGGGTACCACCCTACCCTTGAGCCAAGCCCCACTTCCTGTTTGTTTGGTTTTTTTTTGCCAGTCCTGGACTTGAACGCAGGGCCTGAGCACTGTCCTTGGACTTTCTCAAGGCTAGAGCTCTACCACCTGAGCCTCAGCACCACTTCCAGCTTTTTTCTATGTATGCAGTACCGAGGAATTGAACCCGGGTTTTCGTGCATGCTAGGCAAGCACTCTACCACTAGGCCAAACTCCCGGCCCCCACTTCCTGTTTTCTAGGGGTTAATTGGAGATAAAATTCTCAGGTCCTTTTGTGCTCTGGCTGGCTTTGAACCTTGATCCTCAGATCTCAGCCTCCTGAGTAGCTAGGATTTACAGACATGAGGCACCATGCCAGCCAGGCCCTTTTTAAAAAAACAGATTTTATTAACACTAATTTTTACATCATATTTCAAATGTCACATTTAACAAACAAGTATTGAAGAAGGGAATTTCTATATGCAATCACTGGCACATAGATTTTAGAACATAATTAAAATTAAACTTAGGGTTTGTCACAGATACATATTAATCTATATAACAAAACATGTTTATAGAATATATATTGTCTAGTTTTTTTATAGTGTGCACCTTTCTACCAAGTTCCACACTACCTTCTACTTACCAAGTTTCTTGGAGAATTTCTCCTTCATGTGAGGAACAATGACAAAGAGGTTGTACAGAATCCAGAAAAAGGTTTCCATCAAAGCGGGATGGGTGGCCTGCTCCAAGTACGTCTAAAACACAAGGGAGGAAAACATGCCACCAGGAATGGGTGTCTAAAGAAGAAAAACATCTATAAAGACTGACATCAAATATTTCAATAGACAAATTGCTTTCACTTAAAGGGCAAAAGACAAGCTAGAGAACATGAAGTTACAAACCTATATTCTACATCTTAGATCTGCTATTTAATAGCTAATAATAGATGCTTTATTCTGTAGGCTTCTTTTCCCAACCCCTCCCCCCAAAAAACTAAAATGAGTAACAAGACTTATCTCTCAGAAACAAATGAGGTGTGAGGTAAAGAAAATGCTTTCTAAGGAGGGCATGATGATCATGCCTGCAATTCTAGCTATGCAGGAGGATTGTAGTTCTAGGTTGGCCTGGGAAATTCTCATAAAGCTGGATTTTAACCACTAAAAATCTGAACACAACTGTGTATGCTTCTCATGCTAGCTACATGAGAAGCACAAACAGGAGAATCGTGGTTCAAGCCAGTCCAGGCAAAACGTGAGATTCTAGAAGAAAATGTAACAAAAGCAAAAGGGGACTGGGGGCATGGATCAATCATGCTTGCCTGTGGGGGGGGGAAGAGAGAGAGAGAGAGAGAGAGAGAGAGACAGAGATTATAAAAATTCTACCACCCATCTGCCAGGGCCATGGGCAGCAAAAAATTAAATAATGAACATAACGAATATAAAATTATGCATTATAATATATTATCACATTGTAAACATTACCTATGACTGTTACTGACTTCTACTTCCTTTTTTCTATTTTTTTTTTTTTTTTGTGGGGCTTGGGGCTTGGACTCAGCCTGGGTGTTGTCCCTGAGCTCTTCAGCTCCAGGCTACTGCCCTAACCTTGAACCACAGCCCCACTTCCCGATTTCTAGAGGTTAATTGGAGATAAGAGTCTCAAGTTCTTTTGTGCCCCAGCTTTGAAGCTTGATCCTCAGATCTCAGCCTCCTGAGTAGCTAGGATTATAGGCATGAGCCACCCCACTTGGCTACTGACTTCTACTTTCTTTAAAGGCATCAACTAGTCTTATAGTGAAATGTTATTTATTTATTTATTTTTATTTATTTTTTTTTTCCAGTCCTGGGCTTGAGCTCAGAGCCTGGGCACTGTCCTTAGACTTTCTCAAGGGTAGAGCTCTATCACTTGAGTCATAGCATCACTTTCAGCTTTTTTCTATGTATTTGGTATTGAGGAATCGAATCCGGGTCTTTGTGCTTGCCTAGCATGCATTAAGCCCTGGGTTCAATTCCTGTCAACCTGTCAACCTGGCTTGTCTTCAGTTTTTCTCTCAAGCTTCCTGCTACTGTAACTCAGAGGAACTCACCATCACCAGGGGGATACATAGAGAGTCACAGGCTCTAAGAAGAAATTCTGAAAAAGTCTCCAGGGTATCTTCCTTCTCTGCACTGGGAGCTGTAAAGGGATTCTCCTGGGCAAAAGGCTCATCTTGGAATTCCACAGCCAACCTGAGGAATCAGTATGTGAGTACCTCTACCACAACCCATGCAAGTTAAGGGTGGTGTATTCTAGCAGATGCCTGAGCTCAGGATCCAGAGAATATATTCACGCGATCACATCTGAGGAAAACCTAAGGGGTATTATTGAGGAGAGTATCAAGTCCTTGGCTACCTCTCCAACCTTCTGCTGATCATCATACATGACTCTTCCAACCAACTATGTGTACTTCCCTCAACATCCATGCTATCTGCTGTTTCACATCTCTTCTTATACTGCTTTCTCTATCTGGAATACCTTCCTGGATTCTTGACAACCCAGCAAATCCTACATATATACTCAAAGCTGTCTCTTCCCCAAGAGACTCTAATCTCCTGTGGAAAAGAGTTATTTTAACTTAACTTTCTGTACTCTCTGGCTAGCACTAGGCTTGCCTGTTATACAGCAGAGAAAACAAACATCTGTTAATAATGCATAACTCACTGAATAGCTACTACAAGAAGCAATGGGGTAAAAACAACAAAAGTCACCAACATACAATCTTGGGGCACAGTAGCAGACATCACCAAAAGGGAATCTTTATCATCCTTAGAAAAACTCTATCCCCAAATATCTCCCACCCCTACCCTCCATGCCATCATTGCATTCTAGAATCTTCCTCACCTGCAGGCCCTTCTAAATCCTTCCAGAGTACTCTGGAGGAATGTTCCCCTTCGAATAATGGCTTTCTCTGAATTTCTGCTGCAGGCATGGCCCTGAGGAAAAGATAGAGAAACCCAGGCTTTAAGATCTGACTCTGGGACCTAGTCTATGGATTACTTCAGATCGCCTCTATTTACACTGTCTGCCATCCACATGAACCAAAACTTTCTAGGTAACCTAGGTTGTACCCTAGAAGATGTAATTAAGTAGGTCTTTTAATAACAGAAGGAGAAGAATTGGCATTGTGGCTTAAAGTAGTAGAACATTAGCCTTGATTAAAAAGGTTCAGGGACAGTGCCTAGGCTCCTATTTATTTTTGAAGACCCAAAAACAAATATATAAATACATAAATAAATACATACATACATACATACATAAATAAAGGAGGAAACTTAACCCATTCTCCCTTAGAACCATTACTGTATGTATGCATCTGTTGTATGTATGTGTATGTATATTATAGACAGGTTAACATTAGCCTGTTGTAAGAGTTTAATCCTAAGCTATAATCAGCATTCACCAAGACAGTATTTTAAGTTCATAGTACTTAAACAATTACAAGATAATACATATCAGTCGGATTCTTTCTAAAATGCTGAAGCATAAGTCATAAATATTTTTTTTGCCAGTCCTGGAGCTTGAACTCTGGGCCTTAGCACTGTCCTTGGGCTTTCCTCAAGGCTAGTGCTCTACCACTTGAGCCACAGTACCACTTCTGGCTTTTCTATGTATGTGGTATTGAGGAAACAAACTCAAGTTTTTATGCATGCTAGGTAAGCACTCTACCACTAGGCCAAACTCCTGGCCCCCATAAATAATATTTTAAGGATGTTTACCATACATTCTTGGATAACATTAAGAAACAAAATTTACACAAATGTTTTCAGTACAAATACCTTCAGATTTACTAAGCAAATTCAAGTACTTGATAACTGTGGACCTTAGAGAAAAGCTGCTTATCTGAAAAAAGTAACATCTAATTGTAGGTGTACAGCAATATATTAACTTCCTAAAAATGAATTTGAGAAGGGGCTCTAGAATAAGCAAGTTATGCTGCACTGACCAAGGACCTTCTGTTCAGTGGAGTCTGGAAAAACTCCACACACCGGCTCAGCATGGCTTCAAGCAAGGCCTGTAGTATCCTGTATTGCACAGGCGGTGAGCTCTGATGGTCCTTCCTACATTGAGAGACAAGAGTGGGTTCAGGGAGTGGTAGACCCAAGATCCTCCCAGGCTTTCAGACAATAGAGCAAAGGACAGTGACTTACAAGATTTGGACTGACCCGATTCTATTTTTTAAAAAACCCAGTTGCATGGGGCTGGGAGTTTGGCCTAGTGGTTAAAGTGCTTGCCTAGCATGCATGAAGACCCAGGTTCGATTCCTTGGTACCACATACATAGAAAAAAGCCGGAAGTGGTGCTGAGGCTCAAGTGGTAGAGCCCTTGCCTTGAGAAAATCCAAGGACAGTGCTCAGGCCCTGAGCTCAAGCCCAGGACTGGCAAAAAACAAACAAACAAAAAAAAAAACCCAGTTGCAACCTTTACATAGCTTCATTTTTTTTTTTTTTTGCCAGTCCTGGGCTTGAGCTCAGGGCCTGAGCACTGTCCTTGGACTTTCTCAAGGCTAGAGCTCTACCACTTGAGCCTCAGCACCACTTCCAGCTTTTTTCTATGTATGCGGTACCAAGGAATTGAACCCGGGTCTTCATGCATGCTAGGCAAGCACTCTACCACTAGACCAAATTCCTGGCCCCTTTATATAGCTTCATAACTGTGCATGTCCCTAACATCTGTACTCATCCATCTCCTCATCTAGGAAAGGACATTAATAACGCTGTCCTCATATAATGATTCTGAGGGTCAGTTAATGTGTGCCACGTACTTAGCACACTGCTTAACATCAAGCAAGTCTTTATAATCTCCAGCAGTGCTGATAGATTTATTAATGACACAGAGGATTTTTTTTCACCATTTTGGACTACCTGGTAAAAGAAGCAATATGAGGAACTGAGGATGTATCAAGTGGTACAAAGACCACTGCTCTCAAATAAATGATAAGATCTCTGGGCAGATTGACCAACCTAATTCTTGGTGACCCCAATAGAAAAAAATCAGGATCAATAGGTAAATGTTATTAAGAACAAGACTTAATTTAGTAGTAAGAGCCAAACTCTATAGCAATAGAAGAAATTAGCTAGGTAACCATGAGTTCCCTATTCCATGAGATTATAACTATTTTTAATTTAATTTATTTATTTATTTATTTATTTATTTATTTATTGGTAGCTGGGCTTAAGCTGTGGGCCTGGGCACTGTCTCTGAGCTTTTCAGCTCAAGGCTAATGCCCTACCCCTGAAGCCACAGTACCACTTCTAGAGATAAGAATCTCACGGACTTAAGTGCCTAGGCACTCAGATCTCAGCCTCGTGAGTAGCTATGATTACAAGCATGAGCCACCTCGCCTGGCTAGAAAACTATTTTTGGAGACTTCATGAGTATGGAATAAATAAAACTAGGTAACAAGATCTGTTTCAGGGAAAGCTTTGTCTAGTGATTCATCATCTGATACAATAAATTATAGAAGCTTTTATTGACTTTTATAGATTACCCAGTAGAGGGAATACATGCAGCTTTAATATCTAATGAGGCCAACACAATTCCTCTAAAGAGGCTGTTTTCTACCAACATTGGTGTTTTGAGTGTGGGAAGAAATGTTTATAACTGCATGGCAACCATGTTCTGATTACCAGACAGCTGCATTACAAGGTGTGGGCTGCATGTCTGAAAAGGGAAGAAATAGGATGATTATTTTTAAATTACCATCATTGTGAGGTATGATGATTGTTATATTGTGACTGATTTTTCCGAAACTACATTTGAGTATCACATCTGGGGAAGTGGTAATGTTTAAGGTAGTAAGTTTCATGTCTCATTGCAGATGGAAGCAGAAACTGAATGATACTAATTTTGCTGAGTGGCCATTATTGATTTTTATCATTTAGGATTTGTAAAGCAAATAATCTAGTTTTACTCATTGTGATTTTTTGTTGTGAGCATTTAATAGGGTGAAAATATTAGCATGATGGATATAATAAATAAAATATGAAAATGGTATATGATGAACATATTGTGAAATGCTAAATGAATATGATATAAAATAGTGATATAATAATATGAGAAGAGTAGAGTAATTAAATAAAATACAGTAATAAAATGCAACTAAGAAATATATTGCCAATAGAAACTTGTACCTAAAGGCTTATGGACATGGAGATAAATTATGATGTAAGGACACATAGGACTGTAACCATAGGAACGGTCAGGAGTCTGGCTTACAAGATGAAGTATCATAGGAGCCCAGACACCTGGGCAGAATAGATAGAGCAAGCAACCAGCACATCCCTGGGCACCACCGACCAAAAGGTGTAACCAATCCAGACCAAGCAAGGACCAAGGCACAACCAATTCAAATCAAACACGAAGGAGTTTGAGCTGGAGAGGAGCAGGCCAAGGACTAATATAAACCAAGGAATCAGAATGAGGAGCGGCACTTCTGCTGGCCTTCACTGAGACTGCGGTTAGAGGATCTTTGGCATGCAGAAGCTGCTCTTGCTGGAGAAGACTGACGAGGACCGAGACTCGTCGTGTGGCCCCAGAGCTCACACCACGGCAGGACTGGGAGCTGGGTCTAACATCTGATAGACAGGCCCTGTTCAACTTCAGGACTAAGAGATGTCAGAGAGCTGAGCCCAGCGGGTGTGCTGGATAGGCAGATAAGGATTAGGCAAGTTAGGACTAGAAGGTAGGAACTAGAATATAGTGTCAACTCTGCTAAGCTATATGAAATCAATAAACTATGTTGCATCATATTATCTGCCTATTGGTGAATTACTTCGCCGGCTCACAACACTTTTGTTCTTAGGGAAGTAGGGAATGCTCCCACATTCTTATAACCTCTGTACTTCCCTAATTTGAAGCCATGTTGAGGAGCTCCATTCCTAATTCCTGGATCAAGATGAGTTAACCCCAAATTGGAGCACTGGAAACTTATTTACAAACAATGATGATACCATTTAGAAGTATGTGCACTACCTAAGTTTTGTCTTTTGAGAAAAACTGTCCATCCAACTATAAAAATTGCCTAGACAAAAAAAAAAGATCTATTTAAACCCTTACATTATATAGATTCAGTGAAGACAAGAGTCATTTACTAGTCTAACTGTTAGCTCCAAGAGGTTACTTAATTTAATCAGTTAGATGAGTTTGTAAACTGATGCAAAATTTAAAAATGTTATGTAATTACTTAAGAGATACTGGTTGCCTAGGCCTGATATCATAAATTACTGCAAACTGGGTGGCTTAAAACAATAGAACTTTATTTTCTCAAAGTTCTGGAGTTAAAAACCTAAGCTAAAATATAAGCAGGGCCATGTTCCTGCTAAAAGAAAAATCCTTTGCCAGGCACGGTGGCTCACACCTGTAAATAGGATTGTGGTTAAAAGCCAGCCTAGGCACTAAAGAATGTGAGACTCTTATCTCCAATTAACCTCCAGAAAACCTTTAGTGGTATTGTGGCTCAAGGGGTTGGGGAGTAACCATAAGCTGAAGAGTTCAGGGACAGCACCCAGGCCCTGAGCTCAAGCCCCATGACCAAAAAAAAAAAAAATCCTTTCCTGCCTCTTTAGTTTCTTATTGGCAAGTCAATAACTAATGTCATAAAATTAATAAATAGCATGTCAGACATGGTGGTACACATCTTTGTTCCCAGGATCTAGGAAGTAGAGGCAGAAGAATAGTTGAGGAAACAGCTAGTAGAAATGTCCGACAGCAGGAACAAATTTGCAGTATTCAAGAAACAGAAACAAGTGGGGTAGGAATGGTGACGTACATCTGTTATCCCAGCTGCTCTAAAGGTGAGGGTAGAAGGATCATAATCCATGGCCAACTCTGGCAAATATATGAGATCCTATCTGGAAAATAACTAGAGCAAAAGCAAAAAGGAGCTGGGAACATGGTTCTTGTGAACACTTTCCTAGCAAACATGAGGCCCATTATCTCACTCTGAGAAAGGAGGATAGTGAATTCGAGGCCAGCATGAGCTACAGAACTAGCTCTTGGTTTTGTTTTTATTGTTTTTTGCTTTTTGGGGTTTTTTTGGTTCGTGTGTTATTTGTTGTTTGAAAAAAACAACAGGAAAAAGAAAAACAGAAAAGCTGGTACTGGTAGTTCATGTAATATAATCCTAGCTACTCAGAAGGGATCTCAGATCCTCAGATCCTCAGATCTCAGCCTTCTGAGTAGCTGGGATTAGAGGCATGAGTTATCATGCCTGGCATAGGCAAAGAATTCTTGCAACCAAAAAATAAGCAATAAAACAAACATGTAAAGGATTAGAAAGTGTTCTTAAAAAATTAAAATAGAAGACATAAAACAAAAGAAAGGTTGAAAAAGTCAAGATAATCTCTCAGATGTTATTATACAGTGACAAAAGATTAAAAATTGTCAGCACGAACAGGAGTTTGGCCTAGCAGTAGAAAGCATGCCCGAAGACCTGGGTTCAACTCTTTGGTACCACGTAAATAGAAAAAGCCAGAAATGGTGCTATGGCTCAAGTGGTAGAGCTCCAGCTTTGAGGAAAGCCCAAGAACAGTGCTCAGGCCTGAGTTCAAGCCCTGGGACTGGAAAAAAAAAAACAAAAACAGAAAGAAAATTTGTTAGCATGTCTAACATCCAAATAGCAGTCCCAGAGAAGATAGTTAATATAGCAAAGAAAGAATTAAAAAACATCCCTGGAAGGTATCTGTCCTTGATAGGTCCTCAAGAATACAAAGGCAAAAAAGTTTATCCTTGGGCCAGGAGCGTAACCTAGCAGTAGAGTGCTCGCCTAGCAGACACGAAGCACTGGGTTCAATTCCTTGGTCCCACGTACACAGACAAAGCCAGAAGTGGCATTGTGGCTCAAGTAGCAGAGCAAAATGTGTCCAAGGACAGTGCCCAGGCCCTGAGTTCAAGCCCCAAGACTGACAAAAAAAAAAAGTTCATCCTTCCAGGATCACTCACCTCAGGAAAGCAGAAATGGCCTTTACTGCCTCAATGGCCACCTCCAGGACAGGACTGCCCACTGCCTCTTGGAGGGCACGGCCAGCATCTCCACACATAGCTGAGCTTGTGAACAGCTTGATCTCTTCTGGCTGCCTAGGAAATCGTAGATGAGAACCAAGTGGGTAAACTCCTGCCCTAGTCTCATTAGGAATAACAGCTCACTTTCCCTTCAATAATCTGGTGTTCCATCACTTGGCTTACCGAGTCAGGATTTCAGCAAAGAGTAGCAGGCCCTGCTTGTGCAGCTCTGTGTTGGTCATCTTCAAACTTCCTTGAAGGCTCCTGACCACTGCCTCTATTCCTACCTCAGGATGACATCCCACAGGCCAATGATCAGTGTTCTGCAGTTCTTCCACTGCCCACCCCACCAAGGAGAGGTGACACTTTCTATCTGGAGACCCACTGTGGAGTGACCCTAACAAGAGGGAGTTGACAAGTCATGACTGTGAGATCTTCAAGGGCAGGCCCTCGTCCGATTCCTGTCTCCTCTCCTCTATCCCCTATACAAGCCTAGCTACAGCCCAGTAGTCACATGCTTCCTCACTCAGCATACTCCTAGTCTTCCTTGACTTCCTTGAACCTGTGCTCCTCTCAGGAAGCCTTCCTTGATCCACTCTGACAAAGCTGTGAACTTCCCCAGAGCATTTCTTGCTTCTCTTTAGGACAGCGCAAATCATCTTTAAAATTTCCTGTTTATACCTCTTTTCCCTTCCTGGGAGCAAGGAAAATGTTATATATATTTCTAAATCTCCAGATGTGATAACTGACACAGACTAGGACCATAGAATAAATGCAAAATGAATCACTGTCTAGTCTAAAAATCCATATGTGATCATCAGTATGAATGATTTCAAGAGACTTTGAAAAAATAAACTAACAAAATTTAGAGACTAAGCCAGTACAGTGGCTCATGCGTATAATCCTAGCTACTCAGGAGACTGAAATCTGAAGATCGCAGTTCAATTGCAACAGTTCAAAGTCAGCCTGGGCACAAAAGATTGTGAGTCTCTTATCTCCAATTAATCACTAGAAAACAGGAAGTACGGCTGTGGCTCTAGGGGTAGGGCAGTATCTTTGAGCTGAAGAGCTTAGGATCAGCAGCCAGGCCCAGAGTTCAGGCCCCATGACACTCCTCCCCCCACCCCTCACACACACACACAAAATCTAAAGACTATTGGATAGACAGATAATGGCATGGAGAGAACTGAATCCAAAGCTCAGTATCACTGGAATTATTATGTATAAATGGAATTAATTTAGTGGCTAGTAGACATGGTCTTCTCTTGCTAAAGTCTAAACAATTCTGCTAACCAGTGAATAGAACTGTATGGATATCAATGCTTACATACAAAACCTGGTATTGAGCTGTACTGACAGGAATATTTAGGTCTAGCACTTCTTCCCCAGGGAAGCCTACCACTACTCACTGCTGCTCAACCCTAAACTGCTGCCCACCAGATTAGAAGATAGTACAGGACCTGTACTACCAACCATACACTGTGTGGCATTTGGAAAAGAAGAGTGGTTCTTCTGCCAGGAGTATCAAGCAGTTGTAGGTAGACCAGACAAGCACTTCACTGGAAGAAGAAAGATGCTCAAAGAGGAACTCTGGCCAGAGAAAAAGGAGAAAACAATAAATGATAGTCAGGATATAGCAGTCCTTGAGCTGATGTAAGTGCTCTGGATTTATATAGCACATTCCTTTGTACTTGTCCATGTACTCTTCTCCCTGGACATAGGTGTTATCAACTCACGACAAATCTGGAAAGCATCCTCAGGGTTCTAATCTAAGTTATGAGGAGAGGGGCCTGGGCTGTCTCTGAGCATTTTTTACTACCACTTGATCCACAGCTCCACTTCTAGTTTTTTGGATTTTTTTGGTTTTTGCTGGTTAACAGGAGATAAGAGTCTCATGAACTTTTCTGCCCAGCCTGGCTTCAAACGGCAATCCTCAGATCTTAGCCTCCTGAGTAGCTAGGATTATAGGTGTGAGCTACAGACACCTGGTAAAAAAAATGAAATTTTAGAGTCAAAGAAATTTGACTTTGCTGGACCCTGGAGGCTAAAATTTGAGGCTCAAGGTTCAAAGATAGCCCAAGAAGGAAAGGTTGTGGGACTTGTATCTCTAAGCAACTACCACAAAACTGAAAGTGGAACTGTGGCTCAAAGTGGTAGAGCACTAGCCTTGAGCAAAAGAACTCAAGGACAGCACCCAGGCCCTGAGCTCAAGTCCCATGACTAACAAAGTAAAAAGAAGAAATTTGACCTAATATTCCATCTCTGTCAATAACTAGCCTTGTTGATTTGAGCCACTGATTTTTCCTATCTGAGCCTCAATTCTATTCAATAATCACTTATAACATGTCAAAATTGTCTACATTTCCATTTTCCCAAATCCTCTGTAGAAAAGGGGGTAAATGTATTATGTAGCTACCTCAATGCACAAAAAAAATTTGTGTGTTCCCTCAAAAAAAATCAGTCCTATCATCTATAAAATAACAAAGATGGGCTTGGAATATAGTTGGGTGTATAATTACAAGCCCTGAGTTTGAAATCCTGCTCCACAAAAAATAAAATACAATATGAGCACCTAAATATAATTACATTTGCTAGCATATCAGGACATACTTCCTGGTTCCTAATAGCTACTACTAAAACATTACTTCCCACTCCTTTGCCTTTCTGGTTTGGGAGTGTTTCTGCCACCCCACAGTAACTTTTTACTCATAGAAAAATCAAATAAGTGCTGGGGTGCTGATATCTGGGTATGTAAGTCCACAAGACTTTTATCTCCAATTAACAACCAGAAAACCGAAATGGCACTGTGGCTCAAAGTGGTAGAGCACTAGCCTTGTGCTGTAGAGTTCAGGCAAGTTCAAGCCCTATGACTGGAGGAAAAAAAGAAAGAAAGAAAGAAAGAAAGAAAGAAAGAAAGAAGGAAGGAAGGAAGGAAGGAAGGAAGGAAGGAAGGAAGGAAAGAAAGAAAAAGAAAGGGAAAAAAATCAAGCCTGGTACTGGTGGCTTACATCTGTAATCTTATATGTTCAAAATCTTATATATTCAAAAATCTTATATGGGATCTGAAGATCATAGCCCAAAGCCAGTCTGGGCAGAAAAGGCCATGACATTCTTATCTCTAATTAACTAGCAAAAAGCCAGTAATAGAGTTATCTTTAGATCTCAACCTCAGGCTCCAGTGTTAAAAAACTAGACTTAAGCATTAAAAACTAAGACACTGGGAGAAAGTGAGGGAAAGAGTGACATTTTCCAAAAAGAAATGTACTCTTTACTTGAGCTATGTAACTGTAACCCCTCTGTCCATCCCCCTTATAATAACAATAAACAAATTTTAAAATAATAACTATAAATATATCCCCAATGGACACAAAAAAGGATCAAATACATAACAAAGGTCAATAACAAATTGTCCAGTGTCATGTGATAAATCCGTGGCAAGTAAATTCAGATGTTATAAGGCCTGACCCTGTCCCCACCCTATCCCTCCAGTGTGGGATACTGACAATTCCATGATAAGGTACCGGCTATGACTCTCAAGATTCTATGCAGAGCTCTGGAGAACTGAGAAAAGGTTACATTGCTCCTTTACCTGGGATGTCAGCATGGATGAAGGCCGGGGCATACTTCACTGGGGAGTGGACCAGCACTGCAGTTATACAGTGGGTACTCGCCACTTGCAAGATCTCATCTCTGGAAAGAAGAAACTGCAGAAACAGACAGTAACAAACAAACGAAAAACACCTTAGCCACACCACTAACAGACCAGCAGACAGCCTACATACATTAGGGCAGGATCCCATTTCATCCCTATCCTTCCTCTTCTGCCCCAAGCCAGACACAAGGAAGAAGCAAAGAAGAACAGTTAAGCACTATGGAAAAATGTCTCTGAACAACAAGGAAAGAAACACAATGAAAGAATATAATGTGAAAATCAATGGCACTTACACACACACACACACACACACACACACACACACACACCCCAAAACCATCACCAAGTAGTATACAGGCTTCAATAACAAAAAGGAATTTCATAGCCTTCATGTAGTTTTTGATATTTACAACAATCATGTCATACAACAAGGGAGGTTTCATTCTGAGCTTCACATATACAGTATATCAATGAGTTAGCAACCAGGTGTCATGGTACATGCTTGCAGGTCCCACCATTTGAAAAGCTAAGGCAGAAATATCACAAGTTTGAGGCTAGCTCAGGTTATACAACAAAATCTTGTCACAGGGAATAAAAAGAAATAATTATAGTTGGGAACCAGTGATTCATACCTGTAATCCTACTACTCAGGAGGCTGAGGATCTTAGTTCAAAGCCAGGGAGGAATGTCTGTGACATTCTTATGTCCTGTTTACCACCAAAAAGCAAGAAGTGGATCTGTGGTTCAAGTGGTACAGTGCCAGCCTTGAGTGAAAAAGCTAAGTGAGGACAGGAGTCTGGCCTAGTAGTAGAGCCCTTGTCTAGTGTGCACGATGACCCGGGTTCGATTTCTTGGTCGGTACCACATACATAGAAAGAAAAGCCAGAAGTGGTGCTGAGGCTCAAGTGGTAGAGTTCTAGCCTTGAGAAAGCCCAAGGACAGTGCTCAGGCCCTGAGCCCAAGCTTAGGACTGGCAAAAAAAAAAAAAAGAAAGAAAGAAAAAGAAAAAGTTAAACACTGAGCTCATGCCCCAGGATGGACATATAAAAATAGATATAAAATCCTTGGTCACTGAAAATTTAATGTGCTTTTCCAGTAGGATATGTTTCGTGTGCTGTCATGCTTAATTGCTGGAGCAGCTGTGTACATCCTTGAGCACACTGGGAAAAGCCCCTAGAAGCCTCTGCCAATGTTTCTCAGCACCTCACTTACCTTATGAGCCTTTTCCCTTTGCTGATTTTATTTTGTTTTGTTTAACATTTTAAGTAAGTTAGTCATTGCCATGAGTTTAACCACATACCAACACCTGCGAGTCCTCTTAGTAAATCATCAAACTTAGGCATGATCTCAGGTTACCTAGCTGAAAAGTAGCAAAGATAAAGCATAAACTCTAGGCCTCTTGCTGATTTGGCTTTTCTTTTCTCTTTCTTTCTTTCTTTCTTTTTTTTTTTTTTTTTTTTTTTGGTGGGTCATGGGGTTTGAACTCTGGGGAACTGTCCCTGAGCTCTTCAGCTCAAGGCTACCACAATAGCCCTGAAACCACAGCCCCACTTCCAGATTTCTAGTGGTTAACTGGAGATAAAAGCCTCACAGATTTTAGTGCCCGGGCTAGCTTTGAACCTCGATCCTCAGATCTCAGCCTCCTGAGTAGCTAGGATTACTGGCGTGAGCCACCAAACCCAGCTTTATTATTTGGCTTTTCATTCACAGATGGCACTGTACCACATAAGCTGTAGCTCCATTTCCAATTTGTTGCTAGTTAACTAGATATAAGCATTCTGAGAATTTGTCTGCTGGTATACATCAAATTTTTATTTTTCCAAGTTTTGTTTAGTTTTGTTTTTGTTTTTTCTGAAACTTAAATTCAGGGCTTGGATGCTGTCGTGAGCACTTTTGCTCAAGGTTAGCACTCTACCACTCTGAGCCACAGTGCCACTTCCAGCTTTTTCTGAGTAGTATTATTGGAGATAAGAATCTCATGGAATTTCCTATCTCGGCTGGCTTCGGATCATGATCCTCAGATCTCAGCCTCTTAAGTAGCTAGGATTACAGGTATGAGCCACCAGTACCTGGCTTGCTTGCTTGCTTTCTTTCTTTCTTTCTTTCTTCTTTTATTTATTTAGTTTTTGAGATAGAGTCTCATTATGTAGCTCAGACAACTTCAAACTCACAAGACACTTTATTTATCTTTATTGATACTTTTTTCATTCACATAAATTTTTCAACCACGGTAAGTATCTCAGTTGTTCCTCTAGACTCAGTCTTATTCAAAGTCATAGTAAAATAAAGTCAGATTATCCTACACTGTCAATGGAAAGTTTCCACATGTAGATGGAGGCTGGAGCCTCTTAGCCAATATTCCTGTTTCTATCAAGTTCTCCTTCCCCAGGAAAATGTCCTTTATCTCTGTTTCTGCCACCACTATACTGTTTGGGTGGATTGTGAGACCCCTTTTCATAAGTCTTTCTGCCTCTGCTAGACCCAGGATCAAACATTCTAACCAGAAACTCACAGGGATTCCAGGATGGCACCAAAGAAATAAACATAGACAGAGAACTGATCATTGTTTTCTAGCTTAGAGACTGAGGCCTTGCATGAACTATTCTAGAAGCACCCCAGAAAGCAATTTGCTTTCTCACTTCTGACCAGAACTCCTCCTTCTTCCTGCAGAGAGAGCCAAACGTCTAGCCAGTTACCTCCTGCTACACAGTTCTTTCCAGCCCTGGGTTGTACACTGACTGACACCAGTCAGTCTACCACAATATGGTAAGAAAAGCACATGGCAGATGGGCACATTCTCCTTAAAGCCTACATAAAAGAAAATCCTTAGGATTTCAAGTTTAATTGGATTAACAAAGAGGGAAGAAGGCTATACAAGCAAAAGGAAGAACATCTGCAGACAGGATGAATTAGCTCACTCAGTACCAGAGCAACGTGTAGAAGTCTGAAGTGCTGGGTTGTAAGATAAAAGAGACAGGTAAGTGAAGCTGAAGAGGTGCTTAGGATCCAGAAAAAGAAGGCTTTTGGTGCCAAGCAGAGAAGCTTACACCTAAAACAACTAGAGTACTTTTGTCTCTGTGGCTGTATGCATTCTCTATTTTCTTTTTTTTTTTTAATTTTATTATTTATTTATTTTTTTATTGTAATTAATAAAAGGGTTACATGATATTTGCCAGATAGAAGGTGCATTAATTCACATACATTGATACCCTTTCACATGTCTTGGTACCCGTTTCCCTCCCCCCCCACACCCCCTACCCGTCTTGGTTTTCCCCCCTTCCCTATCAAATTTCAAATATCCAAATACAAATAAATTCAATATATCAGATAACAAAGTGAGATACTATACCAATATGAGATAACCAAGGGACAGCAAAGGAGATGAGAGACAACATAGTACATTAAGGACAACAATCATTCATTATATGGCTTTTGTTTCACTATCCTGGAGGTCCTTTCAATTAGCTTCACATTATATGTCCTTATGTATCAAGATTTTGCTCTATTGCAAATCTCTGCTAGTAGAGCCCAAGGTTTCTACTGATTATGACGAATGAGGGAAACCATTGAGCCTAAATTCCTTTGAGTCTGGCTTACTTCACTTAATATGATTTTTTCTAAGTCTTTCCATTTCCTAACAAATGGGGCGATGTCATTCTTTCTGACAGCAGCATAGAATTCCATTGTGTACAAATACCACAACTTGTTGATCCACTCATCAACTGAAGGACATCTAGATTGGTTCCATATCTTTGCTATGGTGAATAGTGCTGCGATGAACATTGTTGTGCTAGTGGGTTTAGTATGTCCTTGTTTCTGGGTGGTTGGGTAAATGCCAAGTAGTGGAATTGCTGGGTCATAGGGGAGTTCTATGTTTAGCCTTTTGAGGCACTGCCACACTGCTTTCCATAGTGGTTGAACGAGTTTGCACTCCCACCAACAGTGTAGTAGTGATCCCTCCTGGCCACATCCCCTCCAGCATCTGTTGTCATTCGTCAAAGACCTGGAGGTAAAAGCTGACACACTGAAAACTCTACAGGAAGGAATAGGAGATACACTAGGCCTCCTTGGCACAGGTCGAAACTTTCTTAATAAGGACCAAGAATCACAACAAATCAGAGAAAGGCTGGATAAGTGGGACTGCATTAAACTGCAGAGCTTTTGTATGGCAAAGGACATAGCTAGTAAACTAATCAGGAAGCCTACAGAGTGGGAGAAGATCTTCACCAACCAAACAACGGACAAAGGCCTCATATCTAAAATATATCAACAACTCAAAAAATTGAATCACTCCAAAACTAACCTCCAAAGTAACAACCATCCCATTAAAAAATGGGCCAAAGACTTAAAGAGAGTCTTCTCTGAAGAAGAAACAAAAATGGCCTATAGACACATGAAGAAATGCTCAACATCTCTGGTCATAAAAGAAATGCAAATCAAAACAACTCTAAGATTCCACCTCACTCCTGCATTCTCTATTTTCAAACAGCTCAAAAGTAAAGAAAAAGATAAAAGAGATAAGATTCACTCAGCATTGGTGGCTCATTTGTAATCCTAGCTACCTGAGGAGGCTGCCATCTGAGGATCACAGTTCAAAGCCAAGTTTGGCAGGAAAGTTCATGAGACTGCTATTTCCAATTGACCATCAACAAAACAAAAGAAAAACAGAAGCGCAGCAGTAGTTCAAAAAGTAGAGCAAAAAAGTTCAGGCACAGCACCCAGGCCCTGAGTTCAAGGCCCAGGATCAGCAACAACAACAAAAAAGATTCGCAACAGAAGGTTGGGCATGGCTCAAGTGGTGGAGTACCTATCCTGGCAGGTTTAAAGCCCCAGTATCTCAAGGGAAAAGAAAGGAAGAAAAAAAAATAAGAGAAAGAAAAAGAAAGAAAAGAGGGAGGGAGAGAAGGAGGGAGGGAGGGAGGGAGGGAAGGAAGGAAGGAAGGAAGGAAGGAAAGAAGGAAGGAAGGAAGGAAAAAAGAAAGAAAAATAAATCCTAAATACTTAGGAAGCACTTGGGATTTCTTGTTATTGAATCTAGGAACTACAACTACTTTTTGGTTATGGTACTGAGATCACCAAAACAGATTTCATCCATGCGAAGCATGTGCTCTACCACTGAGCTACATCCCTGGCCCAACAACTACCTTTTTGAGCACCAAAGGCAGTGAGGTCTCTCCTTGTGACTCCTTGACGGTCGTAGCACTTTCTGCCAGCACAGACTTGCTCATGAGCAAGGACACAAAGAGGTCATACTTCAGTAGCTGCCTCAGCAAACCTAGGAAACAAAGAAGTTGAAAACTGAGGTGAGAAGTACACAAGGCCAGGAATAGGCCTATTTCAGCCCTAAAACAGCCCACACTTCTTCAGGTCTCTGTAGATATAAAGAATCGTTGGAATCCTTAAATACTGGTTTGCTTTCTACCATTCAGCCTTTCCCAGAGGATCTAATGAAAATTTACTAAGTGCCACAATTGAGACTATGGGATTCAACAGTAAATTAGACAAACACAACCACAATCACTCTTAATGAATTCCAAGTTGTTATTTGTTTATTTGTTTTTCCAGTCCTGGGCATTGAACTCAGGGCCTGAGCACTGTCCGTGGGCTTTCCTCAAGGCTAAAGCTCTACCACTTGAGCCACAGCACTACCTCCAGCTTTTCTATATATGTGGTACCAAGGAATTGAACCCAGGTCTTTGTGCATGCTAGATAAGCACTCCACCACTAGGCCAAACTCCCAGCCCAAATTCTTAGTTTTATAAGGAAATAATGTAAGAAAAATATGTTTCATTATTGCATCATTAGTTACTTGGCACAATTTTCACAAACAACCAGAACTCAATACATATATTCTGACTGACAAATGGATCATATACTCTTGGGTGGGAAACAAACATAAAAATAAGTCACCCAGGGGTTGGGAATGTGATTTCATGGTAGAGTGCTTTCCTGACATATATGAAGCCCTGGGTTTGATTCCTTAGCACCACATAAACAGAAAACTCTCAGAAGTGGTGCTGTGCCTCAAGTGGTAGAGTCATAGCCTTGAGCAAAAGAAGCTCAGGGATAGTGCCAAGGCCCTGAGTTCAAGCCCCAGGACCAGCAAAAAAAAAAGTTACCCAGAAGTTGGAGGCATGGCTCAGTTGGTAGAGTGTTAGCCAATGAGCAAAAGTGTCAGGTACTAAGTTCAATTCCTGGTCTCAGACCAAAAAAAGAAAAATAAGTCACCCAAAGTCAAGTATTATGGGATAAACCAGGAGTCTCAGTTACTCAGGAGGCTGAGGCAGGAAAATTACTGGAGCCTGAGAGCTTAAAACAACCTAAACAATACAACAAGACACCATCTCATTTTATATATATATATATATATATATATATATATATATATATATATATATTACTTTTTTTTTGGCAGTCCTGGCACTTGAACTCAGGGCCTGGGCAGGGCAGTGTCCTTGAACACTTTTTGCTCAAGGCTGGCACATTGTCACTTGAGCCACAGCACCACTTCTGGCTTTTTCTGAGTATGTGGTACTGAGGAATTGAATTCAGGATTTCATGCAAGCTAGGCGAGCACTGTACCACTGGTACAGTGCTATACTCCCAGCCCCTATTATTAATTTTTTTTGTCAGTCATGGGGCTTGAACTCTGGGTCCGGGTACTGTCCCTGAGCTCTTCAGCTCAAGGCTACTGCCTTACCTCTTGAGCCACAGCACCACTTCTGGTTTTCTGATAGTTAATGGAAGATAATGGTTTCACGGACTTTAGTGCTGGGGCTAGCTTTGAACTGAAATCCTCAGATCTCAGCCTCCTGAGTAGCTAGGATTAGAGGCATGAGCCATCGTGCCCAGCTAAAAACATTTTTTAATTTAATTCATTTGCTTATTTTTGTGCTGGTTCCAATATTTGTACTCAGGGCCTCAAGCTCAGGACTTGAGCCACACCCTTAGTCCCCAAAATAAATTGTTTAAAAAGCCTCTCAAATGACTTCTAATAATTGTAATGAATGAACAAAGAATAATTGCCAAAAATCTGAGAGTATACAGGAGGATCTAGCCTACTGTGGGATGAGTAAGCTTAACCTGAACCTAAAGGATGAGCAGATAAAACTAGAAATAGAATCTGGTGAATATAATGTAACCCTTCTATTAATTACAATAAAAATATAGGAAAAAAACTAGAAATAGAGAGAAGCAGTTCAGGTAGTAGGAACAATGTTCTAGGAACTGAAAGAAATTGAGAACCATTAAAAAAAAAGTTAAGGCGGCTGGGAGTTTGGCCTAGTGGTTAAAGTGCTTGCCTAGCATGCATGAAGACCCGGGTTCGATTCCTCGGTACCACATATATAGAAAAAAGCCGGAAGTGGTGCTGAGGCTCAAGTGGTAGAGCTCTATCTAGCCTTGAGAAAGTCCAAGGACAGTGCTCAGACCCTGAGTTCAAACCCAGGACTGGCAAAAAAAAAAAAAAAAAAAGTTAAGGGCTGGAAGTTTGGCCTACTGGTAGAGTGCATGCCTAGAATGCACGAAGGCTTGGGTTCAATTCCTTGGTACCACATACATTAAAAAAAAAAGCCAGAAGTGGTGCTGAACCTCAGGTGGTAGAGCTGTAGCCTTGAGAGTGCTCAGGCCCTGAGCTCAAGCCCAAGACTGGCAAAAAAAAAAGTTAAGTCCAAAAATGGTACTTGAGAAATAGTTATATTATGAAAGTTAGTGTTAGGGATTCTAGTCCTTTGACATCCTGGATGTCAAAGGATGCCACCAAGGCATTCTATATGACATAGAATTTAACAAGTAGATAAACATTATATAATAATATTAAATATTAAGGGGAAAAGGGAACAGGGAGAAGAAAAATAACAAGCAGAGAAACCTTTACTCTCCCCTGGAGGGAGATAGGACCATGGGAGGTTTTACTGACAATGTGCTTGTTATAAAGATGAACTTGGCAGCAAATACAGGCAGTAAGGCCTGAGGTAATGTTCTATTTTCTTTCCCCCCAAAGATAACATTGTTATGATGTCACACCAACTCTAGGCATCTTTCACACAGCCTTAGCTCATCTCCCAAATGTTTGGCTTCTGCCTTTGCAAAAGTGCCACACACACACACCTCTGAAACTAGAGGAGCCAGTATCACAAGTTCTCAGGCAAAATCTGAAAAGCTTGCTCTCTGTTTCTCACCCAACCCTATTGTCTTACCCAAGCAGTTGATCTGTAGCTCCTTTGCCTGGGCACTCTCCAGGGTAGAAAAGAAGACTGGACACAACTTTTCTCGGAAATGGCCTGAAAGCATCTTGGCTGCTACTGGTGAAGAATAGAGCTTCCCATAGAGATAACATATGGAAGATTGCAAGGCCTCATTAGGGTATACCAAACCTTTCAATAGGTGCTCCATCAGGCTACCTGATCAGAAAACAACCAGAGACAAAATCTCACAATGTCATCTGCAATATGAAACTCCAACTATTATCCCCAATGAGGATGTGATGGTAATTTCCTATACCCACCTATAATAAATGCTTTCTAAGTGTTTAATCAAGAGAAAATGAGTGTTAAAAGCATAGCTCAAGTGTAGAGCATCTGCTTAGGAAACACAAGGCCCTGAATTCAAACTACAGCACCACTCGTGGGAGGGAGGAGAGAAGGAAGGGGGATGGGAGAGAATAAATGTTCAGAGAAGTTAAAGGTTTAACCCTTGGATAAATCCTCAATAAAATATGTGTCAGTATTTCACTGATGGAAAAAAGTACTATATCCTCTGTCTACCCAAAATGAATGTCATAGAGGGTCCTTAATTAGTCTGTATTACAATAATGAACATGGTATCATAAGCCGATAATCCAAGCTACTCAGAAGAGGCAGAAGTAGGAATCCCCAAAATTCAAGGCTATCCTGGGCAAGGCTAGTGAGACTATCTCAAAAACAAAATAAAAATGAAAGGGCTAGAGGCATGATTTAAGAGTTACAGTGCTCATCCAGAATTCCTGAGACCCTGGGCTCAGTACTAGTAATGAAAAAACAAAAACAAATGGATGGAAGACCAGGTATGGTGAATATATCTGTAATCTCACCATTGGGAAGCTGAGAAAGATCACAGGTTTGAGGCCAATCTGGGCCACATAGTGAGGTCCAATGTAAAAGGAGACAGACAGATAGGCAGGCAGGCAAAGAAGGAAAACATACAAGACCAGAGTCAAGGAACTCACTTTTTCAAATTGATCAACAAAACACAGTTGCAGATGAGAAAACTAAACTCTAGAGGAAAGTAATGGCATAATGACTTTCCAGGTATACACAATAAATGAGTTATCCAGACAGTAGTGTGGTCAAAACAGGAGAAGTTTAGAGGCCAGGGTTCCCTACAGCTTACTTACTGTGCTCTATTACAAAGTCATCTGCCAGAGCAGGGATAGCATCCACCAACTTGCCAAGAAGAGTCATAATGGCCAGGCTGCCTTGCATGGAGGGCATGTTGCACAGCTACAGAAAGTGAACATACTTCTCTATCAGTATCAGGTAGGATCTTTCCCTATCCACACCAAGGCCTATGCTATGCAGGTCTCTTTGCCATCAGCTTCTTAACATGTCTGTTTTTAATCATTCAACTGTGAAGTCCTGGGGAAAAAATATTGGGTCAAATTCCTTTCAAGAGTTCTCAGAACCTAGCTTAGTACCCATGAATTAATGTTAGTGCATTTTTGTCTTGGGATGTAGCTCAGTGGTACAGTGTTTGAATAGTGTATGTGAGGCACTGGGTTTGATCCTTAGGACAGGAAAAAATGACATATTTTGCCTCCAGAAACTAGAAGATAAACGTTAGAATTATAAAGATAAAACACGGGCATATACATATATAATATATATATACATATTTACATAATATTATTATTGCTCGTATTAGTAAACAGTTTCTGTGAGTCAGGAACTAAGTCTGATGATTTACCAGGAGGGTAAGTAGTATATATTTCACCTTTTTTACTGACTACGTATGTTTTGATAAAAGATTTAATGTCTCTGGTAGAAAAATACTGCATATAAACTAGGTATCATAGCCTATAGTCACAGCACTTGAGAGGTGAGGCAGGAGAATTACAAGTTTGAGGTGGCCTAGTTATAAAATGAGACCTTATCTCAAAAAAAAATTTGCCGCTCAAGGTGGCTCATACCTGTAATCCTAGCTACTTAGGAGACTGAGATCTGAGGATCTCAGTTCAAAGCCAGCCTAGGCACTAAAGTCTTGAGACTCTTATCTCCAATTAACCACTAGAAAGACAGAAATGGTACTGTGGCTCAAGGGGTAAGGAGGTAGCTTTCTCCTGAGAGCTCAGGGACAGTGCCCGGGTGCAGAGTTGAAGTCCCAAGATCAACAACCAAAAAAAGAAAGTTAAATATATCCACAATGCTTTTCTTAAATGTTTATAAAAGCAAATGACTTCAGTACAAAGTAATGCATATGAAAACCAAACAAAAACAACAAACCAAGATATAGTAAACATAGTTCTTTGATAAACTCATTAAGAAAATCTGTATGTTATTTAGGAAGATACCAAGTATTGGCCATGGGATGATTATACTAGACAGATGAGAATTTATTGAATAAAAGTAGAATTTGAAACAATGAAAAGGAAAGGAGGATATTGCAAAGAGTACTAGAACACATTCAAAAGCTCCACTCAGTGAGTTGAGACAAACCCCTTTTTCTTCTTGTAGCAGAATCTTAGGACTGTGAGAAACCTACATACTCATGAAGCAGAGATGGGAAAATTGCCATTCAAGACCACATTAGGCAAAAAAAAAAAAAATAGTGAGACTTCATTTCAACCAATAGCTGAACATACACTCCTGTCTTCCCGGCTATATGGAAGTGCAAATAGAAGGTTACAGTCTAGGCCAGCCTGGCCCTATCTGCAAAAAAAAACCAAAGTGCAAAGGACCTAAGGCATGGCTCATAAGCCCTGTGTGCTCCCCCTCTCAATAAAAAGAACCTACAATTATGTACCAACCTCATTTTGGCACTTGTCCAACAGGTAATGGGTGGTCTGCTCCAGCTTCGGCTGTGTCATAAGCTGGATAATGACTAAGGAGACATAATAACATTATTAACTAGAAGACATCGCCTGACCCAGAAATCGCCTCTCAGCTCTGCTACACAAAGTCAGAAATGGCAGTGATTTCCTTGCAGTCATTAGTATTAACCTTTTCTATTTCTCCTATGAAACTATGCGTGCACATAATGAAAGGATCTTTGGAGAGGGGGGTTCTTTATCATTTTATATCAGCAATTCTCACATCAGGCTGCCTATTATCAGAAAGCTTACAAATTTGGGGCAATCGCTCAGTGGTGGAGTACTTGCCTACTGTGTGTGAGGTCTTGGGTTCAATAACCAGCACGAAGAAAGGAAAGAAAAAGATGAAGGAAAAAAGGAAAATGCTAATGTCCAAGTCCCACTACATACCAAATAAATCCAAATTTCCAGGAATACAATCAACTGTTTTACTTCTTATTTATTTTATTTTTTTTGTTGGCCATGAGGCTTGAACTCTGGGCCTGGGCACTATCCCTGAGCTCTTCAGCTCAAGGCTACTATGTTACCCCTGGGCCTGGGTGCTGTCCCTGAGCTCTTCAGCTCAAGGCTCTACCCTTGAGCCACAGCACCACTTCTGCTTTTCTAATTGGATATAAATGTCTCAAGGACTTTAGTGCCCAGGCTGGCTTTGAACTAAGATTCTCAAATCTCAGCCTTCTGTGAGCCACTGTGCCCCGCTATTTACAATTTTAAATGTAAATATATATGTTTTCACGTTTAAATGTTATCATATAGTTATATATTTTAGAATATTATATTTCTATGTTAAAAATATTTTTCTAGGGCCAGGAGTGTGGCCTAGTGATAAAGTGCTTCCCTAGCATGCAACAAAGCCCAGGAGTCAATTCCTTGGTAGCACATACATAGAAAAAAGCCAGAAGTGGGGCTGTGGCTCAAGTGGTAAAGCACTAGCCTCAAGAAAAAACAATGACAGTGCCTAGGCCCCAAGTTGACGCCCCAGGACTGGAAAAAAAAAAAATTTCTAAGATGGGTGTGGTGGCTCAGGCCTGTAATCCTAGCTACTCAGGAGACTGAGATCTGAGGATCAAAGTTCAAAGCCAGCCAGGGCACAAAAGGACCTGAGATTCTTATCTCTAATTAACCTCTAGAAAAGAGAAGTAGGGCTTGGCTCACAGGTAGGGCGGTAGCCTTGAGATGAAGAGCTCAGGAACAGTGCCCAGGCCGGGAGTTCAAGCCCCATGACCCACAAAAAAACAATTTCTAAACATCTATTTTTAGAGTATTCTAGCCTTGAGCAGAAGAGCTCAGGGACAGCATCCAGGCTCAGAGTTCAGGTCCCACCACCACCACCAACAAAAAAAAAAGAGTCTCTGAGAAGTAGAGAGGAAATTAGCTGTTTAACTTTGGAAAAGCTATGAGCTAGGTAGGTTCAGTGGCCACTGTGAGAAGGTTCTATCATTACCCAGGACAAAGCAGCATTCCAGAATATACACTCCCAGAAACAGGAAGAAAACAGAGACCAGGAAGAAGCACCTAAATCTTCTTCACCCTTGCAGTCTTCTTGTTGTGCCTGTCACCTCCTGGAAATTTTGGGGGCCTAATAATGATGGTTCTGCAAGCTATGTCAGCAACAACTAGAAGTTGATGGCTGTAGGATTACAGGTCCACTCAAGCATGAGTACTAGGCATCAGTGGCTCAAGCCTGTACTGTAATCCTAGCTACTCAAGAGGCTGAGATCTGAGGATGGCGATACAAAACTAGTCCAGGCAGCAAAGTCTGTGACTCTCTTCCCTCTGCCATTCCCGCCCCCCTCTCATCCTGGGGATGGGAGCTGTCTCTGTGGGGATTTTTTAATTGTTTGTTTGTTTGTTTGTTGCTCAAGGCTGCTCTGAGCCACACCTCTACTTCCAATTTGGATAAGAGTCCCCTGCCTGGGGTGGCTTCAAACCACAATTCTCAGATCTGTCTTATCTTCACTAAACTACCAAGAAAAGCCAGTAGGGCTGGGGATCAAGTGGTAGAGCAGTAACTGAGCAAAATGGTCAAGGACAGAGCCTAGGCTCTGAGTTAAAGTCCCAGGGTGAGCATAAAACAAAGGAGGGCCTGCCAGGAGCTATGGCTCATGTCTGTAATCCTAGCTACTCAGAAGACTGAGATTTGAGGATTGCTGTTCAAAGCCAGCCCAGGGCACTAACTTGCAAACTTCCGTTGAGACTCTTATCTCCAATTAACCTCTAGAAAACTGGGAAGTAGGGCTCTATGGGTAGGGTGGTAGCCTTGAGCTGAAGAGCTCAGGGACAGCGCCTAGGCCCAGAGTTCAAGCCCCATGCCCTACGAAAAAAAAAAAAAAAAAAAGAGTGGCCTGAGCCAGACATCAGTGGCTCATACTTACATACTTGCAATTCTAGCTACTCAGAAGGGTGAGACCTAGAGGATCAAGTTTTAAAGCCAGCTTGGACAGAAAAGTCCAAGACTCTAGCTACAATTAATCAGCAAGATGCTAGAATGAAGGAATGACTCAAATGGCAGAATATTAGCCATGAGCAAGAAAACTGAGCAAGAACATCTAAGTTCAAACCCAGATTCTAGCACAGAAAGCAGTAAAGAAACAAAGATTGTCTCTGAAGGAAAAATATCCCAGATGACCAGAATATTTGTTCACAAATTTGTATGCCTGGATGGTCAGAAATATATTTAGATCACATTAATTTATAGCCACCTGCTGATTGGCTTGCTGGCTGGACATAGACTTGAAAAAGAGAATTAGAAGATTGGTGACAATGAGGCCTGAACAAGAAGATAGACCTTTCAGAATTGATACAAATTATGAAGATGAGCCAGTTATGGTGACACAAGTCTGTAATCCTCGCATTTGGGAGGCTAAACCAGGAAGATGAGGAGTTCAAAAACAAGGGTTGCCAAGGAAGTTCAAGGCAGCCTGATTTACATATGAGACTGTCTCAAAATCAAAATTAAGTATGAAGATACTGTGTCCTGTGTAATTACTTCTTAATCTACCTAAGAGGAGGTTCTGAATCATAAAGGGACAAAATGACACATGTTGTGGATATCAGTCCTCCTCTTTTCTTGAGTCATCCCAGGGTTCATTCTATAGGCCCAAAGTAGGCACCATGAAATAGCTTTAATGGTGGGGTTGGAAACCATGCATGGGCTCAACATGGACTTTCTCTCATCAAGACTGAGTTAATTATTGTTAACTACTGGGTGCCTAGCCTCCCAATGGCTGAGATCAACATTAAATCACCAGTATGGCATCATTTCCTGAGGGCCCAATCGCAGGGTATCAGGTGAATTATACTGAACCCCTTATATCATAGAAAAGCATAGATTTAAGTTGGGTACCTGTGGCTCATGCCTATAATCCTAGTTACTCAGGAGGCTGAGATTTGAGGATTTCAGTTTTGGAACCAGCCCAGGGAAAAAAGTCCCCATGAGATTCTTTTTTTTTTTTTTTTGCCAGTCCTGTGCTTGAGCTCAGGGCCTGAGCACTGTCCTTGGACTTTCTCAAGGCTAGAGCTCTACCACTTGAGCCTCAGCACCACTTCCGGCTTTTTTCTATGTATGTGGTACCGAGGAATCGAACCCGGGTCTTCATGCATGCTAGGAAAGCACTTTAACCACTAGGCCAAACTCCCGGCCCCCATGAGATTCTTATCTCAAATTAACCACTCAAAAACCAGAAGTAGAGCTGTGGTTCCAAGTGGTAGAGCAGTGCCTTGTGCAAAAAAGCTCAGGAACAGTGCCCAGGCCCTGAGTTCAAGCTCCAAGACCAACATAAAAGAAAGGAAGGAAGAGCCAGGGGTGGTGGCTCATGTCTGTAATCCTAGCTACTCAGGAGACTTGAGTTCAAAGCCAGCCCAGAAAGGAAGGAAGGAAGGGAGGGAGGGAGGGAGGGAGGGAGGGGAGGGAGGGAGGGAGGGAGGGAGGGAGGGAGGGAGGGAGAGAGGGAGGGAAGGAGGGAAAGAAATACTCTGGAAACTTCCTATAGAAATGAAGATTGTAACAACTGTAAATTAACTATTTTCCTCTTTCCTCTTTTCCTTATCATTTATAGAAGATTTGTTGGAGGTTAACTTCAAAGTTTTAATCTTTACATAATGGAATATGCAGATGGCACAGTAGATAAATTTGAAAACTAATTATCACATCCCAGAAATGAATGTAATTATTACTGGAACTTTTCATCTCCTTATATTGAAGGTAGAAGAGTAACTTTTTGGCATGAAATCTATATAAAGGATAGTGGCTTCTTACTAGGTACAAGTTTCTGTTTTGTATTTTTTTCAGTACCGTGGTTTGAACTCAGATGAACCTTTTACTTGCTAGGTAGACACTCGACCACTTGAGCCATACTCTCAGCCATCAATATGTGGGAAGATTGTTGTTGTTCTATAGGAGTTCAGGTATGTGCAGAAGGTTGTATGAACACCAAAGGATTGAGAGCCAATTATCTTGGTATTGTCTAACCACACACACACACACACACACACACACACACACACTTTGGGATATTGAAACTGGAACTGCAAATCACATTTCTGCTCTAGTGGTTTGTCTCCTCTAAGCTCCACCAATAACAAACACTGGAAAGAAATGGTCAAGGCTATATGAAGAAAGAACTGGCTTTCTTTCTTTGCTTCCTCTGACTTTCTTGTTTACTGTCTGTTTTACTCCTATGAGTATTACTCTAGAACTTCTTAACCCTGGTAGTACCTTTCAAAGAGATTCAGTTTTCAGTTTTTCCAGAATCAGCTTCATTGCATCCCTCTTCCCTCAACATGATCTGGTAGGGCCCTTCCTCAGAGGTCTGGTCCCAGTACCATAGGACTGTCCTCCAAACTCAGAGACTCAGCAGCATCTAAGTTGCATGTCCTCCTGGTCTGACTTTCATACGTAAGATCCATCCTCCAAATCTGAGTTTTAACTTCTTGCCTTTGCTTCTCTAGAGCAAGTACAGAAGCTGCTTTGTATACCTTCATTACCTAAACTGTTTTTTTAAAAAGTTTGCTTTGGTCTTTGTGTGTGTGTTATGTGTTCAAATAACTGAAGTAGCTCTGGATCTTAACAGTTTTCACTCAGCAAGAATATGCTCACTTTTATAAGCCTTTAATATACAAACACATGCACTTCCACTATTTTAACCACCACCTGTGTACAACTTTCAAAAAACCAATATGAAGTGTAATTTAAGTGCTGTTATGTATGTATCTAATTGATACCTAGCCAATCTCTTTTTCAGATAGTAAATTCATAGACGGCAGGAACCAAATCTTATCCATTTATGTATCCCAAATTCCTGATGTAGTAATTAAATCTCTTTTTCAGATAGTAAATTCATAGACGGCAGGAACCAAATCTTATCCATTTATGTATCCCAAATTCCTGATGTAGTAATTAACATAGAATAAGAAAGAAATTATTATAGAATTAATTACAAACAACAAATTGACTTTTCCTTATCTGTCTCGATTTACCAAAGTCTCAAGTAATCAGAACTACAATTCCAATACTAGGTACCCACAATTTCACCTTACCTTCAATACAGAGATCTATTATACTCTCATCTTCCACACTGCATAAAAGTCCTTGGAACAGAGGAAAGTAAGAATGAGTGGTTAACAGTTCTTTTTTTTTTTTTTTTTGCCAGTTCTGGGCTTGAGTTGAGGGCCTGAGCACTGTCCTTGAACTTTCTCAAGGCTAGAGCTCTACCACTTGAGCCTCAGCACAATTTAAGGCTTTTTTCTATGTATACGGTACCAAGGAATCGAACCCGAGTTTTCGTGCATGCTAGGCAAGCACTCAACCACTAGGCCAAACTCCTGCCCTAACAGTTCTATTTTAAGAGAAGCAAATATACAGACAAAATCACAGGCAAACTGAATTCTAAAACTAGCAGCTTTATGCAATGTCCTAGTTAAATTCTACCCTTAGTCCTTAAACATCTGTTCTGGCTTTAAAGAGATGAGAACTATCAAAATGGCACAACAGAAAAACTGTGTTCTCTAAAGTCTGTAACAGATCTAGGATAAATTTCAGCTCAGTAATTTGTTAGTTATAACATCCTTGAACTTTGGGACTCATCCTGTCTCCCTTAAAAGACCATCCTGGCAGGTAAAAGCCTGAGACAGAGACAATACAAGTTAGCTGCCTTACTGTCCAAAAGGTCTCATTCCATTTAGACACTATAATCATATGAAAAGAAAGAACTTCAGATAACATTTAATGTATTTCACTTTCCATGTGAAGAAACTAAGGCACAGGAGAAGGAAAATAATTTGATCCAGGTCACTCCAATGTCAGCAGACTCGCTTCCAAGCCTTCTGATTGTACACAAAATCTAAATAAGACTCTAAAAGATCATGAATTATCCATATTTTGCCTCATACTTCCATACATTAAGGCTTGTTACTATAAGATAAATCATATCTTAAAAAGGGAACCATATCTCCAGCATTTTGATAAAATGATAGGCTAGTAAACTGTTACAATATAAGCATCATCTTTCCAAAACCAATTTCCTAAGATTCCCCCAAAGCAAATATACATGCTATACATGCAAAACTCATGCCAAGTTTCCCTTCTGATCTCACCAAAAAGCATGCTTATGAAGTAAATGCAGATTTTCTGCTCCTGAGCCACCAGCTGTGTGACCAAAGAGGTGTGCCTCATGAGGACATCTCGGAAGCAGGACAGCACATGTTTTTTGCGCACCAACTTTGAGAAAACGAAAATAAACATTCAGGATGAACCAAGTCTAGGTCATCTGAAACAAATAACTACCATTTCCCAATTACAGTTTAGTATTCAAGTGTCATCTAAACTGGATGTTGAGTATGGGGAGATCCAACTCCCCACTGGGAGCAGGGACAAGTTCATACCTTACATTTAGATCTGAGGATTGCAGTTCTAAGCCAGCCTAGTCAGGGAAGTCTGTGAGACTTATTTCCAATTAACCACCAAAAACCTAAAAGTGGAGCTGTGGCTCAAAGTGGTAGAGCACTAGCCTTGAACAGAAAATCTCAAGGACAGCACCAGGCCCTGAGTTTAAGCCCCATGACTAACAACAACAACAAAAAAAACCCTAAAAATCCTTGCAGTGTCTCACACCTGTAATCCTAGCTACTCAAGAGGCTGAGATCTGAGGATCACAGTTCAAAGTCAGCCCGGCACTAAAGTCTGTGAGACTCTTATCTCTAATTAACCACCAGAAAACTGGCAGTGGTGCTGTGGCTCAATGGGTAGGGTGGTAGCCTTGACCTAAACAGAGCTCAGGGACAACGCCCAGAATTCAAGTACCCAGAGTTCAGGCCCAGAGTTCAAGAACTACAATCAACCAAAAAAAAAATTTTTAGGGGCTGGGAGCATGGCCTAGTGATAGAGCGTTTGCCTAGCAAGCATGAAACCCTGGAGTCCATTCCTCTGTACCACATATACAGAAAAAAACTGGAAGTGGTACTGTGGCTCAAGTCGTAGAACATTAGCCTAGAGAAAACTCAAGGACAGTGCCCAGGCCCTGATTTCATGCCCCAGGCCTGGAAAAAAAAAATGGTTAGCCTGGTGCTAATGGCTCACATCTGTAATCTTAGCTACTTAGAAGGCTGAGATCTGAGAATCCCAGTTCAAAGCCATCCCTGTCAGAAAAGTCCCAGAAAATCTTACCTCCAATTATCCACCAGAAAACGGTGGCTCAAAGTGGTAGACCACTATCCTTGAGCAAAAAGGCTCGGAGACCCTGAGTTTAAGCCCCAAGATTGTTATAAAAAAGAAACTAGAGAGCTGGGAGTTTGGCCTAGTGGTTAAAGTGCTTGCCTAGCATGCATGAAGACCCAGGTTCGATTCCTCGGTACCACATACATAGAAAAAAGCCAGAAGTGGTGCTGAGGCTCAAGTGGCAGAGCTCTAGCCTTGAGAAAGTCCAAGGACAGTGCTCAGGCCCTGAGCTCAAGCCCAGGACTGGCAAAAAAAAGAAAAAAAAAGAAACTAGACTGGAGGTGTGATTGAAGTGGTAGAGTATCAGCTGAGAGTGTAAGATCCCAAGTTCAAGCCACAGTACCAACACACACACGAACATACACAACTTGAGATTAAAAGAGAACTGCTGGGGCCTGGAGTTTGGCCTAGTGGTAGAGTGCTTGCCTAGCATGCACGAAGACCCGGGTTCGATTCCTTGGTACCACATACTTAGAAAAAGCCAGAAGTGGTGCTGAGGCTCAAGTGGTAGAGTTCTTGAGAAAAATCCGAGGACAGTTCTCTGGCCCTGAGCTTAAGCCCAGGACTGGCAAATAAATAAATAAATAAATAAAAATAAAAATAAAAAATAAAAGAGAACTACTGGGGCCTGGAGTTTGGCCTAGTGGTAGAGTGCTTGCCTCGCATGCATGAAGAAACAGGTTTGATTCCTCGGTACCACATATGCAGCAAAAAGCCAGAAGTGGTGCTGAGGCTCAAGTGGTAGAGCTCTAGCCTTGAGAAAGTCCAAGGACAGTGCTCAGGCCCTGAGCCCAAGCCCCACCACTAGGAATTCCCCTCCCATGAACTTGAAAGTCCAGCCCGTGTTAGGGCCAACTCTGTCCCCACCCCGCCGCTTTTGCCTGACCTGACCCTCTACCGTAGTCTGCGGCCTCCGTAGGAAGAGGCGGCGGCCTCACTGGAAAGAGCCTGCCTGCAGGGCACCCTGAATCTGGGGCTGGGTGATGAGCAGGCCTGGGGCCTGGGGAGGATGAGCAAGGCGAGCAGGCCGGGATTCCCCTCGGGGAGGAAGCCTGCTGTCGCCGCCATGGCCGGGGCAGGCCGGGAAGGGGCTCGCCCCTCACCGCCCTCACCGACACGCCCTGCTCCGGCAGCAGCTCCAGTGTGCACGCCAGGCAGAGGCGCGGGGCCCCGGGCAGCAGCCAGCGCGGGTCATGTCGGTGATGGGCTTTCTCCAGCAGCAGCGCGGTGTCCTCATCCCTCTGGAAGGCCGGAGGGCGCGCTGCCGCCATCGGCCTCACAGCCGTCGCCGCCTGGCGTTCTCCAGCGTCAGGACTTTCCCCCGCGCAAAGTGTGCGCAAGCGCACTGGAGGCTCCCCCAGCCTACGAGTGCGCACTGGAGGGCGTGCGTCGTGCGCCTGCGCGCCACGTCGGCCTCCCTCTGAGGAGCACGCGGTGGGATTGTGGAGCCAGAGCGACTAAGGCCGACGCTGGTGATCTTAGGTTCCACCGCCATGGAAGGCTATTCGGGAGGCTGAGATCTGAGAATCACGGTTCGAAGCCAGGGAGGGTGGGAAAGCCCATGAGGCTGTTTTCCAATGAACCACCCAAAGGCGGGAAGTGGAGGGTGGCACGGGGGGCAGGGCCGCGGCCTTAATGACTGGCCCCCGCGTTCAAGGCCTAGTGTGGTGCATGGGTAGGCTCCCCCACCTCCTGCCCTCAGACTCCCAGGGCAAGTTTTAAAAAGCCAAGCAAGAGGCCCTGAGTTCAAGTCCCCCCCCCCACACACACACACACAAACTGACTGAAGGAGAGGATACTCTGGGGGAACCCAGAGGCTAACTCCTCTGTTTTGAACTAAACAAATGACCAAGACCTGGAAACTTTGAGGGGGGCGGGCAAAGAGGGGGGGCACAGGGATAAAAGTGAGCAAATGCAGTCATTCAATGTACACTGTGTAAAACATGGACTATGTAACAAGGGTAGGAACATGAGGGGGGAAAAGAATGACAAGGAGTGACATTGAGAAGTACTGTACTCATCACCTGAATTATAGAACCGAATCGCCTTTGTACAACTATTTAATAATAAAACGTTTAGTGCTGGGTGCAGTGGCTCACACCTGAGGTCTAAGGATTGCAGTTTAGAGCCAGCCTGGGCACTAAAGTCCATGAGACTCTTATCTCCATTTAACCACCAGAAAACAGGAAGTGGTGCTATGGCTCAAGGGGTAGGTCGGTAGCCTTGAGCTGAAGAGCTCAGGGACAATGCCAAGGCCCAAAGTTCAAGTCCCAATAATTAAAAAAAAAATTTAAGCAGAACCAGGAGTTTGGTCTAGTGGTAGAGTGCTTGCCTAGCATGCACAAAGACCCAGGTTCGATTCCTTGGTACCACATACTTAGAAAAAGCCAGAATGGTGCTGAGGCTCAAGTGGTAGAGCTCTAGCCTTGAGAAAAATGCAAGCAAGTACAGTGCTCAGGTCCTGAGCTTAAGCCCAAGACTGGCAAAAAAAAACAAAAACAAAACAAGCAGATAAAAAAAAGGCCATAAAACAAAATAATCTATTTCTATTTTTGTCAGTTGTGGGACTTGAACTCTGGGCCTGGGCACTGTCCCTGAGCTCTTCAGCTCAAGGCTACTGCCCCACTCCTCTGAGCCACAAGCGCCACTTCCAGTTTGCTGGTGGTTTACTGGAGATAAGAGTCTCAGGGACTGGTCTGGCTTTGAACCGGGATCCGCCAATTTCAGCCTCCTGAGTAGCTAGGATTACAGGCATGAGCCACCAGCACCTGGCTCTATTTCTATTTTTAATGCAACAAACTATATCTCAAGGAGTGTCGTGTGTGTGTGTGTGTGTGTGTGTGTGTGTGTGTGTGTGTGTGTACTGATATTTGAGGACCTGCAATCTACCCTGACTTTTTCAAAAGTCATTTGGTTTCCACCCTCTCTACTACTTGAACCACAGTTCCACTTCCAGCCTGTAACTGGGTAAGTCTCTCTCCAATTTGTCTTTCCAGGCTGGCTTCAAAGCACCATCCTCATATCTTAGCCTCCTGAATAGCTAAGATTACAGGCATGAGCCACTCAGCACCCCACCCTGCTAAATTTATCTACAGATTTGTCAGAAGACAGGTCGTCCATCAACCCAAGGCCTGGGCACTATCCTTGTTGTTCTTTTGCTCAAAGTTAGCACTTGAGCCACAAGCACTACTTCTGGCTTTTTCTATGTATGTGGTACTGAGGAATCAAGCCCAGGGCTTCATGCATTCTAGGCAAGCACTAAGCTACATTTCCAGGCCATGACATTTCAATCTTGACCAAAGTAAAATGATTAGCTCTCTTGTCCTTTGGTGGGCCTGGTAAAACAATAAATATTGCAGTGGGCAATCCTTAAGTATTGAAGAGGTAGGAATGAATTTTGCAGGAAGTCAGTTTACAGGCAGCAAAAACCTAGCAGGACAAACAGCCCATAGTCACTTCCCTTTCTTGTAACCAAAACTACCTGAATAATAGTATACATGCGGAGTTCCAGTACCCCACTCACGCAATCCTGAGATTGTTTACACAGCATCAGTTAGAATTAGCTTGAAGGCTGGGAATGTGGTCTAGTGGTAGAGTGCTTGCCTAGCATGCATGAAGCCCTGGGTTCGACTCCTCAGTACCACATAAAAAGAAAAATCTGGAAGTGGCACTGTGGCTCAAGTGGTAGAGTGCTAACCTCGAGCAAAAGAACCTCAGGGTCAGTCTCTTGGCCCTGAGTTCAAGCCCCAGGACTGGTGTTAAAAAATGACATTGGATCAACCCACAGTCCCCAAATCTCAAAAACCATAGGCTATAAGTAGCTTCTACCCCATCCACAAAGTATTCTTAAACTCCCAAATGTAGTATTCAGAAAACATATGCCAAAAAAAATCCTTATAGAACCTCCCAAAAACAATTTTATTAGAGGCTCTGGAGATGAGTGATTAATTCACTCTCATTCATTCTCCTAAGGACTTGGGACCAGTGGCCTACTTTTTAAAGCCACCGTGGAAGATAAACCATCTCAACCGCTTTATAAAACCAAACTTACGGGGGGCTGGTGGATTTCTTGGACCCCAGCTGGTCTTTTCACATGTCCCCCAGCCCTGGTTGCTCTCTGTCTGGGGAAAAGCTACCCCAGCACAGAAATACTCTGGCGGCTGAAAGTCTCTCTCTAAAGCTGTTTTAATTCCAACAATGTCCTCACTTGAATGTGGGTCATCCACTTGTGGAAGCAAGGTAGGCTCTCTCAAGGTCAAGTTGGGGGCTGAGTACTGGGCCTTGGCCAATGGGGGGGACCAGGATCTGTTGCCCAGCAGAGACATGCTTGTACTGGTCACAACTGAGTGGACACTTTCTTTGGGGCTGGAGGTCTCTGTGGAATAGAAGGAAAGCTGTTCCTCAGGCCCCCTGTCCTTGCCAGTCTTCAAGCTTCCTCTTCTGTGGTACGCAGACTGCTGACATTGAAGTCTGGAAGGCTCAGGGTCCCCCCAGGATGTGTGCTCTTTCTTCCAATAATTCTGATCAGCTCTGGAGGATAAGATACTCACTCTGCTAGGAGCCCCCTCTGCCATCAGGGAGAATCCAGTCCTGCTCATTTCCCTGCCTCTGATGTCCTCATTGGAAAGATCCAGTACTCTTACGGGCCCACGCCTACTCCTAAACTCTAAAGCTGACCTGGAGTTCCTGGGAGCAAGGATATTAGACTTGGAAACCTCTTCCTGGACTTGAGGGTCTCTAACTCCCCCTGGTGGCCTAGTTCTCCTGGGTTTCACAGGTGGAATGGCACTGCCCAGTGACTCTGACCTGAGTGGTCTGCACTTCTGAAAAGGCCTGGCCGATGTGGGAAGTTCTAAGCTTTTTCTTTCAGGGGGTGGAAAGCCTTGGGATCTCTCTGGAGACTTAAGGCCTGCCTTGGATCCCTGGATGCCACCATGCCTTTGGAGCTCCTGGTTTGTGCATAATCCTGGCAGCCTCACCTCAGCTACAGGCAAAGAGCAAGATCTCAAGAAGTTAAAGATCAAATAAGACTCCAGGATCCGCCAAGGGAGGCCCCATCTCAAGTGTGCAATCCTCCGACGCATGAGGGACTCCAGGAGCTCCCGTTTGGTCTTCCTGAGGGTTGGCCAAGTGGGTATGACATCGAGGGCAGTGGAGACACCCACCAAAGCTGTGGCAGCTTGGGGAGCTTGGTCATATGGGCAAGAAGGGCAGACAGAGGGCTCCGATGACTGTGGATCCTGGGACTGCCATGTGTGGCTGGAGGGGCTCCTCTGTTGTCTTCTTTGGGATCTGGGTCCAGCCTTTGGGGAGGCTGAAGTGACCCCAGCTTTGTGCTTCATTTCAGAACAGGGGGCAGAGACTATACTATTTACTATCACTGTCTGCCTGTGTTCCAGAGCCTCATTTTCAGAGGCAACAAGGGCTGGGAACTGTGTCAGGCTGGGCTTCCCGCCTGAGGGGTCCTCACTCTCACTGGCAGAACCATCACTTTGGAGACAGATCCTAAGAGCATCCATTCCTCCTCCAACTTTGTGATTGTTTCCTCTCCTTGGTGCTCCAGACCATCCACCCCTCTCCCCTCTGCCCTTTCTCTCATTCCTTACATCCAGGATTTCTGAAGCATCCTCAAACTCCCCCTTGTTCTGGTTTTCTTGCCCTTGTGTCTGGATCTCTTGTACTTGGTCATCTTCCACAGGTATCTGTGTCTCTGGGCTACTATCACCTGTGATCTTCTTCACATTTCTCTTCCTCTGTTTTTTAATTTCTGTGGCATTTCTGCCTCGGATCTGTACCTGATGGTTCAACTTCGCTGAAGATATCTTTCTGTTAACTTTGCTTCCTATCGGTCTCTGCTTCTTTCTCTTAAATCTCTGCATCTTTCTTCCATCCTCACTTCTTGTTATTCTTTGGCTTGTCCTCATGGATGCCTGCTTTTCTGCAGGGTTCTCTGCTCCAGGAAGCTCCCAGCTCCCCCTGCCTAGGGATCTGCTCCTTCTTCTACTCTCCAACTGTCTCCAACTCTTCCTCTCAGGTCTGTGGTTCTTCACTTCATCCTTTCTTCCTTGTTCTCTCTTGTTTCTCGTTTTCTCTGTTCCATCCTCCACTCCGATTGGCTTATTCTTCCCCTCTGATAGATGGGTGTGGCCATCTCTATTATGACCCAACTGACTCTGGCTTCCTTCCCTAGCTTCCCTGATTTCTGTGGCATCCTCCATTCCAGCTTCTCTTGGGACTCTCATGTCTTGTATATGCATTTCTGCATCATTATCACACCCAATCTGCTCTCCTTTCTTCCATCCTGATGAGTGGGTTTCTCCACCAAAGTTACTTATTAACCCTCCCCATTTTTCTGCCTCAGATGTCAGGGTATTTTCATTATTATTGTCTTTAATATGTTCCTGATTCTTCCATTTCAATATATGTATCTGTTGGTGAAATTCATTTCTTAGTTGACCTGGATATTCTTGCACAAGTTCCTGGGTGTCTACATCAGTTTTGCCTGAAACCCTTCTCAGATTTTTCTTCTCTAGTGCCTGAAAATCTATTCCATTCTCATCTCCAATCTTGGACTTCCTATCTACTGGATAAATATCCATGTCACATCTTAAATGTCGTTGATTCTTGGCCTCCGGTGCTAGGATAAGTGTATCCTCCTTATTTCCACCCTTTCTCTGGTCATTCTCTGGTACCAGAATTTCTGCTCTGAACTCATCACAAAGATGCATCTGATTTCTCCAACATGGTATATCAAATTCTCGCTGAATTTTGTTTGCCACCACTCTCTGGTTTTCCCACCATGCTGCCTGGATCACCACCCAGTCTTCCTGTCTTATCTCTCTGTGCTTCTTCCTTCTAGTTATCTGGCATTCCTCGGCCTCCTGGACCCTTCCCAAGCTTTGTTTTTCCCATCCCCCTCGAACTGCACATCTTGATAGATTCTGGTTCTCTATGCGGAATTCTTGGGTGTCCCTGGCTTTCTTGTTTCCATTCTGACCTTGCTTGTCCCCCACTGGTATTTGGATTTCGGTAAGTTTCTCATTTCCAGTGCATCTCTGTTTCCCCCACTCAAGGGCCCGGGTCTCTATATCATCATCATCTTGTTGGATTTCTCCCAGGTTCTCCCTTCGAGATATCTGGGTTTGCACAGCATTCGTGCTTCCAGCCTGCTCCTGGTTTCTCTTCTCCTCTGCCTCAGTTTCTGCACCAATGTCAGCCTGGCCTTGGGTCTCTTGCTGTGGCATCTGGGATTTGTAACCATTCTCACCTCCAGTCCAGCCGTGGACCTGGGTCTCCTCTCCTTTTTCTTCTCTTCTGGCCTCTCTCTTCTCATATGACTGAGTTTTGACAACACCCTCACTTCCACCATCTCCCTGGTTCCCCCACTCTGGTGTCTGGGTCTCAGCATCTGTTTTCCATCTTAATCCCACTTGGTTCTCTCCTAGGGGAGCCTCTTTCTGTTTCTTCTTCCCCTGATCACCAATTAGGATTTGATTTTCAACTCCCACATGGTTCTGGTTCTCCCATACTGGTGTCCAGGTCTTTCCATCAGCTTTAGTTATTAGTGTCTTCAGGCTTTTATACCCCAGGGCCTTAGTTACTGTACCATCCTTCATTCTATAACCTACCAAGAGTTGGCCCCTAGAAGTTTGGATTCCCCAGGCATCCTGCCCTCTGCTCTCTCTCTGGTTCATACCCCATGGGGCCTGTGTCTCTCCATTATTCTCTCTGCCCACTGCCTGGGTTTCTCTCTGTGGCACCCCATTCTCTTGGGAGCTGTTAGAGGATGTGCAGGTGGGAATTTTCTGATGGTGGCTAGGAGGATCAGGAAGGAACTCTCCATGAAAGAACTGCAGTCTCTGAGCTGAAAGATTTGGGACAGACATGGCCAAAGGCATGGAGGTGGGGTACCTTGAGTTAACTGCAGGTTCTGCTGGCACCAGCTTCTCCTGGGAGTGAACCAGCATCTGTTCCACCTGTTGGCATGTGTGTAGACGGAGATGAGTCTCACTATCCCTAAGCCTCCAGGATGTCCTCTCTGCTTTTGAAGAACTGTCCTGAGGGAGAAGATGGGTGCTTGAAAAGGAAGAGGTGCAAAAGATGGACTGAGAGAGGGTGTGGACATTCCAAGGTGGGTCCTTCGGTGGCATCTGTGGTGAGGGTGGGGGTTGGACCCAAGGTTTCTGGAGTCTTCTCTGCTTTTCCACCAACTGCTTGACATGAGTATCCTTGAGCTTGTCAAGATGGAAGAATCCAGAAGGTATCCCAAAGAAAGTGCCATGTCTCTCAGAGGACATTGCCCGCTTCTGTGACTGGACCTGTAGGTTAGAATTTGTGCAGAGTTAGTTCACAAAGCACTCCCTCCATAGATCTAGACTAACAGTTCCTATTACCAGGATATTTGGGCTCAGAAAAGGAGTTACTTCCCTTAAAGCTAATGATATTCCTTCCCCCCCAAAAGTGAGAAATATCTCTGAGCCCAGGTTCTGTTCTGGATGCTGAGGTATCAAGAGAAGCAGGGGGCTATATTCTAGAAAAGACAATAACCAAATATATAACATAATGTTTTGTATTAAAAAGCATTTGAGACAGGTACCAATGGTTCATGCGTATGGTCCTAATCACTCAGGAGGCTTAGATCTAGATGATTCAAAGCCATCCTAGGCACAAAAGTCCGAAACAATCCATCTACATCAAAGAGCCTAGCTGGAAGTGTAGATCAACTGGTAGAACACCCGATGAGCAATTAAGCCTGACTAGTACAATACCCTGAGTTTAAGCCCTCGTACTACCAAAAACAGAGCCTAAATAGTGAAGGCATAGAATTCATTCCTTTAGACCCAGAGGTCAGGGAAGACTTCTAAAAGGAGGGGATACTTGGCTAGAAACCTGAATATATAGAGAGGTACAGCAAGTGGCATGTGAAGAAACAACACTGGACAGAGAGAAGTTAAGTAAAAAGGCTTTGAGAACAGGACGAGGTCTTTGTGTATAGGAATAGCAAAGAAGCCCATGTAGGGCTAGAGGTGTTGTTTAGTCCTAGAGTACTTGCCTGGTATTTAGGAGGCTCTGGGTCCCAGCCTTAGCATTATAAACAGAAGGAGGAGGGAGAGGAAGAGGAGGAAGAAAGAAGCCGGGCATGGTGTCACATGCCTGTAATCCTAGCTATGCAGGAGGCTGAGATCTGAGGATCCTACTTCAACGTTAGCTTGGGCAGGAAAGTTCATGAGATGCTTATCTCTAGTTACCCACCAGAAAACTGGATGTTGAGCTGTGACTCAAAATGGCAGAGCATTAGCCCAAGCCCTGAGTTCAAGTCCCAAGACAGACAAACTAGTCTACCTTCCCTCTCCATCTCCCTTTCTTCCCTTCCTTCATTCCCTCCCTCCTTAACTATCACCAGCACCACCCTCTTTTTTTTGCCAGTTCTGGGAACTAAACTCAGGGCCTGAGCACTGACCTTGGGCTTTCTCAAGGCTAGAACCCTTCCACTTGAGCCAAGCACCACTTCTGGCTTTTTTCTATGTGTATGGTACCTAGGAATCGAACCAGGTCTTTGTGCATGCTAGGCAAGCGTTCTACCACTAGGCCAAACTCCCAGTTCCCACCCCCTTTTTTTAGTTTTTTGGTCAGTTGTAGGGCTTGAATTCTTGGCCTGGGCACTGTCCCTGAGCTCTTCAACTCAAGGCTACTGCTCTACCACTTGAGCCACAGTGCCACTTCCAGTTTTCTGGTGGTTAACTGGAGATAAGTCTCATGGACTTTAGTGACCGGGCTGGCCTTGAACCATAATCCTCAGATCTCAGCCTCAGGAGAGGCTAGACTTATAGGGGTGAGCCACCAGGCACCTAGAACTCTTAGTTAGCTAGGATTACAGGTATGCATCACTATGCCTAGCTTTGTGGTTGGTATGGTTTTTGTGCCATTACCAGAGCCTGAACTAGGGGCTTCAAACTTGGGTTTTTGTTGTTGTTGTTTTTTTATTCATGATAACCATTCTTTCATTTCAGCTATATCAGCATTTTTGCTGTTTAAGAGATGAGTCAAGGGCCAGGAGTTTGTCCTAGTGGTGGAGTGTTTGCCTACCATGCATAAAGGCCCAGGTTCGATTCTTCTGTACCACATACATAGAAAAATCCAGAAGTAGTTCTGTGGCTCAAGTGGTAGAACTCTAGCCTTGAGAAAGCCCAAGGACAGTGCTCAGGCCCTGAGTTCAAGCCTCAGGATTGGCAAAAGAAAAGAAAAAAGAGAGATGAGTCACATGGAATTTTTTTTTTTTTGCAAAGGCTGGTTTGGATTATAGGAAAGAGGGGGCTTGTGGTTTGTTTCTTTCTCTCTCTCTTGTGGTGTTTTTCATAATGTGCTGCACATGAGTATGTTCAGTTTGTGAAAACTCTCTGGCATGTACACTTGTAGTATGTGTGTGTGTGTGTTATCCCTAGATTCAACTTTCTTTTGTCTGAAACCAGAACTTGAACTTGTTCATTGTCTGATGTTCTACTACCTGAGCCATGCCTCCAATCTCAATCAACCTTATTTTGAAGAAAAGGGATTAGTAGAGTGGCTCAAATAGTAGAGCATCTGCCCTGCAAGTATGAAGTCTGGAGTTCAAACTCCAATATTGCCAGAGAAAAAGAGAGAAAAAAAACATTGTGAAGTTTGTCACTCCATGGCTTATGCCTGTAATATTAGCTACTCAAAAGGCTGAGATCTAAGCTGGGCTCAGTGGTTCACACCTGTAATCCTAGCTACTCAGGAGGCTGAGATCTGAAGATCACGGTTCAAAGCCAGCCCGGGTGCTAAAAAGTCTGCGAGACTCTTATCTCCAATTAACCACCAGAAAACCAGAAGTGGCACTGTGGCTCAAGGCAGTAGCCTTGAGCTGAAGAGCTTAGGGACAGCGCCCAAGCCCAGAGTTCAAGTCCCACAATTGACCAAAAAAAAAAAAAAAAAAAAGAAAAAAGCTGAGATCTAAAGATCACAATTGAAGTGAGCTTGGGTACAAAAAGTATATAAAACTCATTTCCAACTAACCAGCAAAAAGCCAGAAATGGATATATGGCTCAAGTGGTAGAGTGCTAGTGAAAAAGCTAAGGGTGAGTTCCTAGGCCCTGAGTACAAGCCCCAGTAGCAGCAAATACACACACACATACACACAAGCCCTTTCATTGTGGTGGCTTGGTCAGAGAAGCAACAAGAACTAAGAAAAAAAGGATATTACCCAGATCCAGCTGAGACATACTGGTGACTCTGCCTGGGGTGGTGAGGTAACTGGTCAGACTTGAGATACAATTTGCCAACAGAGCTCCTGCGACTTGCAGGTGGATAGAAACGGTGGAATGAGGGAAGGAAAATATCTAGGATGATTCCTGGGTCTCGAGCATCAGATGGTGAGCACCCTGACTAGTCTGGGCCACTCTGTCATGTTTCTCTGGTACACAGGTGATAGAAAAGGGGCAGTGTAGCTGATTGTGGAGAGGAGAATGGAAGTAAAGGGATTCACCTTACCTTAATGCCATTCCTCTTACAGAGACGAGTCCTGATGATACAGTGCCAAAAGTGCCGGACCTGCCAGATCAGAAAGAGGCACAGGACCAGCAGGTTGCCACAACACCGGGGGTCCTTGCAACTGCAATCTTGGGAGAGTAGACCCCTCACTGGTTCCCATTCAGGACCCTGGAATGGCCCTACCACAGCACAGGCACCCAGCAGTGGCAGCAACATGGCCAGTGATGTTAAGAGTACAAAAGGGCAGCACTGGGGTGGTTGAATCAACCAGTTTGGGGTGGGGTACCCCTGTTTCATAGTTCCTCTGTCACTAAGGCCACATCACAAAGGAGCTTCAGCTCTAGCTACTGATCATGGGGCTGTGTGCCCTCAGTATACAGAATGTTGTTAAGGAGATGTGCTGAGAAGGAATTAAGAGAAGTTAAAACTTTTAAGTATCTCTCCTTCTCTGTAGTAAAGAGATGAAGGGCAGGGCAAGATGGCTCACGCCAGGAGGCTGAGATCTGAGGATCACAGTTCAAAGCCAGTCTGGGCACTAAAGAGCAGAGACTCTTATCTCCAATTAACCACTAGAAAACTGGAAGTGGCATTGTGGCTCTAGGGATAGGGCAGTAGCCTTGAGCTGAAGAGCTCGGGCAGGCCCAGAGTCCAAGTCCCATGATAGACGAAAGCGAGAGAGCGAGAGAGTGAGCGAGCGAGCGAGCGAGCGAGCGAGAGAGAGAGCGAGCGAGAGAGAGAGAGAGAGAGAGAGAGAGAGGGGGGGGGGGGGAGGGAGGGGGAGAGAGAAAGAGGATAAGTTCCTTCCATTTATGAGAATGAGATGTAATAAAAACGTACTTTATTTTTTTGCCAGTTGTGGGGCTTGAACTCAGAGCTGAGTGCTGTCCCTGAGCTTTTTTGCTGAAGACTAGTGTATTACCACTTTGAGCCACAGCCCGACTTCCAGCTTTCTGGTGGTTAATTAGAGATAAAAACACAGACTTTCCCCTCTGGGCTGGCTTCCAACTGCAACACTCAGATCTCAGCCTTCTGGGTGGCTCGGATTTAGGTCGGAAACACCGGCACATGTCCTTTCTCTATTGGCTTCTCCCATTTGTCCTCCCGTCGCCCCCTCTCTGGAGAGCATGGACACTTCTCTTAGCTTTCTTGCTCCAGGATGGCACTCCACCACTTGAGCCACAGCTCCGCTCCCAGGTTTTCGGGGCTTCCCTGGAGATCAGAGCCCCGTGAAGCCAGTGCTGGAGACTCAGTCCTGTGATCCGAGCTGCTCAGGAGGCTGAGATCTGGGGACTACGAGACCGTCTCCAAACCACCACCGGAAAACCGAAGTGGCAGAGCTCCCGGAAAAACTCGGGCTCCGTGCTCAACCCCCGGGACTGGCATCCACACAAAAGGGAGGACGAATCGTCAAGTCGCACGCCGAGGCGTCGGGAGCCAGGGCGCGCTGTGTACTAAGTGATGGATGCTAATCAAAACAGCCAAGCCGATCCAATCAGCAAAGCCGAGGCCTCGGCGGCGCGCTCGCCCCGCCCCGTGTGACGCCATTTCCGCTTCCGGCAGCGCGCGGCGACTTCCGCTCTGCCTGCTCGGTCTTCCGGCTTCTCAGACGTCGGTCGCTCGTGAGCGGTGAGTGGCGTGCCTGCCGGACCGCAGCCATGGTGAGTTCGCGCGTAGGCCCGGAGCCCGGGTGAGTGGGGGCTCCGGACTCCGTCCCCGCGCTCTCCCGGGTCCGCCCGTACGGATCCCAGCCGCTTGGGACTCGGCCGGCCGCGGGCTTCCGTCGCTGGCGCCCGAAGTTGACTCTCGGGAAACTTCGGCGTGGCGGTCGCCACGCCGTGGTCGGTGCGACGTGACCGCAGCCCAGGGCGGGTGTGCGTGGCCCGAGGCCTCCGACGAGCGGGGGCGGCTGGCGAGACCCGGGCCCGGGGGACGAACCGCCCACGTGGGCCGTGGAGAAGCCTGACCTGTTCTTTTCTCTGGGTGCCGGTTGTGGGGCTTGAACGCAGGGCCTCGGGCGGCCCGCGAGCGGGTTTTCTCCAGGCTCGCGTTCCACCACTCGAGCCACAGCGCTCAAGTTCTGGCTTTTTGGGGCACTCAGTTGTATCTCGAGATGGGCCGGCTTCGAACCACGCTCCTTAGATCTCGGCCTCCTGCTTAGCTAGAATTACAGGAGTCGCCAGCGCCCGGCGAGTCTGTAGGCGATGGGTTGGAAGCGTGGGATTCGGGTAAACCTCCACCCACCCTGTTCTCATGGTTGGGGTTCGAAGTGGTTAGTTTCTACCGGCCTGCGCTAGAACTCCGCGCGAGTCAACACGTGCGGGGGACGAAAGGACGATTGTTTTAATTTTGAGCGCCGAGAGGAGTGGCGGAAACGTCACGGAGCTCAGGAAGGCTCCAGCTTGGAAACACTGGCTTCCGTTTGTCGATCGCCAGTTAGTAGAAAGTTCTAATTCGGGTGCCCTGCCGTCGTTAGTTTGGGTTGGCACTTGAGGCGGGGAGCGGTTTTACTGAACACTTTCATCATCTCGAAGTCTAATCCAGTGGCATTTGGTGGGATTACCTTCCCGCCCGTGCAACTCTGCGCCCTTTGATAGCTAGTATGTGGCTAAGTCCAAAGCTGGAGAAGCTTCTAAAGCCACTGATTGGCTTACCATAGTTTGGTTAAGAGTTTTGGAGTCAAGTGGGTTCGGGTTGAACTGTTTTCCTCAGCTGCAAAATGGGGGTGCCAGTGCATGAGGATATCATGAGATCAAATGAAGCAATGGGTTAAACACCTAGCCCTAACACTTTTTTATGGAAGCGTGTATGCAGTTGGCAGACATTGCTTCGCACTTGGATAAGGACAGGTTCTGTTGTTTGTAGCTGGTTTTGTGGACGTGTGAACATCATAAACGCAATGTTAATAAGTCAGTCTTTCTCATGGCCTCCTAATGCAATCAGAGATGAGGGTCAGAGGATGCCGCTACCCTAATAGATTATTATTTTACAACAGTAAACAGTTCTTTTTGCCGGGCAGTGTCTCATGCCTGTAATCCTAGCTACTCAGGAGGCTGAGATCTGAGGATCAAGGTTCAAAGCCAGCCTGTGCACAAAAGAACCTGAGACTCTTGTCTCCAATTAATCTCTAGAAAACTGGAAGTGGGGCTTGGCTCAGGGTAGGATGGTAGCCTTAAGCTGAGACAGGGCCCAGGCCCAGGGTTCAAGCCCCATGAGCCACAAAAAAAACATTTAAAAAAAAATAAAGAGGAATGTTAACAATAAAGACTGAGAGGTATAAATCAGTGGTAGATTGCTTTCCTAGCATGCGCACACGTCTCTGGGTTTGATCCCCAGCACTACAAATAATTTAAAAAAAAATAAGCTATGACTATTAATTGCTATAGCCTCTGTACTCTTGCAGCTGGCATCAGACAGATTTACACTTTGGATCACCACAAACATCAGAAATGCCTTGTGCTAGGATTATTTTTTTTTTGGTCGGTTATGGGGCTTGAACTCTGAGCCTGGGCATTGGCCTTGAGCTCTTCAGCCCATAGCTAGTGCTCTACCACAGGAGCCACAGTGCCACTTCCAGTTTTCTGGCTTTTTGGCAATTTAATTGGAGACAAGAGTCTTGTGGACTTATGCTCAGGCTGGCTTTGAACTGTGATCCTCAGATCTCAGCCCCCTGAGTAGATAAGATTATAAGCACGAGCCAGAGTTCCCACTTTGTGCTAGGAATTTGTGTGTGTGTGGGGGGGTCTTGGAGGGAGCTTGAACTCCAGGCCTGGGTGCTGTCCCTGAGCTCTTCATCTCAAGGCTACCACCCTACCCCTGGACTCTTCTGCTCAAGTACCCTTAGGTACCTCTGAGCTCTCCAGCTCAGGGCTACCACCCTACCCTTGAGTCAAACCCCACTTCCCCTTTTCTAGAGGTTCTTTAGTTGGAGACAAGAGTTTCAGGTCCTTTTGTGCCCTGGCTGGCTTTGAACCCTGATCCTCAGATCTCTGCCTCCTGAATAGCTAGGGTTACAGGCGTGAGCCACTGCGCCGGGCTTGTGCTATGACTTTTAAAACTGCTACCAAGTAACTGGACAATGGATGTTTTTCAGTTCCATCATGATCTTATGGAGCTACCTTTCTGTATGCCATAGCTGTATTAATGTATATAGCATGTGGATGTATTTAAGTCAGAATGTGTGTGGGGGTGGAGTTTGGCCTAGTGATAAAGTGCTTGTCTAGCACGTGTGAAGACCGCGGTTTGATTCCTCAGTACCACATACATAGAAAAAAAAGCTGGAAGTGGTGATGATGCTCAAGTGGTAGAGCTCTATCCTTGAGAAAACTCAAGGACAGTGCCCACGACTGGCAAAAAAAAAAAAAAAAATTTAGCCTAGAACTGTAGAACTATGTTATGGGGTAAGGTCTTAAACAGTTCTTGAGAAGCTGGGACAGCGGGATTCCAAGTTCAAAGCCAGCCACCAAAGGAGGGAGAGAAGACAAAAATAGGCTGGAGATGTAGTTCAGTTACAGAGCACTTGGCCAGCAGATGTAGAATCCTACTGAGTGTTAATCCCCAACACTACAAAGAAAATTACCCAAATCTAAGGACAAGATAATAGAACCTAATTTTTTAGTTATTGACTAGTATTTGAGCATAAAAAGGCTTTAGTCCTAGCTATTTGGGAGGCTTAGGTTAGAATGGTCTCTTGAACTTAGGGTTCAAGACAACCTAGCCTAGCTAGTCTCTTTAAAAGAATAAAAGAGAAGGGAAGAATGAGAGAATGAACTTCAAAACAGTAGAGGGAAAAATAATACATTCAAGGGAAGAAATAAAAGTGGTAGGACAAGGAAAATTAGAAAGCACAAGCAAAAGCTTTCACCCAAATAGATCAACATTTAAAATATAAAGTCTTATTCGTCTCTCATTGGTGATTCACGCCTGTAGTCAGTGGCTTATGCCTGTAAGGATACACAGGAGACTGAGAGTGGAGGATTGCAGTTTGAAGCCAGCTGGGCTGGAAAGCCCCTGAGTCTCTTATCTCCAGTTAACCACCTAAAAACTGGGAGTGGAGCTGCTGGTGCAGAGAAGAGTGTACTGAGTTCAGCCTCCCAGCTGACGAGAAGAAGAGGGAGAGCGAAGGGAGGGAAGAGGAGTTGTTTTGAGGGTGAAGCGGGGCCTCCCGGGCGCCCGCCTCGGGCGCCATCGCGGGCTCTGAAGTCATGGTTGGGGCGGAAGTGTCTAGGGATGAGCCTAAATACCCACTGCCCGGCGCCCGGGCTCCGTGCGCAGCGCTGGCACCTCGAGCCTGGTCCATCCGCGCCGCCCTGCTGCAAGCCTTGTTTACCTCTTGCATCCGGGACCTTGTAGGTCAAAGGCGGCACTTCCGCCGCATCGCTGCGCCACTTCCGGCTCCCCTCCAGTGGGCATTTTAATGCTCGGGCTCGGGCCGGCGGGCACGATGGCGGGCGCTATGGCGGGCGCGAGGGTGAGTGTGCCCGGCTCGCGCCGTGGCTCGTGCCGTGGCTCGCGCCATGGCTCTCGCCGTGCGGCCGTCTGTTGCCGGGCCTCCGGACGTGGGGGCGCCGCGCGGCTGCCGCGCGGCTGGCCGGGACCTGTCCGGAGAATAAATGTCCCTGCGCATGAGGGGAGAGTTTGGTGGTTTTTTTGTTGTTACTGTCATGGCTTGTTTGTTTCGCTGTTCCTGGGCTTGAACTCTGGGCCTGGCCGCTGTCCCTAAGCTTTCGTTCAAGGTCAGTGCTCTACCACTTGAGCCACAGCACCGCTTCTGGCTCTTTTGGTGGCTAGTTGGAGATAGGAGTTGACAGGCTTTCCTGCCAGAGCTGCCTTTGAATGTGGGGCTGGTTTTGAGTGCGATCCTCAGATCTTGCCCTCTCGAGTAGCTAGGTATGAGTCCTCAGTTTGGCGGTGATTTCATTTTGACCCATTCACTAGACATTCCTTAATTAGACTTATTTCCTCCATTACTCTCTCTGATCCTTCGTTCATCTCCCCCTTTGATTAGTAATTTGTCTGCGGTGAGGTTTGACAGATGCCTGTATTTTCCCCACAGACGGAGGCTGATGTAAATCCCAAAGCCTACCCCCTTGCAGATGCTCATCTTACCAAAAAACTATTGGACCTAGTTCAACAGTCCTGTAACTACAAGCAGCTTCGGAAAGGAGCCAATGAGGGTAAGTCAGCCATGATGTTAAAGGCACCAGTCTCCATCTGAAGATTTACAATTTTATTTTTTTTGGTTGGTTGTGGGACTTGAACTCTAGGCTTGGGTGTTGTCCCTGAGCTCTTTACTCAAGGCTATCGTCCTACCCCTTGAGCCACAGTGCCACATCTGGTTAATTGGAGATAAGAGTCTCATGGGACTTTAGTGCCCTGGGCTGGCTGGCTTTGAACTGTGATCCTCAGGTCTCAGCCTTCTAAGTAGGATTACAGGCACAAGCCTGTCTTGTTTAGGCTGACTTTGAACTGCAGAATCATCACTTTCCAATATTGCTTTTTTTTCTCTTCGTATATAAACCCACATTGCTTTTATGGAACCACTTGAAAGGTAGTTATCAAGACTTGATGCTCTTTAAAGTCATCTAAAGCAGTGCTGTTTTTCAGTATATGTGAGTACTTAACATCCATGAATTTCATCTTTGTTATGCTTTTTAACAAGTAACTTTTTCATTGGAATAGTTTTTTGTGCCAAGACATTTTTGCTCAGAGTTGGTAGAGAATACTCTTACTCTTAACATGGCAATAGACGAGTGCGGGAGAACTGTCTCTGGAGATGTGAAACGTTGGGCATTTTGTCTTGAGATTGTAGGGAATGAGAATCACTTCAATCTGTGTTACTCAAAGAAGACTGAGCATGTAGCCCATGTATCTGTCTTCATGGCTCCAGCCCAGCTCTTCACACTGTGGCACCTGCTCTAGCAGTGGCCAGTGACAGGAGGGCACTGGACTGGAACTTGCTCTTGCTCCTCAGATCGACTGGGCCATTGCAGGATACACAGCCATTTTGCCCAATTTTCTCATACCCATCATTCTTTCTCTGGAAATGATTTTGTTGTAGCTCCACATGACCTATGGGTTCCTGTCTTTGTCTCCACAGCCACCAAAACCCTCAACAGAGGTATCTCTGAGTTCATTGTGATGGCAGCAGACGCTGAGCCCCTGGAGATCATCCTGCACTTACCGCTGCTGTGCGAAGACAAAAATGTGCCCTATGTGTTTGTGCGCTCCAAGCAGGCTCTGGGACGAGCCTGTGGGGTTTCTAGGCCTGTCATTGCCTGTTCTGTCACCATCAAAGAAGGCTCTCAGCTGAAGCAGCAGATCCAGTCCATTCAGCAGTCCATTGAAAGGCTCTTAGTCTAAGCCTTTGGCCTCTGCCCTGATCCCACTCTCTCCCTCCCCCCCCCCCCCGAAGTGTGTCATATTGTCAGTGTTAGCATGTAGTATTTTCAATGCCTTTCTATTATAAAGTATCATACTAAATCTGGTTTCTAGATTTTTGTATTGTTTTGGTTTGTTTTGCAGAAATGCTTTCCCCATTTCCCCTCATCCTCTTTGTCATCCTTTTATTCTGTCTTGAAAACTGACCTAATGCCCAAAAAAACAAAAGTAGAAAGAACAGGGAGAGACCCAACTGAGGTACAGGTTTTGGTGCAGCTCCTACCTGTCACCTCCATCCTGTATGCCAGTCGGGAATAAATTGTCTTGTCATGCAGAACCTTCATACAGGATCTGTAGGTTGAGTTTCCCTTGCAGTTCCCACTTTCTGAATGGTCATGTATCATTTAAGGAGGAGATATATATCCTATGAGATTAGTCTCTAGCCATTTACTAATGTGTATTCTACTCCTGGGTGCTCTTGAGGTGATACTGTATTCTCACCTCACCCATGCCTCCAAGGGTGGGGGGACAACAACATACCGCAGGGAAAATCTGTAGGACCTAAAGGCAGACTCAGTGAATGGGGTGGGAGTGGGTTGACCTGGGCCTTGAAGACTCAGAAGTAGCATGGACAAGAGGATCAATTGATTCTGGAATGAAGGGCTCTGGGCAAATCATCGTTACATGGTATAGCTACAGCAGAGACAATGGAACTCAGAAAACATCCTTTTCTTTTTTTCTTTCTTTTTTTGGGTCGATGGGGATTTCAGCGGCCACTTTAGCCCTGGCTGTGGGAACCTTCTGCAGCGTGGGGCAGATGTATTCTATATTATGTGAAAACACTGATGTCATTCTTGCACATCCTAATAAAAAAAGTATATTCATCTTCCATTTTAAGTGAAGTGTGGCAGTGCCTGATTGTTAACGTTACACAAGACTCATTTGACTGACATTGTGTTTTATGGCTTAAGTGGTAAAGGACCCTGTGTTTAAATCCCAGTGCTGCCAAAAACTAAATCATGGGTAGGGAAAACTTGTTTTGAGACGTGGTATTCCCTCTTCTCAGTGTTGGCTGGGAAGTCAGCTCATCACTTGAGCAGATTTATCTTCTGGATAATCATTCTCTTGTGAAAGGAGGAAATAGTGAAAATAGGGAATCTGTATTCCCCACCAGTCCCAGGCACCTGCTCACCACCTGATGGTGCTCTGGTGAGCTGGCTACCACTGGCCAGAGTAAGTTGCCGGGGCCAACCGGCAGCAAACCAGGGTTCGCAGATTGGGGTTCCTGAAATAGGGGACAAGGACTAGGAAGAAAAAGAAGAGAGACAGACACACTAGGTCCGGGATGTCCGCAGTCCAGGCAAAGACTGACTAGACTGCCGCGTTTATTTTCCCCTCCCCCTTCTTCCCTCCTCCTCTCCCAGGGAACCTCCAGGTGTTACATTCATATGGTAATTCTCAGGTCATTTACATAGAATAGGGCCAGAAAGCAATAAGACAATATAGCCATCGTCTGATGCAAGTCAAGGTACAGTTTGATTCCACTCTGGCTCCCAACATGTCCCCCGTTTTTTATTTTAAAAGAAACACAAGTGCAATTTTTACTCTTTTCTATACCCCTAATTTATCCTGTCACATTTTCCAAAAATGACTTTGGTCCCTTGGTCCAACGGGGATTTGATGGGCGGAGATTCAACTTCCGTGACTTCTTCAATCTGACTCAGGGGCGCCGTCTCCACGCTTGACCAGGGACCTTAAGAAGCCTAGCCTGTTTTATCAAGGGGTTGCAAGGATTAGACACCAGGAACAACAATCTACTCCAAACTAGAAATCATACTTGACATTCAACAACTGCACAAACCATCCTTGGCCACAACAGCGCAGCCTACTTAGCACCCGTTTGCAAAGGCTTTTTCTTGATTGTCTGGGGAACTAAATTTCTGCAACCTTAACAATGCTTCAGTTGTCAGATCTAAACAGATTAATAGAGACACAAGCTTCAGATCCACAAACTTTTCCTGAATTTGTGGCTGGTGTCAAAAATAAAAAAAAATTCGCTCAATTAGGACTTTAAACTACCCACTATCACAGAAGATTGACAAGTTCCTGCCCAGTTATGAAAGGCACGGGCATTAGTAAGGCATGCTTACAAACTATTCTATGACCTCCCGGCTCTGATTAATTTGAATGGCCAAGCACAAGTGACTCTAAGATCTGACACCAACTCTGCCATCCAAGCAGAGGCTTTCCTGTCCCGGTAGTGTCTCTCCACACAGGGATAAACATCCCATTGGCATTTCACTTTGTTGGTTGCTGGATTTGAACTCAGGGTCTGGGCGCTGTCTCTCAGCTCTCCAGCTCAAGGCTAGCGCCCTGCCTCTGTGAGTCCCGAGCTTGGTGCTTGAGTGCTTCCCCCCAGCTTTTCAGCTCAGAGCTATCACTCTGCCACTTCGAGCTCCAAAGCAACTCTGTCCCAGCATCCTGCTGGCAGATTAGACACCACAGTCTCACAGGGACTTTGCTTTGCCCGGGCAGGCTCAAAACTGTGGCTTTCAGATCAATGAGTCTACAAAAGGCCACTTTACTCCAATTAGAAGCAACAAGGTGGTCAATACAGAAATAGTCTCTAAGCATGATCTTACCTGGAACTTGGTGAGGGCCAAACTTACATCTGAATGAGGATCTGCTGTCCTTCTCCATGGGCCTTCTGGAGATTGCTATAAAGTAACTTACAAGAGTAAGCTGAAATAGCAATTAAGCAATTACTTTGGTAGTCCTGATTTTCCTTTTTTCTCTTTCTTTAAACATTTAAGACAATTTCACTTTCAAATATTGTTTAGAAACCCATTTCCAATGTTCTTAAAACTTTTGCTGATACTGGCTTAAACAATCAACACCTTAGCCTTTATTTGCAATTGAAAAACCTTTAAGGGCACAAAGAACTCCTTCTGCCTTCAGGCCCCCTAGGGCTCAAGTCACTCCTCTTGCCTTTTAGAAAAGGGCTTTTTTTTTTTTTTTTTTTTTTTTTTTTTTTTTTTTTTTGCAGTTTAGATTACTGTCTTAAACTCCAACAACAATTTAAACTCAAATAACAGTTTTTCCCTAATGCAAGAACTATAGACATCAGTGCACCAAAAGTCTAGGTCTGGACTTAGTTTCCTCTTTTTTTTTTTTTTTTTTTTTTTTTTTTTAACACCCAATAGCATGGAGATAAACCTTTAAACATTCCTTTAAAATACTAATCACATTATCCACATTTTACCATCAGATTTGCAAGAAAAGACAGACAGGCAAAATTTCTGACGTTAATGAACAATTTCACATTTAAATCTCTAATACATGTTTCCAAACTTTAACTTAAAGTAATAAATTCCAAATTCCCTAACATCTCTGTGCTAAACAGGATACAATGTTTACAATGTAAACAGTTGTATGCCTTGCAATAAAATGCAGATTTCAGGATCTAGAAAAATATTTACCAGTTTTTCTTTAAAACAATGCAATAATCCTTTGAGACATAGGAAACATTCAAACCTACTAATTTTCTTGAAGTTTAGACTTAGATTTACCCAATTGCTTTTGTGTTTCAAATGAGCTCAACCATTGTTTTATACAGCATGCTGACAATTTAACCTTGAACATGTTCACTCACACCCATTCGTACACACATTCATACTCAAAGATCTTAAAGCGCGCAAAATTAATATCGGCCGTTCATTTTCCGGAAATTTTAGTACCATGAGGGTTTTTTTGTTGTTGTTGTTTTTTGTTGTTTTTGTTGTTGTTGTTTTTGCAAAGCTTATTCTTGGAGGTGACAACCAGGTTTTTTGTTGTTGTTGTTGTTGTTGTTTTTGTTTTTAAACAAAGCTTTCTAACAAGGCAACTTAGCTGAAATTTATTCTTCCAGAGTTTGTTTCTGATATCAGACATATTACTTTTTGCAGATGAAAGTTGGGTGGGAGTCTTAAACCTAGGAGAACTAAGACAAGTCTGTGTCCTGTCACCAAGTGTCTCTAGACTGTCACTTCAGCAGGTTGTAGGAAAAAGGAAACTGAACGAAGCCTGCAGCTGCTTTGTCTGGCCTCTGCTCACCTCAGCTGCAGCGGATTGGGAGGGGCCATACCAGGCCCAGAAATGTTCAAATAAATAACAAGGATGTGTGCTTGAGTACGCACAGAAAAACCATAAGGATCCATACTTAGAAATGGTACCAATTTTAAAGACAAAACTGGACAAGGAAAAATATGTAACACGAACAAGACAAACGGAGACTTTTAAATAATCAGACATTGACATATAACAAGAAAATTGGACTCAATCAGATACACTTAACACAAAAAACATGAGCTCAAATGAATGTTTTCACCAAACAGTTATTTTTAGATTTAGACATGTCTTGCTGGTGGGACTCTCAGGTATGCCTTGATATTGACAAGAAACTCAGAAGGGGAAGGGGGGTCAAGGCGTCCCTTGACCACCCAGGCCTCTATTTTAGGCCCACAGTGCACCCCTTTTTTTTTTTTTTTTTTTTAAATAAAATAAAATAAAATAGAATAAAAAAAATAAAACAAAACACAGACATACAGGGGGTCGGCCGACTTCTACTTACCTCTGGAGGCCTTTGCTTTTCACCTGGGCATCTTTTACAAAAAAGGTTATTAAGAAGAGGGATGGTAAAGACAAAATAATGTCACATATTAAATTGTGTAGAGTCAATGAATATGTTAAAAGGTCCCTACATAATAGTAAAAGGAGGAGAAACACAGCTCATATGAATGTGTGGAACAAGTGGATCAGTAGCAGTCCCAATAGACATGCACAAATAACTCAGGTCCTTTCCACGTCGCAGGATGCACCACTGGAGGGTTGGGGGTGTAGGCCCAGTGAGTCGCTGCTTGGATGGCCACTGTCACTCTCCACGATCCGAACGCAGCGTTCAGGCAGCCAGCGGGCGTCATTTTCTCCTTGTGAAAAAACACATACATGCCCTCGACCCCAGGTTAGAACAGGATCGGGTCCATGCCAAGCACCAGTTAGGGGATCCTTCCACTTTACTAAGGCAAAAGCACGCTGCTCTCTTTTTTCCCAGAATCGCTGAGCAGCAGATAAATTATTTGAATCCAAATTCAAAAAATTTAAAACAAATAAAGCATGATTAAGTATATTCACAGGGGTAGCGGGATATGACTCTCCTTTCTGTATTTTAGCAATTTGATGTTTTAATAATCCATTAGCTCTCTCCACGATGCCTTGACCTTGAGGATTGTAAGGAATGCCTGTAATATGAGTGATATTATAGGAACGGCAGAAGGATTGAAATGCTCGGCTTGCATAGCCAGGGCCATTATCTGTTTTTATTTGTGAGGGAATCCCCATCACAGCAAAGCATCGAATGCAGTGAGAGATACAATGTTTAGTGGCTTCCCCAGCAAGGGGGGTGGCCAAGATAAAATTAGAATAAGTATCTACAGTAACATGGACATATTTTAATCGGCCAAATGATGGAACATGCGTGACATCCATCTGCCAAATGTGATTAGAAAGCAGTCCTCGTGGGTTTATACCTAAATGGGGGGCTGGTGAAAAAGGGACACAGTTGGGGCAAGTCTTAACTATTTGCCTCGCTGCTTCCCTAGATAATTTGAACTGTCGGCGCAAGGCTCGACTGTTTTGATGGTGGATGGCATGTGACTGCTTAGCAAGTTCAACCTGAGTTAAGTAAACTCTGGTGGCGGAGTCAGTGACCGCATTGCCTTCACTTAAAGGGCCAGGAAGATTAGTGTGAGCTCGAACAAAGCCAAAAAAACAGGGGTGGTTGCGAGAACAAAGCAAAGTTTGTATTTGGCGAAATTGGGTCTGAATATTGGAGTTAGTAGTTCCAATAAAGGGAACAGTTTCTATGACTTGAAGAGCACGGATTACATATTGACTGTCTGAGTATAAGTTAAAGGGCTCGTCTTGTAACAGGACGAGTGCTTGTAAAACAGCCTCTAATTCTACCTCTTGGGCGGAGGAAAAACCTGTAACCCAAGATTGAGTTTTCCCATTAATGGTCAGAGCAGCCGTTCCATTTGAGGATCCATCTGTAAATACCAAAGCGGCAGAGGATAAAGGCGAGGCCTGTACTATGGAAGGAAATAGAAACGTATGACACGCAGCAAATTGGAGAAGTTTGTTAGACGGGTAGTGATGCAAAATTTTTCCCGTATAATTGGCCCAAGCAATGGCCCAAGGATCGCAATGGGCGAATAGCCAATCTTGTTGTTGTAAATTATATGGGACACAGATAAAATGAGGTTCCTGACCTAAATATTTACGGGAATCCACTCGGCACATGTGTATCAGATTAGCTACCAATTCGTAGTAGGGGGTCAGCACTTTGCCGGGTGTTGATGGTAGATAAAGCCATAAAAGTGGGCCATCCTGCCACAATACAGCAGTTGGGGAGTGAGAAGTAGCTAAAATGTAAACTCCCCAGGGTTTAGAATAGTCACAATAGGTCATTTGTTGCTGGGAAATTGCCTTTTCTACAATTTGGATGGCCCTCCTGGCGTCAGGATTTAATTCGCGCAAGGATGTAGGGTTGGTATCTCCTTTTAAGAGATCAAAGAGGGGTTTTAACTCTCCTGTGGAGAGCTTTAGATAAGGCCGAAGCCAATTTATATCTCCTAAGAATTGCTGAAAATCATGAAGAGTTCTTAAGTGTGAAGTTTTTAATTGTATTTTTTGGCTTTTAAAATAGTGTGGGCCTAATATATGGCCTAGATATGTAAAAGGCGGGTGTTCCTGAACCTTTTCAGCTGCTATTACAAGGCCAAAGAGGCTCAGATCCTGCTTTAGTTGTCCAAAGGCTTGTCGTACGACGATAGGGTCAGAACAAGCCAACAAGATGTCATCCATATAATGAACAATATAAACAGAAGAAAATTTTTCACGAGTGGAAGAAATGGCTCTAGCCACAAAACTTTGACATAAAGTTGGGCTATTTGCCATGCCCTGTGGGAGCACAAGCCAGTGATATCGCTTCATGGGTTCTTTAAAATTAACAGAGGGGACACTGAAGGCAAAGCGCTTACAGTCTTGAGGCGCCAGGGGTATAGTATAGAAACAATCCTTCAAATCTATAATAATCTTATAAGTATCCTTTGGGATTGCCATGGGTGAAGGCAAGCCAGGCTGTAGGGCCCCCATCAGTTCCATTGTGGCATTTATTTTTCTCAAATCCTGTAACAGCCTCCATTTACCTGACTTTTTCTTTATAACAAAAATGGGAGAATTCCATGGAGAGTTAGAAGGGGCCACATGCCCCAAGTCCAGCTGCTCCTGTACTAGCTGCTGTACTGCAATGATCTTTTCTAGTGAAAGAGGCCACTGTTCAACCCATACCGGTCGTTCAGAGAGCCAATTTATGGGATCAGCATGTGGGGGAGGGCAAACGACAGCTCCCGTCAAGGGATACCCCAATCCTTGTCTCGTAGGGTGAGACTGGGGTTGGAGTGGCTCTAGCTCCCCCTGTGCTGCTCGGCCTAGTCCCCTAAAGGGGAGGAGGCCTTGATCAAGTAACTGCTTAGTGACCGCAGCACTAGGACTAAACATATACACTCCCATTTTTTCCATGATATCACGACCCCATAAATTAATTGGCAGATGATCCAAGACAAATGGCTGAAAATGACCAGAGTGCCCTTCCTCATCTCTCCAAACAAGGATCGCACTGCTCTGCTGTGGGTCAGTTGCTTGCCCAACCCCCTGTAGGGAAGTCATAGAGGTTGTCAGGGGCCATTGGGCTGGCCAATGTTTTTTAGATATCACAGACACATCTGCTCCAGTGTCTAATATTCCTTTAAAGGGCTTTTCTTGTATAAATATAGTCATCTCAGGCCTCTCTTGTTTTATGCTTTGTACCCAATAGATATCAGAAGATCTAAATCCTCTCTGTCCACATGGGGAATTAGCAGTCTCCCCGGGAGGTAAAGGCACAAATATTAATTGTGCTAATTTTTGACCGGCTGGGATCGATACCACGTGTTTCGGGGCAGAGGCCATAACTTTGATTTCTCCAGTAAAATCCTGGTCAATTTTGCCAGGTGTAATCTGTATCCCTTTAAGGGCTGAGCTACTTCGCCCTAACAGCAATCCAGCCACTCCCGGGGGAAGGGGGCCGAAGACCCCCGTGGGGAGAGCTTGTGTCCCCATCTCTGGGGTCAATACTGAGCAGGTGGAGGAACAGAGGTCCAATCCTGCACTTCCTGGGGTGGCACGGAGGAGGCCGGAGACTGATCTTGGGGGGTTGTTAGAAGATGCACTTGTGGCCGAGAAGAGGGAGGGACTGCCCCATGGTTTTGCGGGGCCAGGGGCTGGCCCCTCCTCCAGTTTCCCGAAAGCGGGCGGCCATTGCGATCTGTTCTTGACCTGCAATCTTTAGCCCAGTGCTTCCCTTTACCACAGCGTGGACATGTGCCAGGTGATTTTTCTCTCTTTTGCCTGGCCTGGCGTGGGCATTGCGTCATCCAATGTCCTATTTGTCCACAAGAGAAGCAACGCCCTGGGGGTCTAGCAGCCCGAGAATGCCGCTGACCTCTATATTTTAGAGACTCAGTAACAGTCTTTCCTTGAGGAGCGGCGGCTAAAGTAAGGCCTTGTACATGGGAGGGTCCAATATCAGCACACAGTGAAATAAAGTCCGTGATTCCTCCCTTATTCCTATGGGGTCTGATAGCTGCCTGACAGGCGGCGTTGGCATTTTCATAGGCTATGTGTCTAACTATAATCTCCCTTGCATTCTCATCTTGTACTAGGCGGTCTGCAGTCTCCATTAATCGAGACAAAAATTCTAGATAAGGCTCATTTGGTCCCTGTTTAACTTCTACTAGATTTTTTGTACGATTGGAATTGCGTAACTTTTTCCAAGCCTCTCTCGCCGCAGCATTTATTTGTAAATAGGCCTCCTTTGCATAACCCAATTGATCTTTGGTGTTTTTATAGGTTCCCTCTCCTAACAACTGATCAACAGTGTAAGGCAGGTTCTTAGACCTATTTGTTTCAATTTTAGCCCGACACTGTGCAGTGAACTCTGTCTCCCATAATAAGTACTCTCCCGCACTAAGGCATGCTCTGGCAAGCCGCTTCCAGTCATTTGGGCATGCAATACCAGCACACGCGGCCTCCAATATTACTTGAGTAAAAGGGGCAGTTGGCCCATATTGGGAGCAGGCATTTTTTAAATCCTGTAATAGTTTAACAGGAACAGGTTGATGGTATACTTGTTCATCATAATCAACTAAACTAGGGAAGCATCGAGGCCCTGAAATACCTTCCCTCTCTCTAGCAGCCTGAGTCAGGTTTAATTGCGATGCACTGTGCCTGGTTGTAGTGCCTGTTAAAAGGGACTTGTTGCTAGGGCCTTTAGGCTTGCCTAAAGGTTGAGAAAGGGATTGAGGCCGTAAGGCTGCAGCCGGAGGCGGTGGGTGTGAGGGGTAAGGTTTAGAATCAGACACCATAGTGGCCTGAAGGTCATATTTCTTTCCTACTTCTGGGGGGGCTCTCTGCTCTGTCCCCATTTTCGATAGAAAATGTAGGATTTCTTCTAACTTCTTCTCCATCGTAGCCATTCGGCCCTCCATTGACTCATCATAACTTTCCTCTTTGATATTCAAACCTGAATTCTGATACTCAATATCTACTGGTTGTTGTTCCCTTTTCAAGATCTCACTTAGACTCTCTTGGGCTGCGGCATATGGCTCAGCCTCAGGTTTTTCAGAAGGGTCCTTTAACTCATAAAGTTCCCTTAATTCAAGATTAAGTTCAGCATTTTCATGTAGAGGATCTATGTATTCACTTACTAAACTCCATACAGTAGCAGCCTCTATTGGGGTCTTCTCGGGGCCATATACATCATAATAATCTAGAATTCTTTTTCCTATCCGCTGCCAGGCTTTTTGGAATTCCTCCTCTATAGACCTCGGGCATGCCTCCTCGACAAACTGTAGGAAGCTCTGAAGCACCCCTTTTTCCACCCGCGTTCCGTGGGCTTCAAATAGGCCTGTTAAGATCGGTAGAAATAACCCATGGCTATTAGCTTGACCCATAATTTTTACTCCTGACTATACTCTCTTAATAGTCCTACGATGTGTTACTCACCACAGGGAGGGGTCCTTCACCTTCGTCCCAGATTTTCAGGGTCCCTGTTCGGGCGCCAGATGCCGGGGCCAACCGGCAGCAAACCAGGGTTCGCAGATTGGGGTTCCTGAAATAGGGGACAAGGACTAGGAAGAAAAAGAAGAGAGACAGACACACTAGGTCCGGGATGTCCGCAGTCCAGGCAAAGACTGACTAGACTGCCGCGTTTATTTTCCCCTCCCCCTTCTTCCCTCCTCCTCTCCCAGGGAACCTCCAGGTGTTACATTCATATGGTAATTCTCAGGTCATTTACATAGAATAGGGCCAGAAAGCAATAAGACAATATAGCCATCGTCTGATGCAAGTCAAGGTACAGTTTGATTCCACTCTGGCTCCCAACAGTAAGTCCTTGTAGAATTGATTTTTTTTATGTGTGCTTGGTCCAAGTTTCAAGGACTCAACTGGAAAAGCCATAGTCATCCTAGCCCCTACTTCAGTGAGCACCTCCGATTTGGAGACGGAGTTTATCTCCCAAATCTCGGGGTCCTGCCTTGCTTTTCTTAAAATTTATTACAAAGGGTATCACAGAAGAGCTCTGATACGAGGCTACCATTCCACATGTTCCTTGGGTTCAGTAGCATTTCTGCAGCGCTCTGCAGCACTATCTTGGAGCCACCCCTTTCCTGGCAGCTTGCCTGCAACGCGCATGCGCACACCACGTCTCTCGCCAGGTCTTGGACAGCGTACCTGGCAGATTGACGCATCATTGCGGCACTGAATTATGCATGAAGTTTGTCTTTAATTTTTGCTAAAGAAGCAAACATTAGTTTACAAAGAAACACGTGTATTTCTCGCAAACCTCAGTGGCTTTTTTTTTCGTCGGTTGTGAGGCTTGAACTCCTAGCCTGGGGCACTGTCCTTGAGCTCTTTAGCTCAAAGCTAGGGCTCTACCACAGAGCCACTTCTGGTTTTCTAGTGGCTAATTGAGGATAAAAAGTCTCACTGACTTTAGTGCCCTGGCTGGAACTGAAATTCTCAGATCTCAGCCTCCTGAGTAGCTAGGATTATAGGAGTGAGCTACCTTGCTCGGCTTATTCTTGGGCTTTCTTATGGTTAGTGCTCTTCCACTTGAGCCACAGTACCACTTCTGGCTTTTTCTGTGTGTGTGGTACCAAGGAATTGAACCCAGAGCTTCATGCATGCTAGCAAGCGCTCTACCACTATTCTATTCTTCTAATCTTCCCTATTTTGCAATTAGAACAGGAGAAAGCATACCTACAGTTGGGTGAAGTCATTCCAAAGCCACAAAACAAAAGCTACATTGAACTGGGCATTGGCGGCTCTTGTGCCTATAATGCTACTCAGGAGACTAAAAAAATATGAGAATTGCAGTTCAAGCCCAGACCAGTCCATTAACCACCAGCAAAGAAGATGGACAGTACCCCAAACTCTTGAGTTTAAGCCCCATGACCGACAACAAGCCAACCAGACTGGAATGCCAGAAAGGCCCCTTCTTACAGCCCAGAACTCCCTGGTGTTCAACCAGGAACACAGTGATGGCACTCTCTTGCTCTTATAAATGGCTGTGACTATCACGGTAATCTCTCTGTGGATTGATCTAGAACAGAGGTTTCAATCATGCATTTATTCTTCAAAGGGTGAATGAGTACTCAGCTCTTCTAAGTGGAAGGATTATTTCCTTTTTTATTATCTATTAGGGTTGAGTTTGAACTCAGGTACTCTACTAACGGGCACTGGGTGGCTCACGTCTATAATCCTAGCTAGCTACTCTCCAACTACATTGTTTTCACTGTGATAATGAGTTTCCAGTGGAAGAAAAGAGTATATCAAGTGACGTTTGGATATGAGGCACACACACCTTTCTTATTTAACAGTATTCAGTACAAAGTTAGGCTTCTTTATTCACATAGCACAGTAAGGCACAGTAAAGCAGGGCGGCACTGCCTTACATCAGCAGATTGCAGAAATGTAAAGTCCCTTGGGCTTCTCTCAGGCAACTCTTTGCAGCTCAGGAGACACTTGTACCAGTGGCTCACACCTGTAATCCTACTTAAAAAGCTGAGATCTAAGGATTATGTTGCAAAGCCCAGGCAGGAAAATCTGTACAACTCTTATTTCCAATAAACTACTAAAAGGAAAAAGGAAAAAATAAAAGCTAAAGTGGGAGCTATGACTCAGTTTTGAGCAAAAGAAGCTGAGACGGTTGCCAGGCCCTTAGATCAAGCCCCCAGGACAATCAAAACACACAAATCCAGCAGCCTGTGGTGCAGGAAGCGGGCCGGCTGTGCGGCCTTGGGTCAGTCTTGGAAGTGCTTGGTGAGGGCGTCCAGTAGCTTCTGCTTCTTCAGCTCACACTTCAGCCCGTACACCCTGCATGCCTCCTTCAACGTGGCCACATTGAGTTTGTGCAGTGTGCCCTTGACCACGTGGTCCTTCAGCATTTCCTCAGATAACTCTACCTTGAACCTTTTGCTCATAGAAGCTTCATCATCTGAGGAGAAAGAGCAGAAAGGAATGACTGGAAATAAGACCAGTGAAGCCAGGAGTTTAGCCTAGTGGTAGAGTGCTTGCCTAGCATGCACGGAGACCTGGGTTCCATTCCTCAGTACCACATACATAGAAAAAGTCAGAAGTGGCACTGTGGCTCAAGTGGTAGAGCTTTGGCCTTGAGAAAAACCCAAGGACAGTGCTCAAGCCCAGTTTAAGCCCTGGGACTGGCAGAAAAAAGGAAAAAAGGAGGAGAGAAAAAAATAAAAAGAGAGAGGAGAGAGAGAGAGAGAGAGAGAGAGAGAGAAAGAGAGAGAGAGAGAGAAGGAAGGAAGGAAGGAAGGAAGGAAGGAAGGAAGGAAGGAAGGAAGGAAAGGAAGGAAGGAAGGAAGGAAGGAAGGAAGGAAGGAAGGGAAAGGAAAGGAAAGGAAAGGGAAGGGAAGGGAAGGGAAAGGAAGGGAAGGGAAGGGAAAGGAAGGAAAGGAAGGAAAGAGGACCAATAGCCATAGGCGTGCTGAGCTGTGGTTGACAATTTTCTGTATAAATGCAATGCCTAGGGCCTGTGGAGAAGACATGTCTTCACAGGTGCTGAGGGCTCACGCCTGTAATCCTACTCAGGAGGCTTTGAGGATCATGGTTCAAAGTTGGCTTGGGCAACTCTTACCTCCATAATCACCAAAAATCTTAAAGTGGAGGTGTGGCTGGAGTAGTAGAATATCAGTCAATGGAAAAGCAAGGCTCTGAGTTCAAGCCCCAGTACTGGCACAAAAAATAAACATCCAAGTAGGACACAGTGGCTCACACCTGTAATCCTAGCTACTCAGGAGGCTGAGAATCAAGGTTCAAAGCCAGCCCTGGCACTAAAGTTCCTAGAGACACTTATCTCCAAGTAACCACCAGAAAACCTGAAGTGGCTCAAGACAGCAGCCCCAGGCCCACTACAGCAACTACTCTACCACTTGAGCTATGCCTACAGCCCCTTTTCATCTTCATCATTTTCAACGTTGGGTCTTACGTTATGCTTGGGCCAGCTTGGGCTGTAGTCCTCCTGCTTGTGTTACTCAGAGTAACAAGGACATACCACTGTGCTTGCTTACTGCTGGGGTGACAGATGCATGTTACCACACTTGGCCATTGATTGAGATGTGGTATCACCCATTTGTTAGGCCTATGTTGGCTTTGACCCCGAAATTGTGGCAATTACAGCCTTGAGCCACTTTGTATGAGAGCCCAGGGTTCTCCAAGCTCACCTCGTCTTCGCTTGTTCACTTTTCCCTCTGGATTGTAGTCTGGTGGATAGACAAGTTCTTTAAACTCATCTACCAGAGAGCCAAGTCTTTCATTCATTGCTTCCACCTTGGGCACTAGAAAATCCAAACATATAAGAGTGGCCAGGTAAGTGGCAGGCAAGGCTGGAGTTGTCCTATGGGAAGCAGGAGCTGCAGTGAGGAGGTCAGGAGAAGGGCCTGCTAGAAGGCAGCTGACCTGCTCATCAGAAATCATTCAGTAACATCCTTCCAGCATCTCCCAGGTACAGCCATCCCTGGGTCTGTGAGGTTGCTCCTGGGGCCCCAGCATACCAAAATCATCCTCACTGAAGCTCCTTCTTGAAACTAGCAAAGCACTTGCATCTAACCTCTCTCTATACCTCCTCTCCCATACTGTAAATCACCTCTAGATTGTTACTTATACCCAATATACAACAGGGATACTATAGAAATAGATATGATACTGTATCTTTTAGGGAATAATGATCCCTACCCTCCAAGGCTATATGTTCATTGCAGATACAGTGTTTCTGCATGCTGAGCAAGCACAAGTCCCCAAGCTGCCATACTGGCAAAGAAAGGGGGGCAGGGGGAGGAGAGAATTTCTCAAGCTGTGTGCCAGTGGTTAACACCCGCAATCCTAGCAACTCAGGAGGCTGAGATCTGAGGATCGTTGTTTAAAGCCAACTCAGGCAGAAAAGTGTGAGATTCTGATTTCCAATTAACCACCAGAAAACAAGAAATGATGCTATGGCTTAAAGTAGTGGAGCTTTAGCCTTGAGCAAAAGAGCTCAGGGACAATGCCAAGGCCATAAATTAAAGCCTCAAGACCAATAACAATAACAAAAAAGAATTTCAGCTGGTACGGTGGCCCACGCCTGTAATCCAAGCTACTCAGGAGGCTGAGATCGGAGGATCACGGTTCAAAGCCAACCTGGGCACTAAAGTCCCTGAGACTCTTATCTCCAATTAACCATCAGAAAAACTGGAAGTGGTGCTGTGGCTTAAAGTAGAGCACTAGCCTTGAGCTGAGGAGCTCAAGGACAGTACCCAGGCCCAGAGTTCAAGTCCCACCACTGACCCCCACTAAAAAACAAATTCTCTGATTGGGGACAAAGCTTAGTAGTAGAACTCTTGCTTTGATATATAAAGGGGTAGGTTTCATCCCCAGCATCAAAAAGGAAAACTAAAAGAAACTGTCTGGACTTGGCTCAACTTTCTTACTTGTTAGGTCGACTATTGCCTCAGGCTCCATCATGTCCAAAGCCAGAGCCTCAAGGTTCCGGAAATGCTGCTGTAGAACTGGGTTCTCAAAGCTGTCACTTCTGTTATGAAACAATTAATCCAAATGTAGGGACATTAACCATTACATGACAACATTAAATATATCCAGCTGAAATGTCAAAGGTCCAAGATAAGCTGAGAAAAAAGATCCTAAGTAAGATAGTTGGCAATCTTGTCACAACTCAAGTCTGTTTAAGACAATAACTCACTATGTAACCCAAGAAGGCTGGCCTCAGTTCCCCACTCCTGAAAGCTAGGATTAGGGGATCACGTCCCCATACCCAGCCTCTATCACACTTTCTTCCCAGTCTATGTTTTACTCTGTACCTCTAATCAGACTCAGCTTGCAAGGCAGTTCTAGGAAAAAGCCCAAGAGGCCGGGAGTTTGGTCTAGTGTACCTAGCTTACACAAAGACCCAGGTTCGATTCCTCAGTACCACAAACATGGAAAAAAAGCCAAAAGTGGTGCTGAGGCTCAAGTGGTAGAGCTCTAGCCTTGAGAAAGTCCAAGGATAGTGTTTAAGCCCTGAGCTCAAGCCCAGGACTACAAAAAAAAAAAGGGGGGGCCCAAGAGGGATCCAGTGCTCCACCTGTATTTGAAGCGGAGCTTCTGAACAATCGCCTTCATCTTGTCGATCTGGTCTGGGTTGGCCATGACCTTCTCAGTGAGGGGTACCTTGCGCTTATCATCAGCATAGGGGAGGAAGACAAGCTGGAAGCCTGAAGCAGGGAAAGACATTTTCTGAAATTTTATTTCAAGCATCACAAAGGTTTGCTTCTCAGCTTCAAATCCACCCCTCCACATCCTATGGTACTGGGCTGGGGCGGGGGCCTGCATGTCTGTCTCTAGCACTAGCTGACACCCGACAGCAAGGCTGGAACTGTACTGACTGGTCCTGTCCAGCGTGGGCCCCCTCATGGCAGCTGCACTCCCCGTAGGTCCAGCTCCTCTGACTTTTGATATCCCCCTTTCTCCCACTCTCCAGCACATATTGAAATGGAAAGAAGTAAGAGCTTCCAGACAGATCTAGGACCAATGATTGGCTGGTTTTAGGAGTGGAAAATTGACACACCACAATCAATGACCCCCACCAGGGACAAATCCTTGTTGGCAGCTGAAATGGCTGAGTGAGGAGGGACCATGCCCTTACCTCTCCTTTGTCCCCCAGCCTTCCTATAGCACCTCATATAGCCTGAGAGCAGCTGACTGGGGATGGTCTCAGCCCAAGCAGCATAGAAGCGTCACAGGCAAGGCACAGCTGAGGAATAAGTGTTCAGCGACTGAGTTGTTTGTAAGCACTGATAACCAGGTTAAAAATACACCTCGAGCCGGGCGCAGTGGCTCATGCCTGTAATCCTAGCTACTCAGGGGGCTGAGATCTGAGGATACTGGTTCAAAGCCAGCCTGGGCACTAATGTACTAAAGGCCATGAGACTCTTATTTCCAATTAACTACAAGAAAATGGGAAGTGGCACTGTGGCTTCAACGGTAGGGCAATAGCCTTGAGCTCAGAGATAATGCCCAGGCTCAGAGTTTAAGCCTCACAACCCACCAAAAAAAAAAAAAAAAAAGCAAGCGTATGTATACATATATATATATATACATATGTATATATGTATATATAGAAATATATATATATATATGATACAATTGTTTAGTCAGTCAGTGTTGGGGCTTGAACTCAGGATTGGGACGCTGTCCCTAAGCTTTTTTGCTCAAGGCTAGTGCTCTAATACTTTGAGCCACAGCTCTACTTCTGGCATTTTGGTGGTTAGAGATAAGCATCTCACAGACTTTCCTTTCCAGGTTGGCCTTGAACTGCAGTCCTCAGATCTCAGCCTCCTAAGTAGCCAGGATTACAGGGGTGAGCCACCATGCCCAGCCTAAAAGATATCCTTATGTTAATTTTCAATAGCCTAGAGACGGGGCACAAGCACTTTATTAACTTATCTCAAAAGCGAGGTAACCTGGAGATGATATTCCAGAATTCCCATCTCGGTGGATAAAGATTATTCACAGAATTGCTATTTGTCCAAGCTGGTCAACTAACAAGTGGCAAAGATAAGTCTGAAACAAAGACAGCTTTCAGACATCTGAGCATAAAACAAAGGCAAAGCTGGACATGGCAGCCCAGCCCTTAACCCAACACTTGGGAAGCTGAAGCAGGAATATCACAACTTTGTGGCCAACTGATCTAGAAAGCAAGACCTCATCTCCAAAAATAAGCCACGTACCTGGAGGAGTCACCTGAATTTTCTGGTCATCTAGCTCCTCTTCTTGTGGCACCAATGCCACAAAATTAGGGGAACTGTTTCTGTAGGCTGTGTACCTACATACTGCTATGACCTTTCTTGCCAGACACTTGATGAACAAAGCATTAAACAGGGTGGAGCTCCCTAAAAAACAAACGTCTCAGTGATTAACATCCCAGAGTTATTCTCTCCTCCTTAGACCATTAGATAACCCTACATACAGTTTCTCTTCGTTTTCTCTCCTTGGTAGTACTAAGGTTTGAACGTGGGGTCTCACTAAGTTTAGCACGAGTCACAGCCTCTGATTCTTTCGGATTCATTTTTAAGATAGGGTCTCACACTTTTGCCCAGGCCAGCCTTAGACTGCCATTTTCCTACCTTTGCCCCCCACATAGACAATATTACCAGTGTGAACCAACATGTCCAGCTTGTTCTTGGACATAGGGTACCCAAAACTATTTGTGCAGGATAAACTATAGTTTCCTATTTCTGCCTTCCAAGAAGCTAGGATTACAGGCATGAACCACTATACCCTTCTTGAATACTTACAGCTATAATACATGGATACATGGGTATAGGTATAGCCAAAAAAAAAGGAGGAGAAAGAAAAGCTCAAAGTAGTACTCCTTTAAGTTCTAATTTTTTATTTTTTTGCCAGTCTTGGTGCTTGAACTCAGGGCCTGAACACTGTTGGGTTTTCACTTGAGCCACAGCACCACTTCTGGCTTTTTTCTATATATGTGGTACCAAGGAATCAAACCAGGGTCTTCACGCATGCTAGGCAAGCACTCTACCATTAGGCCAAACTCCCAACCCCTTAGTTCTAATTATTAATGTCAATTCACTTAATGACACTGGGCTGACGGCATGAACCCTAAGCCCTAAGATAAAACTGGGGGTGAAGAGAGGGGTATGGCTCCAGTGATCAGTAAAAACACACATAACAACAGAGCTCACATCAGCATTTTTGCCAAAACTTGAGAAAAAACTGGGCAGTTCTAGTTTTGTTTATTTTTGTTTTTAAACTATTATCTAATGCCTCAGTTCCACAAGAAAGGTTGGTTTGGGTTTTTTTCTTTTTTTTTGTTCTGTTTTGTTTTGGGGGGAGCAGCAGTAGGGCTTAAACTCAGGGCACAGATACTGTCTCTTAGCTTTTTGTCGAAAGCTGGCACTCTACCACTTGAGTGACACCTTCACTTCCATCTTTTTGCTGATTAGAGGTAGGAGTTTCATGGATTTTCCTGCCTGGCTAGCACTGAAGAGTGACCCTCAGATCTCACCTTCCTGAGGAGCTAGGACTACAGGTATGTGCCACCTACAACCCACTAGGAAAAGTCTTAAGATTCCTGAAGTCCACACCTTCTCCTGGATTTTCATTTTCTTTTCTTTTGTCAGTTGTGGGGCTTGACCTCAGGGCCTAGGCACTGTCCATGAGCCTTTTTGTGCTTAAGGCTAGCACTCTATAATTTGAGCCGCTGCACCACTTTCAGCTTTTGAGTGGTTAGTTGGAGGTTAACGGGAACTTTTCTGTCCAGGCTGGCTTTGAACCATGATCTTCAGAGATCCAGCCTCCTGAGTAGGTACGATTACAGGCATAAGCCGTCAGTGCCCAGCTATAGATTTTCATTTTCATGTCATTATATAAGCATAGTAAGGGTCCTGAAGAGATCTCCAACTTGGTTTCACCCCACATTAACAAAAGTTGAGCCTGAAACACCATAAGCACCCATTAGCATCTCCCGTACTATGTCTAGGCAGGACCCATAAGAACCATAGTTCACGTCTCGTGTCAGAGTCCTTCATCCACCCTGGCTCTATGCCACTTACCGTGTACCAGGGACTCCTCAGGGTACACAAATAGGGAGGGCCTCAGGTAGTGGTGCTTCTTCAGCACTGCCAAGGGCTTGAAGCCAACAAGAACCAAACCTGGGTCCTCAAACCGCTTCAGGTCTTCAGTTTCCTCTTTTTCTAGGATGATGGGTCGACTCCCATAGATCTAGGAAGGGAACAATAAGGGCCGTGGAAAAGCTCCGTGGAAAGGAGAAATGGTGTCCACAGATGATAGCAAGTTAAAACCAGCTCTCTCTAAGGAGCAGGAAGATGGCTCACCAAGGGCCGCCTCCTCCTCCAAAAGAGGAAAAACATGTATTTTGAAAGACTGCCATGTATTTACACCTACTATCTAAGCTGCGTGTGGGAGCCATGCCAAATGCAGGAGGGCGTTAAGCTCGTGGCCAGCCTGGGCTACGTAGTCAGATTGCATCTCAAAAAAATAACAAAGGAGGTACTCGCTTTGGCAGCACATATACTAAAATTGGAACAATACCGAGAAGATTAGCATGGCCCCTGAGCAAGGATGCCACGCGAATTCGTGAACTGTGGCACAAGTGGTAGGGTACTAGCCTTGAGCAAGAAAGCTCAGGGACAGTGCCCAGCCCTGAGCTCAAGCCTCAAGACCAGCACAAAAAGAAAAGAAAGGAAAAGAAAAAGAGCCCTGATATAGAAACAAAGCCAACAAGAACCAGACCTGGGTCCTTAAACCTTAAACCAGTGATACTCACTAAACATTATGTTGAAGATCAACTACACAATTAAGGGTGGGGATGTGAGGGAAAAGTGGGGAGAAAAGGGGAGGGGCAGAAATGTATCTATACGTGACTTATGTACCTGTAACCCCTTTGCATATCACCTTTATAATAACTAAAAAAAAATAATAATTTAAGCCCCCAAGCTTTTCTTAGGATCAAGATATAAATTCAGCCACGGGAGCTAGCGGCTCTCACCTATAATCCTAGCTACTCAGAACGCTGAGATCTGATGATCTGTGATTCAAAGCCAGATCAGGTATGTGCTATGGCTCAAGGGGTAGAGCCCTAGCCTTGAGCTAAAGAGCTCAGGGACAGCACCCAGGCCCAGAGTTCAAAAAAAAAGGGATAAATTCAGGGGCTGGGAACTGGTGGCTCACACCTTTAATCCTAGCTAGTCAGGAGACTGAGATCTGTTGAATAAGTGGGAAGCCAGCTGGGCAGGAAAGTCCATGAGACTCCCACCTCCAATTAACTACCAAAAACCCCAGAAGTGGAACTGTAACCCAAGTGGTAGAACACTAGCCTCAAGTGAAAAAAGAAAAAAAAAAAGGACAAAAGCTCAATGTAAATAAACAGACACAAAAAAACTAGTTACTTCCAAAATGAAACAGGACATTTCTTAGCTTGTCTTCCAGAAAAGTAGGGCAAGATTCTCTGGTTGAGATCTGTGTTCAAAAAAAAAAAGAGGCCAGGAGATTGGCCTAGTGGTTAAAGTGCTTGCCTAGCATGCATAAAGACCCAGGTTCGATTCCTCGGTACCATATACATAGAAAAAAGCCGGAAGTGGTGCTAAGGCTCAAGTGGTAGAGCTCTAGCCTTGAGAAAGTCCAAGGACAGTGCTCAGGCCCTGAGCTCAAGCCCAGGACTGGCAAAAAAAAAAAAAAGAAAAGAAAAAATCTCAGGGGTTGAACCAAAATAATATTGAATTTCAGTCATCCCTTTAGGTCCTGCAGTGAAATAAAAATCTCTTCCACATGTCACACAATTTAAAAAGATGACTCCTTTGATTTTAATTTCAACTCAAATTTTTCTCTGGATGGAAATGAAGTGAGAGGAAGAAGAAGGATAATGTCCTAACTTCTGTCCTTCAGGTTAGAAAGAGCAGATATGTATTATTTTAAAGCACAGGAAAAATTAGGCTTGGTTAACAAAGTGAAATTCTCCCCACTTTAGATCTCAACGTATCCTGGCTAACTAGCAAGCACCTCTGCCACTGCTCAAGCAAGGACTGAGAATGAATGCCTCAGCTCCTCCCAACGCTGGCCCTAACTCTGTACCTCAGGGTAGCACTTGCCCAGAAGCCACAGCTCCAAAAAGAAATCACTCTGTGTCAGGCAGAAGGAATATTAATGTGTCTACTCCTGCCATTGCTTGCGAGAACATTCTACCACAGGCGACGTCTACCTACCTGAGATCTCTTGGTGTCACTGGGCAGGAGCAAGCTGCCTGTATTCACATTGAATACTCTGGATTTGGTTTTCAGTGGTTCATTTGTTTCCCGATAGAGCCTCACTGGAAAAGGCTTGGTAGCCTTCTGGACCAAGTTATATATGCCCACTGTGAGAACTATATCTTTACTGAGCTTGAACTTTAACCTGGGGGAGAAGACAAAAGTATAGAATAAAAATATATTTTTTTTTTCTTTTCTTTTCTTTCCCTCATCAGACTCCTTCATAGCACCCAGTTTCACTTTGTGCTAAGGAAGCTCTTAGAATATAAACAGAATGCAGCCAAGCCTTGTGGTGTCTGACTGCAATCCTAGCACGCAGGAGATTAAGACAGAATTGGGTGTTCAAAGCCAGCTAGCACTAGTATAGAGGAAGACACTTCCACCCACCCTAGAAAAGAAAAGAAAAAAAAAGGAATAATCTAACATTCTGGTTCCTGTGGGGTAAAAACCTGGTCAAGACAGTTTTGTGTGTGTGCTAGTACTGGGTGGGGGGGAGGGTCTTAAACTCAGTGTTTAAGTGTTGTCCCTTAGCCTTTTGCTCCAGGCTGGTGTTCTGCCACTAGAGCCATAACTGTACTGTATCTGGACGTTTAAGTGGTTAATTTTTCAGAAAAGAGTCTCATAGACTTCTCTGCCTAGACTGGCTCTGAACCTCAATTCTCAGCCAGCTTGTTGAGTAGTTAGGACTGCAGGACTGAGCTACTGGCAGGCCACAGAGGATGATACAATTTTTTTTCTTTCTTTTTTTTTTTTGCCAGTCCTGGGCTTGAGCTCAGAGCCTGAGCACTGTCCTTGGACTTTCTCAAGGCTAGAGCTCTACCACTTGAGCTTCAGCAACACTTCCGGCTTTTTTTCTATGTATGTGGTGCCGAGGAATCGAACCTGGGTCTTTATGCATGCTAGGCAAGCACTCTACCACTAGGCCAAACTCCCGGCCCCAGAATGATACAATTTTAACAACGATTATAACTAAAATTTATTAAGTTTTGATACTTTTTAATATTTTTTTCATTTATTCCTCACAATAAGCTGGTATGAGGCAGGTATTGTTACCCCACACAGAGAAAACAACAGTAAACAATGCACTAGACCCCAAGGCAATTGGAGGCCATGTGACTCTAGAGAAACGCCTCACCAGCTTTTGCAATAGCTGGGATCCTGAGAAACAGTAGGTATCCTGGAGGAGGCCAGCGAGGTCAGGGCAGCCCAGGGAAGGCAAAGCAAGGCATGTTTGGGATTAGGTAGGTGACCTCGACTCCGGGGCGGCTGATCCAGGCTCAGTACATACCTGGAGAGCACACGCTTCTTGGTCTCCTTGGCACGAACCTTCCTCAAGAGATCGTCCAGTTTGCTCGACTCCTCAAAGTGAACCCCAAGATCCTCGTCCTCCGCTATGCTGATGATATCTCTGTAGAACAAGGATATGTCAAAGCCTCCTGGTTTCTTCAGGTGCATCAAGTCAAGAAAGATACCTAGAATAAGGAGAGGCAAAAAGTGAGGGAGGGACGCATCGTCTGAATATGACATGGTGTCTCACTGTGTTGGTCCAGGCTTGCCCTGAATGCCTAAGCTTGATTGCTCCTCCTACCCCAGCCTCCCAAGTTACTGGAATTGCAAGCATATGGCACTACTCAAGTTTTTTTGTTGCTTTTTTTGGGAGGAGCATGGGGGGTCAAGTCCTGGGGCTTGAACTCTGGGCCTGGGTGCTGTTCCTTAGCTCTTCAGCTCAAGGCTAGCATTCTACTATATAAGCCACAGCGTCTCTTCAGTTTTGTGGTGGTTAATGAGAGATATGAGTCTCATTTTCATGCTCTGGCTGGCTTTGAACCATCATCCTCAGATACTGGTAGCTAGGATTATAGGTGTAAACTACCACACCCAGCAAGAAATTTGTTTCTCAGTTAAACAAATACGCACCGTATGTATATGTATGCTGGTCCTGGGACTTGAACTCTGGGCCTGGGCATTGACCCTGAGCTCTTCAGCTCAAGGCTACCTACTCCTTGAGCTATAGTGCCACTTCTGGTTTTCTGGTGATTAATTGGAGATAAGAGTCTCAGGGACAGGCTGGGAGTTTGGCCTAGTGGTAGAGTACTTGCCTAGCATGCACAAAGGCTGGGTTTGATTCCTTGATACCAAATACATAGAAAAAAGTGAGAAGTGGTGCTGTGGCTCAAGTGGTAGAACTCTAGCCTTGAGAAAACCCAAGGACAGTGCTCAGGCCCTGAGCCCAAGCCCAGGACTGGCAAAAAAAAAAAAAAAGTCTCAGGAACTTTTTAGTTCCCAGGCTGGCTTTGAACTGCAATCCTTAGATCTCAGCCTTCTGAGTAGCTAGGATTACAGGTGTGAGCTATCGCTCTGGCTAATAAAGCCACTGTCAGTGTTAATGTCAATAGATCAAATCTCCCCGCCCTCCCCACCCCGCCAACTTCACTTTATTCTTTTTTTTTCTCTGCTAGTACTAGGGCTTGAACTCAGTGCCTAGACACTGTCCCTTAGCTTTCTCACTCAATACTAGCCCTCTACCACTTACACTACAGCTTAACTTCAAGCTTTTTGCTGATCAATTGGAGATCAAGACTTTCTTGTCTAGGCTGAGTTTGAAACATGATCCTCAGATCTCAGCCTCCTGAGTAGCTAGATTAAAGGCATAAATCACCAGTGCCCAGCCTAGCCCAATCTGTCCATGTGTGTGTGTAATACTGGGCACTGTCCCTTAGCTTCTGCACTCAAGCCTGGTACTCTACCATCAGAGCCACAGAGTTTTGCTTCCTTCATGTTTTCTTCTTTGTTCTGTCAGTCAAAGGGCTTGAGAACTGTCCCTGAGCTTTTTGCTCAAGGCTAGTGCTACCCCACTTAGAACCACAGTGCTACTGGTTTTCTGATGGTTAACTGAAGGTAAGAATCTCACACTTTCCTGCCCAGACTGGCTCTGAACTGCAATCCTCAGATTTCAGCCTGCTGAGGAGCCAGGATGTACAGGCATGAGCCACCAGCACTCAGCACACGTGATTCTTTCATTTGACTCTGGATAATGAGAAGCAACACTTGACACAAGCGACCAAGATATAAAAAGAACAAGGAAAATGGCCACCTGTGTCACGGAGATCACCAGCTTTGGTCCGGGCCCGGCTGGCTTTGGCACTGTCACTGCCATGCGGGTCGTCTTCATTGGTGAACAGCATGATCCTCTTGTGGCTCATCTTGACCTGGACGTCACTAAAGAGGTTGGCACAGACCCACAGCACTTCACTCAGCGAGTAGTCAGATCCATGGCCAATCAGCTCTTGGAAATGGGTTTTTCCCTGTTGTCCCTTAAAGCGGTCAAGCTCTAGCACTCGCTTAGCACCTGATCAGAGGCAGAAGTCAAATGGGCAGAGAAACCAGAAGAGTATCAGTCCATCTTCCGCACAGGCTAACAGAGGGCCCTTTCTGCTAAGTCACTGAATATTTACACATGCAGGAAAACACACGCCTAGACAACAGGAAGGCAGATTCCTCATCCATAGCCCTCTTTGTTCAGGGTAGTGACATTCTTGGAGACGTGATTTTTAAAATATTACTGACCTGGATTATCCAATTCTTGTAAGACATAAATATTTTTGAAATTCACTGAATTTTTGTCTTTTTCTGTGCCATAGAACACCACTGCCAAGAGATCACGATTACTGCTTATGATCTTATTGGTGTATACACTCAAAATACACTGCAAAATAAAAAGCAAAAGAGTATTTACATAGCTTTACAGTTCCATAGGTGACTAGTATGTGCTCAATACAAAGCAGCTGAGTTTACACATGGCCCTAGGATAGGACATGACCTCTGTCTTCAGAAAACTCCAGGATCAGGGTATAATCGGGAGGGGAAGAGGGAGAGAAGAAGAAAAGAGAGAGAGAGAGAGAGAGAGAGAAAGAAAGAGAGAGAGAGAGAGAGAGAGAGAGAATATATAATACAGATATATTTATAGATGTATTTACATATATTTCATTACAAATTATAAACTGCATATTAAATAGTATAAATTATACAAATATATTTATATAAGCATTTGTATATTATAAATACAATTCAATAAAATATAAATATAAACATCTATCTATATAAAGATAGATATCTGTAATACAATACAAAGGGCAATCTATATTTAACAGAAGTTGAGGTAAGAAAGCAGAGACTCAAAAACATGCATTTGAGGGGCTTGGAGTTTGGCCTAGTGGTATAGAGTGCTGGCCTAGCATGCATGAAAACCCAGGTTCCATTCCTCCTTGGTACCACATGCATAGAAAAAGTCAGAAGTAAGGAAGTGGTGCTGTGGCTTAAGGGGTAGCCTTGAGCTGAAGAGCTCAGGGACAACACCCAGACGTTCAACCAAAAGAAAAAAGAAAAAGTCAGAAGTGCCACTGTGCTACATGTGGTAGAACTCTAGTCTTGAGGAAGTTCAAGGACAGTGCTCAGGGTCTGAGTTCAAACCCCAGGACTGGCAAAACAAACAAACATCCGTGCATTTGAGCCAGGTGTGGGACAGCAACTGTATGTCAGTGCTGGGAGCCTGGGGCAGGAGTACTGAGTGCTGCCACTGTAGGAATGCATCACCATCCCAAGTGAAGCCAGAGTTTCACTTCCAATTTTTGAGTGGTTTATTGGAGATCAGAGTCTCACAAGTGGCAGAACTCAAACCTTGAGCTGAAGTTCTCAAGGACAGAGCCCAGGCCCAGAGTTCAAGCCCCATGACTGGCCCTCCCTTCCTCCCCCCAAAAAAGGAGCCTCACAGGGATTGTTCTGCCTGGGCTGGCTTCAAACCACCATCCTTAGATCTCAGCCTTCTGAGTGTCTGGTATTACAGGAATCAGTCCCCAGCACCTGGCCCCTACATTTGTTTTTTAAATAAATAAAAAGTCTTACTTGGATGCTCATATCAAAAGGAGTCAACTCGCTTGTGCTGTTAGACTCAAACATGGCCCTGGAGGCATCTACCAAAAAAATCAAACTGTCTCTTCCAGAATATTGATATTCTCCTATGGGGAAAGAAATAGAAAGGTGATAAACACATTTAAAACCACCACCAATGTCAGAAAATTCAGTCTTGCCAACCATCCTGGAAGTCCTTCCTATATTCCCTCTGCACTACAATGCCTTTGTCTATCCTGACTCTTTTCTTTTTGACTTTTCCAGATTTTAATGTACAGTTCCAATCTGTGTCTGGTTCATTTTAACTCCTTCATCGCCAAACCTGGAGGCAGGCAGGGACTGCTTGAGTTTCTCGGCCTTCTCCTTGTCTGTGATGATCAGGGTGTTACAGGTATCTGCTGCAGCAGACTTTAAACTTCACCTTGGCTTTGTTTTTCTTATCTTGACAGACTTGGCCTTGAGCAGAGAATCTTTTATCTCCTCAGTTTTGCAAGTCATGTGACAGGCAACTGGGGCTTGAACTAGCACAGACAAGCACCGCAAGCCTATCTTGAATTTTGACAATCACTTCCTTAAATTTGTCTTTATACTTTTGTCAGAGGGTATAACTCAGTGGTAGTGTGCTTAGGAGGTGCAAGGAACTGAGCTCAATTCCCAGCAACAAAATACATACCTGAATTCATCCAAGTATACAACTCTAAATATTAGTTTTCAATTTTTCTTTCCTTTATTTTTTTGGGGGGAGGGGTAGTACTGGGTTTTTTAACTCACACTAAGCAGCCACTTTCTCACTGAAGCCTTATCTCTAACTCACTGAGTTTTGGTGCTGGGGTTGCCCTACCACTGAGTTACACTTCTAGCCTCTATCTTTATTTTATTATCTGTCTTTATTATTATTATTATTACATAGCTGTACAAAAGGATTACAGTTCCCTAAGTCAGATCATGAGTACAATGCTTCTTGGACAATGTCATCCTTCCTTCCTTCTCTCATTTTCCCCCTCCTGTCTCCACCCTCAAGTTACCGTCCTTTTCCTTGGAAGTTTGTAGGACTGAATGCAGCGTTTTATATATATATACTATACAAGCACTCAACTGCTAAACTACATCCCATCCCTCCTCCTTTGGGGGGATAGGCAGTATTAGGATTTGAAGTCAGGACCTCATGCTTGCTAGGCAGGTGCTCTACCACTTGAGCCATGTCCCCAGCCCATGTTATATTAGGCATTTTTCAGATAGGGTCCAGTAGACTGGACTATGATACTATTTATGCTTCCCACATAGGTGTGTTGACAGGCACTTGCTACCATGCCCTATTAGGTGAAATGAGACATTGTTAACCTTTTGCCCAGGGTGGCTTTGAACAAGGATTCTGATTCTCCTAATCACTTTTTGAATAGCTAAGATTACAGACATGAGACACCAAGCCTGGCTCTCATTTTTCTTATAAAGTTTCACTAGGTATCCAAATTAAGTCTCAAATTCACAATGCTCTGGCCTGAATTTCCCAATTATAGTTTTGAATCTTGAGGGGCGGTAGTGGAGTATTCTGGGACTGAAAATCAAAGTCTTAAACTTGTTAGGCAGGTGTGCTCTGCCATGACCATCTATGTGAGCCATTCCCCAAGCTCCTTATTTAGTTATTTTTGAGACACTGAGATAGAGCTTGTGTTGATACTTGTATCTGGCCCTGACTGCGATTCACCGGCTTATTTTTCTATTTCCAATAGGAAATAGGATGAATAAGCTGTAGTACATTTAAACCGAGTTATAAAAATCACACATAGGTATTCAGGTGGAAAGATATAACAAGAAAGGCAAAACAGAAAATTATGTATGCCTACAATTCCTTGAAACCAAATAAATTAAGAGGGAAAAACATACATGCACATGACTACAACCTATGCACAGCATAAAAAAAATACATATAGGACCCGCCGCCCGCCGAAGCCATTCCCTGGATGGGCAGCGGGGCGCTCGGCCGACGCGTCTGGGCTGAGCACCACGACGCTGCCCCCTGAAGCCCACCAGGATCTTGAGGCGAATGGAACCTCAAGGTCTTTATGACAATGGAAACCAAAAAATTGATTGGTAAACTACTTCAACCAGCAAGACCTGTTCGTCATCTGACTTCTCCCCCTGGACCAGTGCTCCTTTCAACTTTCAAAATGAATATCCATGCAACACTCAGTGTTTACAAAGTGGAGTTAGCAGATGTAAGTCGAATGGAATGCAAGCCTTTTCTCAAGGTCTTAATGAACAACAGCAACATCAGTTTCCAGTTAAAAAAGAGAGAATTAAATACAGCAGAGATTCCCTGTTGAAGCTCTCAAGTGTTTCCATCTGCAGAAAAAAACCAGACTTTTTGCCTGATCATCCCATTGTACTTCAAAAACCAGAAAATAACCAAAGTTTTAAGTAGCATTCTAAGAACAGATGAATTTGAAGATAAAGAATTATTCATTTTATATTTTGGACACCTGCAAATGAAGTGGATCTAATAACAATAATTGTAATGGACTGTGACAATTCAATTTATTTTTAATTTTGATGGTTGACTATTTGGCTTCTCCTAAAATGAGAAAAGTATTTTAAACTATAAAGAATTTTCTAATCAGTTTCAGCTTTGCAGGCAGTTTCCTGCAAAAATTGGGAAGTAACGCTGGAAAGTAGGAATTTGGTTAGTGAAGTGGGAAGACTGTGAATTTATGATTTGCATGCTACTTGCAAGTTTTTCTTTTTCATCACTTGTAATAATGGAATGGAAATGTAAGCTGTAAAGATTCTCAAATATAAAGTATTTGATATGATGTATATCTGGTACATAATTTCTTGTTGCTTTAAAACTTGCTTTTGTTCTTTTTCCCCACTGTTTTCATACCATCACTTCAGATCATTTTGATCACTCTGGAGGCCCACAATCATTTAGGATGTTCAATAGTTACGAGTATCAGAAGAATTTGTAAGAAACTTGCTTTGAAATACATGATTGGCTTCTAAGTTTCAAATAATAACATCGTCTTAGGTTCATAACTACTAGCAGAATTTGGCGAGTGGAAAACAAGAGTAGTGAATGAAATTGAAGTTGAAAATAACTGCTACTTACATCACTAATCAGATTATATGAATAGTGGAAGTTGAACAATTGCAAAATAAAAAAATATTTTTAGTTCCAAAAGAGGGAAAATGTTGGCATTTGAAAATAACTGAGGTGCATTAAGTTTTGGCTCTATAATTAATAACAAAAACATATAAATAAAAAATTAGGGGGTTCAAACTTTTATTTTCTAGGAATTTAATACAAGTCTATATTTTTCACTCTAGATATTACTGTTAGCTAAAATAAATGAAGTTACTTCCAGAAGAACAAAAATTGCTGATAGAAAGGTAAGTATAAGTCTCAACTTCTTTCAGATTCCTGGGTCTACTGGCAAGCCATTCAAGGCCATAGTAGGCAGAAAGTTTACCTTTCACAGAATGTGAACCCCTAAAGCCAGTATCTTTTTCTTCACTGGCTTTGGAGCTAGTTTTCCAGATTTCACTTTTAGTCAATGGTAGATTTCCCTTCTTAGTCTTTTGGTACTTTATAGTACTTTTAGTACTTGGGTTTTCAGTACTTTGTTCTTCAGAGAAAGGATTTTTTTAAATAAGAGAGAAAGGGCCGGGAGTTTAGCCTAGTGGTTAAAGTGCTTGCCTAGCATGTGCAAAGACCCGGGTTCGATTCCTTGGTACCACATACATACAAAAAAAGCTGGAAGTGGTGCTGAGGCTCAAGTGGTAGAGCTCTAACCTTGAGAAAGTCCAAGGACAGTGCTCAGGCCCTGAGCTCAAGCCCAGGACTGGCAAAATAAATAAATAAATAAAATAAAATAAGAGAGAAAATCCTTTCATTAACCATACATTTATTGCTTATTTTAAAATGAGATATTTAGGATCCTGTTTTTATAATTTGTGTTTTGTCCTTACTATTTTCCTAGTATACCATAGGTTTCAGTATATATGTATAGATGTGAAAATGCACACACATACACACTCACAAAAAAATACACAAAGGTATATAATAGCGGGTATTAGATTACCACAGAATAAATTGTGTTGCTTTTATGTTTGCCTATTCTCAAGTCCTTTTGACTCTAGTTTTAAATTTGGTAGAATAACTCTAATATTCAGTCTAATTCCAGTTTATTTCAGTGTTCGGTCTAGAGAGCTGTTCCACTTGGCACTTACAGGATGCTCTCTCCAGTCACTCTACCATACAACGATTTTGGAAACTACCTAGACCTCATATGCTTTTTCAGTTGGACACTGAAGTGGACCAACTAATACAATATTTAGGATGTTCTAATTTATGTTTTTGAAAAAAAAGACTTGTATAATTTTATTTTAAAATAAAGTTATAGCCAACATTTTCAAGAAAACTTTGTAAAAAAAAAAAAAAAACCACCTAGGTTTCAGTCTTTTGAGCCATTCTCACTGTGTTTAATCAGATTGAGACTGTAAAGACTGTTTTGTTATCTACTTGCCTTTGTACACATGTGTAACTTGTTGAAATAATCATTGTACAACTCCATTATTGTTCTTTGCTTTGTAAATATTAAAAGAGTTGAGCCAGAAAAAAAAAATACATATAGGGCTGGGAGTTTGGCCTAGTGGTAGAGTGCTTGCCTAGCATGCATGAAGACCCGGCTCAATTCCTTGGTACCACATACAGAGAGAAAAAAAAAAGCTGGAAGTGGTGCTGTGGCTCAAGTGATAGAGGGCTAGCCTTGAGAAATCCCAAGACAGTGAGTGCTCAGGCCCTGAGTTCAAGCCACAAGACTGGCAAAAACAAACAAACAAACAAAAAAACATATAATTACTCATGCCCACAAACAAAAACATACATAATAGTTAGCAAGTTGGACTGAAAGATGCACAAAAAGACTGGAGGGGTGGCTCAAATGGTAGAGCAAGTACAAAACCCTGAGTTCAAAATCCAGGACCAACAACTAGTGCATGCCTGTGCATATATGAGTGCATGCACGCGCGCACGCGCGCACGCACACACACACGCACACGCACACACGCGCACACACACACACACACACACACACAGTTTTAAATTTTTCTATCCAAGAGTTACATTAACTAACACTTAGATTACAGATTACATGTGCCCTTCATTTCCATGTGCGTTGCCATGTTGCTGAACGTATACTCCCAAATCTGAAGGCTATCATGAAATTACTACCCTGTGTGTTGCTAATACTTACTCTCCAATTACTGCAGTAATTTTTATAGGGAGGAACAGGAATGAGTAAAACTACCTTCTTGGGTGAGGAAGGATCCTGCCTGAGTCACTGAAGTTCATAAAAGATAACCACAGACAAGATCATTTATTGGAGCTCAAAAATATCAATTTTTGAGGAAACAAACAAACAAAAAAGTAGTGCAATCAGAAAAAAAAAAAATGAAGGCTAGAAATGTCCTAAAGGCTACAATAGGATCTGAATAAAGGACCCTAGACTAACTCTGCAAAACTCAATCATAGACAAGATCTGAGAGTGTTCATCCTCACAAAGGAAAGTACTACAGTAGGTTAAAATTGCCTACCAATTGCATCAGGGTTTTCTTCCTCTTCCTCTTCTTCCTCCTCCTTGCCCTCAGTTTTGTAGTAAGACTCCCACTCTGACATGTTGGATTTTGTTCACTAGATGAAAGATGAGTAACAAATTTAAAGGTTAAAGAAATCCACTTCTAGATTCCTTTTTGGGGGAGGTGGGGGGGGAAGGTCAAACTGTTGCTTAACTTTTCCACCCAAGCTTGGTACTCTACCACTTTGGAGCCAGAGCTCCACTTCCAGTGTGCACGTGTGTGTGTGCACGCCCGCCCGCTGGACATAAAGGTCTCACGGACTTCCCTGTCTAGGCTTGCTTTGAATCACAATCCTCAGGTCTTAGCCTCTAAGTAGCTAGGACTTCGGGTGTGAGCCACTGGCACCAGGTTTATTATCATGCCTTGTGTTTGTATGTGTCCACAGCTTGCGCTACGGGTGCCACAGCTCCACTTAGGCTTCTCTAACCAGGACAACTGGTGAGGAACATGGACTATGGGGAACTCCCAGGCTGGAGTGCAGAGGTAAAGGCTGACTGTAAAATCACTTAAAGGCCCTCTCCTTGCCTGGGCCAGCCGTAGAACTGTCCCTTCTGTCACCTCCCCTCTCATTCCCCCTGAACCTGTGGCCTCTGGAGGACACAAACGCTGTGGACGCCGTGATGTCCCCAGTGCTCTCCCGCCCCGCTCTTCTGCTCCCCCTGACTTCGCCTCCTCTGCCTCAGTTGCAGGGAGGTGCGTCATGAAGGAGACCTGGCACCTGCCCCACGCTTTTATCCCAAATGAAGCCTCTGGGTCCGTGGAGTTGGCCTTTCGGCTCTGGGCTCTGGGCGGGCGCCCTGATGGGCGGGCGAGGAAAGCCCCGCCCCGAAGTCCAGCTGCCAGGGCCAGCAGGACGGGTCGGGGGAGACCCGTCGGCCGGGCGGAACCATCCACTTGGTCCAAACCGCTCAGCACACCCGCTCCCTGAGGTCCCGAACCCGGGCAGGCCTCGCAGGCCCGACCCGCCGCTGCCGCCGGGAGGAGCGGGACCCAGGGCGGCCTCTACCCCGCGGCCAGGCTGGAAGGCACCCGACCCTGGGTGGACCAGCGCAGGGAGGCTCCCACCCGGGTCCGCGCACGAACAACAGCCTACCTCAGCAGCCGAGAAGGAATCCACTTACACCTAGAGCGCGCAACAAGTCTGCCCCGGAGGCCGGCACTCTGGCCGACCAATCAACGTCCACTGCGTCATCACGCGCCACGTGCGTTCGCCGGGCCCGCCCACTCCCCTCACTAGCCTCCACAAACGTCCCCGCCTGCGGCCGACGCCATTCGCGAAGCCCCGCCCCCTTGTCGACGCCCCGCCCCCGCCTCTCGGCAGGACGGCACGCACATGCGCGGAAGCACGTCTCCGCCCCCACCGCCTCTTCCGTGTGGACCCTCCCGTTCCCCTTTCTGTCACCTCACAGTAGTCGTTGCCGGTGGCCGGTGCTGGGTCGCCTGCAGCGTAGGGTGGCCTCTCCCCTGCCCCTCGGGCCGGGCCGGACTCGGTTCCCCCTCCCCTGGTCCCTCCTCTCCCCACCCCGGTCTGGTACTGGTAGGTCCTAGCCGCTGCCGGGCGCCCCAGGGCCTTGGTGGCCGCCGCCACGGGTCCCCATGGAGCCGCCCAATCTCTACCCGGTGAAACTCTACGTGTACGACCTGTCCAAGGGCCTGGCTCGGCGGCTCAGCCCCATCATGCTGGGTGAGGAGGCCGGGGTCGGGTGGGAAGGAGGGCAGGAGCCGGGCGGGCGAGAGGGAGCCGGCGGGCCCGGGGAGGGGTCGGGGAGGGCCCGGGGCGGGGGCCCGCGGCTCCGGAGAGAGTCGGGGTCCAGAGAATGGAAGGCCGGCGGGATGGCGGGGAGAGCAGTGTGGAGCCTGGGAGCCCCGCTCCACGTCTGAGTCCTCCAGATCCCCTTCAGCGGGGGCCGGGGCGCCCCTGGGGAGCCCTCCACACCCCTTTCTAGACTCGGCGGAGGGGGAGAGCCCGGGGAGCGTCTCTCCCGCGCGGCGCCCCTCGTGGCGACGGGGATACGACGGAGGACGTCCTCCGACGGCCCCCAAACAGCCTTCGCTCCAGGCGAAGGAAACTCCCTGTGTAATACCCAGGGTAGGTGAGAAGAAGGAGCTAGAAGCTGCCCAGAGGTCGCCCAGCCACCCCCACCCCGCCCCCAGGTGGAGGGCAAGTCAGGTGAGCCAGAGCCAGAACTCCGGAATTCACCAAGTTCTGCCTGACAACGCATTCTTCTTCGCTCGACATTTCTAAGTTACACTTTTGCCAAGATGGTAAGAAAGCAGTTCAGGAGAAACACGGAGTGCTGACGAATCAGTAAAGATTAATAAGAGAGGTATTTTCGTTGTGCTCCCCATTCAGCTACTCTTCTTGTGAGTGAGAAAATCGGTGTAGCTCAATCCTGGTTTCGACTCGAGTATCAGAATGTCTAGTGTCACATGGGAATTCTCAGGTTTGTAATTTCAGGTAATACCAGGCAGAAATGGGCTTCAGGAATGCAAGCTTGAAGAGAGTCCTAGCAACATTTATTTGAATGGCTAGTGTTTCCTGGATTCTATGGAGACAATAGGTGATAGTTTAGTTCATCCCTGGGAGACAAGAGGGCAGAAGTCAAGGAAGCAAAGCTCCTTTTAAAGGCATCTTTTCAATGTCGTTGAGTTTCTAAATCAAACCCAGTTGAAGTTAATCCTTCAACCCTGCACCCAGTAAGTGATTTCTGTATTTGCCTTCATACCAGAACTATCTAAGGTGCTTGTTAAAAATACAGACGACGGACAAATGATATAAACTGATGAGAGAGCACTTATTTAGCATTCTGGAGGCCCTTGGGTTTGATTTCCCAGCACCACCACGACAGAAAATCTATACCTTAATTTTCAACAAATCTTTTAAATAGAATTAGAAAGAAAGCTTTCGGGGTTGGAGGTGTGGCTCAGGTGGGACAGCATCAGCCAATGCGTGAAAGCAAGTGTTAGACAGTCCTGGTCTCCAACAACAACAAAGCTCTTTAAATACACAAGTGTTGCTTGATGCTGGTGACTCAGGCCTGTAGTCCTAGGTACTCAAAAAGCTGAAATCTGAGGATTGAGGTTCAAAGCCAGCCTGCACAGAAAAGTCCCCATGAATCCAAATAACCACTCAAAAACTGCAATTGCTAGCTAGTTAAGAAGCTACTCAAGTGGTAGAGGGCTAGCCTTGAGCAAAAAAGCTCAAGGACAGTACCCAGGCCCTGAGTTCAAGCCCACAACCAATATCTATATATCTATGTGTGTGTGTGTGTGTGTGTGTGTGTGTGTTAAAAGAGTATTCAAACATTTGTGTATGTACAGCTCGACTCACATAGGCAAATAATTATCTGGAAGAATACATGGGAAATTGACAACTGTTTTTGAAAGGGGAGCTATAGACATTTAGAACCAGAAAGGAATGGAAAGGAAACTTTTCTGTGACATTTTTTTCTTAATGTTTGATTATGTAGACATTGTCTATTCAAAATAAGGAACATTTTAAACGTATGGATCCAAGAGAGAAACTTCATAAGTGCTCAATTCTGTAAATCTGTTTTCAATCAGCTGCTTAGATCATTTTTATGTAGCCAACCTATTATTGGAAAGGAGATTGCTATATGAATAAGACAAGGCTAGAGGTACATCACAGTTGTAGAGAACACTTAGCATACCCCAAACCCTAAGTCCAATTTCCAGCACTGGGGAAAAAAAAATACCACTAAGACAAACTTGAGAGCAAAACTTACAAAGTCATTGTTCGAGTAGTAGTTATAGATTACATCAGTCAAGTTCTAACGAAATGCCTTGGCATGCAGCCATTTGTTTAGTTTGATCATAGTGAGATTTTATTTAGATATTTCCTAAGCCCATAAATAAAAGCTTCCCCTATACACTGGCTAATTTTTTTTCTGTTACTTGGCAATGACTTTATAGCTCAAAGAGGTCTCCGGTATAATTGCTTCATTCATTCAACAGATATTTAAGTACCTGGTAGGTACTAATGAGTGAATTAAGCTTAACTAAGGATGACAGACTAGAGAATAATATTATTTGCCAACATGAAGCTCAGTAGTGTGGGAGATATTGCATGGTAAATATATATGCAAATAGAATAATATATTGTGCAAGAAGCAAATGGGTTCTAAGAAAATAACAAGACTGGGCTAGAGGCGTATCTCAAATGGTAGATCAAGTGGTAGAATGTTTGCTTAACAAACACAAGGCCCTGAGCTTGATACCCAACACTAGGAAGAGAGGGAAGTGGTCGAGGAGGTGGGTGGAGGGAAGAAATGCTTTAAATAAGAATATCGGTGCTAGTGGCTCACATCTGTAATCCTAGTTACTCAGGAGACTGAGATCTGAGGATCACAGTGCAAAGACAGCCTGGGCAGAAAATTCCATGACATTCTTATGTCCAGTTAAGCAGCATAAAGCTGGAACTAAAGGTGGGGCTCCAGCTTTGAGCAAGAAGTCAGGTGAGAATGAAAGGGCCCTGAGTTCAACCTCCAGTCCCAGCACATACATACCAAAACAATTATCTGAATAGTGACTTCTAAACTGAAAATTAGAATGAAGGAGCAGATACCAGAAGGTGAAGAGGATGTAACTCTTCCAGATAGGAGAGGGCTGAGCCTGCCGAGGGCTGGTTGCTCCTGTGACTGAAAGTGGGACTTGGTGGAGTATAGTAGATGGAGTGGATAAGTACCATAATTGAACATCAAGCAATATTCATGTCTCTCTCCTTAAAGATGTGAAACCCCAGAAGGCTTCAACCAAACATGGAAATTTCACCAATTTAGTACATTAGACTGCAGTGTTGTTTCTGAGGACATCACCTTGCCTACAAATCTAATTTCTTTATCCTTTTCCCATGTTGTTTTTATGCTTTTAAGAATTAAGTCATTATTTCCTAGAGTTGCAAGTGGGCAATGCCTTATTGGGCCATCCCTTTCATATACACCAATCTTAAAGTTAGTGCATCCAGTTCTACTAGCTTCTCTGTGTTGATTTTGCATTCCTCAGTATATTTGGACTTTTAAAGAATTAATTTGCACCAGACGCACTGGTGGCTCACACTTGTAGTGCTAGCTACTCAAGAAGCTAAGAGCTGAGATATGAGAGTCTCATATCTCATGAGGCTTGAACTCTGGGCCTGAGTGCTGTCCCTGAGCTCTTCAACTCAAGGCTACCACCCTGCCCCTTGAGCCACAGACTCACTTCTGGTTTTCTGGTAGTTAACTGGAGATGAGTCTCATGGACTGGCTTTGAACTGTGATCTTCAGATCTTAGCCTCCTAAGAAGCTAGGATTACAGGCATGAGCAATTGTGCCCAGTTTAAGGGTCTCTCAGTTCTTTTTCTTTTTTTTGGGGGGGGGGGTGTCATGGGGCTTGAACTCAGGCCTTGATGCTGTTCCTGAGCTCTTTAGCTCAAGGCTACTGCCTTACCCCTGGGCCAGGGTGCTTTCTGTGAGCTCTTCAGCTCAAGGCAACTCCTTAATCCTGGAGCCAAGCCCCTCTTCCCGTTTTTTAAGAGGTTAATTGGAGATAAGAATCTCAGGGTCTTTTGTGCCCCCGCTGGCTTTGAACCTTAATCCTCAGATCTTAGCCTCCTGAGTAGCTAGGATTACAGGCATGAGCCACCACGCCCAGCGATGGTCTCTCAGTTCTAAACCAGCCCTGGCAGCTCATGCAGAAGAGTCTGTAAGATTCCTATCTTCAATTAACCATCAGGAAACCCGAAGTGGAGCTGTGATTCAAAATGGTAGAGCGCTAGCTTTGAGCAGAAAAAATTCAGGGACAGCACCCAGGCCTCAAGGTCAAGTCCTCAGTACATCTTTGTAAAACAGGTCATTAACCCTCACCCCCAATTTTCAGTTGAGGAACCAGAGACAAAGTTAATTAAGATAGCGGGTAGTGACAGAGCCTGCTTCCAGAATTCTGCTTCCAGAGACTTTAAGAGCTCATATTGTGTTTCCCTCTCCTGTGGAATGTGTTCCCTCATGATTGATGTAAAGGAGACAAAATGTTGAAGTGTCTAAAAGCACTCTTAACCAATGTTTCAAGTTTGAAGAAAAAATAAAAGCCTGGGTTTCATATGTATATGCCATCTATTGTCGTGTGTGTGTGTGTGTGTGTGTGTGTGTGTGTGTGTGTGTATACGAGTGTGTGTACGCGCATGCACATGCACGCACGCACGCACCCATGCTTTGATAGTAGGGCTTGAATGCAGGGCCTTGTGCTCTCTTTTAGCTTTTTATTCATGGCTGTGTCATTCATTGTAGCATGCCTCTAGCCCAGAATTCTGCTGGTTAATTGGAGAGGGAGTCTCTGCTGGCTTCAAATTATAATCCTTGAAGTCTCAGCCTCCCGAATAGCTGGGATTACAGACATAAATTACCAGCTCCTGGCTTCTTGCTCCTTTTCCCAAAATTCAGGTTGCCTCAATAACAGTATCCTGTCGTATTATGATGGTATTAATTTCCTACTGTAAGACTTGTCCCAGTTCTCTTAGAATAATCCCTTGATAGGCTAGGTTTTCCTCCCCAATTCTGAAAGCACAGAGATTCTGCAGACCCCCCCCCCCGCCCAAATCGTGTATTCAGTCTTCCAGAATGGTTCCTCAAGAAGGTATTTCTGTTGTACAGTTCCTTGTATACTATTATCCTTAGCAGTGTTCCTCCATTATCCTTAGCATTGTAACTGAGCAGATGGCCTGATGGTATCTTGTCTTCCCCATCACCATTTGGCTAATATAATTAGCTATTATAATTGACCTTCAATTTATACTTCTAGTAATTTTAGTGATTCTTTAAATTTTCTTACCTCTTTTTGTGCACAGTATACAGAAATAAATGCAAGGATTTGTTTTTTCTCTCCCCGCTGGTCAGGTAGTTTGAGAAAGCTTTCACTATGTATGTAGCTTGGGCTAGTCCTGAATTCTCAATAATCTTGCTTCGGTTTCCTGAGTGTTGGAAGTGTTTTTTTTTTTTTTAATTGTGCCAAATGGTACTTCATAATTGTTATTGTTTGATCTATATCACTATCACATTTATTTTTCCTTACTAGCTCATTTAAAAATTATTCTCAGAGAGGCCTGGTGGTAGAGTGCTTGCCTAGCATGCACAAAGACCCAGGTTTGATTCTTCAGTATCACATACATAGAGAAAGCCAGAAGTGGTGTTGTGGCTGAAGTGGTAGCGCTCTAGCCTGGAGAAAGCCCAAGGACAGTGCTCAGGCCCCAGAACTGGCAAAGAAAAAAAAAAAAAGAAAATTATTCTCAGAGCTGGATGCTAGTGACTCCCACTTGTAATCCTAGCTACTCAGGAGGCTGACACCTCCTGGTATTGCAGTTTGAAACCATCTTGGGCAGAAAAGCCTGCAGGTGTTCCATTTCCAATTAATCAGAAAGATTCTGGACTAGAGGCATGGCTCAAGTGGTAGAGTGACAATCATGAATGCTAGCAAAAAAAGCTCAGGGAAAGCAGGACACAGGTGGCTCACACTTATAATCCTAAGCTCTCAGAAAGCTGAGATCTGAGGATCACAGGAGCTAGCCCAGGCAGAACATCCATGAGACTCTTAGTTCCAGTTAACCACCCGCAAGAGTGGGGCTGTGGTTCAATGTGGTAGAGCACTACACTTAGACACAGACACAGAAGCTCAGGAACAGTACCCAAACCCTGAGTTCAAACCCCAGGACTAGCAATAATAATAATAATGATGATAATAAAGGGGGACCAGAGTTTGGCCTAGTGGTAGAGTGCTTGCCTAGCATGCACGAAGTCCCGGGTTTGATTCCTCAGTACCATATACGTAGAAAAAAGCCAGAAGTGGTGCTGAGGCTCAAGTGGTAGAGCTCTAGCCTTGAGAAAGTCCAAGGACAGTGCTCAGGCCCTGAGCTTAAGCCCATGACTGGCAAAAATAATAATAATAATAATAATAATGATAATAAAGTATTAACCAAGCTTTGGTAGCTCACCTATAATTCTAACTACTTAGGAGGATGGTATCTGAACATAATGGTTCTAAGCCAGCCCATGTGATGTATTGGTGGTTCTTTTGAGTAAGAGTCTTATGTTGTCCAGGATGATATCAAGTTCCTAGTTCCATGCCAGGTACCAGTGGCTCACAACTAGAATTCTGGCTTTCTAGGGATTCTGATATATGAGAACTAGGTTCAAAGCCAGCCCAAGCAGGAAAGTCCATAGGACACAACTCCAATTAACTACCAAAAAAAGTCCAGGAGTGGAGGTCTGACAAAAGAAGTATAGCATCGATCTTGGTTGAAAAGATAAGGGAGACAGTCCTGGCCCCAACTCCCAGTACCTCGGTACCACATACATAGGAAAGCCAGAAATAGTGCTGTGGCTCAAGTGGTAGAATACTAGCCTTGAGGAAAGCCCAAGGACAGTGCTCTGACCCTGAGTTCAGTCACCAGTACTGGCCAAAAAAAAAAAAAGGAAAGAAAAAAATAGAGAAAAAGCTCAGGGGTTAGGAAAAATGCCTTAGCATGCATGAAACCCTGGGTTCGATTCCTTGATACCACATACTCAGAAAAAGCCAGAAGTTGTGCTGTGGCTCAAGTGGGAGAGCGCTGGCCTTGAGGAAAAAAGGTCCAAGGACAGTGCCTACACCTGAGTTCAAGCCCCAGGACTAGCCAAAAAAAGCCTCAGCCCTAGTAAGTGTTAATTAGAGAAATGATTGTGACTTGAATGCAAGCTTGAAGATTAAGTAGAAGTTATTCAAATCTGAAGGCGCCTCCACCTGCCTCCCTAATAGTGCTTGAACTCTGGGCCTGGATATTGTCGCTGAGCTCTTCAGCTCAAGGATACTGCCCTACCCCTTGAGCCACTAGTGCCACTTCTGGTTTTCTGATGGTTAATTGGAGATAAGAGTCTCACGGACCTTTAAGTGCCCAGGCTGGCTTTGAACCGCAATCCTCAGATCTCAGCCTCCCAAGTAGCTAGGATTACAGGCATGAGCTACCATGCCCAGCTTCTATTTTATGTTTAATATCTATTGTGCTTTTTTTTTTCTTTCGATTTTTCTTGTGTGTTAACAGTTGGATATCCACTGAGTGAATGAGTTTTGGAATCCTGCAAGTTCTTTCTGGGAAAGTGGAGGCATGTTGGATTACAGGGCTGCGAGTGCTCTTGCATCTGCTCATTCTCCTTACCTGTCTCCCCCTCATGTGTCACACACTCAGCACCAACCTTTCTTGCAGCATCCCATAAGAAAGTTCAGTCCTAGGAAAAATAGTTGGAGTGACAATTTCTTTAGTTCTCCCAGTAAGTACCTTCAAGTGAGAGGGGTAGGATTTCATTAGCAGAGCCAAGGTGGCTCTGCTCTTAGCATAGACTAAGTGTGTGAATGGTAGCATACTGTGCTTGTCCTCAGGCAGTGCTACAGGCCTAGCTGATAATGCTCCAACATAATTAAGGTGTGGCCCTCTCAGTATTGAGGAAAAGAACTCAGATGTTATGTTTACTCTAGGAAAAAAATCCAGCATTGACTCCAGGGGGTTTCTGTACTGGAATATTAAGTAAAACCTATTTCCCTTGTGGGAACTTTTTTCCCTCCATTTTGTTTTTTGTTTTGAAGAGTTTTGAAGGTTTGGGGTATTTTTGTTTGTTTTTTTGTTTGTTTTTTGCCAGTCCTGGGGCTTGAACTCAGGGTCTGGGCATTGTCCCTGAGCTTTCTCAAGGCAACCTCTGTACCACTTGAGCCACAGCACCACCTCCAGCTTTTTTTATGTATATCGTTCCACTAGGCTCCACTCCCAGACCATTGGTTTTTTTTCTTGAGGCCTCGAGATGAATGCATTGCATGTGTCCACAGCCTTGGAGATGCACAGCCACATGCCCAGTCCACCACTTGCTGAGGATATGCTAGTGGGAAATAATCGGCCTGTATACTGTGCTAATGCCACTGAGCCTAATTCAGGTCCCCAAATGACCTGTGCCCTACTTCTGCCTAAAACTAACCCCTTCTCACTCCCACAGTTCAGTTCCACATTCCAAAGCCATCACACTGTCAAGGTGATCATTTTCTTTTCTGGCTAGGAATGTGTTTGTTGTTGTTGTTATTGTTTTTCCTCCTTTTTCAGTCCTAGGGCTTGAACTCCCTAGCTTTTTTTTGCTCAAGGCTGGCTATCACTTGAGCCATAGTGCTACTTCTGACTTTTTCTGTCTCTGGTACTGAGGACTCAAACCTGGGGCTTCATGCATGCTAGGCAAGCACTCTACCACTAAGCCACATTCCCTCTCTAAGAGCAGTTTCAGGATAGCAGGCCTGAGGTGTGTGTGGGGGGGGGGGGGGGGCGGTGTATACATACCAGTATTAGGACTTGAACTTGGGCCTTGGGCGTTGTCTCTGAGCATTTTTTTGCTCAAGGTGAGCTCTCTGCCACTTCTAGCCTTTTGTGGTTAATTGGAGATAAGAGTCTCACAGACTTTTCCTGCCCAGGATGGCCTTGAACCATAGTCCTCAGCCCTCAGCCTCCTCAGTAGCTGGATTATAGGCACAAGCCACTGGTGCAGAGCTAGGCTTGATACTTCTGCCTAAGCCTCTCTGAGTTTATCTTCATGTCTCACAATATCTTGTTTTTATACTTGACAGTCGCGCATCTTTGTTAAATGATATTAATAAACATTTTCCTACCCTACCAATAAAAACATTATGAGAATAAGAATAACTGTTGAAGGTCTTTAGAGGAATAAATCAAAGAATGACAAAAAGATTTTTTTCCCTGTAATTCCCTATCACAATTCCATAGGTGGATAAGGTGGTGGTGGTTTTGAGATAGTTTAGTTATGTTGCCCAGGCTGGCATCAAACTTCTGGACTGGAGCAATCCTCAGCTTCCTGAGTCACTGGGACAGCAGGCTATGCCACTCTATCCTACTGGGTGAGTGAAGTCTCCATTGCACCTTGATGCAAGGGAGCATGACTTCATCTTATAGGGTAATTAGTTGTTGATGGCGAGAATTATAAAGGAGCCTAAAATAAGGTTATTTCCTGCAAACTGGGAATCAATTTATATATATTTTAAATAACTGACAGCTTGATCTCTGAGACCCCTGTGCAAACTATTTTCATATGTGTGTGTGTGAGAGGACATGTCTATACCTGTCAGCGGGCTTCCTTTGTTCTAGAGTGTGGGTGCCTGAGAGGCTGGACCCAGGCAGAGCCCCATATGCCAGGATTGCAGTCATTTGAGTAATCAAGGCAGACAAGATTAGGAGTAAGAACTTTGGCCTCCGTAGCTCTTCATGTCATCCACCAGGACTGACTAAGCAGAATAGATCTCAACAGGTGTTCATGTGGCACCTGACCCGGTGCTCTCATGGCTACTGGAGTTAAAGGGATGCATAAGAAACTTCTTGTCAGCAGGTGCTGGTGACTCACTGTGAAAGAGGCTGAGATCTGGAGGATCTTTGAAGCCAGCCTCAGAAGAAAAGACCTCGAGACTCCATTTCCAAAATAACTAGCAATGCCAGACTGGAGGGTGAATGCTATGAGTGGCTTTCTTTTTTCAAGAAAGCAACTAGCTTTGTTCTCAAAGAACAAGCTAGGTATGGCGGTGCATGCCCATAATCCCAGTACCAGAGAGGTGGGAGGAACAAATAAAACATTTAAGGCCTGGGGCCAGGAGTCTGGACTAGTGGTAGAGTGCTATCCTAGCATACACAAAGCCCTGAGTTTGATTCCTCAGTACCACATACACAGAAAAAGCCACAAGTGACTGTGGTTCACGTGGTAGAGCTCTAGCCTTGAGAAAGCCCAAGGACAGTGTCCAGGCCCTGAGTTCAAGCCCCAGGACTGGCAAAAAACCAAAAACAATTAAGGCTTGCTTGGGCAAAAAATCTTAAGTCCTTAGGTAAAAACTAACTAAAACAAAAGCTCAGGTTGTGAGTCAAGTGGTAGAGCTCTTGTCTGGTGCAAGGCTCTGAGTTTACACACACACACACATACACACACATATAGAACCTGTAGGGCATGAAGTAGATGCCAGGCTCTGTGCTAGCCATATTTCTCCAATCATTTCATATATAATATGTTAGAGGGCCGGGAGTTTGGCCTAGTGGTAGAGTGCTTGCCTAGCATGCATGAAGACCTGGGTTCGATTCCTCGGTACCACATACATAGAAAAAGCCAGAAGGGGCGCTGTGGCTCAAGTGGTAGAGCTCTAGCCTTGAGAAAGTCCAAGGACAGTGCTCAGGCCCTGAGTTTAAAATACACACACACTCACTCACTCATATGTTACTAAATCAATATGGTCTTATGATTGCTTATTAGAAATATATGTTGTAGCTGGGTGCTGATGGCTGTAATCCTAGCTACTTAGAAGGCTGAGATCTGAGGATCGTGCTTAAGAGCCAGCCCAGGCATAAAAGTCTGTGAGACTCTTATCTCCCATTAACCACCAGAAAACCGGAAGTAGTGCTATGGCTCAAGTGGGCTATATATATATAAAATATTTATATATATATAGCCTATATTATAGAAATTTGTGATATACATTTTATATGATAAAAGGATGTTTATAAAGATTCTGTGACTATATATATATACATACATAATATTGGTCAGGCAGGGCTATTTTGATGGAGAAAGCTAATATGACTTAGCCTTGCATTGATGACCTGAGAAACAGCTTCAAACTTGTCATGACCCTTGACCCAAAGTCCCCTGGCTGTCCTGTGACCTCCAGCTTTGCCAAGTTGTTGCTTGGCTACATGTCATCTCTTTTAACCATAGGAATATTGGGAAGCAGGTATTATTTTTGTGTCTTTTTTTGTTGCTGCTGTTGTTGGTCTTGGGGCTGAACTCTAGGCTTGGGTACTGTCCCTGAGCTCTTTAACTCAAGGCTACTTCCCTACCACCAATGAGCCACAGTGCCATTTCCGGTTTTCTGGTGGTTAATTGGAGATAAGAGTCTCACGGACTTTTATACCCAGTCTGGCTTTTGAACCGTAATCCTCAGATCTCAGCCTCCTGAGTAAGTAGGATTACAGGTGTGAACCACCAGTGGCTGGCTGGCTTTTTTTTTTTTTAGAAGAGGGATCCAACTGTTCAACTGCCCAATGGAAGTTTCTAAAGTGATAGAATTGTTCTAGACTCTATTGTCCAATCAGTAGCCCACCTACATGGGTCTTTAAAGAACTTGAAATGCAATTAGGCTGAATTTATGCTTTTTATTGATTTTTTTTGGCGGGGGGGGGGGGGAGTCCTGGGCTTGAACTCAGGGCCTGAGCACTGTCCTTGAGCTTTCTCAAGGTTAGAGCTCTACCACTTGAGCCACCGCACCACTTCCGGTTTTTTTCTATGTATATGGTACCAAGGAATTGAACCCAGGTCTTCGTGCATGCTAGGCATGCACTCTACCACTAGGCCAAACACCCGGCCCCCTTTTTATTGAGTTTGAACTTAATGACTACTCTCCTAGCTAGCTCAGGCTGACTTTGGTTGTCATCCTCTACAAGGCTCTTTACAGCCTGACTCATTACCTCTGCTCGGTTCCACTTTTCCTCTAGCTACTTTGGCTTCTTTCTAGTACTTTGAATTCACCCTACATAGCTCTACCCCTTCAGGGCTCTTACCCCCTTCAAGTCTTCACTCAGATGTCACGTGTGCAGAGTGACCTGCCCATCCTGACCCTACCTAAACTCCCAACTTCCCTTACCTACTCTTGTTTTTTCTGTCCCTTCACTGTTGTTACATGCTTTGACAAGTTCCTGTTGTTATCACTATTTTTGATGGTCCCCTCCCCTCACTAGTATCATGAAAGGAATTTTGTGTCCTTATTAACTGATGCATTCCTAGTGCCAAAAATAATGTCTAAAATAAATAGTCCCTGTGTCACCTTTTAATAGAATTCTCATGTGGCTAGCCTTTACCAGAACCCACATTTTTGCTCTCTATGCTCTTTCTCTTAGCCAGTGCAGTGTTTTTCCCAAAGTGAATGAGAGAAACTCCCTTTGGGATGAACAGGCAAGAAAAAGCAAGTATTCTTCATCTGCTTGCTTTCACAAACCATTTTATGGAAGCAGTCTGGGAGTATACATCAACTCAATTTAAAACACTGCATTAGAGCTGGGCATGTGGCTTAGTGTTAAAATGGTAGGACACTTGCCTAGCATGTGGGTTTGAACCCCAGCACGAGGAAATGTAAAACAGTGCTAGTCTTCCCTGTGTAGGGGAACCTTCATACCATTTTCAGAGTCAGGAAAACTGCCAATGCCAACTGCAGCTCCACTGATTTATACAAGTAGGTAGAGCCAGCAACTGAAGATACAAATTCTACATGGATTACACACACACACACACACACACACACACACACACACACACTCACTCACTTACTCACTTACTCAGTCTGGGTCTGATTATGCCCAATTTGGATAAAGGGCAGACTCTGCTAGACATTCCCTAGGGGACTTCACCAGAAGCCCAGGCCAGCATCCCTCTATACATTTGTGAACAACAGATGTCTTAGAGAAAAGGAAGCAGGAGGAGGCAGAAAGGCAGTTATTTCATTTAGTTGGATCATTTCAGTCATTCCCTAGATGCTAAAATCTGTTCTTAGATCTTAGCCACCCATTCTGAAGTAAAACTTATTCTATTTGCCACTCTTTACCTTTTAAATACAGAGCATTAGGCTTGATAATACCATCTATTCCTCAAACTTTTTCCTTTTTTTGGCCAATCCTGGGCTTCAAACGCAAGGCCTAAGCACTGCCCTTGGACTTCCTCAAGACTAGAGCTCTACCACTTGAGTCACAGCACCACTTCTAGCTTTTTTCTATGTATGTGGTACAGAGGAAGGTCTTCCTGAATGCTAGGCAAGCACTCTACCACTAGGCCAAACTCCAGGCCCCTATTCCTCAAACTTTTATGCATCTCATACTGTGGTGTTTTATAAATATTATTATTGATTGGTCATAAATCCATCCTAGAGAAACTGAGGCTCTAGAGAGGTAAACTCACCCAAGATCTAGTCCAGCAAATGGAAAAGCTACTGGCTAGCCAGACATTCACACCTGTAATCCCAGCACTTTAAAGGAAGAAGCAGGAGGCTTTCCAATGTGAGGCCAGCCTCGACTATAGTGAGACCTTGACTCAAACAACAAAAAAGCCAGCTGGGCACAATGGCTCACACCTGCAATCCTCCATACTCAGGAGGCTGAGATCTGAGGATCAAAGTTCCAAGCCACCCTGGCCACTAAAAATTCATGAGGTTCTTATCTCCAATTAACCACTAGAAAACAAAACAGGCACCAGTGATTCTGGCCTGTAATCTTAGCTACTTAGCAGGCTGAGATCTGAAGATTACTGTTCAAAGCTAGCCCATGCTGGAACTACTTTTATCCCTAACAAAAAGCTCAAGGACAGCTCCCTAGGCCCTGAGGTCAAGCCCTGAGTTCAGTAACAACGCACACGGATGCTCACACACACACACACACACACATACGGACACGGACATGGACACTCACACACGCAGTACATAACCTTGGCAGATCTCTATTAGTTTTTGAGAAATTTCACCTCAATGAAGAAATGAGTAACAGCTTCCACTATTTCACTCTAATCTGTACATGAGACAGAGAAATTTAAAAGACAGAGTTAATTAGACCCCCCAAAAAAGCAGGCAAATACCCAGAGTGTATTTACACCAGTGTTTTATCCTGTCTTCTGATAAAAGATTCTAATTACTTTTCAACTTCACATAATGCCCCGCTCATTGCTGGCCATGAGGAGAGCTACATTTCTGGACTACAGTTCTCCAAGAGGTTTGAGTGATGTTCTAAATCTACTCAGGCTGAGGGCCATTTAGTCTCGTCCCAAGTGGCTAAATCTCTTCTTCTCTCCACAGGGAAACAACTGGAAGGCATCTGGTAAGTGGGGCTGGAACTCCTTCATTCACTGCTTTAGGAAATCAGGCAGTAGCACACAATTTAGGTGCAGTCCATGGATCCCAGCTCAGAGCCTCACTGTCTTTGTTGTTGATCTCTTAAGTATGGAAGCAGCCTTCACTGCTCTTGTTTTGTCCCTCCACCCCATCAGATATGTCTCACAGCCAGTGGGAGGATGGGAGGATGCTGCTCAACATCCCATAATGCACAGGATGGCCTCCCACACAAATAATTATCTACAAAGAACGTCACTAGTGGCTGGGAACGTAGCTTAGTGGGAGAGTACTTGCCTAACAAGCATGAAGCCCTGGGTTTGAATCCTCTTTACCACATCAACAGAAAAAAACAGAAGTGGTGCTATGGCTCAAGTGGTAGAGCACACAGAGCCTTGAACACAGACAGGCTCAGGGACAGAGCCCTGGCCCTGAGTTCAAGCCTGAGGACCAGCAAAAACCAAACAAAACAACAAAAGAAGACATCACTAGTGCCAAGATGTTGGCCTCCTGATCTTCACCACTGTCCGCCCTCCACGTCCACAAGTGCAGTGCAGTCCTGCAAGGAGAGCAAACTCAGAAGCCAGGCACAAGGACTCATTCCTAGAATCCTGGCTACTCAGGAAGCAGAAATCTGAGGGTTACGGTTCAAAGAGAGCCTAACCAGGAAAGTCTATGAGACTACTCTAGACCTAATGAACCACCAAAAAGCTGCAAGTGGAGCTTTGGCTCAGGTAGTAAAGTGCCAGCCTTGAGCAAAAAAACTAAGGGTCAGCTCCAAGCCTTGAGTTCAAGCCCTAGGGTTGGCACACATACGAAAAAATGATTTGGAAAAACAGTTGTACTAAATATGAGCAAACTGACTCTTAACCACTGTTCACTCAACAATAGAGTGTAACAATTGTTTATATAGCATTTACATCATTTTGTGTATTGAAGTGATTTAAAATGTACTTGAAGATTGCATAGATTGTGTGCAAATACTACATTGTATAACAGTCTCGATCATCACAGATTTTAATACCTTTGGTGGTATCTAAAAACAATCCATGCCCCCCCCCCACACACACACACAGAGGAATGGCCTCATGGTCTTACTTGGTTATTCTTCCAAGGCTGGCTGCCATAGTTACATCTTTGAGTTGTGATGTTTGATTTTCATGGACAGGTGTTGATTCTGGCTCACTGTGTCTCTCTGTGTGGCAGGCACACCTCCATAGTTGTGCACAAGGATGAGTTCTTCTTTGGCAGCGGTGGTATCTCCAGCTGTCCCCCGGTGAGTGTCTTCTCTACTGCTTGCCCTCCAGCCTCAGCTTCCTGGGGGCTCCTATACCAAGGACTTAATTTCTATTTCTGTGCTTCTGGCTTCTGGCTCAGTATATAGAGGACTATAACATAGTTTCTCATAAACGCTTTTAAGATTAAAAAAAAAAAAAAGAAAAAAAGAAGGGTTGGAATTTGGTAGAGTACTTGCCTAGCATGCTTGAAGACCTGGGCTCAATTCCTTAGTACCATATACACAGAAAAAGCCAGAAATGGTGCTGTGGCACTAGCCCTGAGAAAGCCCCAGGACTGGCACAAAAAAAAAAAAAGGAACTAGCCCTAGGGTTGGAGCGTGGCTCAGTTGGTACAGTGCCAGTGAGTGAAAGTGTGAAAGTGTCAGGTACTGAGTTTGAGTACTAATCTTGGACCAAAAACAAAAACAAGAAAAGATTCATTTAAGAACTACAGGATTGCAGCAGGGCCCAGTGGCTCATGCCCATAATCCTAGTTACTCAGGAGGCTGAGATCTGAGGATTGTGGTTCAAAGCCAGCCTAGACACTAAAGTCCCTGAGACTCCTATCTCCAGTTAACCACCAGAAAACTGGGAGTTGGCACTGTGGCTTAAGTGTTAGTGTGGCAGCCTTGAGCTGAAGAGCTCAAGGACAACACCCAGGCCCAGAGTTCAAATCCTACGACCGACAAAAAAAAAAAAAACTACAGGATGTGATAGAATGCTAGCATGTTTAAGGTCTTAGGTTCTATTTTCAGCATCCCCTCACCCTCAAAAAAAGAAAATAATTCAAGAATATCTCTCAAGCTGAATACCAGTGACTTATGCCCATAATCATAACTACTTAAGAGACTGAGATCTGAGTCACAGTTCAAGGCCAGCCTAAACAGAAAAGTTCACTAGATTCCATCTCTTAAAGATCTAGCTAAAAGCTGAGCAGGAGGTGTGGCTCAAGAGGTAGAGCAGTGTTGCAGATGCAGTGCCCTGGATTCAAATTGCAATACCACCTAAGGAAAAAAAATATATGCCTTTGCCAGATACTAGATCCCTCGGTCTCAACACTAAGCAAGTCACAGTGATAGGACATCACAGGGAATGGAGCCTAAGCTTCTTGCAAGCTATGACTGAGCTGCTCAAAACCACACAGCCTGTGACTGGATCAGTCCTAGGACTCAGGTCTCTGTGTCCTATTTCTTCCTCTGCCATTGGGAGACAAATGTGTCGTCAGACTATCTCTCATCTCTTCTTGTTCCTCCAGACCTCTTACCTTAGTCCAGACCACCTATGTCTAACCTGCAGCTGTGACAGTGGCCACCTGGTCTCTCTCTGTCCTTCACACAGGAGGCAAAGCGATCTTTTCAAAAGGTTTCCCCACTGCTTTGGGGATAAAACCCAGAAGGCAGCCAAGAGTTGATGGCTCACCCCTGTAATCCTAGCTACAGGAAGCTGACATCTGAAGCCAGCCTGGTTGATAGATCCAAGAAAAAGTCCTGTAAAGCTCCAGTAAAAAGCTAAAAGTGGAGCTGTGTCTCAAGTGGTAAAGTACCCACCTTGAATGGAAAAAGCTAAAGGCGAGAGTGAAGCTGGAACTTCAAACTCCAGTACCAGCATAAAAATGGATGGATGGATGGATGGATGGATGGATGGATGGAACAAACCCAGAATCTTACCCTGACTTCTAGTGCCCCCTCTGTTCTGGCCTCGTCTCTCTCTCTCTCTCAAACTGACCTCTTTCCAGGCTCTACCCACTTCTATCCTGCCCTTTCCTCATTCTTTCAACATACCTCAGATAGTTAACCCTGTCCTCTGATCTCAGTACACCCCTAAACTTCGTGAATAGCTTTTTTTTTTCTTTTTTTACTTTTCCAGCATGAGCTTTCTTTTTGTTGTTGTTGGTTTTGTCCCAGTACTGACCCTTAAACTCAGAAGCCTGGGCACTGTCCCTTAGCTTTTTCCACTCAAGGCTAGTACTCTGCCCCTTGAGCTACGCCTTCATTTCTGGCTTTTTGATAATTAATTGGAGATGCATCTCAAGGACTACCAGTCTATAGCTTGTAATTACATTCTGGTTGATGGGATTCTTTTTTTTTTTTTTTTTTTTTTTGGTCTGCCTTCCCTGCTAGACTTTAAGTTCCATGAGGGCAAGAATCTCATCTGCTTTGTGCACATCATACCCCAGTGCCTACCATAAGGCATAGCATATAGTAAGTTCTCAGTAAATACTTGTCATATGAGTGAATAATGAATGAGGGTCCAGTGGTGACCTTTTAATCTATTACAATTTAAGACAATTGTCCCCTGTGGGCTGTAATAACCTATCTTGCTCACCATGCTTTCCCTGATGCCTGGAATAATGTCAGCCCACATAGGTGCTATGTGGCTGGGCATGAAAGAACTCTTCAGCCAGCTCTGCCCTGGACTGTTTGCTCTTCTCACATCTGCCATCCTCCATTTTCCTGTTGCTTCTCCTCTAGGACTGTCCATACTGGGTCTCTCCTTTAATCTCCTGTGGTGGCCATAGGTTTTCTGTATTCTGCATCTCAGGCCAGCAGCTCCCCTGCCCTATCACCTTCAGTAAATGAGCCTTCCAGATCAAAATGCACTGAAGTAAGCCAGAGGCTCACACCTTTAATCCTTGCTACCCATGAGGCTGAGATCTGAGGGTCATGGTTCAAAGCCAGCCCAGATAGGAAAGTCTATGAGACCCTTAACTCCAGTGAAGTTGTAGCTTATTTGGTAGAGTGCTAGCCTTGAGCACAGAAGCTCAGGGACAGCAACCCGGCCCTGAGTTCAAGCCCCAAGACTGGCACAAAAAGAAAGAAAAATGCACTGGATTGTAGAAATATTTGCTACCAGATTTCTTACGGTCCTTCACACTTTTCTGTTACTGGTGACAACCAAAGTATCACAGAACTGACCTAGGTCATTTCTAGTCCTGTCTTGTCCTAATAGTCAAGCATGTTGGGAGCAGAAGGAGACCACAGGGTCTGAGGTCTACCTTTTTATAAGCTGAAGGAGAGGCTGGGGCTATAAGTTGAGTAGTGAAATGCTTACTTGTATATGTGAGGCCATGAGTTTATCCCCAGCACAACAACCACACACAACAACAAAAAAAGTGGTTCGATGGAGACAGTGACTGACTTCCTTGGATTGACTTTTTTTTTAGGGAGGAACATTGCTTGGACCCCCAGACTCAGTGGTGGATGTGGGGAGCACAGAAGTGACGGAAGAAATTTTTCTGGAGTACCTATCCTCCCTGGGGGAGTCTCTGTTCAGGTGAGTGGGGACAGAGCTGGTGGCTGGTTGGTCTGTCTCCCTAGCTAGCTAATATCCCCTGGAGGGCGGCACAGGTTCCCTCCCTGTGCTGAATGGACCAAAAGAGAAGGCACCATGTTACAAAGAGCCCAGCGTCGTTCCAGGCAGACAGTCCATCCCAGCATGCTTTCTGCTGACACTTCGAGAGCGGGGAAGAGCTATTTATTCCCTCGATTAAAATCAGCAAATTCAGCTTTCAGCCTCAAGTGGCTCAGTGCTTTCTCATAAACATCAAGGGCAGAGCTGGATGAAATGCAAACTTGGGCACATTTCTCTTAAGGAAGCTTCAGTCAGCCAGGTGCCGGTGGCTCATGCCTGTAATCCTAGCTACTCAGGAGGTTGAGATCTGAGCCTAGGCATTGAAGTCTGTGAGATTCATATCTCCAGTTAACTGCCAAAAACTGGAAGTGACTCTGTTGCTCAAGTGGTAGAGTGCTAGCCTTGAGCTGAAGAGCTCAGGAACAGCATCCAGGCCCAGAGTTCAAGCCCCACAACCGACCAAAAAAAAAAGCTTCAGTCAGCCAGGCTCTTGGTGGCTTATGCTTGTAATCCTAACTACTTAGAAGTCTGAGATCTAAGGATCTCAGTTTGAAGCCAACCTAAGCAGGAAAGTTCATGAAACTCTTATTTCCAATTAACTATCCAAAAAAAAGCCAAACATAAAGTTCTGGTTCAAGTGCTAGAACATTAGCTTTGAGTGAAAAAGCTCAAGGACAGCACCCAGGCCCTAAGTCCAAGCCCCAAGACACACACACACACACACACACACACACATATGGGGGTGCGCGTGCACATGCACGTGCAAATCATCAATGGATTTCACTCTAACCCTATATAGCTCTGCTTTAGGAATTTCTAGAACCATCTATTTTCATCTTTGTCCTTTGTAAGTTGGTTCTTAACGCTTGAAGAACAGTACACCAAGTATTTCTTTGGGGTGCTTGAGAGGGTGGATTGCAGTCTTATCCTACCACGCTCGCCCTCCCTCTGCTGCCTGGTGCAAGTTTTGCCATCTAGGATCTAGTTTCTAAACCTTTCGTTGCATGTACAGAGGTGAAGCCTACAACCTATTTGAACACAACTGTAACACCTTCAGCAATGAAGTGGCTCAGTTCTTAACCGGGCGCAAGATTCCATCTTATATCACTGATCTGCCCTCCGAAGTTCTCTCCACGTAAGTTCCCCTTTGTCTCTCCCAGCCTTGGTCAGGCTTGAAAATTCCCATTTATCCTCAGCCTCTCCCCCATGGCCAACTTCCTGCCCCTGGTGGCAGCAGAATACTTCTAACCACACCCAGTGTGGTAGCTCACACCTGTAATCCTAGCTACTCAGGAGGCTGAGATTTGAGGATCACAGTTCAAAGCCAACCCAGGCACTTAAGTCCAATTAACCACCAGAAAACCAGAAGTGGCAATGTGGCTCAAGGAGTAGGGCAATAGCCTTGAGCTGAAGAGTTGAGGGACAATACCCAGGCCCAGAGTTCAAGCCCCACAACCAACCATAAAACAAATAAAAAACAAAAAATACTTCTAACCAGAGGACCTGTCCTGGTGGCTGGTCCCCACCCCCTGGTGTATATCTGTGTGACCCCATCGCCTTTTACCTTTACTCTGGCCTGAGTGCCGTGGCAGAACTTAGAAATCCACTAGATACTTTGCCACTGGCTTGAGTGTTTGGACAGCATCCTGGAGCCTGGTACATGAAGCAAGTCATTCCCCAAAGTGCCAGTCAGAATGAAGTATTAGATAGCTAGCAGTGTTAAGTCAGGAAAGACAAATTGTTTTATAATTATTTAATCCTCACCTGCACCCTGAGCTGTTTGTCTAAGACCAGGATCTACTTGCCCTTGAACTGCACTCTTAGCCTTCACTGGAGGTTTGTTTTGGGGACATATTATGACGGTGGCCCTTTGCCTTGGGAAGTTCTGTGGACAATCATCTGAGGAGTGCTCTCTCCTGAAAGGATTCATGTACCCTACGAAAAGGAAAGTCCCTAAGACCTTTATGTCCAAGCCAGAAGTGGCTCAAGTGGTAGAGTGCCAGCCTTGAGTGAAAAAGATAAGGGATAGTCAGGCACCAGTGGCTCACACCTGGAATTCTAACTACTCATCAGGCTGAGATCTGAGGACCTCAGTTCAAAGTCAACCTGGAAGGAAAGTTCATGGCGTAGTGGTAGAGTGCTTACCTAACATGCCCGAAGACCTGGGTTTGATTCCTGAATACCAGATACATAGAAAAAGCCAGAAGTGGTGCTGTGGCTCAAGTGGTGAAGCTCAAGCCTTGAGAAAGCCCTCAGTGCTCAGGCCCTGAGTTCAAGCCCCGGGACTTAGGAAAAAGATAAAAGTAGGGCTGTGGTTCAAGTAGTAGAATATTGGCCTTGAGTGAAAAAGCTCAAGGACAGTGCTCCAGGCCCTGAGTTCAAGATCTATGACTGACCAAAAAAAAAAAAAAAAGAAAAGAAAAGAAACACATTGTATACAGAAAGCTCCAAGACCAAAAAAAAAAAAAAAAAAAGACTAAGGAACAGCACCCAGGACCTGACCTGAGTTAAAATACCAGTATCAGCACCAACAGAGTTCTACCAAAGGAGTCTATATGAGGAAACTGAGCGAACTCAAGATACTATATGATTAGAGTTGATAATTCATGGTTTCATCTGCTTGTGCTTTGGAATACTTCATCCCTTGAACTGAGGAATCATTTTCAAACTGCTAGTATATCCACTGAAGTAGCTCGTACCTGACATGTATTGCAGACACTTACTTAATGGACTCCAGACTTCAGTATTTTTATTTTTTCAGCTAAGTTACATAGTGACATTAACACCTTTAGCAACTCTGGCATGGATTATTTTTTTCTGGATATTCTCTATACTGCCTGAAAGACTTCGGTTTCCTATAGGAAACTGAATCTAGCTGTGCATAAATCTCCTGACTTCATAATATTTTTTTTCTTATGCCTCAGCTTCCTTGCTGTAACTTTGAAGAATAAAAGAAGCCGGGCATGGTGGCTCACGCCTGTAATCCTAGCTACTCAGGAGGCTGAGATCTGGGGATCAAGGTTCAAAGCCAGCCCAGGCACTAAAGAACATGACACTCTTATATCCAATTAATCACTAGAAAACGGGAAGTGGGGCTGTGGCTCAAGGGGTAGAGCGGTAGCCTTGAGCTAAAGAGCTCAGGGACAGTGCCCAGGCCCAGAGTTCAAGCCCTATGACAAAAACAAAAAGAAAGAAAGAAAAGCAGCACACTGTATACAGAAAGCTCCAGTCTCTGAAGGTAGCTAGTGTGGCCAAACCACAGCTTATGGGACCTCAGAGTTGTCAGCATTAAGAAGGTTGCACCCACAGAGGGTGAACCATGGGAGTGAAGACAAAATAGGCTAGCTGGAATGTTCTGTAACAGTCAGCCTTCTGTTACTGTAACAAAGGCCTAGAAATAGGAGGTGGTGGGTATTCCAGATGACTCCCACAAGCCCCACCCCCCTAGTGGTTCTACCACCACCCAAATGTTCATGGGCCGGGGATCAAGTCTATAACACAGGCAGGGAGAGTGGCCTAGTGGTAGAGTGCTTGCCTAGCATGCCTGAAGCTCTGGGTTCGATTCCCTGGTACCACATACAAAGTGGTGCTGTGGCTCAAATAGTAGAGCACTAGCCTTAAAGCTCAAGGACAGTGCCCAGGCCCTGAATTTAAGCCCTAAGACTGGCAAAAAAAATAAATAAATAAAAAAGAAGAAAAGAAAAAGAAAGAAAATGAAAGAAAGAAAATAACACATAGGCCTTTGGAAAACAATGCAAAACCACAGCTCCTATAAAAATATTGATGTGTGAGGGTAGGAGAAATTAAGACCAAGATCTTCCTTCCTGGTATAGCGTACTGCCATGGCCCTGCCTTTGCCTACTGGCTGTCTGTGGACATGCCATACTCAAGAGCTCTCCTAGCTCATGTCTGTTTCCCCACAGGCCCTTCGGACAGGCCCTTCGGCCCCTCCTGGACTCCATCCAGATACAGCCTCCTGGAGGGAGCACCGTGGGCAGACCCAATGGCCAGAGCTAACAGGACGGCACCGAACCACCTGCCTCTCCAGGGCTTTTCCTTTTTAAACAAAACAAACCCTACCAGATTTCTATTTTATAATTTTACATCAGAGCTAACCACCAAGGGATGGCTTTTTAAATTTCCCAGGGAAGGAGATCGCCAGGCTGCATGTAGGACAATGCTGCTAAGAAACAAATGAAAATGCCACCCCTTCTAATAGTATTATACTAATTTATTAAGGCTGTCTTGTCTGTGAGTTCACTTTTGACGCTGTTTCCTAAGCGTCCTCCATTGGAAAAAGGGAGGGGGTTTGTTTAAGCAGAAAGCAAGAGGCACCGTTTGGGGGAACCCCAACCTAGAACCCCTTTCCAGGGAACACCTATACTCTGCCCAGGTTACCAGGGGCCCAGCACCTGGCACCTGGCACCCATTACTCAAGTATTAAATGAACCAAAGGATTTGGTACACACTGGACCAGTTACAGGCTGACTAACCCCCAACCTGAATGAACTCCTTAGCCACACCTCTCTCACCTTCCCTCCCCCTTCCACAGCAAGACCCTGGGGCCAGGGCTGATGCAAGCCGAGCCTCAGGACCCAAAGAGAGGGACGCCACGGATCGGGCCAGAGAAACCAGGATAAAGCCATTCATCCCTCCTTCTACCGAGACTGATTGCCATCCTCCGCCATTATGTTGGGAAAGCCCACCTCGCTGCATGCCCGTGAGGCAGCTCTCCTCTGCGTAGCCGGCCTGTCACAGGTGATGAAGGTCTGGGCTGGAGTGGCAGAGACCAGGCCTCCTGTCCACAAACAACCATGTAGGTTATTTATCTTCACTAGAAGTAGCCAACCATTTACCTTATACAGCTAAGGCCAAGGGAGATGCTCCTCGAGAAACATGCCCTGATGTGGGAAGAACAATGGTGCCAAATCTGGGGGACAAGAAAAGAATATCTCTTAGGCCAACTGCTTTGGGGGAACACATCTCCATTAGCTGTGGTTGGGGTACGAGTAAGTATTTTCCTAGCCAGGGAACTGGTAGCTCACACCTGTGATCCTAGCTACTCAGGAGGCTGAGATCTGGGGATCGAGGTTCAAAGCCAGCCCACGTAGGAAAGTCTGTGAGACTCTTATCTCCAGTGAACAACCAGAAAACTGGAAGTGGTGCTGTGGTTCAAGTGGTAGAGTGCCAGCCTTGAGCTGAAGAGCTCAGGGACAGTGCCCAGGCCCAGAGTTCAAGCCCCACAATAGACTTAAAAAAAAAAAAAGCGTGGGTCTTTCCTAATAAGTTGCTGCTAAGGTGCTAAGAGTTCATAGACAGGGAGCAGTCAGGAGGTCTTAATCGTGTGAGTCTCCCAGATTCTGTTCTCATGCTTATCTCCCATGAGTATTTTGAGGAGTTGAGTGTGGAGAAGAGCTGCCAGGGCCTGAGGATCAGCTCTGCCTCCCTGGGCCCTTCCTGCCATGGCTCCCTGATTCTTCTAAAACCTGAGTCGAGTTGCTTCTTTCTGTAGCAGGGACCTTTCCTCCCTGAAAACCTGCTGCTCGTCCTGCCCCCTTTGCTGTTGTCTTTGCCATCAGCCATAGTGGTTGGCATCATCAGGGTCTCAGCTGGACGAAAGATGTCATTCCGCCTAAGTGTGTGCCAGGGGCACATCTAGAGAGGGAGGTCAAGGGCATAGATGCCCTGGATTACTACTGAGTATGACAGTGAGAAAGGGGAACTGAAACCAACTGAAACTGACCGACTGGCACAACGAGGGCAGAGGGGAATGGGTGCCCAGGGCTGGGTTTCCTCGATGAGGTCATAGCTTGGTACAGGCCATTGTCCTGCTTTCTACTGTCCTGGCCCAACTTCCTCTCTCACAGTTCTCACCTTGGTCCAGAGAATGCTGAGCTTTCTCTCCTCTCCAGGCTCAGCTAGTTTTTGCCCTCCTAGCAGTGACCTTCAACCCTAGGGCTCTTCTGAGAAGTTTACCTGAGTGACTCCCCTGACAGAATTTCAGTCACTTGATTCTTCCTGTCCAGCAAGCTGTCCATGCCACTGCCTGGGCCCTTAGGCAGGTGGGGACATGGAGGCATGGAGAACAGTCTCCCAGAGCTGGGCAGAAAGGCAGGCAATTCCCGCCTCCCCCCTTGCCATGCAGGGTGTCCAGGCCAGGACTCCGGCCCCCTGCTCACAGTGTCTGTCCCATTAGCTCAGGATGCTTGATACTGTGACCAGACACTCACCTGAGCGTGTGGAACCAAGCAGAGTGGAAAGTGTCACACAGTGAGCGCCTCTTTCGAGACATTAGTTTAAAGGGACAGGAAGGAGGGATGACTTACTCCCCCAGAAGAAATAAAGCTTGAACCTTTGATGTCCTTCAAGTCAAACTAATAACTGTGTATTATGAAGGTCTTTGCTGGTTTCGGTTGGAGTTTTTTCTAATGCAATAAACTCATGTTTGCCTGCTGCATTGGTGTGGTGCTTGAATCTCATCCACGGTGTTTCTACCCTGAAGCAACTCAAGCTTCTCCATCTGTCCCTCTCTGAACTTGGCTTCTGCATCTGGAATCGCACTGCTTCTGCTTGTTTGCAAACTTTGTGGGCAAAGGATGATAGGAAGGATGCATGGCTTTCACAAGTGGCCTGTAAATATGAGGAAAGGAGCTCACACCTGTGATTCTAATTACTCAGGAAGCTGAGAACTGAGAATTGATGGAAGCCAGCTTCATGTAGGAAAGTCTGAGACTCATGTCCAGTTAACCACCAGAAAAATCAAGTGGTACTGTGGCTCAAAGTGGTAGATCACTACCTTAAGCAAATAAGCTCTCAAAGACAAGCTGGGGTGTGGTGGCTCAAGCTTGTATTCCTAGCTACTCAGGAGGCTGAGATCTGGAGGATCAAGGTTCAAAGCTAGCCAGGGCATGAAAGAACATGAGACTCATTTCCAATTAATCACTAGAAAATGGGAAGTGGGAGTGGGGCTGTGGCTCAAGAGTAGGGTGGTAGCCTTGAGCTGAAGAGCTCAGGGGTGGTGCCCAGGCCCAGAGTTCAAGTCCCATGACCCCCCCCCCAAAAAAAGCTCAAGCACAGAACCCAGGCTCTGAGTTCAAGCCCCATGATAGACAAAATTAAGAAATAAGGGCCAGGAGTTTGGCCTAGTGATAGAGTGCTTGCCTAGCACACACAAAGACCTGGGTTCAATTCTCTGGTACCATATATGTAAGAAAATCTGGAAGTGGTGCTGTGGTTCAAGTAATAGAGCACTAGCCTTGAGAAAGCCCAAAGGCAGTGCTCAGGCCCCTCTGGGGACAGAGTTCAGTCCCCAGGACTGGCAAAAAGAAGTAATGGGGATGTCATGGATGTGGGTACTCTTGAACTGAGACCCCGTTTCAATCTAGACCACACCTCTGACTCCCCATCATTGGCACCCTGTGTTTTTCCAGTGCACTGGCTTAGGGATCAAACAACAGGTAGCTGGGCAGCAGTGGCTCACACCTGTGATCCTAGCTAATCAGGAGGCTGAGATTTGATGAAGGAAGTTTGAAGTCAGCCCAGACAGAAAGCCTGTGAGACTCTTATCTCCAATTAACCAGCAAAAGGCCAGAAGTGGAGCTGTGGCGCAAATGGTAGAGAACTAGCCTTAAGTAAAACTCAGGGATAGCACCAAGGCCCTATGTTCAAGCTCCATTACTAGAACCAAAATTAAGAGAAGAGGTAGTAGCCCTTTCCATAGGAAAAGAACAGGTGGCTTTGTCAGGCATCTGCTTCTTGAATGTTGGATTTAACCAGAGGACTCCTTGGCACTTGCACTATGATCACACAGCCTGCTGTGTCACCTGACCACCTATCGGCCTGTCCGTTTCATTTTACCTCCCTGTCTGTAAAGTGTGAAAGAGGCACCACCTTACAAGGTGGTTACACTAAAGGTGAAGTGCTTTGCCAAGTGCATGGCACAGCTCCGGGGATACTGAGAGCCAGAGACCTCAGGCCAATCCTTTTTAGCAAGATAGGACTGCAGGGGAGTAGCCACCTGCTTCTGGAAGAAAGATGGTGGGAAACAGTTGTTTCTTCTCCCCGCCCCCTAGACTTCGTGGCTTGGTCAATCTGAAGTGAGTCTATTCAGCCTGGGAACTGCTGTGAGAAGCAGCCCTTGGGCTTCTTTACTGCCAAGGCCCTGCCCAGGCAGGAGACAAGAGGATAGCATGCTCAAAGATCTCAGATGGTGACAGTGACATGGTGAGGCGTGTTGGGAGGCGTTTCTGAGGTGTAGATGTGAAATCTGAAACTCAGCCGTGGAGAGCACAGATAGGAGCAGGGCAACCTCAGACACACGCTGCACACATCTCACTGTGTTCTCAGCATGCACACCCAAAGGGGAGGAGTCAGCGCTACAGGTGGTTCAGGGAACATTCCAGCAAAACCTCCAAAGCCTAAGGGAGCTGGGATGACGGTATACGAGGTCAGTGCCCGGGCTGGATAGGAACTGGAGCATAAGACCCACGGCCTACTCATGCCCAGACAGGAGCTGTGGCCTGAGAGGGTCAGCAGAGCCCCAGCAGGGGACGGGCACACTGCTGAGCATGATCACCTGACCGTGGAGCTGGTGGCTATGGAAGAAGAATGACTCTGGGACTCTGGTCCTTATGTGCAAGTTGCCCCTTGGTAGCCATGTTGCAGTGAGAGACAAGGACGACAGGAGGCGCTGTGGACCTGTATGTCCACGGCCCCATCCACCTCCAACCTTAGTACCTCAGCCACTGCATGGCCACTCCAACCCATGGGCCGAGAGCCTTATCCTCACATTAAAAGTTCCTTCTCTAGCCCAGCACAACGGTAATTCACATCGTAATCTTAGCTACTCGAGAGGCGGAGATTGGAGGATCCTGGTTCAAAGCTAGCCTGGGCAGGAAAGCCCTGCGATGCTTACCTGCATTTAAACATCAAAAAAACAAGAAGGGGAGCTATGGTTTATGTGGTAGAGCTCTAGCCTTGAGCTAGCCTTGAGTTTAGTGCCTTGAGCTCAGGAGCAGTCCACAGGCCCTAAGTTCAAGCCTCAGGACACACACATACCCATCCCCCCCCACACACAGAAAAGGCCATTCTATTACTCATCCCTGGATACCTTGGTCCAGCTCCCATATCATGGTGTACATGTAGTGTCTGCTCTTTTACTATGAAGTGTTTACCACCCCCCACCTAAGCTCACATCTCCACTAGCTGGATCCCATCCCTGCCCTTTACTCAACACTAGAGGCCCAACTTGCTGCCTCTGCTTCTAAGGATGCCCTCCACCTTCCCCCCAGCCCAGCCACCTCCCCGCCATCACCTAATGACAGCACCACGGCTGGAGTGAGTGGTTCATAAAACCTCTCAGCCTGAATTCTGACCTCCTAGATTGAGCCTCTAACCCTGAGACCTTGGCTGAAGGCCTTCCCCTCTTTGGGCCTCAGTTTCTTCATCTGTACACTGGACAGTGTGGATCTCAGATCTCTAAGTTCTTTTCCAATATCATCATCTGGCTGGAACAATGCTCAGGTTCTAGTGGTTGGAGATGAGCTCGAATCACCAGAGATCACTGACCCCAAGGGGGCCAAGTCAACCAAGCAACCTCCAATACCTGCCAACAAACACGGCCTTCGAGCATGCGCACTTGGCATACATTGACTTGTTTAAATTCAGCGGAGTTGTTTATGGTGAACAATAATCACTGCAGAGATTTTTTTTTTTGCCAGTCCTGGGCTTGAGTTCAGGGCCTGAGCACTGTCCTTGGACTTTCTCAAGGCTAGAGCTCTACCACTTGAGCCTCAGCACCACTTCCAGCTTTTTTCTATGCATGTGGTACTGAGGAATCAAACCTGGGTCTTCATGCATGCTAGGCAAGCACTCTACCACTAGGCCACACTCCCGGCCTCACTGCAGAGATTTTGAGAGGAAAACAAACATGGAACCTCCTCCCTTCCCCATTTCAAGCCCTCTTTAAACATACTTCCACTCCTGTCCCACTCATCTTCCTGATAGCTAGGTGCTGTCTACAGATGAAGAACAGGACATCTAGGTGGGATGGGAAGAGTAGCCCAGGAGACCAGGTACCAGTGGCTCACACCTGTAATCCTAGCTACTCAGGAGACTGAGATCTGAGGACCAGCATTTGAAGCTAGCCTGGGCATAAAAGTCCATGAGATTTTTTTTTCTACAGTCCTGAAATTTGAACTCAGGGCCTCCGCACTGTCATTGGCTACTTTTTACTCAAGGCTAGCACTCTGCCACTTGAGCCACAGTGCCACTTCTGACTTTTTCTGTGTATTTGGTCCGGGAGAATCAAACCCAGGTCTTCATGCATGCTAGACGAGCAAGCTACCATTAGGCCACGCTCCTGGCCCCAAATTTTATTTATTTCATTTTACTTTTTGTATGTGAGTCATGAGGCTTGAACTCAGGGCGCTGTCTCTGAGCTCTGCAGATCAAGGCTAGCACTCTACCACTTTGAGCCACAACACCATTTCCCCATGAGACTTTCTATTTCCAATAAACCACCAAAAGAAGTACAGCTCTGGCTCAAACAATAGAGGGCCAGCTTTGATCAAAAAGTAGGTCAGGCCTTCCCTACAATCCCGCCATACCACCTCTGGGCATTATCCTAAACAGCATGACCCAGGATATTATAAGGACACCTGCTCAGGTATGTTCATCTCTGCACTATTCACAATAGCCAGGCGATAGAAACAATCCAGATGCCCTACTGCAGATGAATGGATACAGAAAATGTGGTATATATACACAATGGAATTCTACATAGCCAACAGACAAGATAAAATAATGGCATTCGCAGGGAAGTGGATGAATCTAGAGCGAATCATGTTGAGTGAGACAAGTCAAGACCTAAGGAACAAAAGGCGCATGGTATCCTTAATATGTGGCTATTAGATCCAAAGAGTACAAGAGCGAGGACTCAATAACTGCATACCCAAAGCTATGGACATGGTAATGGAAGTATAAACATAACTATATAGACATAAAACCCTATGACTCTATAGACATGTCTTATTTCATAAATTAATATGTTTCTATGACATACAAACCCTTAGCCTAATTTTGATTAAGTTCTAAATACTGAGTCCCAGTGATTGTAAATAGAGATTCCCTCCTTGAACACTTGTTTGTTAAACTTGTCATTTAAAATAGGATGTAAAAATCAATGTTAATAAATTATTTAATAAAAAATGAAAAAAAAGTGGGTCAGGGACAGTGCCCAGGCCCTAAGTTCAAGCATCAAGACCAACAAAAATAAAAAACAAAATGGAAGCATCACCAGGAGCTGTGAGTTCATCTAAATCACCACATAGAAGCTGCTCCTTAATTCCACACTGTCCCACCCACAAGAGGCCCACATTAGATCCCCCATATGCCATGGATAATATGTGGACAGTGCTGCTAGGAATGAAGAGAAAGCCTGGGATTGGGTAAAAGAGGGCTGAGCGGAAATTGTCACTGTTCATTATGCGGTGTCCCAACCCTAAGTCACCACATCTCTGTGAGGTCAGTCCCTACCTCTAGAAATCCACTGTAAGGTTACTCACCTCAAAGACGTGATTGGAAAAGCAGAGAAATGCCCAAGGCAGGAGCTACACAACGCAAATTGAAATGGATGGACAGTCAGTCTTGTATGAGGCCAGGAGAGCCCCTGGCCATCTTTCTGGGTAGAACCCTGCCAGGCTGGGGTCTAGATCCTTTGCTTTCAGTCCTGGTTGTTCTGGTACTCTCCAAGTCACTCCCTGCCCAGTCCTCCTCTCCCCCAGTTGGGATCCTTTCTTTCCCCAGGGCTTTCCCAGAGTCCCAATCTTAACACTGGTTGCCAAGAATAAGACTTCCTCTTAAAGGGACACCTAGAGGCTAGCAGCACCTGGCCTCCCTGGGGCAGTCTGGGGGCAGGTTAGGGAAGGATGTAAGCAAGGTATTTAGAAGGCCAGCTTCCTACAAGTCGAAAGCAGGGGTGTAGTCGGCAGACAAGGGAGCTTATTTTTTGCATTTGGACCTTGTCTGGCTTGCCTTGGTCTCAGCCCCACTGAAATATTAGGCACATTTCCTTTCTTCAGCAAGGGAAGAGATTAGCACCTCTCACAGATGCTAAGAAGTGTGAAAATATGTGGTCATATGTCCAGGAAGATGGCCAGACCATCAGAAGGGATCAGTAAATTATTACTATCACTTTCTGTATACTCTCTGCTGCTATTAAAGCTTGAACTCAGGACCTCAAGCTCTAATTCAGCATTTTTTACTCATGCCTGATACACTACCACTTGAGCCACACCTCTATCCCAGTGTTTTGCTGACTAATTTGATACTGGCTTTTCTGCCTAGGCTGGCTTTGCATTGAGACCCTCATATCTCAGTCTTTTTCATACTCTTATCTAGTGGGCCTATATCTCCATTACACCAATGGCAGAACAGAGGCCCAACCAGAGAAATGAGTCAGAACCACACTGCAACAATCCAGTGATCCTCTCAGGACGCCAGGGCCAAACCTAGTCAGAATAAGAAGCAAGCCACTCAAAAGAATTGTGCAGAGGGCCTGGGAGTAGACACCAGAAGTCATCAAACTCAAAATGCTGGGTTAAGAAGATCCAGAGTTCAAGGCCAACTTGGGCTTCGTAGTGAATTTGGGCCTCGTTAAATGGTCAGACACTGTCTCAAAAAAATCCTACACCCAAGCCACGTGACAGTGGCTATACTTCTAGAGATTCCGGTGACACCTGTAACCTAGCAACTCAGGAGGCTGAAGTCTGAAAAATCCCAGTTCAAACCAGCCCAGCAGACAAATCTGAGAGAAAAATGGAAGTGCAGATGTAGCTCAAGAGGTACAATGCCAGCCTGGCACAGAAAAGAAGCTAAGTGAGAGTGTGTCGCCTGAGTTCATGTTCGAGCACCAGCACACACACACACACACACACACACACACACACACAGCTGGAGATGTGGCTCAGCAGTAGAGCATCTGCTTAACAGATCTGAAGCCCTGAATTGAAAGCCTAATACTGACAAAAAAAAAATCTTATATTCACAAAGACAGGATTGTACAATATAAATTAAAGAACTGGGAGCAGACAGCAGTGTCACAGGCATACAGATGCGTGTGTCCTTATATGACCAAAACTGCTGAGGACAAAATTATAGCAATTTATTTTAATGATCTTAATTGGCTTTATTTTTATTCTAGAATTGAGCAGCGTTTCATTCCATAAAATAGAACAAGCATTCCACTGAGCTGAATAGAGGACATTTTTCTTTCTTTAACAAAAAGTTTAATATGAAAATGTACATGACCCAATTTTTCTCTCATTAGTAAAACAAGCCCTTTGGAGAGGGGACATAAAATGCTCTGCTTATCAGCCATTATTTAAATCTGTGCCAAGGCTTCTCACATGATGATTCTAGTTCCAATTTTTTTTTTCCTTTTTGTGCCAGTACTGGGGCTTGAACTTAGATCCTTGCTCTCTTTCTTGCTTGGCTTTTTTTTTTTTAATTCTCAAGGCTGGTATTTTACCACCATACCTCTACTTCCAGTTTTGTTTTGTTTTTTTAATACTGCTTACTTAGAGATAAAAGCCTCTCAGGTTTGTCTGCCTAAGCTGCTTTGAACAGTGATCTTCAGATCACTTCCTAAGTAACGAGGATAGGTGTCAATTATAGCATCCAGCTTATTTGCTCCTCTTACCATCACGTCAGTGTTGTTCTAGGTGCTTGCTCACTAGATGCCATCTCCACCCCCCCCTTCTTCCATCACAAGATTCACAAAGAGCCCAAATCCTCACTAGACCTTGAACATGTCTGCCATCATTTAATTGCAATCAAATCTTTTTTTTTTTTGCCAGTCCTGGGGCTTGAACTCAGGGTTTAACCACTGTCCTTGGGCTTTCTCAAGGCTAGCGCTCTAACACTTGAGCCTCATAACCACTTCCAGCTTCTTCTATGTATGTGGTATTGAGACTCAAACCTGAGTCTCTGTGCATGCGAGGCAAGCACTCTACCACTAGGCCAAAGTCCCAGCCCTTCAATTATATCTTCTTACTCATAGATTTTTCTTAGACCTACTTTTGGTGATATGGGGTTTGAACTCAAGGTCTTATGTTTGCTAGGCAGGTACTTTACCACTTGAGCTGCTTTCCAGACCTTAGTTGTTTGTTTTTGCTTGTGGTGCTGGAGATCAAACCCAGAGCCTGGCACATGCCAGGCCAGTATTTGCTGCTGAGCTAGACCCCAGATCTTCATACTTGTTCTCAGCTTGAGCTGGTGAGCTTTGTTTATAGTGTCTAAGGCATGCTCAGACCAGCTTTGAAATGGAACTTGCAGCCTCCCTCACCCTCCCGAGCTAGATTTCAGGAAGTTTCTTTTCAAGACAGAAAAGGACAGAAGAAAGCTACTCAGAAGGCTGAGATCTGAAGATCACAATGCAAAGTCAGTCTGTGTGGGAAGTCCCTGAGATTCTTATTTCCATTGAACCACCAAAAAGCTGCAAGTGGAGCTGTGACTCAGGTAGAGGACTGGCCTTGAGCAGAAAAAGCTCAGGGATAGGTTAAGGGCTTGTCACACACACACACACACACACACACACACACACTCACACACACACACACAAAAACAAAAAGCAGGCCAGGCTGGTCAACATTTCAAAGTTTCCCTGAAAAATTGGAATAGAACAGAATAATAAAAGATGGAGTGATTAACATTAGGGTATTTCAGGTTATTCTTTTTGTATAAGGATTAATGCTCAATAGCAAAGGGAGCTTCATACTAACTGAAACTGACCTATTTGGGAAATCTGGCTTTTTTTTAATTGGAAGCTTTGATGAATACCTTAGTTTTAGGTTGGTGACATGAAACCAAGATGAGTGATTCCCTGTTGATTGCTTGCTTTGAAATGCTGGGGATTGAACCCAAGACCTTATACATGCTAGGCAATCAGTCTACCACTGACCTACATTCTCAGCTCTCTATTTCAAGCTTTATTTAGCATGACCTGCTGGGGCTCAGTCCGAAACCACCATGTTCCCCTGTTATTTTTATTTCACGTCGCCAAAGTACATCATAAATGTAAAAGGCAAGGATGGTAGAAACCACAAAAAGGCCCAACAGGTATTCCTTCAGCTAAGGGGCTATACCTGGGAGCCAGGAAGAAAACTCGGGAGGGTCTTTGCCTCTGGCCTGCGTAGAAGGCAGAAATGGAGAATGCTGGAAAAGAAACTAAGCTGCACTTAGCAGCTTAGCAAAAAAGGAAAAGCTCCGCCGGGAGTTTGGCCTAGTGGTAGAGTGCTTGCCTAGCATGCATGAAGACCTGGGTTCAATTCCTAGGTACCACATATATAGAAAAAGAAGCCAGAAATGGTGCTGAGGCTCAAGTGGTAGAGCTCTAGCCTTGAGAAAGTCCAAGGACAGTGTTCAGACCCTGAGTTCAAGTCCAGGACTGGCAAAAAAAAAAAAAAAAGGAAAAGCTTTGAAACTCACCATCTCAAGACACTGAGATGTTCTGCTACTTTTCCTTTACAAAAATGGGGCCACTGGGCTGGGAATGTGGTTTAGTGATAGAGTGCTTGCCTAGCATTCACAAAGCCCTCAGTACCACATAAGCAGAAAAGGCTAGAAGTGGCACTATGACTCACGTGGTAGGATGCTTGCCTTGAACACAGAGAGGCTCAGGGACAGCACGCAGGCCCTAAGTTTCAAGCCTAGAACTATGGGGGGGAAAAGGCACTAAGTGGATTGTGGCTCTAAGCAAGCCCAGGTGGGAAAGCCCATGAGACTCTTATCTCCAGTTAACCAACAAAAAGCCTGAAGTGGAGCTGTTAGCTACTCTTGTGCACAAAAGGGACAGCACCCAGACCCTGAGTTCAAGTCCCAAGACTGGCACACCCTCAAAAAAATGCCTTCTCCATGTTTATTCTACCATGCAGATTTTCATGGCTTTATGGTATTTCAAAGTGTAGATAAATCTTAGAAATGTTACAGGAAGGAAGTGATGCTGGGGCTTAAGTGACAGAGTTCTAGCCTTGAGCTGAAGAGCTTAGGAACAGGCCCAGAGTTCAAACCCCATGACCGACAAAAAAAAGCTACAAGAAGCTAAGTACTTGTGGTTCACATCTTTAATCCAAGCTATTCAAGAGACAGATCTGAGGATTGAGGTTCATTGCCAGCCCAGGCAGACAAATGTAAAACACTCTTACTTCCAAGCCAATAGAAAAAAAAAAGCAGGAAACAGAGGCTTGGCTCAAGTGGTAGAGCAAAAGAGCTAAGACACAGGGACCAGAACCTGAGTTCCATGTCCGAGTACTGGCACACACAAAAGCTTCACCAGACCTTGTGGTACACACCTATATTCCAGAACTCAGGAGGCTGCAGCACTGGATCTTGACTTTGAGGTCATCTGGGGCTCTATGGAGAGACTCCGTGTCTAAATAAATAAATTGAAAAAGTTGACAGAGAATTAAACGCAACAAAAAAATCAAAATAATAAAAGAAAATGTAACCATTCTTTCCCTTTCTGTCAGTCATGGGGTTCGAAGTAGGTATTGTGCCTGCGCTTTTTTGCTGAAGGCTAAGCATGTGTACACTTTTGTTTGCTTGTTTGTTGTCCCATGTGCTGGGGACTGAACTCAGGGTTTTGCACACACTAGGCCAGCGCCCAGCACAGAGCGGGGTTTTCTAAGTAGACAGAATGACACCAGAAGGAATAAAGGAGTCAAGAAAAGCCACCTGCCCAAGTCCAGAGCCTGCGCAGAGGCCGCCAGGAGATTTCTGAAAGCTCAAGATAGTAGGGCAAAGGGATCGCCCGGCAAATCTGGGCAGCAGAGCAGTCGGGGTGAGTCCTGACCTTGCCCTACCTTGGGGGGGCGTGGCTTGATCGTGTCCCCGCCGCATCCCTCCCCCTCCCCCGTCCCCCCGTACCTCCACTCCCGCCAGGCCCAGGTCCTGTGCGGAGCGCACGCACGGGACGCAGAGGGCGCGGTCCCGCCCTTCACCACGCCCCCTTCCCTCCAGGTGCAATGAGAATCGTCCTTCTGCACGCGCTCAGGCCCCGCCCCTCCCCAGATGAGCCAATCCTCGTCTCTGCTGGAGCAGACTGACCACGCCCCCTTCCGGGTCTCGCATCTGGCCCCGCCCCATCCAGCCTCGGTCCCGCGTGACCCGGGCGTCTGCACGCGCGACTCCGCCGGGCGCGCGGAGCTGCAGCCATGGCTGTCACCGCCGAGGGCGCCCGCAGGAAGGAGCGCATCCTCTGCCTGTTCGACGTGGACGGGACCCTCACGCCGGCTCGCCAGGTAGGGCCGGACGTTTGGAAGCTGTTGCCGGAAGTGTCACCGGGGCAGGTGTTGGGACCTGCGCGGCGGGACCGCAGCGCGCTCCGGACCTAGTGCGGGACGCCGCGGAGCAGGTCCAGGCTCCGGAGCCCCTCAGGCGGGACGCCGCCGAGCAGGTCCAGGCTCCGGAGCCCACCCAGGCGGGACGCCGCGGAGCAGGTCCAGGCTCCGGAGCCCCCTCAGGCGGGACGCCGCGGAGCAGGTCCAGGCTCCGGAGCCCCTCAGGCGGGACGCACGCCTGACCGCACCCCGGGACCCCCTGCCTGCCCTCCCGAGCTGGCGTCCGCAGCGGGCCAGAGTCGCCCTCTGCTGGGGGCGACGAGGCGGTGGAGGAGAGGACTCCTTTTCTAATGGGTTTTGGGGTTCCCCCCACCTGGAGGAGAGGGCCTACAGGCCTAGCCTCTTTAGGATGGAGACACTCCAGCACATCCACAGTAGGGGGGTAGGGTTCTTCCGGGACTGGATCTCCAAACCTCTGCCCCACCCCAAGCTTTCTTCTCGAATGAGTCCCCAGACCCACCCTCTCCAGCGGCGTGCGTGAATCAGCAGGCAGGCCTTGCTCAAGGACATCCCGGGAGTAACACACTCCAGGGTGGGAGCCACGAGGAGCACCCTGGAGCAGGAGCTGTGGGGCTGGTTACCGGGGAGAGGCTGATGGGAGCCCAGGCCTCGCGTCTGAGTGCCCCTCCCCTCTGCTATGATGAAGTTGCTCACCCGGACAGGGTCAGCCACCCTAGAGGAAGCCACAGAACTGAGCTGGAAAGAGGTTGATGCCCAATTAGGAAACCTCTTTTTCCCCCCAAGAGCCATATGGTCGTATAACAGTATTCAAGAGCTATACATAGTTATCATAGAGACAGGCAAAACAGACTAAGGATAGCCCACAAGAAGCGTGTGTATGTGCATGCGTGTGGGGGGGAGGGGGCTTCTTTCTTGTGTGTGTGCATGTACATGTAAGTGCCCAGTGCTTGAACTCAGAACCTGGACACAATCCCTTAGCTTTCACTCGAGGTTGGTCTTGTACTACTTGAGCTGCAGCTCCACTTCCAGCTTTTTGGTGGCAAATTGGAGATGAGTCTCATAGACTTTCCTTCCCAGGTTGGTTTTGAATTGCCATCCTCAGGTCTCAGCCTCCTGAGTAGTTAGGTACAGATGTGAACCACCACTGCCTAGCTTTGTCTTATAGCAAATAATTTTGATAGCTTTATATGGCCTGCAGCCTGGACCCCTGAGTGCCTCTTGTGATGCTCAATTGCCATATCCTGTTCATTTTCCACCACCAGGCCCCACACTTAGTGCTTTTCAAAGTTAATTTTTAATTATATAAGTGGACATGAGCCCTTTCTTTCAATAAAAAGATGCCACTTAACAGAGAAGTCTCTTCTGGTCACTCAGCCCAGCCCCTCTCCAAAGTGACGTGGTTACCTGTGTAGTGTGGCTTCCTTCCAGATGTTTATCTGGATCTATCTAACCAAAGGAAATATGAGGCATTGTTTTGTAAAGTTATTTTTAAGTAAGTGGCTTTGTAGTGGATACAGCCTGGTTTTTTTTGTTGTTGTTGTTGTTTTAGGGTTTTTTTCTTCCTGGGCTTGGGCTCAGGGCCTGAGCACTGTCCTTGGACTTTCTCAAGGCTTAGCACTCTACCACTTGAGCCTCAGCACCACTTCCAGTTTTTTTTCTATGTATGTGGTACCGAGGACTCGAACCCAGGTCTTTGTGCATGCTAGGCAAGCACTCTACCACTAGGCCAAACTCCCAGCCCCTACAGCCTGTTTTGACAGTTAACAGCATGTCTTGGGAGCCTGTTGTATGGGAAGCAGAGATGTGCCTTATCCGTGTTCTTGAAGTGAAGGCAATATTGTTCTGACATTGATGGCAGGGAAGTGGCTTGACGTTTCCCACTATTATAACACATGCCCCAGTGAACCTTTGTGTGTGCCTGAGCAAGAAAAGCAACTCAGGGCTTTTTAAGTTTTAGTGGATCTCACCAAATTATCTTCAAAACAGCAATATCAGTCTATACTCTGTGTGTGTGGGGGGGCCTTAGCTTTTTTACTCAAGGCTGGTACTCTACCTGCAGCTTTTTTTTTTGTCGGGGGGGGGGGAGTTTATGAGGCTTGAACTCAGCCTGGGCGCTGTCGGTGAGCTCTTCAGATCAAGGCTACCGCCCTATCCTTGAGACAAGTCCCACTTCCCATTTTCTGGAGATTGAGAGTCTCAGGTTCTTTTGTGCCCAGCTGGCTTGGAACGGAGATCCTCAAATCTTAGCCTCCTGAGTAACTAGGATTACAGGCGTGAGCCACTGCGCCCAGCTTTCCTGCAGCTTTTTGGGTGTTAGATTGTAGATAAGGGTTTCATGGACTTTCCTGCATGGGCTGCTTTCAACTTCAGTCCTCAGATCTCATCCTCCTAAAGTAGTTAGAATTACAGACATAAGCCACCAGCACCTGGTTTTTGAGGTGGGACTTTGTTGTGTGGCTGAAGCTGGCCTCAAACTCTGATCCTCTTACCTCAGCCTCCCAAGTGCTGGGATTACAGCTATGAACCACTATGCCCTGAGTGCAGTTTTTTGTTTTTTCTCCCAGGCTTTGTTTTTATTTTGTGGTACAGGGATTTTGAATCCTTGTTGGAACCCTTAGTAGGCAAACACTCTCCCACTTAAGCCATACCTCCAGTCTGGTAGATCTGTCTTGATTGTAGTCCATCACATAGAGTCAAATGTGTTATTTTCCATTTGTAGAGCCGTGTGTCAGTGTTCAAAAAGCTTCAGATTTTGAACTTCAGATCTTTGGACTAGAGATGGTTGGCCATTCCTGTCACAGTTCCAGGTTGAACGTGGGCTCCCTGGATTCTGAGCCCTAAAGTCCTGAATCCTTTTCTTCCCTCTCTCCAGAAAATTGACCCTGAGGTGTCCGCCTTCCTGCAGAAGCTACGAAGTAGGGTGCAAATTGGTGTGGTGGGCGGCTCTGACTACTCAAAGATTGCTGAACAACTGGGTGACGGGGATGAAGGTAGATTTGGGTCCAGGGCTGGTCCAGTTGGGGTGGGCCGAAGGGAGCTGGGTGGGAGTGGGGAGGGGCTTGATTATCTTCAAAGACCCAATCCTGCCTCTGTGGGCAGAAGAGATACAGAAGGCACCAGATAAATGGCTCCCTCACTGAGCCAACAGACATTTAGTGAGCAGCTACTGTAGCCAGGCACTGTACTAGACTCTGGAGAGACAGAGGAGAAAAGCAGGCAGGATCCTGCCGGGCAGGGCAGCGACTCTGCTGTGTCGGCTCATCTTTACATCAGACATCATCAACAGTGACTTGTTGAAAATGTCCATAACCCTCACCATCCTGTGTTAGGACAGCCACAATTGCCCTGCCCCAGGTGTAACAGCAGAGACTGAACTCCTCCAGGAAGTCGCAGGGACCTCAGAGCCTCTAGGTTCAGCTTGGTGGTAGTAGATGTCCACTGCCCCTCAAAAAGAAACTTCCTTCCATTTTTTTCCTTTTTCCTGCCCCCTTATTCATCCCATCAGGAAGTCCAAAATCATCTCTCTACCTTGATTCTGTCTCTATTTCACCGCCCTGCCGTCATCCAGGCAATTGTCACCTGTCACGTGGATCCTGTGAGAGTGTCCCGGCCAGGTTTCCTGAGCGGACACCCTATACACCCACTCCAGCTGCTATTTTAGGCAGCCAGAGATGAAAATGGGGATCAGTGAGAATGCCGGGTCCCAGGCAGAGGACTATGGGAGATGGCGTCCTCTGTGGACAGCCCTGGAACACTTCCACAGAAGGGTGCTAGATCTTGAAGATGGTGGGGGGGCAGGATGGGCTTCAAGGTGGAGACCTGCCTGAGCAGTGTCCTAAAAGACTGACTGCGTCCTGAGGAAGGAAGCAAAAGCTACCAGAGTGGAGGCTGGTGACCTCTGAATGCCACCACAAACATACTTCCACTTGGGGTGACTAGTGAGCCCAGTCCAATAGTGTGTGTGTGTGTGTGCGCGTGCTAGTACTGAGGCTTAAACTCAAGATCTAGGCCCTGTCCCTGAGCCTTTCTGCCCACTCTGCTACTTGAACCACAGCTCCAATTTTTTTTAGGGGGGTGGCTAATTGGCAATAAGAGTCCCATGGACTTTTCTGCCCAGGCTGGCTTTGAACCTAAATCCTGAGCTCTGAGCCTTCTGAGTAGCTAGGTTTATAAGTGTGAGCCACCAGCATCTGGCCTCATGCCCTTTCTTTGTCTTCTGGCTTGTACGTGGTCCTGAAGTCATTGAGAAGTTTGATTACGTGTTTGCTGAGAACGGGACGGTGCAGTACAAGCATGGACGGCTGCTCTCCAAGCAGGTTTGTGCCCTGGCTCACCCACTTCTCCACTCTGGGGTGTCCTGGGGTACCTCTGTCCTGTCATGCATAGAGCCCTGTGTTCCGTAGACCATCCAGAACCACCTGGGGGAGGAACTGCTGCAAGACCTGATCAACTTCTGCCTCAGCTACATGGCCCTACTCAGGCTGCCCAAGAAACGGTGAGGGCTCGCTTGGCCTGGGCCCTAGGACTTGTGGCCTGTGGGAGGGTCGAGGTACGGGTCAATCAGCTAGAACTTGAGCTAGTTGGGCTCCTGACTGTGCGTGCGTGCGTGCGTGCATGCGTGTGTGTGTGTGTGTGTGTGTGTGTCTGTGTGTGTGTCTGTGTGTCTGTGTGTGTCTGTGTGTTACTGAGGGAAGAACCCACAGCTTGCTAGGCAAGCGTTTTCCCTCTGAGCCATATCTACCTCCCTATTTACTGCTGGGTAGATTCTGGTCACCTATGAAATCCGGGAAGGCTGGGGTCCACTGGGGCTGGACTTGAGTTCAGAACTGCTCTCTTCTCCTTGGCCCACTGTCCCCTGTTGCCTGCAGAGGAACCTTCATCGAGTTCCGGAATGGCATGTTGAACATCTCGCCCATAGGCCGCAGCTGCACCCTGGAGGAGCGAATGGAGTTCTCAGAACTGGATAAGGTACCACCCACTTGCCACAGGCCCGCAAGACCTGACTCAGCCTTCTGAGCCTCAGTTTCTCATGAGTAAAATGGGTTGCAGGGAGGAGGTCTTCTGAACCAATGCCCTTGGGCAGGTACTTTGTGCCAGGAGTGAAGGCACACCAGCCTCTTTCCAGTGCTGCTGACTTGAACCAACACCTCAGCATCTTTGCCACTTCCCGCCCTACCCAGTCCCCTAGCCTCCTTTCCCTCAGCCTCTAAAGCCAGTCCTACTGTGCACATCCACACAGACGAGAGTCCACTCTCTCTCTGCCATGTTCTCTCCCTTAGGACTTCCCAAAGTTGCTCCCCTTGGCTCCTCCATCTCCTGGGCCAGCTCCTTTCCCCAGCACGCTGTGGAGGACCTTTTAAGCCTGGCTTTGATTTGCCCCCTGCCCCCCCCCCCCAGTGCTTCCAGGGAGAGCAGGTGGGTGGGGCCATGCAGCTTGCATGCTGTGTCCTCAGGCCTAGGGGTGGGCAGTGTCCACAGACACAGACTGTTCTTGTTGGGGCAGGTGATTGACTGTAGGTAGAGCTGGAGGTGTGGCTTAGTGGTAGAGCACCTGCCTAAGCAAACATGAGGTCCTGGGTTCAAACCCTAGTGCTGCCAACAACTACTCTCCACTTACACACATTTACAGGGTCCTCCTTTTGGGCCATGCTTTACCTCCTGTTCCTACAGAAAGCTGGAAAGGCAGCTTTGCAGCTGTGTGCCTCTGTGTTCTCATCTGTGAAATACAGTAATAGTGGCTGCCATCTCACAGGCTGTCAGCTCCAGCCTGTGGAGCCAGTAACCAGCCCAGCATGGAGCAGGGGTCCAAGAGGCAGGGGTATGGTTGGCCCATACTGACTTTCCTCTGTCCCCTGCTCTGCCTCCTTATCTGACTCTTGTTCGGAGACAGGGGAGGGACAGGGGAGGAATAATTTATGTTCCCTACACAGCCTGGATCCCATGTTCCAGCTTCATTTCAGGTTCTGGGTCCTTCAGACTCAACAGGGATGACAAGTAGTTCCCTTTTTTAGAAGAGGACACACAAAGAAGTCAAGGTCACTGGGCATCAGAGGCCATCCAGTAGCCAGTCTGACCCTCTAGTCCCATGGAGAAGGAGGTGGCACCCACCCAGAGCCATGTGGAAATATTTCTCTAGCGCTTTAGGCTCCAAAGAGCAGCCTGTGGTGGGGTCTGAGGCCAAGAGGCCACCCACCTGCTGGGAGGGCAAAGCCAAAGCTGGCATTTCTGCTTTTCTATGAGAAAGAAGCAGGCAGAACAAATGGGCGTGGAGAGGTCACATGACCTGTCCGTGGAACAGCACAGCATCCAAGCCTGGAGGAGCCTCTCAGCATTATCTTCTGGCCTCCACTGCCTGCCTCGTCCTAGTCCGGCCCATCTGAGTTTGGGTGGTACCTATCACCATCCTGTATTCTTAGAGGCTCTTTGGTTACCCCCAGGATGTGTCCACCCCTCCCCACTTGGTCTCCGGGCCTCTGATTGGTCTGTCCAGCTACCTATCTAGCTGCTTCAGCCCCATCAGGATGCTTGTCTCTGTTCACTGCTGTGCTCTTCAGTGTGTCTCTCTGGGCTGAGTTGGACATGCCCTGCCTCAGTCCCGGCCTGCCATTCTCCCCAGCAGTCTTGACTGGGCGTCTTTGTGCCTTGTCTTCATGCCAGGGAGGGGGGATGGCGTCCTGGGCTCTGCCCAGTCCCCCAGCCCAGCCCGGTGCTCAGGAAATACAGCACACACCTGGCTGGGACCAGATGTGCTCTTGATACCTCTGTGAGCCCCTGCTTCCCCTTATTCATGGGGTTTCTGCTTCCAGCTTCCTCCATTCCTCCAAATTTGCCATGTTAACTCAAACTGAGCCCCACTCCAAAGTGGATGCTCTTAGGTTGTTGGCCCTGACCCTTCCTTCTTGGGTCTCCACTGGTAGGCTGGCTGGCTGCCTGCCTGCCTGCTGGCTGGCTGGCTGGCTGGCTTGCTGGCTTGCTTGCTTGCTTGCTTGCTTGCTTGTTTGTTTCCTCCCTCCCTTCCTTCATGTGCCAGTCCTGGGGCTTGAACTCAGGGTGTGGGTGCTGTCTCTGACCATTTTGCTTAAGGCTAATGATCTGCCACTTGAGCCAAAGTTCTTTCTTTCTAAGTTTATTAGAAATAAGAATCTCATGGACTTCCCTGTCCAGGTTGGTTTCAAACCATGATCCCCAGATCTGAGCCTCCTGAATAGCTAGGATAACAGGTGTGAGCCACCAGCACACGGCTGTAGGCCTCCATTACAAGATCACAGACTGTCTACATTGGGCGACCTTGAACAGGGCATGGCCCCTCTCTGAGCCTCGTTTCCTCGGGTGGGGGTTATTCCCACCTGGAAAGCCAGTAAGCTCACGTGGATTTCATGCCCAGCACAGGCCTGGCACACAGCAGGTCCTCTGGGCCTCAGTCAGCGCCCTTCTTTCCACAGAAGGAGAAGATCCGGGAGAAGTTCGTGGAGGCCTTAAAGACAGAGTTTGCCGGCAAGGGACTGAGGTTCTCGCGAGGTCTGTACATCTCATCTGCTGGCAGCAGGTCTGGAAAGCGAAGCACAGAAGAACATACATACAGACACACGTACACATGCACACACACACATGCACATGACACATGGAGCCCTCAGTAGGCCAGAGTTTGGTGTTTATGGATGCCTGGTCTTGCCCCCCTCCATAAATTCCCTCTGGCCTTCTGATACTGATTTCTCCACCCTCACTCCCAAGTCCAGCTGGCTTAGCAGACCCAGGGCACTGTCCAGATGTGTAGAATCTGGTTTCGCTCTCCTCTGCTATTCACAGTGCCCCCAAGGCAGAAGCTGACCTCATGCAGCTGACTTGGCCTCTGTCTCTCCCATTCCCCAGTTGCTGGGGTCCTGCAGAGCTTTTTGATCATATCACATCTTTGCTGGGAACCCCTCAGAGGCTGTGCCCCGACCCCCCAGTCTCACACTAGAGCCCCTGTGGCCAGCCTTCTCCTTGCCTGACAGTCCTGCAGTTTGCCAGGTCATTCTCCATCCTACCTGTCCTTGGGGACTGCACCCCCAGGCATCCCCATAACTTCCCCAGCCTTGCAGCTGGCTGAATGCAGTCCCCCCCACTCCTTACTCTCAGGTGGTTTTGTGCAAGGGGAGGGGGAGTTGTTTTTGTTTTTGTGGTCCGTTATGGGGCTTGAACTCTAGGCCTGGGTGTTGTTCCTGAGCTCTTCAGCTCAAGGCTACCACCTATCCCTGGAACCACAGGGTTACTTCCCATTTTCTAGTGGTTAATTGAAGATGAGAGTCTCGCAGGCACTAGGACTTTAGTGCTGGAGCTGTCCGGCTGGCTTTAAACCTTGATCCTCAGATCTCAGCCTCTTGAGTAGCTAGGATTCCAGCATGAGACCCCCCCGCCCCCCCCCCCCCGCTTCTCAGATGGTTTTTGTCTGTTTCCTCCTGGATCAAGCCCTCCCTAAAGATCTTGAGGCTCGTGTACCTAGCATTCAGCAGGCTCTCTGGTTTGAATGAATGAATGAACAAGGGGCCTTGCCCAAGCTCAGCTTATGAACCCCCAGCCTCGCCTGCCCCTCCCAGGAGAGTGACAGCCCCCCTTCCGCAGGAGGCGTGATCAGCTTTGACGTCTTCCCGGAGGGCTGGGACAAGCGCTACTGCCTGGACAGCCTGGACCAGGACAGCTTCGACATCATTCACTTCTTTGGGAATGAGACCAGCCCTGTGAGTACGGGATTGCCCTCAGAACCCAGAGCTCCGAGGTCAAGGTCATAGGACACAAGCCGACAGGGTGGGCTCCCTGTCACTGCTCACCAGCTCCATTATACAGCCCAGGGAGGGACAAGGGCCAGGAAGATGGAGACAGGGGGCTTGCCTGAGGGACCCTGTGTGGGATGGGTATCCCACCTTAGCTCCAGGTCTCACCCAAGCCCTCGTTTTCTGTGTGCAGGGCGGGAATGACTTTGAGATCTACGCTGACCCCCGGACTGTTGGCCATAGCGTGGTATCCCCCCAAGACACAGTACAGCGATGCCGAGAGATCTTCTTCCCGGAGACGGCCCATGAGGCCTGACCAGGGCCCACTCCAGAACATCATGGCGTCAAAGAGCCCTGCCCTGGCTTAAAGAAAGGCCCATGGATGCCAGTACCTCCTCTGGCCTACAATACGGTCTTGTGTGGCCCACTGTAAGGTCCACTCACACGGGACTAGGGTCTATGTGGTGATCATATGAGACAGGTTCCTGAGTGGGTCCCACCCTCCACCTTCCACCCCACCAGCCCCCAATATGGCTGTTAATGGTACTTACAAGAGCAGGGCAGCCCTGTCTCCCCTGCAGAGGGGTGTGTGTGTGCCAGTCTGATAAGGAGCCTGCCAGGCCAGGCTCCGGGAACAGTGTGGCAAGGAAGGTGCCTCTCTCCAAGGACTTTATGATATTAAATTACAAGGACAAGATAAGGCATGAGATGTGTCTGAAGAGATGATTGCCCACCCTGTTGAGTCTCTCAGGGCCACTGAGGGGCAGAGGCTTACCCCGGTCAAACACCCATGGTGTGACAACATCCTTCCTTGTCCTCTTCCCCAGCTCCCTCCCTGGGAACCTGACAGACAGCTGGGGGCCAGAGTAGGTCACAGTTGAGTTTATTGCCAGTGTGAGGAGGGTTGAGGGGGTCCGTGGCTGGGGGCCTGGGAGGATTTCTGGAAGCGGGGGTGGGGGGGAGAGGCCTGCTGCCCCTGGCCACATAGGCCCCACCTGTGCCTGCCTGGTGCCTAAAGCAACCCTGCTCCCGGGAGGGAGGCCTGAGAACCAGGGACTCCTGTGTCCCCAGGGCCAGGCCTGGCCCAAGAAGCCTACCTTACAGTAGGCGGCCAGGGTGAGGGGCTCACCAGAGCCTGTCCGCAGCTCTGGGGTCCCAGTTCTGTGTGGTGGACACTGGGGCAGGGGCAGAATCAGCCCCCACTGGGTGTTACCCAAGGGTGCCTGCAAGGCACAGAGCCCCTCAGCTCCACTTGCAGATGGATCTTATAAACGTCATTGTCCTGGCAGGTCCTTCCTTGAGCCTTTGACCCCACTTATTCCCCCACCAGGTAATGGGCTCTCACAAAAGAGGGGCGAGGCCCCTCCTGGCCTCCCAGGCTGAGATACACACATATGACACACAGCTTGACGCCAAAAGAATGCCAGGTGACAGGGACGGCCACACACCAGGAGGACAGGCTAAGGACCACCTTTGTAGCTGGGGTTTGGCCTGGTCTTCCAGGCTGAGGGCTGTTGGGTGCTAGGCCTGGGCTTGTCTACAGGGACATGTGAGCCCCCTGCAGTGGCCACTGTGGGCAGGCCCGGGCAGCGTGTCCACGGAGTTCATGGGTCCAGGGAGATGGGTGGCTCCATCCAGGCAAGATGTGGAGGGAACACCTGCAGACCAGTCTAGAGATTCACAGAGCCACTGCCAGCCGCATGGGAACCCCAAGTCCTGCCACGGGCCCCTCTTTCCCACCTCTCCAGTGTACTGATAGCTGTGCACCAGGGGACCACGCAACCCCATGTTTTGTCCCCTTTCCTTGCTTGAGGCCAAAAGCTTCCATAACTCCCTCACTGGCCTCTAGAGAGAAGGGTCCAGGCCACAGAAGGGACCCTAGCCCCGGGGCAGGGCACAGGAGCACAGCAGAGTTTGGCCCAGGATTGGGGGAGACAGGAAGGGTGCAGGGTTATACTAAAGGGGTCTCCTTGAGTGCCGTGAGCTGACACGGGCTCCCAGAGCCTTGGGCAAATCACTGGACAGGTGGACGGCGCCTGTGTACATGGCAGGGCAGTGAGGGAGGGGACAGGCCACGGCAGGGCCCGTGGCCTCCTGTCATCCAGCTCCTGGCTCACTTAGAATCATGGATCATGGGAGGCAGGGGCACACATTCACAGCCACGAGGACAGACAGACAGACAGACAGACCGGGGCAGCAGCATGGTGGGGTAGACGGCCAGCTACTGCCCGCCCTTCCCGTGTGGCACCCCAGCCTAGGAGCCCACCACCTGGCCGGACCAGGTCTCGTGGGGCGTGTGAGGAGCCAGCTGCGTGAGCACCACCTCCACAGCCTGGAACTTCTGGTTCTTGGGTGGGATGGGGCACATCTTGTAAGTCACCTCGTCACCTTCCACTGGCACGTACTCCCCCTCGATGCTGGGGGGACAGAAGAGAGGGGGGGGGTCAGTCTAGTAGCAGGTCGCAGGCCAGATCCCCAGATCCCTGTGGCAGTCTAGAAGAATAGAAGAAGGTCACAGGGCTCGGCTGGGACACTACAGGGTGGGGGGAGGGGACAGACCCAGACCCACCCCTAGCTCCGCCCAGCTGCCCCAAGTTGATAGGCCAGACCAGGCTGGGGGGCGCCCAATGGTCGAAGCAGGAGACTGGGGAGGCAGGACTCACTCGGACACGTGCACAAAGATGTCCTCAGACCCATTCTCTGGGGTGATGAAGCCATGGCCTTGTGAGCGGGAGAACTGCTTACAGACGCCCTTGAACACCGGGCCGGCGGAGGCTCGGGCTGTCCTGGGGAGCGGGGTGAAGGAGGAGCTGTGACCTGGGGACCCTTTACCCGTCCTGGACCCAGCTGCTGTCAGGTCACATCGTCCCCATTTCACAGATGCCAGACTCAGGCCTAGAGACCGACCAGCCACACTGCAAAGATGGTTCCTGCCTCCTTGCCAGAACCCTCTCTGCTTCACACCCTCCTTCCTGAGCGTGTCTGGGCTCATATGGGGTCTTCGGGTAAAGATTACAGAGTGCAGGATATCCAGCCTAGGCCTGAAGTCCCCACACAGGGACCTCACTATCTCCTGAAGCAGCTGTGCCCCGCACCAGCACCCCGCACTGGATGGTGTGGTGGTGGGGGTATGTGGGTGTGTGGGGGGAGTCCTAGGACTTGAACTCAGGACCTGGGCTCTGTCCCTGAGCTTCTTTTGCTCAAGGCTAGCACTCTACCACTTGAGCCCCGGCGTCACTTCCAGCTTTTTCTGTGTATGTGGCACTGAAGAATCGAATCCAGGGCTTCACGCGTGCTAGGCAAGCACTCTCTCAGTAAGCCACCTTCCCAGCCCTATTTTGTTTCTCCTTCCTGTCATTTCCTAAAGCACCTGCTCTGTGCCTGGCCTGGGCTTGGACACGGAGCCATCAACCCTTAACATCAAAAACAACAACAACAAAAAGATGCTTTTGTCTTTGAGCCAAGTGGGCTCACACCTGCAGTCTCGGGAGGCCAGGATCTTAAGGACGGTGTCTCTAAACCCATGCCCAGCAGAAAAGTCCAAGGTACTCACGCTGAATATGTCCTGGTGCGTTTGGTGGGCAGAGGACTGGGCAGGTCCCGGGATGCAATGCCACCTCTTTCCCAGACCCTGCTGCCCTCCCTGTGGAAGGGGAAGGTGGGCCAGACAGGAGACTTGGGGGAGTGGAGAGGTGGCACCACGGGGGGTGACGCTGTGGACTCTGATGTCATGGTGGACCCCTCAGGAGAGCCTGGTGGACTCTGGGGCTCAGGGGCCGGGGAAGGACTTGGATGTCCTTGCAGGCAGGGCCCGGCCTGGCCCTGCTCAGCAGCTCTGCCAGCCACAGGCTCCGTCTGCAAAGCAGAGAGACACGGGAGAGTACAGTGTGTGGACAGCCCAGAACACAAGCCAATAGGCCTGCTCCTGCCTGCCCTGCCAACAGCCTGACTTCAAGCCACCATGCTGTCTCCCTGGCTCAACATCCTCACCAGAAAGACAGGCAGGCTGGGAAGAGCAGGTGTGGGCCTCAGTGATAGAGCGAGTGCTTGGCATGCATGAGGCCCTCGGTTCAAATCCCAACACGAAAGTAAGGCAAAACTAAACCCCAAGTCTTTCCAGCTTGCAGTTAATTCTATAACTCCAAGGATCAGAGAGGTGGGACATAGGGGGGCCAGGATTTGGCTTAAGTATCAACTGCCTCAAACTCATCCCTGGGTTCAAATACCAGCTCTGTCACCTTCAACTTGGTGACTTCACTGAGGTAGTTGCCAGGTTCTGGTGGGTGGCCGACCTATTGCCGCTCACTCAGGAGACTGGAGGATCATGGTTCAAAGCTAGTCTGGGAAGAATAGTCCAAGAGACTCTGTCATTAATAACCAGCAAAACGCAAGGCAGAGGGATGCCAGTGCCTCACGCCCAAGGAGGCTGAGAACTGAGGATCAGGGTTCAAAGCCAGTCCAAACAGACAAATCCTCAAGACTCTTATCTTCAAATAAAAACCTGAAGTAGAGGTGTGGCTCAAGTGGTAGAGCATCAACCTTGAGCAAAAAAGCCAAGTGAGAGCATGAGGCCCTGAGTTCAAGTCCCAGGACTGTAAAAAAAATCAATAAAATTAAGTAAATAAAGTAAAGGAAGGCCATCAGCAGCGCTTCCATCGCGGGCAGGAACGCAGGGGCGGACAGGACAGCCTGGCTTCCTGCCTCGGCTGTGTACCCTTGGCCATCAGTCCTAACCCCATCTCTGGCTTTGTGCTGTGGATAGGGAGGAGACTCGAAGGACCGACTTGAGGACAGGCATAGCTCACAGCGAGTCCTCGGGAATGTGAGCTACTTTTCCTTAGCCCAGTTTCTCCCTCTCCAAATGAGGTTGGAGGGTTGTGGCAAGGTGATAGAAAGCTTGCTCAGCATGCAACACACACACACATTATATACTAGGTATACCTTGCTGAGGAGTGAGTGCTTTGTGAAGCAATCTCCCAGCACCCACCGATACAACACGTTGTGACAACAGATAGAAATCCTGTATTGTAGTCACTGAACATCAGTACCTGTTCTAGACTCTGTGTGTGTGTGTGTGTGTGTGTGTGTGTGTGTATGTGTGTGTGTGTGTGTGTGTGTGAGTAAATGTAAGTGTATGCTGGTACTGAAGCTTAAACAAGAACTTCCTTGGCTTTTTGGCTCAAGGCTGGTGCTCCACCACTTGAGCCACACCCCACTTCCAGCTTTTTGCTGATTCACTAGAAATAAAAGTCTCATGAACTTTCCTGCCTAAGTTGGCTTCAAACCATGATCCTCAGAGCTCAGTCTCCTCCGTAGCTAGGTTTCTAGGCCTAAGGCCCAGTGCCTGGAAACTTGAGGAAAGCTGTCTGATGGAATGGCTCAAGTGGTAGAGTACCTGCCTAGCAAGGACAAAGCCCTGAGTTCGAACCCTAAGATTATCAGAAAGAGAAGGCAGGGTGGCGGGGAGGTAGTACAACCCCCAATGCCCCCATTGGGGGAATTCTCAGCTCCAGGCCCTTCGATACCTACCTGGAGCTGCCCCTCACTGGGGGAGAGAGGCAGGTAGCACAGCCGTACCACCACCCTCTGGGGTGCAGGGTAGAGCTGCCCTCCAGGGCCTGATGTGGTGCTGGGCACTGACATAGGATGCTGGGAATACTGGGGGGTGGGGCAGAGCCTGAGTGGTTGCCAGGGAGATGCAAGCTCCGAGCAGCTGCCATGCTGAGGCTGCTCTGGTGGCGGGGTGACCGGGCTCCCAGATCTCATGCTAAGCACGTGGTGGCATGGGAATGTCATAGTGCCACCGGGGTTTCGGGGCCTCCCTCTCCCCGATGGCTGTAGAAGTGGCAGGTGGAAGAAGCTACAGAAATGGCAGGCCTTCAGACGGCTTCTTCCACCTCCGGAGCAGAAGGGTGCTGGCTTTTCTCCAAGGGCTCTTCTGGGTGGGGAGCACTGAACAGGAGAGTCCGCTTCTCCCAGACAGGGCTGGATGAAGTGTTGGAGGCAGGCAAACGTCCGCCTCAGCTCCCTTTTTTTAACTGCTACAGCAGCTCTTTGAGGTGTTACTACTCCATTTTGCAGACAAGGAAACTGAGGCTTAAGGAGGTGAAATGGCTAGCTCAGAGCTCTGTGCACCAGGATTTCAAGCAGGGAGGCTAGTCCTGGAGTCCTCAGTACTAGGAGGGGTGGAGTTCTGTGTCAGGTCTGCATCTCTCAATTTTTTTTGGGGGGAGGCGGGGGGCTGTCCTGAACCTTGAATTCAAGGTCCAGGCATTGTTCCTGCACTTCGATCCTCAAGGCTAGATCTCCACTTCCGGCACTTCGGTGGTTCATTGGAGATAAAAGTCTCACAGAGATTCCTGCCTGGGCTGGCATGGAATTGTATCCTCAGGTCTCCGCCTCCTGAGAGCTAGGATACAGATGTGAGCCCAGCTTGCTTTTGGTTTTTAATGTGACCTTGACAGCCCCCCTCCTCTATGGACCACTGGGGACCTGAACGTGGAGGAATTGCATGAAAAGGGAAGAAGCCGAGGTCCAGTGTGGAGCCTCTTTCTAGAACCTTGTTTCAGTGTCCATTATGTGACTTCCTACAGTGCTTTTGCAAAGATCAGTTTCCATCTGTAAACTTCCCATTTGCCTTACAAGGCTGGAATTATAATCATTTCCATTTTCCACATGGGACAGCTGAGGCTCAGAGAAGGTAAATGACTCATTCATGTCACACAGCAGGCAAATAACCAGTGCTCTTCTATGAAAAGAAACCCTGTGCCTGGTTCAGCTAAGAGGAGACTAGAGTTTCCCCAAGAACTTTCCTCTGAGAAGCCAGAAGGAAAAATAAACTCCCTACAAAGCCAGTGGTAGCTCCTATCTATAATCTTAGCTACTGAGGAGGCTTAGAGATGAAGACTAAGGTTCAAAGTCAGCCTGGGTAGGAAAATCTGTACGACTCATTTCTAAGTAACCACAACAAAAACAAAGGCAGAAAAGTGGATCTCTGACTTGAGCACAAAAGCCCAGGTCCTGAGTTCAAGCCCCAGGACCGGCCCCAAAACAAATCAAAGCCAAGAGCCAGCTATGTTTGAATGCATTTGATCCAGTTTCAGGCCAGCCCCCCCTGTAGAACCAGCAGTTGAGTGATTCTCCCTCTGAGCCTCTGTCTGCTCCTGTGAGAGATGGGCTAACCACAGCCCCCAGCTCAGGCTGCGGGAGGAGCCAGGAGCTGTGTCTGCATGCACTGCCCGTGAGCGTCCCCTGGCCAGCTGCTCTGGCTCTGGTTTTCCAGCCAAGCTCACCTCCGTCTGCTCCAGCACACCCTGTGCCTCTGCGGTCCACAAGGCCAGGGAGGCCACAGAAAACCACCCAGGTTGTGGGGAGGGAGCCCTGGCTGACTGCAGTGTCCCTGGACTGTGGTGCACTGGACGGTGAGTCAGCCCGGGCATCAGGCGACCAGAGCCAGCTGGAGCCCTGTTCTACTTCCCACCACCTTCCCTCATCCTCAAAGAGAGGCCTGGAAATGGCCGTCCTGAGTCTCTCTTGAGCAGGAGACTCCCTCTCAGCCCAGTCGGATTAAGACCAGCAGACTAGCTCACCCATGCAGGGCTGTGTGTTCCAGGACAAGCAGCTGCCCTTCTCTGGGCTTCATCTTTGTCTCCAGCTAAATGAATCATTACCTCAGCTCCCCTTGAGGTCATCAGCCAGTGGCTAACGCCTGTAATCCTAGCTACTCAGGAGGCTGAGATCTGAGGATCAAGGTTCAAAGCCAGCCTGGGCAGGACAGTCTGTAAGACTCTCATCTTTAACCATCAAAAAAGGCAGAAGTGGGACTGTGGTTCAAGTGGTAGAGTGCTAGCCTTAAGCACAAGAAGCTCAGGGACAGCACGCAGGCACTGAGTTCAAGCCCTAGGACTGGCACAACACACAAAACAAAACAAAGCATCTATGGGGCGTATCCCAAGCTGACATTTCCCAATGTCATCATTCTTACATGGCAATAAAAATAATTACACATAAGCGGGGCACAGTGGCTCACGCCTGTCATCCTAGCCACTCAGGAGGCTGAGATCTAAGGATCGAGGTTCAAAGCCAGCCCAGGCACTAAAGAACATGAGACTCTTATCTCCAAATAATCACCAGAACACTGGAAGTGGTGCTGTGGCTCACAGGGTAGGAGGGTAGCCTTGAGCTGATGAGCTCAGGGACAGCACCCAGGCCCAGAGTTCAAGTCCCACAACCAACAAAAAAAAATTACACATAAATACAATGCACACACATAATCCAATTACAACTGAGGACCCAATATTGGAACAACAGACACCAAAGGAACCCCGGCCTTAGGGGCCCCGGATCTGTGGGAGCGTGGGAGCTTCAAACTCAGAGTGGGCAGTCCTGATTCCGGAACAGCCTCTGCTGCCATCCACTGATTATTTCCACCATCCACGCCTGCTGTCCTTCCAGCGCCACCAGCATATCCATTCTACAGAGGATGGAGTGTAGAATCTAGCTGAGGCTCAGTTTCTACATTTGTGAGACAGGGCTGGTGGTGGCTGCTCCGGGGAGGTGGTTGGTGAGTGTCCCCAGCCACACACTTTAGCTTGAACCCTCCAGCCAGCCTCACCATTTCCTCCCATGGTAGCTGAACCCCAACACTCAGTGCTTGGGCTTCGGGCAGGAGACCAAGGAAGGCCCCCCAATCCCCTCGAGAGGGAAATGCAGGGGTGTGGAACGAGTAGGGAGCCCCACTTGGGGTTCTATTTCTGCTGTTGCACTGAGTCAGTTGTGACCTTGGGTGAGTCACCCCCAACTCTGTAAAGCTTAAAAACAACTCCCCCAATTAAATCATCCGAGCCTGGAGCCCCGGGATGGGGAAGCAGGGGGACTGCAGTGGATATCATTGCCAAGGCAGACGTACCGGGACCCCAGGACTCTCTGATTCAATATTGAAGCTGGTCTGCTGTAGGCCCCGGACCACCAGAGAAAATGGGCCACCTGCCTGGCACCCCCCTCCCCAGACACTCCTTAAAATACACTGCAGCTGGAAATGACCTAATTAAACCTCCTCGTTCCCCACCCCCCATACACAGTGTGTGTGTGTGTGTGTGTGTGTGTGTGTGTGTGAGAGAGAGAGAGAGAGAGAGAGAGAGAGAGAGAGAGAGAAAGAAACCCCAGCCAATATTAGATCTTATGACTTCAAGAGACCCCTTACCCTCTTCCTGTTTTCTGCCCAGGCCATTGACATGGATGATGGCTATGGGGTGGGGGAGGGACGGGTAGTCCAAGAAGAGCCACATGTTCTCAGCGCAGCTCTGCCTGCAGCTGGCTGTGTGACCCTAGACAGGTCGCTTTCCCCTTCTGAGTCTCCCTGAGGACATTGGACAGGTGGCAGTCCCGTGTGGAGTGGTCCCCAGGTCCCAGGCAACGTGGTCCCAAAGTCCCTGAGCCTCTCAGCTGTGTCCCCACCCCCAGCTCTGTGGGGACTGTTTCACAGGTTTGGGGGACATGAGCCCCACTCTGGTCTTCTTTCTCATGTTTCTGTGAAATAACAAAGGTCCAGGCTGTCTAGAGTCCCCTTCCCACCTGGCTCTGGGCCCTGAAGGAGGCTGGGACCCTGGTGGGCAAGGGGAGGGTGAGAAGCTCCCCAGGCACAGAGCACCCCCTGCTGGTGGCCGCCTGTGTCTCGCTGGGTCACAGCATGTCCGGATGTCCCTCCCCGGCCTGTGGACATCCACGAGTGTGTGTGGTCCACACTGAATCTCCAGGTCTGGACAAGCCTCGGTGCCCTTCAGGGCCTCTGAGAGGCCTGTTGGTTTGCACCCTTGTTTTGTTTTTTTGTTTGCTTGTGTTTTCTTTCAGGTGGGGGCAGACAAATCAGAATGGGCACATAGGGATGTTTTTGTAAAAAGACTTCAAGGAAACGGGTCAAGAGATAAAGCTGGGAGGGGAGCACTTTGAGTCTGGAGTGCTGGAGACCTCGTCTGGAATGGAGGTAGGTTTGGGGACCAGGCCGCCCCTCCCCCGCCCCGGGCAGTGGAAGTGTCTGGAAACACTTCTTTCCCAAGGAGAGGCCCCCACGGGAGGGCGTCCAGGGGGCGCGGTGCCAGGCTCTCCGAGGGGGTGCCCCCTCCCACCAGGCACACTTCCTCCTCCCCTCCCCCCACCCCAGCAGCTGGAACAGTTCTCTGTTTATTATTGTTCTCCCCGGGTCCCTCTCTCTCCCTCTCGCAGGGAAGAGCCCACAGGCTGGCAAGCTAGCAGGAACCTGCTGTCTGGGTGTGAACCGACAGCATCGCCCCTTATCTCCATTGTGCCAGGGCCACCCAGGGGCCTGAGCCTGCCTCCGTCCCGGCAGCCCACGGCTGGGGTGGCCCGGCTCAGCCCCGGGTTTTGTCACCCTTGCCCTCTAGGGGCTGTGCCCTGGGGAAAGGGGAAGGCAGAGCCAGCCCTGCAGGCCGGTGGGCAGGGGCAAAGGCGAAAACAACAAGGAGCCACCTCTCCGGCCAACTGACACAATTCTTTCCAGCCCACTGGAGGGAAACAGAGGCAGGCGAGGACCTCTGCGTGGGGTGCCATGATCTGCCTGCCCCTCCCCGGCTCCAGCCTAGATTCTAGGAGAAAACAGCAATGCTGGTCCTGACCCTCCCGCATCTGTTTGGCAGGCATCTGCCGTTCTAGACATGAGTCCCAGACAGACAGACAGACAGACAGACAGACAGACACATGCATTCACACATGGTGGCTGCTGCATCTCTGCCCCCCCATCCCAGGGGGAAGAGGGATGAGGAGAGGGAGGAGGGAGGAGGGGGAGCTCTTCTGTGTCCCCTGCTGGGCTAGTCCCACTCCCCCCCACCTCTGCCAAGCCAGCTCCCAGCCAGGCTGCCCTCAGCCCACCTGCCCCTTACCTCGCCCAGGCGCAGGGGTCCAGGCTTGGCCTCTGCAGGCGGCCGCACTCCGCCTGGCTAGTGAGTGCAGCAGGCGGGCAGGTCTGGACGATGCGTTGTGCGTGTGCGTGCGTGTGTGCGTGCGTGTGTGTGTGCGTGTGTGTGTGTGTGTGTGTGTGTGTGTGTGTGCAGGCGGCACCTCCGCCCCCCACTCACTCACGCACGCCTTCCTGCTGACGTCAGGGTGGGCGGGAGGGAGGGGCCGGGATGGGAGTTTGTACTCCAGGCTTAAAGGGACGCTGGGGCCTCCTGAGCCAGGCACTGCCAAGTGAGTGACTAGCTGGCTCAGCCTGGCCCTCCCTCCCTCCCTCTGTCTGTCTGTCTGTCTGTTCAGAGTCCTTACTAATGCTTCTTGTTTTGGAAGGTGGCTTTTACTACTGGGCCAAGCTATAATTTACCTTGCTAAGTCAGGGCAGCCACCCAAGAATGCAGGGGAGGAAGAAGTGAGGACAAGGCCACATTCCTGTGAGCAGAGCAAGGCGGTGCCCCGTGAGAGTGTGAGTGAGTGTGTGTGTGACAGAGAGAGAAAGAGAATCCGTGAGTCTGTGCATGCCATGTGTGGGACCTGCAGGGTGAAAGGGGAGAAGGAAGGCCAGAGAGGGGGCCCTGTGGGGACATCAGACCCCCAGAGACTTCCACACCTCTCCCCTTTTCCTCTGGAGATTCTCACAGTGGCCCCTGTCCTCCACAGGCATATGTGGTGTGCCACATGTCCCCTGTCCCCTGCTGTGGCTTCGATGGTGAGAAATGTCGACAAGTCACATGAACGCATCTCTGGCATGGAGGCGTTTGACATGAGATGGACCATCTTTTGAATCTGATGAACATTCTACGGGGGTAATGAGCTTGTTACACACACACACACACACACACACACACACACACACACGAGGACTGGCCCCACTGGAGACACAGTACACTGCTGGACAGCTGGGTGGTCCAGGGAGAGGCATTGTGGGGAGGGGTCCACGTCCCACACGGCCGTGGATTCAAATCTCAACCCCATGTTCTGTGACCTTGACTGGACTCCGATTTTCCCTGGGGCAGTTGTGGAGGCCCAGGTGTAAGGAGTCTGGAAGAACGTCTCCACTGATGGCCTTCTTGCCTCCTTCCTGCCCCTGCTCATCAGCCTTCAGTGGGAAAACAGAACAATAAGCCTGGCGCCCCTTACTCATGTCTATAATCCCAGCTACTCAAGACCCCGAGATCTGAGAATCATGGTTTGGAGGCAGCTTGGGCAGGGAAGACTAATCTTAGACTCAAGTAGCCAGTAAACAGCCCAAGTGGAGACATTAGCCATGAGTGAAAAAACTGAGCTGAAGCACAAGGCCCTGGCATCAAACCTGAGTACCAGAACACACAAATACATGAGTACAGATATAAGAATGCCTACTTAAGCCCAATTATTTATGTATTTTATTTTTGTACCAATTCTCAAGGCTACTACACTACCACTCAAGGCTGGTGCGCTACCACTTGAGCTCTGTGTTTGGGTAACAGAAGTAAGAGCCTCACAGATGTGCCAGTCTGGCAATCCTCAGATCTTAGCTTCCTGAGTAGCTAGAATTACAAATTGTGAGCCACTAGTGCCAGGATCACTTTTGACTTTTTTTTTTCCCCCTGGTTAATTAGAGCTGAATCGTATGGACTTTTCTGCCCTGGCTGGCTTAGAACTGAGATCTTCAGATCTCAACCTCCTGAGTTGCCACCAGCACCCAGCTAGTAATTTATTTTGTCATCTTTAGTTACTGGTAAGAAAAGGGGAGTGGGTAAGGTAGAGGAGCTTATCTATGTTATTCTTCTGGCTAGAGGGCTATCTGGACCCAGGACCATCCAGTGTCATCACTCATTCTGCCCTTTCATACCTTCTAGAACAGTGAAGCTCAGACCATCTCAGTTCCAAATAGTAGAAGAGACCTTGGTGATTGCAGCCTGGGTTTCTCAGCGGTCCTGAGTTCTCACATGACTCCAGCAGTGTTCTGAGAACCATCTTGAGAACTCCCTTCTCCTCCCACTTTGTTTTATTTATTTATTTATTTATTTATTGCCAGTCCTGGGTGTTGAACCCAGGATCTGGTAGTGCTCTTGAGCAAAGCCAGTACTCTACCCCAGTAGAGCCACAATGCCACGTCTGGCTCTTTCTGTGTATGTGGTACTGGGGAATCAAGCCCAGGGCTTCATGCATGCTAGATGAATGAGCGCTCTATCACTAAGCCCTATTTGCAGCCCTCTCCTCCCACTTTAAATTCTTTCTTGTCTTTCTCTTTACAAAAGCAATAGTGTTCTTTTTCTTTCTTCCTTCCTTCCTTTCTTCCCTTTTTTTAAGATCTGAGACTAAAACTTAGTACCTGACACTTTTCTGCTCATTGGCTGGCACTCTACTAACTGAGCCATACCTTTAACCCCCTTTTTTTCTTTTCTTTCTTGCTTCTTTTTTTTCCAGTCCTGGGACTTAAACTTAGGGCCTGGGCACTGTCCTTGGGCTTTTCTCAAGGGTAGCATTCTACCACTTGAGCCCCAAAATCACTCTCAGCTTTTTCTGTGCATATAGTACAAAGGATTTGAACCCAGGGCTTCACGAATGCTAGGCAAGCACTCTTCCACTAGGCCACGTTCCTGGCCCCTCTTTTCTTTCTTTTTTAACTGTGCAGTGTCTGGACTCAGGGTTTTGCTCTGGAGCACTGCCCCCCCCCCCCCCCGCCATCCCCGTCCTTTTGCTTTCCAGATTAGAGTCTCACCCTTTTGCCCAGGGTTACCCTCAAGACCACAGCCTTCCTATTTCTGCCTCCCAAGCAGCTAGATTCCAGGCATGACTTACACTACTTAGCCCAAGACAGCAGGTTTCAAGGTGCCCTTAGAAGCGCCGGCTCTGTGAAGTTTCCCCGGAGAAGGAAGCAGGCTTGGAAGAATCGAAGCAATGGAGTGCCAGGACAGGGACCCGAGGCGGTCTGAGTCCATCTTCTGCTTCCCCAGGATGGCTGGGACTACATGCACCCTTCGCAATGTTTCTTTCCCTACCACCCACTGTGTCCCCTCTCAGTCTTCCTGACCCCTGGTCTGGCCTGGCCCAGGCCAACCAGCATGAGGTCCTAGGCTCGACTGTTGGCAGCTAGCTCTTCTCACTGGCCTATGCACCAGCACAGGGCTGTGCCTGGGAGGGCTCCTGTGAGCTCCACATCGCAGGAAGGAGCCAGCTCTGTGGGATCTGGATGGGAGAGTGGTGGGCCCTTGGGTGCACTGCACGGCAGAGGCCCAGGAAGGTGGGACAGAAGAGGCCGATAGGAGACCCGAAGCCGGCAGGCAGGCCTTGAAGGCCAGTTCTGAGAGAGCTCAGGCCTAGGCCAGCACTAAAGACCTGACCTCATTCTGTGTCCAGTTTCCTTTCTCAGAGGCTCCTCTAGCCCCTGGCAAACACGTGCCAGGCTGCCAGGCAGCCGTGAATGAAGGGGGCTGGGCCGCTGCTCTCAGTAGTGTGATGCCTGTCCCCACACGCCACAAGGACCCAGCTGTTCATTCAGGAAATGAGCTGCCAGGCGACACCCACCCACCCACCAGCAGCCAAGCCACAAAGAAACTGTCTGCTTAGAACCAGGGGGGCTCAGCAGGGAAGGCTATATTTTTGTGAAGAGCTGGGAATTCAAAAGCTTCTCTCCTGGAAGGCTCCCACCCTCCCTCACAGGGAGAAGCAGAAGGTGGGGAATCCTGGCTCCCCAACCAGCCCTGAGTCCTTCTGATTCCACTGGACTTCTAGTTCCTATTGGGTTGGCACTGGATGGAAGAGACTTGCGTCCACACAACCCTTTAAAGTGCACAGATCCTTAAGATGTTAGGGTCACAGGGCCCACGACGTGCTCAGGCACAGAGAGGTCAAGGAACTTGTGCAGCCACACACCACACACACCGCTGGGATTAAAAGGCAAGGCTCACCTGGGTACGGTACTAAGCATGCCTGCAATCCCAGCACTTCAGAGGCACAGGCCAGGGGCATCGCACATTTGACACCAGCCAGGACTATCTAGCAAGATGTTGTCTCAGGATGGAAGAAATGAAAAACTAAAACCGAATAAGACTCAACAGGGAGCTGGGCCTGTGATCCTAGCTTCTGGAGAAGCAGAGATCTGAGGATCAAGTTTCAAAAGCAACTTGGGCAGAAAAGTCCATAAGACTCTTCATCTTCCAGGTCACCAGCAGAAAACCACAAGTGGGGATGTGGTTCAAAGGTAGAGCGCCAGTCGTGGCTGTACAAAAGCAACAGTGAACAAGACAGATGGAATCTGTCCATTAGCGCTCACCAGCAAGTCTGAGGGAGGGAAGCAGGCAATAAAACAACCTAGTAATTAACACTCTGTCATGTTGGAAGGCGATGAAAGCTTAGGAAAACTATCAAACAGTGACCCAGGGTAGAGAATGGTGATGCTGATGGGTGACTTGCAATTTAAAATAAGAGATGGGAGCTGAAGGTATGGGGCAAGTGGTATAGTAGCTGCCTGTCAAGTGTGAGGCCCTGAATTAAAACTCCACTACTCTCTTACTTCCTCCCCTCCCCCCCAAAAAAATCACCAAAACAAGAAACCAGGACAAACTTTCTCTTGTGTCTTCCTCCATGGGAAATAAAGCATTGCAGGATAGAGAGAGGCTGAGATTTATTATTATTATTATTATTATTATTATTATTATTATTTACAGTGCTGGGATGGAACTTAGGGTCTCGTGCATACAAGGCACTAAAGCTGTCCTAAAGTCTAAAGAATAAGAGAGCCCCCCCTCTTTTGCCAGTACTGAGTTTTTCTTCTTTTTTTTTCTTCGTGGGTACTGGGGTTTGAACTCAGGACCTCATGCTTTCACATGGCTTGCTTTTTCAAGGCTAGTGCTCTACCCCTTGAATCATTCATCTTGCCTGGATTTTTGCTGGAGCATTGAATAAGTATTTAGGTGTTGGTACTGGGGCTTTAACTCATTTTAAAATCATGGCTAGCTCTCTTATCATTTGAATCCTATCCTGGCTCTACTTCTAGCTTTTGGTTAGCTGATTGAAGATTATAATCTCATGGACTTTCCTGCCTGGATTGGCTAAAAATTAGGATCCTCAAATCTCAGATCCCAGCCTCCTGAAAATCGAGGGTTATTAGGATTATTAGGTGTGAGCCACTGGCTCTTGAGCTTGGCCTTAAAGTGCGTGTGTGTGTGTGTGTGCGCGCGCGCGCACACATGTGCGCATGCATGCATGCATGCACTTGAACCAGGGTCTGACTTCTGTCTCTGAGCTTTTTTTTTTTTCCCAGTCCTGGGCTTGAGCTCAGGGCCTGAGCACTGTCCTTGGATTTTTCTCAAGGCTAGAGCTCTACCACTTGAGCCACAGCACCACTTCTGGCTTTTTCTATGTATGTGGTACCGAGGAATCGAACCCAGGTCTTTGTGCATGCTAGGCAAGCACTCAACCACTAGGCCAGACTCCCGGCCCTGTCTCTGAGCTCTTTTACTGGAGGCATGTGCTCCATCCCTCGAGCCAGGATTCCACTTCTGGCTTTTTGCTGGGTAATTGGAAACAGAAGTCTCATGAACACTCTGTCCCGGCTGGCTTTGCACCATGACGCTTGGATCTCGGCCTCCTGAGTAGTTAGGGTTACAGGTGTGAGCCACTAGTGTCCCGCATGGCCTCAAACTGCCCAGCTTCCCAAGTGCTGGGATTCCAGGGGTGTCAGTCCACCCAGCTGGGGGCAGCGTGGGGGTGGGGCAGGCTGAGAGGCTCATGGACACATTCAGGTCTTGTGGGGTACTGAGCCCCACCACCTTGACCTCCTGGCTGGATTCTCTGTCTGCCTGGTTGGTTCCCAGCCCTATTTCTCCCTGTCCCCTCTGTTCTCGGCGATGCTAACCATGTTACCCTTTTGTCTGTTCAAATGCTCCATATTTACAAGCCTGGGCCACGTGCCAGGCACTGGGTTTGGGCCACAGGATGGGGAGGGACTCGATCAAGAAGGCCTCTGCCATCACGGAGCTTGCGGATTCAGTGGCGTGTGAATCTTTGTAAGTCACTGCAAACCTTCCGGGAATAACACTGAGGATTAGCAAAGAGGCCTGACCAATGCATAAACCAATGTGCCAACAATTCATTCTTCCAGACCTGAGCGCTGAATGCCGGCAGGGAAAGCTGAGAACCTGAAACACTGGGCTCCAGTGTGGCCCTGCAGCCCAGCCTGGCCCTCCTCCAGTTTCCCATCGGTGAATGGCTCACCGCCTGGCTGATGGCTGAACCCCGCGGGCATCAGCCTGCTGCATACAGACCCCTGGACTCTGCCAACTCCTCTCTCCATGGCTGCCAGCCTTGTTTGGCCTTCATTGGCTAAGACCACAATACATTCTTGTCTCCATTCCTCCGTATCCATCCGTTGTGTCATCTGAGTGCATCCTGTTGTCATTTCCTTGTTTTATCTTCTAAGGCTTCTCTTTGCTGCTCTCAGGCTAATGTCACAGTGGCACAGCTCAGTGGTTGAGATCATGGTGGTGGAGTCTGAGTCCCAGCTCTGCCATTTTATAGCTGTGGGACACTGAATAATCTACTTACTCACTTTTTGCAGCTATTCAGGTGGCTGAGATCTGAGGACCATGACTCAAAGACAACCCCGATGGGAAAGTCCAGGAAACGCTTATCTCCAATTAACCAGAAAAAAAAAAGCCAGAAGTGGAGCTGTGGTTCAAGTGGGAGAGTTCTAGCCTTGAGCTAAGAATCTCAGGGAAAGTGCCTCAGCCCTCTCGAGTTCAAGTTCCAGGACTAGCACCAAAAATGGATAAATAAATAAAGCTGGAAATGAATATGTGGTTCAAGTAGTAGTGTGTTGACCTTGAGCAAAAAGCCCAGTGAAAACATGAGGACATGAGTTCAAGCCCCAGTACACACACACACACACACACACACACACACACACATACATACAAACTCAAGGGGAGGGGAGGCTGAAGAGAAAGATTGAGTTCAATTCAGACTTATTTAGGTGAGTAAAACCTTATTCAGGAATTGTGTGTGTGTGTGTGTGTGTGTGTGTGTGTGTGTGTGTGTGTGTGTGTGTGTGTGTGTAAAAGTATAGAGACCACTTGCCAGAGAAACTGAGGCCAGGCTGAGCATATGACTAAGCTCAATGAAAAGCCTGAGAATCAAGGGGGAACATTTGAGAGATATTTAAGCAAGTTTGTGTTTATAATAGTCCTAGCTATTTGAGGGTCTGAGGCAGAAGGATTGCTATTGCTTGAGCCTAGTTCAAGACAAGCCTGAACATGGCCAGACTGTCTTTAACTGAAAGAAACAAAGAGCTGGGAGCAGTGGCTCACATCTGTAATCCTAGCCACACAGGAGGCTAAGACCTGAGGATCACGGTTCAAAGCCAGCCCGGGAGCTAAAGTTTGTGAGACTCTTATCTCCAATTAACCATCAGAAGAAGGGAAGTGGCACTGTGGTTCAAGGGGTAGGTAGGGTGGTAGCCTTGAGCTGAAGAGCTCAGGGACAATGCCCAACCCAAGAGTTCAAGTCCCACAACTGACAAAGAAGATGAAGAAAAAGAAAGAGGAGGAGGAGGAGGAGGAGGGGGAAACCAAGAATTGGTCTGGGACTGTGGCTTAGTGGCAGAGTGCTTGCTTAGCATACATGAAGCCCTGGGTCTGATTCCACAAAACCACCTACACAGGAAAAGCCAGAAATGGTGTTGTGGCTTAAGTGTCTAGAACTGAGTTCAAGCCCCAGAACCAGGAAAAAAAAAAAAAAAAGAAGAAGAAACAAAAAATTGGGAAGAGAGAGGAAGAACCGGTAAAGAGAGAAAGATATTTAAACAGATTGAAATTTAAAGAGAGAGAGGAGATTTGAGAGAATGAGAAAGTATTTCCTAACGCCACTACTGACTGTGTCCTAGGAATGATTTTAGAGAATAGTGAGGAGAAAGAGCTGAAGTAGAATTGTTCTTCAGCTCTTAGCAGAAGCAGACTGACCCCCATAAAGAAGTTCAGCAATAAGGCCAAATTCAGTAGTACTGCAGCCTGACTTGAGAGAGTTCCATGCTTGTAAAGTCAGTAAATTTACTAATTGAAAATGCATTTCAATTTCAAGTGTCTCTGTCATCTACCTCACAGATCCTTTCATGTCCTCAAATTGTTATTTTGAGCTGGTCTCTGGGGGCTCATGCCTGTAATCCTAACTTTTCAGAAGGCTAAGGTTGGAGGATTATGGTTCAAAGCCATCCCAGGCAGAAAGGTTCATGAAACTTTTATCTCCAATTATCCAGCAAAAGATCAGAAATGGAGGTGTGGCACAAGTAGTAAAGTGCCAGCTTTTACAGAAAAAGCCAAGCTAAGGTCTTGTGTTAAGCTGCAGTGGTAGGATGCATAAAATACTTGTTATTTCGGTTAAAACATGAGGCAATATTTCTCTACAGGCTCCAACTTTATAGGAAGTGTAGTGTAGAACTTTCGGCAGCGCTCACTTCTAACACTTACCAGCTCATGGTGTTGGACAAGTGAGTGGATTCTCTAAGGTCATGCGAGTGATCAGAATGAAGGCAGCCTAGGTTGGGACGTGAGAAGTGGCTAGGAGACAGATCCTGCAGAACCTTATTTGCTACCAAAAAAGTGTGGGACTTGCTGGGCGCAGTGGCTCTCACCTGTAATCCTAGCTACTCAGGAGTCTGAGATCTGAGGATCAAGGTTCAAAGCCAGTCGGAGCAGGGAAGTCTACGAGACTCTCATCTACAATTAACCAGAAAACCAAAAGTGGTGCTGTGGCTCAAAGTGGTAGAGCACCAGCCTTGAGCTGAAGAGCTCAGGTAGAGAGCCCAGGCCCAGCTTCAAGCCCCATGACTGAAAGAAAAACAAAAGAAGTTTTGGACTTTCAACTGAAAGCCATTGAGGTTGGATCCTAGCCCTCCCCCGATATCTCTGATTGTATGAAGGTAGTGGGACTTAAACCTAGGGCCTGGGCTTTCCCTTAGCTGGACTTTCTCATACCTTTTTACTTAAGGCTGGCACTCTACCACATGAACCATAGCTTGCCTTCTCATTTTTCTTTTTTTTCTTTCAGTGTTTTTTTTTTTTTTCCAGTCCTGGGCTTGAGCTCAGGGCCTTAGCGCTGTCCTTGGACTTTCTCAAAGATAGAGCTCTACCACTTGAACCTCAGCACCACTTCTGTTTTTTTTCCCATGTATGTGGTACCGAGGAATCGAACCTGGGTCTTCGTGTATGCTAGGCAAGCACTCTACCACTGGACTCCCAGCACCTCTTTCAGTATTTTTTTTATTGTAATTAATAGAAGGGTTACCTTATATTCGCCAGCTAGAAGGTGCATTGCTTCACAAACATTGATACCCTTTTCATGTTTTTGTCCCCATTTCCCTCCTCTCACCCACTCCCCTTAGCTTGTTTTCCCCCCTTCCCTATCCTATTTCAAATAAACATATATACAATATACCAGATAACAAGGTAAGATACTGTAACAATATAAGATAACCAAGGGACAACAAATGAGATGAGAAATAATGTAGTACATTAAGAACAACAATCACCCATTATATGTCTCTGTTTCCATATCCTGGAGGTCCTTTCATTTAGCCTCATCCTATATGGCCTTCTGTATCTAGGTTTTGCCCTATAGTAAACCTCTGCTAGGAGAGTCCAAAGTTTATACTAATTATGACAAATGAGGGAAACCATTGAGCCTATGTTCCTTTGAGTCTCGCTTACTTCACTTAATATTTTTTCCAAGTCTTTCCATTTCTTTACAAATGGGGCGATGTTCTTCTGGTTAATTAGAAATAACCAGAAGCCTGCTCTGGTTGGCTTTGAGCCACAATTCTCAGATCTCAGCTTTCTTGTGTGACTAGGATTACAGGCTTGAGCAAGACCCAATATCATTTTTGTTTTGTTTTGAGACAGGCATTACAAAGTTTTGAGATGATAAGTATTTGCTAAATCACTCAGGTTTTTGTCTCCAAGTATAATCACTTTTGTTTTTGCAGTGCTGGTATTGAACCCAGGGCTTTGCCTACACCAGGCACCTAGTATCACTGAGCTACAATCCTAGCCCTTACGCAACATTTACTTATTTATTTACTAACTTACTTATTTGTGACAGGGCCTAATTATGTATCCTAGTCTGGCCTTGAGCTCCTAATCCCCCAGCTTTCGGAGAGTTCTGGCATTTTAAGCGTGTGACACTGAATCCAGCAATTTTAAATTGATAAAATTCATCACAATCAGATCACAATCAGATCTCCAGAACTGAGTTCACCGACTTTTGCAAATGAATGCATCCTATCTGAAAGAAGAGAGGCAAACCTTATCCTAGGGCCGGGAGTGTAGCTTAGTGGTGCAGTGCTTGCCCAGTATGCATGAAGCCCTGGGTTCGATTCCTTGGTGCCACATATAGAAAACGCTCTAAGTGGTGCTGGGGCTCAAGTGGTAGAGCGCTAGTCTCGAGAAAGCTCAAGGGCAGTGCCCAGGCCCTGAGTTCAAGACCCAGGACTGGCGGAGGGGGGGGTGGACGGGGAGGGGAAGAAGAAGAAGAAAACTCCATCTTAGAAAGTGGTTCCTTTCTTGCCAGCTCTTCAAGTTCTGACCCGCAGTGCTGGTTTTCAGCAAGGCTGAGTGATCTTGTGTGGAAAGGGACGCCTGGAAACCCACGTGGCGCAGTCCAAGCAAACCCAGGTTGCCTAGCAACCGGAAATCCGGGCGGTGTCAGATTTCCCGCCCACAGAGGGAAGCCCCGCCCCCTCACCGCCAGACCCCGCCTCCTCTCCGCGCAGGAGCCAGTAGACAGTCACGCCCCATTTCCGGGGGCGGGAATAATGTTCTTATTGGTCAGCTGTCCGGAAGCGACGGGTTCGGAATCTGGCGCACGGTGGGAGACTCCAGCCCGGCGTGCGGGTTCGCGGAGCGAGTCGGTGGCCGGCGGGGCGCGCGCGTGGCCCGGCGCGGCGTCTGAGCTCCAGTCGTCGCAGGATCGAGGCTTCCTGCCGCCTCGGAAGCGGAGGCTGGCCGGTTCCGGCAGCTCGGATCCCCCGGGCTTGGGTTGGCTGAGGCGGGGAAGGGCGGCGTCCCCGCGAGGTGGGGACGGGGCTGAGGGGGTTCGGGGCCCCCAGAGCCCCGGGGTCCGCCCGGCGCAGGCCGCCATGTTCGTGCTGGTGGAGATGGTGGACACGGTGCGGATCCCTCCGTGGCAGTTTGAGAGGAAGCTCAACGACTCCATTGCCGAGGAATTGAACAAAAAGTTGGCCAACAAGGTACTGGGCCCCGGCGTGCGCGGCACGAGGGCGCCGACCCCCGCCTCCCGGGGAGGGGATCCCCCGGGGCCGCCGGCCCCACCCTTTCGACATTAACTTGAACGCAGCCTTGCGAACCTCACCCAAGTTGGCTCAAACTCAGATTCCCCCGCCCTCTGCCTCCGAGCAGCTGGGGTTACAGGCGCGGTGCCCCTCACACCTGGCTGGCTCCTCGCCCTTCGGAGCCTCCTGCCCGGGCCGTGTGGCCGAGCCCCAGCTCATGCCCGTCTAGCAGAGGGACTCAGAGTTTGCTTGTGGGTGTGAGGGCCACGGGACAGGCGGCCTGGGGCTCCGGTTCGTAGAGTGACCGTGTGTACACGTATGCACCCAGGTCGTGTACAATGTGGGCCTCTGCATCTGTTTGTTCGATATCACCAAGCTGGAAGATGCCTATGTGTTCCCAGGGGATGGTGCATCACATACCAAAGGTGAGTATCTGCCTTTCTTGGGGTGTTGTCTGTCCGTCCTCCCTCCCTCCCGCTTCCCCTCCCTCCCTTTCTTTGCCAGTCTCAGGGCCTGAGCACTGTCCTTGGGCTTTCTCAACACTAGAGCTCCATCACTTGAGCCACAGCACCACTTCTGGCTTTTTCTATGTATGTGAAACCAAGGAATCGAATCTAGGTCTTTGTGCATGCTAGGCAAGCACTCCAGAGTTGTGTTTCTTAAGGCTCAGTTTTCCATCTGTCTGTCGGTCCTGTCTGTCTCTCTCTTCTCCTCACCCTCTCCTCTCTGTGTTTTTTGGGTTAGTCATAGGGTTAGAACCAAGGCTGTCCCTGAGCTCTTTTGCTCAAGGATAGCTAGCACTCTGCCACTTTGAGCAACAGCTCCATTTCTGGTTTTGGGGAGATAAGGAGCTAACAGTCTCATGGACTTGCCTGCCGCAGCTGGCTCAGAACTGCATTCCTCAGATCTCAGCCTCCTGAGTAATGGCCAGGATTACAAGTGTGAGCCATAGCACCCAGCAAGGCTGTTAGCAGTAGCTGCAGAAATGCCTGGGGTACTGAGTGGGAGTTCCAGCCTGAGAACTCCAGTTCTGACTAGTGGGAATTGACGCAGTGACTACAGGTAGACGTTTGTCTTCTCTGCCTCCTTATGTGTAAGACATGGAAAGCGAATTCGGTAATGGTTACGGCCTCTCCAGGTCTGAGATTGTGGCTCCATGTCTGAGCCCTTTCGGCTTTCGTGTGCTTGCCTGGTGGGAGTTGATCCAGACAGCTGAAGACTTGGTGGAGTGGCCCCAGTGGATTAGCGAGCAGAGGGAGGAAGAAGAGCAGCCCACTCAGGGGTGAGGACCTTGATGGGCGGGATAGCATAGTTAGAAGAGTGGATTTGCCACTTACAGCTGTGTGCCATGAATGGAATAGGTAACCTCTCTGTGCCTCTGGTTCCTCCTGTGTACTGCTACAGGACTGAAGGAGGACATGCAGGTGGGGCTTCTAGGGCAGGGCCGGGGCCCCTAGGGCTCACTGGATTGGGCTGTCTGGGGGTTCTGTGTCAGTGGGAGGGTTCGGCCAGGGCTGCGGTGTGTAGGGTGGGCTCCTGAGTAACTAAGGGTTATCAGACATGAGCCACCATCTCAAGCTCTCAAGCTAACCATTTTGTTGTTGTTGTTAGTTGGGTCTTGGACTCTGGGTCTGGGCACTGTCCCTGAGCTCTTCAGTTACCACTCTGAGCCACAGCGCCACTTCTAGTTTGCTGGTGATTAGTTAGCGATAAGAATTTCATGGACTTTCCTGCCTGGGCTGGCTTTGAACCGTGATCCTCAGATCCCAGCTTCTTGAGTAGCTAGGATGACAGGCGTGAGCCACTGGTGCCCAGCCAGCCCTACCCCTTTTAACCAGAGGTTAGCTTTGAGCAAAAGAAGCTCATGGATTGTTATGTCCAGGCCTTGAGTTCAAGGCCCGAGACATGGATAGAAAAAGAAAATATAAAGAACGTTGTAGAGCAGCTGTGTGGCTGGAATGGTAGAAATGCCACCTCTGGCACAGATGGGTGGTGACACAGGTTGACAAGCAGCAGCCACAGTTTCTCATTGCTCTAGAGCGTTAGGAAGGGGGCAGGTGAGCAGGTGACACGAGTGGTAGGAGCCCTGGTCAGCTGAGGAGAATGGTTGTGGTCAGGTGAAGAGGCCACACCGAGGGCAGGGCCTGGAAACCCACCAGGCATTTCATCTGCTCGCTGCTCTTCCTCCTCCCCCAGTCACAGGACATTTTTAGCATCCAGTTTCAGGGCAGAGCTGTGCCTGGGGCAAGCTTTGCCAGGTGGCAGGAGAACTTGTATTAATTCTGGTTCCCTTTGTCTTGTCCTTTGTCTTGTGCGTCTGCCTTTTTTTTTTTTTTTTTGCCAGTCCTGGGCTTGAGCTCAGGGCCTGCGCACTGTCCTTGGACTTTCTCAAGGCTAGAGCTCTACCACTTGAGCTTCAGCACCACTTCCGGCTTTTTTTCTATATATGGTACCGAGGAATCGAACCTGGGTATTCATGCATGCTAGGCAAGCACTTTAACCACTAGGCCAAACTCCCGGCCCCGCGTCTGCCCTTTTATTAATTTTATTATTATTATTGTTATTTTTTGCCAATCCCAGGGCTTGAACTCAGGGCCTGAGCACTGTCCCTGAGCTTCTGCTCAAGGCTAGCACTCTGTCACTTGAGCCACAGCACCACTTTGGCTTTTTCTGTTTATGTACTAAGCAATCAAACCTAGGGCTTCGTGCATGCTAGGCAAGCACTCTACCACGTTCCCAGCCCCGTGGCTTCCCTTTTAGAATTGAAAGGCTGAGTGCTGGTGGCTCATGCCTGCTATCCTAGCTGCTCAGTTGGCTGAGATCTGAGGATCATGGCTCCACGCCAGCTTGGGCAGGGAAGTTCACGAGACTCTTCTCTCCAATCCAAAAAGCCAGAAGTGGAGATGTGACTCAAATGGTAAAACTACCAGCCTTGAGTGAAAAAGCTCAGGGACAGCACCTGAAATACACCGAGTTCAAGCTTCAGTATAGCTGCCCTAAAAACAATTCATAAGGCTGGGATTTTGGCCTAGTGGTAGAGTGCTTGCCTGGCACACACAAAGACCTGGGTTCAATTCCTCAGTTCCACATACATGGAAAAAGCCGGAAGTGGTACTTGGCTCAAGTGGTAGAACTCTGTCCTTGAGAAAATCCAAGGACAGTGCTCAGGCCCTGAGTTCAAGCCCAGGACTGGAAAAAAAAAAGTTAATAATTCAAAGAGCAGTTGGAGGAAACTTGGAATTGCCTTTGGAATCACTGGTGCCCAGAGTCTGGCTCAGGTGGGACTTCCCAGGTAGATTGGAAGCCGGCCTGCAGTTCTAGGGCAGCTGCTACTAGTGCCTTATGGGGACCAAGTTGTGACCTTGCAGGGATGAGGGTCAAGGGCTGGGAGGGAGGGAGGGAGGGCTCTCGAGAGCAACACGCAGTCCCTGCATGCCTGTTCCTCCATGTCCAGTCCATTTCCGCTATGTGGTTTTCCACCCGTTCCTGGATGAGATTCTGATTGGGAAGATCAAAGGCTGCAGCCCAGAGGGCGTGCACGGTAAGCAACTCCTTAGGGAAGCCTGGGGGTCAGTGAGGCGAGGGGGGGGGGCGGTCAGTGAAGGCTGGGGTCACCATCTAACATCTGAAGACTGTGTGCATGGGGCTTTGCTCAGCACTACCCAGGCCTGGTATGTGGGGCTCTGAGATGGGGAAGGCGACTTCTGGTGGCGCTGGAGGGGTTTGCTTAAATATCCAGATCCCTTGTTTATCTGTCTGTCCCCCGCTGTCACCTTCTTTCTTCCAGTCTCTCTAGGGTTCTTCGATGATATTCTCATCCCTCCAGAGTCGCTGCAGCAGCCCGCCAAGTTGTATCCTCCAAAGGAAAAGGGGGTTCCTGGGAACGCAGACTTCCCCCGAGGAAGCCCTGCTGCGGCCTGCCCCTAGGGCAGCCTGTGTGCTGGCCCTGGCCTGTGGGAGTCTGGTGCCCACAGTGTCCCTGGGACTGGCTTCAGGGCTGCCATCCATTCCCTGTTCACCCAGGTTTCCCTGCAGTAGTGTCAAGATCTTGTTCCAGCAGGCTAACCCTGGCTGGTTCACCCCGCTTTCTTGGGGTGTAAGGCCTGTGTTCCCTTCACAGAACATGCTCATCAGCTCAAGTTCCTGGACTGGATTGTCCCCAGCCCAGCCCTCACCTTGCCTATGGGGCTGTCAGTAATGAGAACCTTCACTGAAGGAAGCCCATCCTGTCAGTCGTTCTCCCAGTACCCAGCAGTGGTTTAGCACAACCCAGGCTGAGTACAGTGGCAGCAATGCCACTAGAGGGCAGTGTGGATCCTTGGTAGGGCTGGCACAGGACATGGGGGAGCTGGTAGAGGCCCTAGCTGGCTGAGCCACCATGGGCAGCCAGGGTCGCATGTGACTGAAATTTGTTAGCAGGTCTGGCCCCCTCAATCTCTTGAGACCTGGTCTTGTTGCTGTTTCTTTTGGTGGTCCTGGGCTTTGAACTCGGGGCGGGTACTCTAACACTTGAACCGTGCCTTTAGCCCTGGGCAAGTTGCCCGCTTGCCTGCCTGTCAGATGTGGGGGAGGTACACATACTTGAATCATTCCTCGTTTTTGAAGTGGAACAGGCCGTGGTGTCCTGTTCTGTGGGGCCAGGAGCTGCCTTTCCCGAGGTTGTCCAGACAGAGCAGTGTCATCCTGGGCTGGGCATTTGAAGCGACCTCCCATCCCCTCCCCTCCCCCCCATGGCTTGCTTGTGGCCTTGACCCCTGGGCACCAGTGATGAGGCGGAGCAGGTCTGGGTGTGGGAGTACGAGACCGAGGAAGGAGCGCATGACCTGTACATGGACACGGGGGAGGAGATCCGCTTCCGGGTCGTGGATGAGAGCTTTGTGGACACGTCCCCCACAGGGCCCAGCTCGGCCGAGGCCACGTCATCCAATGAGGAGCCACCCAAGAAGGAGGCTCCATACACACTTGTGGTGAGAGGACCACTGGGTGGCGGGGTGTGCGGGAGGGCTGCCCATGGTCTGCCCATTTCTACAGCCTGGGAGAAAAGGTAACAGCTGCCATGATGCTAGAGGCAAGGCACAGAGCAGTGCTGGCCAGGGAGGCCATAGGAAGGGCCTAGGTGAGATCAAAGCGTGGACTAAGGGCAGGCCTCACACAGCTGGCTGTGCTGGCAGGAGCAGAGAGCTGGGAAAGGGGTAAGGAGAGATAGCCTCTGTGCCCCATCTGCTCCCTTGTGCTAGCCTGGAGCAATGGCGTGGTCCCCAGTTGTCATGGCTGCTGTGCGCTCCCGCACTCCCATCCCTACCCGCTGCAGGTACTGCTGGGTGTCGTCCTGGTGGCCTCTGGTCCCAGGCAGTCAAGCTTGAGGGGGCATTAAACTCCCTGCTCTTTCCCTTTGCTCTCCAGGGCTCCATCAGTGAACCAGGCCTCGGTCTTCTCTCCTGGTGGACCAGCAATTAGCCTCGTTGGCTGACAGACTGTATCTGGCCTTGGGAGGTGGCAGTGAGGAAATGAGGAGTCGTCTGCCACCCAGAACTGGACTGCTGCAGCCAGGTGCTACCGTGTGCCCCCACCCTCCTGACCCAGCTCCTCCGGGGTGGACTGACACTTTTCTTCTTGCAGTGCTGGAGATGGAAGCCAGGGCCTTTGCCATGTTAGGCAAGCACTCTGCCGCCAAGTTGAATCCAGCCCCAGCCAGTGGATTTGTACAGCAGACATGAAGTTAAATGAACAGCGGCAGCAAGGGCTGAGAAGTCCCCCACCAGTTGCCCTAAAAGCGCATGTCCTGACTGGGGAGAGTATGTCGAATGGAACCGTCTCTGTACAACTGTTTCAAGATTAAAAAAAACAGCAAGTGTCCTGCTCTAGCTCAGGGTTGCCAGGCTGGACCAGCACGGCTCCACCGTCCCAACTCACTTTGGGGGATAATCTGCAAGTCGTCAACTTGGGGGTTACCAGACAGGGCCGCTCAGTTTGGTGGCGCCCTCACACAGTGGCCAGCCTGGGCCAGCCGCTTTGGGCCCGGGCTGCCGGTCACGCTGAGGTGGCGCATCAAGAGGCAGCAACTTCCCCAGATGTCTGCACAGTAGCCATGATCACGAGCACTATCTTGGGGACCTTTACTTTCCAAGGAGGCCCAGCTGTCCAGACAGGCTACGCCCGCTCTCAGAGTGACGAGAGGACACAGTGCCAGGGGAGTGGCGCTGAAGTCACGGGAACTTGGGGTCAGGCCTCCGCTTGCATTGGTAAGCAGGGACAGACCGGGAGGTGCTTGTTCAGAGGGTTACGCTAGTGGGGTACAGATGGGGTTGTGGCCCTGGGCCTTTGCTGACCACCAGGAAGACCAACCCTGACCTGGCGGATAAACAACACAACCACTCACAAGAACAGTCGATGAATTTGGGTGCTTCTTTTTCAGAGACATTGGTCTGCACCTCCACTCCCAGTAGATCTTATAATAATACTTTTTTTTTTTTAACAAGAGATGGTTCTTTAAATCCTTCAACCATCAATGAAATGTTAAGGCAGAATAAAAACTTCAGAGGGGAGTGTTGTCATCAAAAATAAATACAATTGTATGAGGCTACACTACTCAGGGAGGCCGGGCCAGGAGATTGTTTAAGAGTCCCCAGCTCCGGGTTTCTCCCCACACCATGGGCGGGCTGAGGTGGGGGAGGACGGCCTTAGGTCACACTGTTGAGGAGCAGGAAGCCAGGGAGGGCCAGGTCTAGCTCTGGTGATGCATGAGGAGCCGCTGCTGTGGGGGGCTGGGGGGGCGGTGTGGCCTGTCCTCACTGCTGTAGCTCCTTCATCCTGTTCAGAGCGCTGCCTGCACGGAACCACTCAATCTGGGTCTCGTTGAAGGTGTGATTCAGGAGAATGGTCTCCTGGGTTCCATTCGGGTGTTTGATGACACATTTGAGGGGCTGCAAGGTAAGAGGTAGGTGTGAATAGATACCAGCAGGTGCTCTAGGATGGAGACCAGATCTGGGCTCACAGGAGACTCCTGGGGCCCAGTGAGTCGCACTGGGGAGAGACTAATGGGCTGTGGGTTAATGCCTGGGCAGTGGGGGCCTGGGCTGGCTCTGCCCTCAGCGGTCATATTCCTGTCTGAGCCCGGAGAACTTAAGAGCCTCACAATTGGAATAAAAATTCATAGGAAACCAGGCGCTGGTGGCTCACGCCAGTTACCCTAACTACTCAGGTGGCTGAGAACTGAGGATTGTGGTTCAAAGCTAGCCCAGGCAGAAATGTCTGTGAGACTCATCTCCAATTCATCACCAGAAAAGTCAGAAGTGGTACTTTGGCGCAAATTGGTAGAACACTAGCCTTGAGTAAAAGAGCTCAGAAACAGTACCCAAGCCCCTAGTTCAAGCCCCACAACTGACAAAGTTCACAGGAAGTGGCTTCTTTAGCCCTACCCACCCAGGAAGGCCCCAGCCTCCCCTGCCTTCTAACCTTGCCAGGGGCAAAGTCCTTCAGGCCCTGAATGGTCAGCTTATCCACAGGGTGGATCTTGTTGTAGTCAGAAGGGTCAGCAAAGGTGAGGGGCAGGAGGCCTTGCTTCTTCAGGTTGGTTTCTGGAAGGAGGAAAACAAGTGGCACCCTCACCCAGGGACTGCAAAGCCCCGGGAGCTCCCTTCTCTAGATCCGCTTGGGGCCCCACTGCTGTGGCTGAACTGACCACAGCTTAGGCCTCTTGCTAGAGGCACCCCAGTAGGTGTCATGGAGCAGCTCCGTGCCAGGCCTTCCCACAGACACTGCTTGCTCCTGGATTTCAGTTGCTCAGGCTACACTGGTGAAGCTGTAGGATACAGCCTGAGCTAGGTACGTGGCTCCAGGCCCAACAGCCACAGCAGGACCTCGATGTGGCCTCCATGTGAGGAGCAGTGGATCCCAAGTGTAGGCCGAGCTTACCATGGATCCTGGCGAAGCTCTTGGTAATGATGGCCCGGCCACCAAGATGGCGAGGTTCCAGTGCTGCGTGCTCCCGGCTCGAGCCCTCACCATAGTTCTCATCTCCAATCACCACCCATCGGATGCCATGTTTCTGTCAAGCAAGCAGGGCTGGGGTCAGGAGGCAGGAGGGCATACCGAGGTCAAGGGCTAGAGGAGCTGGCCCTGTCTGCAGTGGGTAGAGGCCACAGTCCACGGACAGCAGAGAAACAGCAAGGCCAGCTGGCGAGGCTCCAGGGCGAACCGCTCATCCAGAGGGCACCCACTCTGTCTCGCCTACCCATCAGGGTGCCAATCGTGGCCCTAGTGGGCGGGACCTGGACCGGTCCTGGCAGTCTGCAGGCAGAGGCTGACCCGGAGCTCCCCTGCAGCGCCCGGGTGGCCTAGCTTTGCAGCCTCACCACCTGCCCTCTTCTAGCTGTGGTGGGTCCTGCCTTCCTGAGCCTCCGCTTTCTGCCGACTTCTGGGCCAGCGCCTTCTCTCCAATACCGCCAAGGCGCATCATTCTCCTGGGCACTGTCAGCGGCCTCCTCCATCTGCCTCGGCTGAGGCCTGTGCTCCTTCCTTTGGGTGGTTTGTCCCTCCCCGCTCCTGTTCCACACAGGCCCTCAGGAGAGGGGAGAGTACCACTCTCACCCAAGTGGCTCACCTTGTAGTAGCGGGCAGTGTCAGGGACAGGGCCAAATTCCTGGGTGATGGCGTTGCGAACCGAGTTGGCCTTGCCATTTTCAATGTTGATGGCACCGATGAGCAGGTTGTTGGAGATGTTGTCCAGGTGCCCACGGAACTTGAGCCAGGGCCCAGCAGCTGAGATGTGGTCAGTGGTGCACTTCCCTTTGACCTGGGGGGAGCAGGCAGAGAGAACCGAGGCTGGGATGTGGGCGGGTGGTGAAGAAGACAAGAAGCCGTTCAGGAGCAGCGGCCTTGGCAGCATTGCTTGACCACGCAGGCCGGGGGCTCAGGCAAGGCCGTCACCCAACACCACCAAAAGCCTTGGCCGTTCAGTCTCACCCATGGGGCAGGCACCACTCAAAGAGGGAGGCTTTGATAGGGAGGACAGCTGCATCCGCTAAGCGCTAGCCAGGGTGGAAGATCAGCCAGATTCGAGCCAGTCACAAGAGGAACTGGGGACACGCCTGACAACTGGCTGGTGACCAGTCAGGAGCCTCAGTAAACACATAGGTTACTGTCTGGCCTGGCTACCTGTAAAAACTCTGGGGAACAGAAGTTTGGCCTAGTGGTAGTGTGTTTGCCTAGAATGCAAAGACTTGGGTTCAATTCCTCAATACCAAATATATATAGAAAAAGCTGGAAGTGGTACTGAGGCTCTAGTGGTAGAGCTCTAGCCTTGAGAAAGCCCAAGGACAGTGCTGAGGCCCTAAGTTCAAGACCCAGGACTGGCAAAAAAACAACACCCTCTATCTGCCTGGCTTCCAATCCACAGGCTCTACCCACAAACAGCTCAATGGGGGACAACAGGAATCCGTGTCTGTCAGCCAGGGCGGAAGCCTCCTGGGCAGTCATACGTGTCCCTCTGGGCCGCCTGTTGCATTCGCCTGTCTCTACCTGATGGCTGCTGTCTGGGCTAGCTAGATCCAGCTCTGTTCACCTGTGATGCGCTCTCCTCGGCAGTGAGCTCTCCTTCCCGTCCCCACGTCGAGTGGAGCTCGGCTGGCCGCACTGACCTTGATGAGGATCTGCAGGTCCTCCAGGTCTTTGCCATCCCACTTGTCAAAGGGCTCCAGGAGCTGCAAGCGCTGGCTGGTGGGGCTCACTTCTACCCGCTGCCCACTGCTGTCCGTGGGGGGGTGCTGGTAGGTGTCCTGCCCGGGATCGAACTCCTGAAGCAGGAGACACGGACATGTCACCATGTCACCCCCCACATCCTCCTCCCCCATGCGGTGGTTCTCAGGGGAGGCAAGCTTCTTCTGTTCTCACAAGCAGTGCCCTCCCCGCCCGCGCCTACAGTGGGCGGCCACAGCACAGGCCTGCTCACCGCTTTGGGAAGCTCATCCGCATCGGGAGCCTTGAGCTTGAACTTCTTGCCATCCTTGCCTGTCAGGAAGTCAGTTTCCGGGTTGAACTTGAGAGTTCCTGCAATGGCCAAGGCGGTGACGATCTGAAATGGAGGAGGCCCATTTGTTGGTTACCACCAAACACCACACCTACCTACTCTCCAGAAGAATCCCAGCCATTGGAGAAGAGAAGCAAAACCTTCGCTCGCCCTCGCCCTCGCCTCCTTGGACACTGGAGCCGCAGGACTGTGTAGAATAGAAGCATTGGCTGCTGGGTGTGCAGAGGACCTAAGGCCACCTGACCTCGCCCTCTGCTGCCAGGGCCTGAGCTAAGTGTGCTTCCCCGGGCCAGGTGGGCACTGCTGTGGCACTCATTACCCCTGGGCAGGGACAGACCCTTGCAAAAATGCTGCAAAGATGGAACGATGGTTGCATGGGCTGCTCCTAGAACAGGAGAGAGCCATCCCTTCAGTCAAGTAGAAAGCACGAGCATGTCTGGAAGACGCATAGAAACACACAGATATGCAAAGGCACAGGCCAGGTGCTAGTCAGGGTGGAGGCAAACAATCCACCAGTGCCGACTCAGTGCCCACAGGAACATCAAAGCCAAGTTCACTGAACCCAGAAACTCCAGCTGAGTGCCTTGGTGAGCACCTGTAGTTCCAGCTCCCCGGACGACTTGGGGTCACTTGAGCCCAGGAGTTCAAGGCTAGCCCCAGCAACAAGATCACGTAAGAAAGAGAAAAGGGAAAGCAGCAGGGCTAGAGGGAGAGAGGGATACGTGGCTTCCCTGGAGACACTGCGGAGGGAGGGAGAGAAGTGGAAGTCCACACTGAGATTCCATGGCCCGTGCACAAAGCCACTAACTGTGCTCAACAAACACCTCACGATTTAGAGAGCCAGGCAGAAACTGCTTACAGAGCACAATGCCAGGGGGTGAGAAGGGCGTGGCTCTTGATTTGCACTTAGAGGACCCCTTGGCCGGTGATGGCAGCCCCGCTCAGCAGCCCTGTGGGGTCCCGAGGAAGCCCACGACACTGGAGCCTGGCCACAAGGACCCCCTCACCTCCGGGGATGTGACGAAGGCATGGGTCTCGGGGTTCGCATCATTGCGGCCGGTGAAGTTCCTGTTGTAGGAGGTGACAATTGTGTTCTTCTCCCCCTTCTTGATGTCCTTCCTGTCAGGACAAGGAACAGAATTAGGGTTACTTGGTGTGGCCAGATGGGTGGGGTTCCTATGGCATCTGCCTCAGCTCACGGCTGTCCACTGCCTTCAGAACCCCTGCCAGGACCCACTGTGGTCTTGTCAGCTTTTCCCTGACTCACCCACCCACTCGGCCAAGCTGCCCAGCCCAGCCTGATAAAGGCTGCCACTGTGCAGCCGTGCCTGGAGCCGGGACCTTGGGCTCAAGTGTCCCCTCCACCCTCACATCTTCCCTCAGGTTCTGGGGCTCTCATTCCATCCACATGATGTGCCACTCACCTGTCCCATTGGCCAATACAAGGGCCACATGCATTTGCCAGGACGAGGCCACCCACTTCCCTCAGAGTCTGTGCCTGCAGGGGAGAAAGGAAGGTGGGAAAGAGGAAGCCGCAGCTTGCAGGTAAAGAGCTCTACTGGCACCCGAGGCGGCCACCAGCACTGTGGCAGCCCTGGCCCCACAGGCTGCAGGCTGAGCCACCCCAAAGGACACTGCTGAGCAGTGGGCTGGCACGTGGGCACTCACGTAGCCATCTCGCTCGATGGTGGCGCGGATCTGCTCAGAACCCGGCGTGATGGTGAACTGGGACTTGCACTTGAGCCCGTGGGCCAGCGCCTGCTTGGCCACAGCTGCTGAGCGCCCCATGTCCTCGTAGCTCGAATTGGTACAGCTGCCAATCAGACCTGGTGCAGGGTGGACAGTGGGTCAGAGGTCAGCCGGAGAGGGTGACCAGAGGCGTGATCTCAAAATAGACTGAGGTCCAAAGACCCGACCAGGTGAGAGGCTATTTTTACGAGTCATGCTGAGAGCAAACTGGGACTCCAAGGACAGGTTACTCCCCACCCGGCCATGGGCAGGACATGAGTGCAGGGAACACTGAGGTGCATCTCACACCAACTCCATAGACAGGTCTGTGACAAGAAGCTCCACGCACAGGAAGAGTGCTTACTGCAGTGTCATCATACTGCTGCTAAAAGCATTTTAAAAATCACTCTTGCCCATACTCTACATTAAGCAAGTATGTGTTAAACCAAGGAAAGATAATGTTCTGAATAGGCCTGTTGCAGGAAGTGGCTGTTTTGAGAAAACCCACAGAAGCACAGAGACCGCTCAGACGCCGGGCATGGGTGCTGGCCCAGGAACCTGCCGCAGTGTGCAGTGGAAGGGCTCACCCACTCGGATGTCCAGGGGCCACCCCTCCTTCTCTGCCACAGCACCCACGTCTGCCACAGGGTGAGCCAGATCGGGGGTGAAGGGCCCGTTGATATGTGGTTTCAGCTGAAAGACAAAGCCAGGAACAGAGGGAGAGGTGAAATGAGAGGTGAATAAGGGGTGAGAAGCCCAAGTTCACAGCTTCCCCATGACTAGAGGAACAGGAAGGCAGGCTCCTGCTCTCACAACGAGCAGCTCAGTGCTGGAAACACAGGGGCAGAGGGGCAGGACGTGCACAGCACCTGGGCGGGCCCCAGCCCTACCAAGCTGGCCTTCCCTCCACTCTGCACACGCAGAATTAAAGCTCAGAAGTGGCATGCCTACTCCGTTGTGGCTAGATGGCAGAGGAGGAGAATGGCTCGAGACCATCTATCTCCCAAGTCCATCCTCTCCCAAACAACCTTACTGTTGACATCTTCTGACAAACACAGACCACAGGCTAGATGCTTTATGAGAGGACTTTAGATTTCACACAGTTCTGTGAGGATCCTAGAGATTGAACACTCTACTAAAAGGGCCTAGGGCCCCAGCAGCGGGAATTCAGGCTTTTATTACTCCGGCTGCCAGACTACCTGGCTCTCAGAATACCAGCTACAGTCTGAGGTCTTGGGTGCAAAATCCTGCCAAAGGCTTACCTTCTGAACTGACAGCAAAGCTGCGTTTAGAGGGTAAATCAGCCTGCACTGCAGTGGGGTGAGGGCAAACTGATACAGAGGCTGCACACAGCTCAGGCAACAGCCAGCAAGGAACTGAGAGCAAGAGCCACAAACCCCACTGTGTACAGACAGGCAGGATTTTCCCATCTCCAGTGCTAAGACACCAGTGTCCTGGCCCTCAGAAACCTCCTAATTCAAGTCCCTTCCTTACCTCACTGAGGTTAATTTCAATAAGTTGGTCATAATGGCAGCCAGGATCGGGCACCAAATGGTCCTTGAATTCATCAGCTAGACCGGCAATGTCTGCAATTCAATGGAAAATAGAAATTGGTTTTGATTTTCCATCCATCCATCCGCCCATCCATTGATCCATCTATGCCATTGAGCTTCCCAAAACAAGCATCAGGCCCCAGGTACTGTCTGAGCCAACAGATGAACAATTCCATCACCACAGGACACTGTGGAGGCCTCACTGACTGAAAGTGACGGTGGCACCAGGAGAGCCCACAGGAGCTAGGCAATGGAGAAGCACCACCTGAGGCTCAAATCAGGGGAGGATCCCTGGAGCTGAAGCACAGTGGTGAACAAGGGAGGGGATGAAGCCGGACAGAAGAGGGCCGCTAGGGAGAACTCAGGCTCAAAGCCTTCAACTCCACGCCCCGCCCCACATCCTACCCTTCCACACTCCACTGCCTTATTTCCTCTCCTGCATCCCAAAGAAACCAAACTAGAAGTGGAAGGAAATTGAGCAAGAGAGCGAAGGTGGTTCACATGTTTTTCCTAGTCTTCCTGCTATGGCAGCAATACGGAAAGATTCCTACCGAGTGCACTGGGGACCAAGAGGGAACTGAATTCGGTTGCCGTCTTCCCATGTAATGTAAACCCCAGTCCTGACACAGGGACATGCGCAACATCCTGGATGCCAGACCCTCCCGAGAGCTGGAGAGAGCAGTGGGCACCAGGCTCACACACACAATCTGCCATCCACCTGCAGGACCTACTCGTAGATGCCACAGTGAGTCTGCAGACAGCACCGCCCCTGCTGGCTCACCTGCACGGCCTGTCTTGCTCAAGTACTTCTTCATCCTGAGGTTGTATGGGAACACTGAGGTGGTGGCTCCAATTTCCGCACCCATGTTACAGATTGTTGCCATGCCTGTGAAGAAACAAGGCTGAACACCTAGGCATGACCCCAACACCTGCCAGAGGTGTGCACAGCTCTCCACCAGAGAGAACGGTAGCACTTCCTCCCTGGATAATGGAGAGAGCCACAAGAGTCAGCAGCCACCCCGGGGGGGAGGGGGGAAGGTTGAAGCTCAAGGTCCAATGGCCTTGCTTGGCAGGGCAGGTGGCCATCATGGCCTGACCAGCCACTGCCATGGCTTCACCAGTGAGGGAGACTGGCTCAGAGAGGTTCAAGGTCACGCAGAAGGCGTGCACAGCTCAAGTCCAGATCTGCCTGCCTACTGTCTTGCTTACTTTCAGCCACATGGTGATGTGAAGAGAACATTTTTCTGAGTTTTAGCACTGAGAATGGACTAAGTCGGGCCCAGGCCAAGTGCCCACAGTCCTGGGTAAGGAAAAGGGTGTAACAGGATAACTACCTGAGCCCAGGAGTTTGAGGCCAGCCCAAATAGCACAGTGAAGCTGCCATGGAAATGGTGATGATGGTATGATAAAGGTATCTGCTGTCTGTAACATCACCCGGCACCTGTGCATGCTTCACTAGTAGAAGAGCCTGCTACCACCTTGGCCGGTGCGCTGAGCCTGGGTGGTGACCCCTGGAAGAGCATCATGTTCTGGGGGCTGTGGCACTCTGCAGGCAGACACCTGGGAAGTCTGGACTGGATCTCTCAAGGTTGTCCCATGACTTCTGGATTTCAGTGGCCCAGGGGACAAACTACTGTCTAATAGTAGTTTGAATTCAAGATAATGAGCGAGGCTCACTTCTGGCTCAGGATTGTGGCTGCTTTGTGAACCAACTCCTGGCTTCAACTGCACATTCTCACCACCACTTGGTCCTCTCTGGATTCTTAGGGCTCACACATGGTATCCTGGTGCTTAGCTGGGATCCAGCAGCAGGAGCTGGCTTGGCTCCATACTCAAGAGTGGCTCCAGGGGACAAGAGCCTTGCTCCCAGGAGGAGGTTACACACCCACCGAATCACGCTGCCTAGACCACCTCCAGGTCATCTGGACCACTCCCCCCTCCCTCCATGTCTGTCCCCAGCACACACCCTGCCCGGATGATCTTGGAGGAAGGTACTCGCTGGCCCTGCTGCTCCTCCACCAGCATCAGATGCAGAGCAGCGTGACAACAGGAGGGAGCCCTCCTTACCGGTGCAGGAGATGGAGTCTACGCCAGGACCGTGGTATTCCACAATGGCACCTGTGCCACCTTTCACCGTGAGGATGCCCGCCACCTTCAGGATCACATCTTTGGGCGAGGTCCAACCAGAAAGGGAGCCTGTCAACTTCACACCGATCACCTAAAAAGGTGGGTGACATGTCAACATGTGAAAGTCAAGGAACGAGCCACACCATGTCCAGTTCTGCTATCCATCCCTGCCTCTCTCCCGAACAAATTCAGCCTGGTCAGTCCTCATCTCCACCCATCTTCACCTGCAGCCACCCAGTCTGGGTCCTCCCCACTCCTTACCTTGGGACACTTGAGCTCCCAGGGGATCCCGGCCATGACATCCACTGCATCGGCACCCCCAACTCCAATGCAGATGCCGCCCAGGCCACCACCATTGGGAGTGTGGGAGTCAGTGCCAATCAGAAGAACCCCAGGATATGAATAGTTTTCCAGAATGATCTGAAGGAAAAACCCCAAGGTTGTACACTTATGAGCTCTCAAGAGAAAGTGGAAGAAGGGCTAAGAAGAGTATGACAAGTTGCCCTATTGACACTGACCCCCCTACCACTGGGCTGGGCAGGACTGACTCCAGTGTGACCAGGAAAGACGGCTTTGGGAGTCAGACCACTTAAGCTAATGAGCAAATTGGACAATTCCTGCTGTATGGGTTAAGCCTATAAAGTCTCCTTTTGTCTCAATTTCCCCATTTGTAATATGGTAATAAGAATATCCATACTGTCTGGGGACTGGGTTGACACCTCTATATCTTAGCCACTGAGGAGGCTCAGGTTAGAGGATCCTGATTTGATGCCAGCCTGGGCAGAAAAGTCTGTGAGACAGTTATCTCCGATAAACTACACAGAAAAAGCTGGAACTGAGCTGGGTGAGGTGGCTCACTCCTGTAATCCTAGCTACTAGGAAGGCTGAGATCTGAAGATCAAGGTTCAAAGCCAGCCTGGGCACAAAAGGACCTGAGACTTTTATCTCCAATTAACTTCTAGAAAACGGGAAGTGGGGTTTGGCTCAAGGGTAGGGTGGTAGCCTTGAACTAAAGAGCTCAGGGACAGTACCCAGGCCCAGAGGTAGGGTGGTAGCCTTAAGCTGAAGAGCTCAGGGACAATGCCCAGGCTGAGCTCCTTGACTCATCAAAAGAGAGAAAGAGAGAGAGAGAGAGAGAGAGAGAGAGAGAGAGAGAGAGAGAGAGAGAGAGAGAGAGAGAGAGAGAGAGAGGACAGCGCGCGCATGTGCGCGCGCACAAGCAAGCTGAAACTGGAACTGTGACTCCAGTGGAAGAGCACTAAATTCAAACAAAACAAACAACAAACTCCGGGACAGACAGCATCCAGAACCTGAGTTCAAGGCCCAGGACCAGCACACTACCATAATCCTAGGATGTGGTGAGAATCAGGTAGAAGGGCATGAGTGTGCCCTTGGTTGGCTTGGAACAAGTATGAGAGCTAAAGATGCTCAGCTCAATTCCCTTTTCATCAGTGGGCCAATCATCTCGAGCTGGCTCCTGTCTCACTATGGCTACACAAAGCCACGAGCTCCTCCACTATTAACTTGAAAAGCCCAGGGCTGCCACTCGATCTCAGCATCCTGTGGGGCTCAGAACTGACGTGATCTGCCTGAGGCGGCCTTCAGTGAGGCACTCTTACACCAAAATATTTGAGGGGAATGCAGCAGAGACACAGAGTCAGCACCCACACACATTAAACCCACTGTCCAGGCGATGAACACACACTTGAGAAGGTGCCCCCTTGGGCCAGGCATCCCACACCCAGTGATAGTTGTGAGATCTTGGGTATATCACCTTATCTCTCTGTTTTCTGCTGTATAAAAACAGCTGACAAGAGTTAGTGGCTTAACTCAGACGGTGAGGCACTCGATTAGCATGTTCAAGGTCCCGAGTTCAATCTCTGGTACCATGAAAATGGCTGATAACGGCTACCTCACTGGATCACTGCGATGACTAAATTGTACCATGTCTACTAAGTGCACATGGAATGGATACTCAGACTCTTTTGTGGTAAGATCCCTCAACTGAGATTCTGTAGCTCATCCTTCAGATGGAACTCTGCCCAGCTGTGGCGACTGGGAAGAACAAAGGAGATGAGAGATATGGAAGGCTCTATGGATGATCAGGACTGAGCAAGCTCCCAGCAACATTACAGAGACCCAGACCACTGCCTTAGACGAGGCGTGAGCCTGGTGGACTCAGCAGAGCATGAGGAGCCTCCCTCATAGGGATGCAAAGGTTAAAAGACCAGCCCCTTCCCTGGCAGCGAGGCAGGAGAGGATAGACCAACACTGCTTGCCTATCTTTCTCTAGCCTGCGAATCTCAGCCAATCTCTAAATGCTCTGGGCTGTGAAGAGTCCGGCCCAGTGGCACTCAGCAGGACTGTGTGATGTAGATACGAGTGGGCCACCTCTCCAGAGGCAGAGGGGAATGCAGACCTGAGGATGACCTCACTAGTCTATGGAAATGGCTGGGTAGATGCCCTTAGGATGGGGGAAAGTATTCTTTTTTTTTTTTTTTGCCAGTCCTGGGCTTGAGCTCATGGTCTGAGCACTGTCCTTGGACTCTCTCAAGGCTAGAGCTCTACCACTTGAGCCTCAGCTTTTTTCTATGTATGTAGTACCAAGGAATCGAACCTGGGTCTTCATGCATGCTAGGCAAGCACTCTACCACTAGGCCAAACTCCCGGCCCCAGAAAGTAGTCTTTTTAAATTGTATTTTTGTTGTTGTTTCTTTTTTCTGTCAGTACTGAGGTCTAAACTCAAGTCCTCGCTTAGGTAAAGGCACTCTACCACTGTTTTGTTTGTACAGGGTTTTGAACTCAGGGCCTTGTGCTCTTGCTCAGCTTTTCACTCACCGCTGGTCTACCACTCAAGCCTTGACTCTAGTTTTGGCTTTTTGCTGGTTAAATGGAGGTAAGTCTCTCTTGGTTTTGTCCTCGTTATCTTAGCTTCCTGAGTGGGTGGGATTATAAGCATGAGATGCTAGTATCCAGCTCTAACAGTTGTCTTTTTTTTTTTGCCAGTCCTGGGCTTGAGCTCAGGGCCTGAGCACTGTCCTTGGACTTTCTCAAGGCTAACACTCTACCACTTGAGCCTCAGTACCACTTCCGGCTTTTTTCTATGTATGTGGTACCGAGGAATCGAACCCGGGTCTTCGTGCATGCTAGGCAAGCACTCTACCACTAGGCCAAACTCCCGGCCCAACAGTTGTCTTTTTGACAACAGGAAAAAGGTTTCTTGATTTTTGTGTGTATGCCAGTCCTGGGGTTTGAACTAGGGCCTGGACACTGTTCCTGAGTTTCCTTTGCTCAAGGCTACCACTTGAGCCATAGCTCAGTATTGGTCCCATATTACTTAGTAATGAGCTCCATAAAGCCATATCACTCAGCATTGGCCCATTACAGCACACAGAACAGGAGAAAGCACTGAACTTGCACACGATCACATGAGAGAACCCCAGTGCAGGGCACAATGAGGGCCCCAGGAAGCCAGAAAGAGGGGTCCAGAGAAGCAAAACCTGGCCTCCTAGGTGGAGGAAAAGGGCTAGGGTTTGGTTTGAAGAACTCTTGTTAGACTGATGACAAGGAAGGAAAACAAAGCTTCAGAACACTCTGCAGAGCTTACACACTGTCCCCAGGAAAGCGCTGCAGAGATTACACAGGTTCCTGGAAACACTCTTTTCAAGGAACAAATGCTATCAGATGGAAAGATTTATGCTACTACCAAGTAACCAAGGGCAAGTGTGAGTAATTGTCATTCGTAGTACAAACTGGCTAAGAGCAGTCCCTGAGTACTTTGTACTTAAGTAGAATGGGGGTTGCTGGATAGGAGTACTTTTATAACAAAAGCCACGGCTGGACTCACTCAATGCTCTGCTACGTCCCCACCCCTCAGCCCTGTGAACTGCTATTCCACCAGCCCTGTCCTAGCAAGAGCAACAGTGTGAAAGGGCAGGTCAGTCATCCATTGGCTCTGGTTTCAGTGGGGCAGAGCCAGGAGTCCAGGCAGGGTCAGATGACAGACTGACTCAGCGCCTCTTAAAGGAGGCGAGGCCTGGGATGGGGGAAGGGACAAGGGTCACCTTGGAAAGGCAGAGCAGTTTCATGCATACAGAACAGATGGCAAATGGACAGACACACACACCTAACTAAGGTCCTCAACAGTCAGTCAACTTTGATGTAAATGAAACACCTACTACCATCCCAGAAAAATAGGTGCACATGTGTACTTATGGAGACAATTCTACTAAATGAAACACGGGGCCACTCTAGAGCAGCCTCAGAGTGCCATGAATGGTAAACCACAACAGTTCTGTGTAGGGCCCAAGCTGTTCTGTGTGGAGGGGGAAGGGCTCTCACGTGACCATAGTGACAGAGCACCACTGGAATGCAAAGAAATTGCCCAGAGTCGTGTCCTTGCTGTAGATGATGGCTCCACAAAGTAGCCAGGAGGGTATCCCTACAGTAGATTCAACTCTCTGCCTCAGTTTCCTCATTTCCTTCTGCACAGTTAGTATCTTTAAAGTGCTAAGACTAGCACTTAACCAACATGATATACCCGACAGCTGTCAGCTACCCATGGAATAAGGCTCAGTATTTGTAGAAAAAGCAAGACAAAGAATAATATGTTACTAGGGGGTATGGGTGCAGATTAGTTCAGTGGTAGACCCTCAGTCTGCAGCAATGAAAGAAAAAAAAAACAAAAAACCGATGTCCTTTTTTATTTTTGCCAGTTCTGGGGCTTGAACTCTGAGCCTGGGCACTGTCCCTGAGTGGCTTTTGCTCAAGGCTAGCACTCTACCACGTGAGCCACCAGTGCCACTTCTGGCCTTTTCTGTACATGTGGTACTGAGGAAATAAACCCAGGGCTTCATGCATGCCAGGCAAGCGCTCTACCACTAAGCTACATTCCCAACCTATGCTATTCTTTTTTACCTATTGTTTTTTCTGCCTTTTCTTTTTTGGTACTGGGAATTGAACCCAGGATGTTGTACTTGCTAGGCAAGAACTTTGCCACTAAGCTACATCCCAGCCCAAGAATATGATGTTCTATGGTAGTTCTATGGTAGCCGCCCCCCCAAGCCTGGGGCCTGAACTCAGGGCCTCAGCACTGTCCTTGGGCTTTCCTCAAGGCTACAGCTCTACCACTTGAGCCACAGAACAACTCCCAGTTTTTTCTATGTATGTGGTATTGAACTTGGGTCTTCGTGATGCTAGTCAAGCACTCTACCAATAGGCCAAACTCCTGGCCAGAATACATGCTTAGAAGGTACAGAAATATGTCAAACTTAGCCAAGCACTGATGGCTCATGCCTCTAATCCAGGCTACTCAGGGACTCATCTCCAATTAACCACTAGAAAAGAAACGGGAAGTGGGGCTGTGGCTCAAGGATAGGGTGGTAGCCTTGAGCTCATGGACAATGCCCAGGCCCAGAGTTCAAGTGCGCGCGCACGTGCACACACACACACACACACACACACACACACACACACACACGTTTGGCCTAGTGGTAGAGTTCTTGCCTAGCATGCAGGAAGCCTGGGTTTGATTCCTTGGTTATCACATACACAGGAAAAGGTGAAAGTGGTGTTGCGGCTCAAGGGGAAGAACCCAAGTCTTGAGAAAGCTCAAGGACAGTGGCCCGGGCCCTGGATGATTAGAAAACATTTTGTTTTTCACATGAAGACATAATAAAAGTTAATATGATAAAAATTATTTACGCGCAAAGGAGGAGCTGCCTGAGCACTGACTAAGACATCTTGCTTTCCTGGTCACACGTCTCCACAGGGCGCCAAGTGCTGTCTGGCTCGCCGTGTGCAGCCGGCTCAGGCTCTGTGCAATGTGGCAAAGCCCTGCTTACCTGGTGAATAATGCCAGATCCAGGCCTCCAGAAGCCCACACCATACTTGGCACCCGCAGATGACAAGAAATTATAGACTTCCTGGTTTATGTCCTGTTGAGACAAATCAATAAGCACAGCATTAATAACACGGCTAATTTCTGGGAAGCCCCATGCTACACACTCCCTTCCACCGCATTCTGAAAGGCTGGTACTGTGAAAATGGATCTTCTCCTAGAATCTTCTAAAATTTCCAGAAGGGTTAGCTACAGATAGGCCCAGGGAAGAAGACAGACAAACAGACACAGCCTGAATTCTGTGTTAGCTGGCATGAGGGGTGGGTCTGAACAAGTCCAGGTCCTGCTCTGGGTCTCAGTTTCCTTATTTGTAGAAGGAGCAGAGCTAAATCATTACCAAAGGTCCCTCTGGCCATCAAGTTCCCAGCCAAGCTTGCTACTATGCTCACAGATGTGACTAGGACAGAGGCTGAGGGACCAAGTGGACAGCCAGGGCCCACACGGGCTCCACAGATGTTATGGCCCCGTCCGAGCCTCAGGATGCCTTGTCAGTAATCCCAGCACATCCCTGGACAACTGACACCAACGGAGCACCATGGTGCTAGTGTTGCAAGGGAGGAACTTGGCAATGAGACCTGCCAGCCTTAGGCAAGGAAGGCACCAGCACAAGTCAATGATAAATACTCTCAAAATCATGTGACCCCTTCACTTAAACTCCTACCAGCCAGGCTTCTTTCTTTTATTTGGTTCCCCCACAGAAAATAATGGCAGACAAAGAACTTGGGTTGTTTTTTGTTTGTTTTTGTTTTTTTTATGGTACTGGGTAGTGAACCCAGAAACTTTGGTTTCCAAGGCAGCCTCTTTCCAACTAATAATTAACATGCTGGCCTCTGCGTTTTTCTTTCTTTCTTTTTTTTGTCAGTCGTGGGGCTTGGACTCTGGACCTGGGCGCTGTCCCTGAGCTCTTCAGCTTCAGGTGAACAAACACCCTACCCCTTAAGCCACAGCACCACTTCCAGTATTCTAGTGGTTAATTGGAGATAAGAGTCTCACGATCTTTAGTACCCAGGCTGGCTTTGAACAGCAATCCTCAGATCTCAGCCTCCTGAGTAGTTATATAGATATGAGCCATTTCACCCAGCTGGTCTCTGCATTTTTAAATCAGAGGTACAGTACTAGTCTTGATCAAAAGAAGCTCAGGGACAATATCTAGGCCCTCAGTTCAAGCCCCAGGACTGGATGGAAACTAGCTTTGAAATCCTATGATTCAATGAATCTCATCTATGGCAGATAGATTCTGAATGCTCAATGGAGGGGAGAGGAGCCAGCCCCAGAATGGGGGCCCTGAAATGTGAGTGTAGTTGTTCACAGGCTGAAAAGACCCCAGGTCCCCAGCCTCAGTACCTCTTGGCCCCCAGCCCTGCAGGAAGGCATGAAACATGAGCACCTACTGTGCCACTCCATGGAGGCTGCCAACCAGCAGGAGGGATTTTCTTGCAAATGAATGGAAAGAGCCACCCTACCACCAGGACATTACAAGTGGGGGAAGGTGTAGAGAACCCCTGGAATAGGATGACCGCCCAGAGTGTTTCCCAGGGGTCTGAAAGGCTCTGTAGGCTGTGCTGGCCCTGGGAGCTCTGCTCTGTGCCAGGAGGGCTGCAGCCCTGCCAGCATTCAGCTCTTGCCAACAGTTCTCACCAAGGAGCACCACGCCCATGGCTGGAGGTAGAAAGCAAGGAGGACCAAGGCTGGAAAGGAGGCCCACTGCCTCCAAAAGTGGCAGCCAGAGGCACCACCAACAACGCCTGGGAGGAGAAGCAGGGATTGGGTTTCACAAAGAAAGAGGAGGAATTGAAGGAGAAAGCACATCAGCACCAAGTGGCTGTTTCAGGGGTACACAGCTACTTCTGTCTAGGTAAGGAAACTATAAGAAGAGAAGGTCCCCAGGAGGGCATCAGCAGGAGCACTGTGGAGCAGGAGCTGGCGCAGGAGCATCAGCATGTCTCCTGTGCATGTGGGACTCAAAGGAACGGTGTTGTTACAAACAAAACCAAGCCCTCCACCCTCTCTCTCAGGCAATCCTCATGGGGTTAGAGACCAGGACAAGTGATGTGGGCATGGTGGCTCACGTCCATAAACCCTGGTACTCAGGGGGCAGCAACTGGGAGGACTGTGGTTCCCAGCCGGCTCAGGAGAAGCTCAAAAGACCCATTTCAACAACTGTCATCCCAGATATTCAGGAAACAAATGGGATTATTGTGGGCCATATGAACCAGTATAAACTTCAAATCTTAGCTCAAAAATAACTGAAGTAGGGGCAGGGAGTGTGGCCTAGTGATAGAATGCTTGCTTAGCATGCACGAAGCCCTGGGTTCAATTCCTCGGTACCACATATACAGAAAAAGCCGGAAGTCATGCTATGTGGCTCAAGGGTAGAGTGCTAGCCTTAAGAAAGCTCAAGGGCAGTACCTAGGCCCTGAGTTCACGACCCAGGACTGGCAAAAAAATAATAATTGAAGCAAATGCAGCAGTGGTACTCAGTGGTACTCGGCATCTGGCAGAAATTCAATGACATATAATTCTCTCTCTCTTTTTTTTTTTTTTTGCCAGTTCTGGGCTTGAGCTCAGGGCCTGAGCACTATTCTTGGATTTTCTCAAGGTTAGAGAAAGGCTACCACTTGAGCCTCAGCACCACTTCTGGCTTTTTTTTCTATGCATGTGGTACCGAGGGATCGAACCTGGGTCTTCGTGCATGCTAGGCAAGCACTCTATCACTAGGCCAAACTCCTGGCCCCATGATTTATATAATTTAAACCCCTCTGTACATCACTTTTATAATAATAAAAAAAATTTAGGGCTGGGAATGTGGCTTAGTGGTAGAGTGCTTGCCGAGCATGCATGAAGACCTGGGTTTGATTCCTCAGTACCACATAAAGAGAAAAGGCCAGAAGTGGCCCTTTGGCTCAAGTGGTAGAGTGTTAGCCTTGAGCAAAAGGAGCTCAGAGACAGTGTCCAGACCCTGAGTTCAAGCCCCAGAACTGCCATTAAAAAAAAAAAAAAAAACACTTTAAAAATAACTGAAGTGCTGAGCACCAGTGGCTCACACTTGTAACCCTAGCTACTCAGGAGGCTGAGATCTGAGGATCAGGGTTCAAAGCCAGCCTGGGCATAAAAAGTCCATGAGACTCTTATCTCCAATTAACTACCAGAAAACTGGAGGTGATGCTGTGGCTCAAGGGGTAGCTCAGGGACAGCGCCCAGACCCAGAGTTCATGCCCCATGACCAACAAAATAAATAAAAAACTGAAGCAAACGGGGTCAATGGCATGGTTTAAGCGATAGAGTGCCTGCCTAGCAAGCACAAGACCCTGAGTTCAAATCCTAGTAGAGCTAGAGTAGAAAGGAAGCAGGACCAGGTTGTCCAGGGCACTGGCAGCATGGACCAGCTCCTGGAGTCTGCAAGTGGAGGACTAGGGAGAACTGTTATCTGTTATCTTCTTTAAGCTTTCTCTATTTTCTAACATCTTCCCAATGACCAAATGTCATTTCTAGTGTTAGAAAAGGAAAAAACAAGGTAAACCTTGGGGCTGGGATATGGCTCAGGGAACAGTGCTTGCCTGGCACGTGTAAGAGCCTAGGTTAGATCCTCATAACTATGTACAACAAAACAAAAGCTAACCCAAGCAGCCCATCAGAACCTGAGATGGCGCCTCACGCGGCCCCACGTGAGGGATGCACTTCTCACCCCGTGTCACACTCGTCGCGTGTTCTCACGACAACTTGTACTCACCTTGGCCCGTTTCAGGTCCTTCTCACCCCCGAGCTGGGCCTCAATCAGATGGTCGCAGTGGATGGTGGAGGGCACGGCCACCTTGGGCAGCCCGCTGCTGATGAACTGCAGCATGGCCATCTGGGCGGTGGCATCCTGCATGGCCACCCGGTCGGGCCGTAGCCGAAGGTAAGTTTTGCCCCGCTCAATCTCCTGGTTGGCAGGGTCATCCAGATGTCCATACACGATCTTCTCCGCCAGAGTCAGAGGCCGGTTCAGTCTGCAGGGGAAAGGGAGAAGGGAGTTTGGTAGCAGCCTCGTGGGCATGTAGGCATGGAGAGGGAAGTGCGCTGCAGGCCCTCTTATCCCATGCCCTACCGTATCTTTAGCACCATAGCTCAGTGCCTGGGCATTACTAGGTGCTCCAAAATTACTTAATGGCAACATTCCAAGAGAGGACAGGATTGGCTACTTCCGTTCCCACCACTGATGTGTAATCAGTAGCTAGGGAGGACACACCTATCTCTCCGTCATTGCATGAAATAACCAGGAGGAAACAGGCTTGATGGACAGATGTTCAGAGCTCAAGCTCTCAACCTGAGTTTCACCTGAGACTCCCTCTTCCTTCTGAGGCCTCTCCCTGTATCCCCAGGTCCTACTAAGTCACAGGGGACCACACCAGTATCCCCTTCGCCTACGCTGCCACCTCACATGTTGGATGCCTGGCTCCCTGCCACACTGAAGACTTTCCCAGGAGCTGGAACTCCCTGAGAAGCATGGCTGGCAACTCTCAAGAACAGAAAACCTCTCCCTGCTCCTCTCTTCCTAGACCCCATTTTCCTAGCAGTTTCCCCTTCCTGCCTTTCTAGGGCCAAAGTGTCAACACCAGCCAGTACTCAAGGGGACCTAGCCCCCGCTAGAATGCAATCGCCTTTTCTTTGCCTGCCTTCTGAACCCATAAACCCACCTCAATACTTCTACCTTAATGCTCCCAGACTCCCACACCCCCACGACCCCATTCTGATCCCCACCATTCTAGGAAGCAGCAGAACTACCCCACAGCCAACAGACCTAACCTAGAGTTTGAGGCCAAGGGAAGAAGCTTACGACTGGGAATCAGAAACTCTTGGTTAGATCTGTTTCTAAAACGACTGTGGACCATATAAATGAACAGCTAGCTGCCCCTGTCAGGAAGTTCTACCCACCTACCCTGACTGCAAGAATAGCCTGGAAGCAGGGAGCATTTAGCATGTCTAGATCTTTGGTTATGTTGTATTATTTTCTTGAGACAAGGTCTTACTACATAACCCAATCTAGAAATCATGATGCTCTCTGACTCCTGCCTCAGCCTCCAGAAAGCTGGGAGGGACAGCTTGCCTTGCTTTCTTTTGAAACAGCTTTATTGGAGTACAATTGGCATACAATAAGTTGTATATATGAGAAGTACACAGTGTGGGGCTGGGGGTGTAGCTCAGTGATGGAGCGCTCACCCAGCAGGTGAAAGGCTCTGAATCTGATACTTAGTACAGGGAAAGAAAAAACAAATACTGAACATAACCACCTATCCACAAAATTCCCTTCTCCCCTTTGATAATAATCCCCGCTACGAAGTCCCAGGGATCTACTTGCTGCAACACTGAACACTAAGGTTTCTCAGAAGACAAAGGAGGAAAATGAGGCACAGAGAAGTGCTGTCACTTGTTCTGTCACAAAACCAGGCATGCAGACCTAGGATAGCAAGATCTAGCAGAACAGCTTGTTAACTTCTGCTGCTATCAGCCAGAGGCAGCAGGGTGCTGCATGAATGCAGGCCTGATTGGCACAATGCTAGGAATGCAACCTCTACCTTCTGCCAGTCTGGTGACTGCCCCACAGTCCCCTAAGCCCTTGAAAGCACAGTGCCCTAAGGCACGGGCTGTGCAGCACCTGCAGCCCAAAATGTAGTTCTGAGAATCTATGCAGCCACAAATCAGGAGAGACATGCATAAAATAACCTGGGGCACAGGGCTGCTCCTTATAGCATCATCTTTCCCCACACAAATCAGGAGACTTGCATAAAAACAGCATGAACCCAGGGTGCAGGGGCTGTGCCCTCATAGTAGCATCTCCTACCCTGCTGTGCCAGGCCAGTGACTCACAGAGGGGAATGCTGCCCTCCTCCTGGGTCCAGAGGTGCTAAAAAGCAGCATCCAGCTTAAAACCCACCCTTGAAGGCCAATGCCTGGAATGGAATAAATGACTCACCACTGCATTTCCTTACAGATGGACTGAAGTGGGCAAAAGGAATCCTCTGTGTCACCCATTATTTGTTATGTGGCATGGTAAGAGAACTAGTTCCCAAAAAGAGAATCAGACATCTTCATGTCTCTGCCATGTTTCTGTTCTGACGCTTGCAGCCAGATGACTGCTGTGGAATTGTGCTGTGCGTGGTACAAGGTATAGAGGTATCGATGCCTTCTAGCCAGCAGTAACGGCAACCCCTATTTCGCCTCCACTTATTTTTTGGTGGTGGTGGTGGCGGTGGCCATGGGGCTCAAACTGGGGAGTTGCTCGTGAGCTCTTTTGCTCAAGGCTAGCGCTCTGCTACTTTGAGGCACAGCGCCACCTCTGGTTTCCCAATGGTTAATTGGAGATAAGAGTCTCACAGACTTTCCTGCCCAGACTGGCTTTGAACAGCAATCCTCAGATCACGGTTTCCTGAGTAGCTAGGATTACAGGCATGAGCCACCAGTGCCAGGCTTGCCTCCACCTATGACAACCAAAAAGAGCTCCAGCAGACACTGCTAAGAATCCCTTCACTCCACACCAGGGACAAAATAAGCCATCCTGTCTCCCTGAGAACCACTATAACAAAAGAGAGCGATCACGTCTACACCGCTCTGGCATAGCTCCCAGTCATAAGCCAGTGTTCCCAACCAGTCATGAAGGTTGGGAAATAAGCAAGGCAAATTTGGGGGGAGCTAATTTTACTAACAAAATCAAAGCATTAAATATTCCCAGTGCCTTAAAGGTTGCTTTTGTAGTTGCTGCTAATGAATTAAAGTGCCAGCTCTCCTGATGCCTGATAAATAGGGTAGAAAGTGTATTGCAGATGAAGAGGGAAATCCATCATTTTTCCACTAAATCATGATCTGAGAACTCCAAGAATAAATAAAATATTGTTTTCTAAAGAAAATAAGGCCTTGTGTTTCCCAGTCCTGATTACACTGTACAATCAGGTGGGAGACTGGCTAGTTCTTTTCACATTTTCACACCCCAGTCCCTTTGGGATCTTGTTAAATGGCAGGTTCATACTGATGGGGGACAGGGAACAAATCCTGAGATTCTGTGGTTCCAACAGGCTCCCAGGGGATGGTAACATTACTGGACACATGAACAGTAAGGCTCCTTGAATCAGAATTGCTGCTAGTGGATGCTGGGGATGGATGGGCCTGAAATTTCCCAGGTAGTTCTAACTTTCCCGAAGTTCACAGGAATGCGACAAGCAATGCCAGAGGCACTGCAATCAGACAGCTGTGGGCTTGAGCACGGCCCTACTGGCAACAGTATTCCCCCAATCTGCTGCTCAATTTCTGCAAAATGGGGAGGAGATGTGACAATTTCTAAGTGTATGTATCTTGAACTCAGTGCCTCTGGCTTTCACTTGGCTTTTTCACTCAAGGGTAGGGCGCTACCACTTGAGCCATACCCTCACTTCTGCAGGTTTGTTGGAGGTAAGTCTCTTGGATTTACCTGTCCCCACGGGCTTCAGTCCATGATCCTCAGATCTCAGCCTCTTGAATAGCTAGGGTTACACCTACAACTGGCCTTAGGAGTTCTTGAGAACAGAACAGGAGGTGCAAAGTACTGAGATCAGTACAGAGTACTGACATCAACTTAAAGACGGTCCCTCAGAGGGGCACATCACATCCACCCTTGACAGACAGTTCACAAATCCTTACAGTGATCAGTAGATTATAATGCTCAAAACGCAAGAGGACACACGCAAGAGGGAGAATGTACACTGCAGTGAGAACTAGGCCTTGGGAACCATTTCCCATCAACCCCACACAGTGTGGCTTTGAACTAGTTGCCTGTTCTCAAGCTGTAAATAGGTATATTCAGGTCTTCTTTCACATCCCGGGGCCAGTAAACACACAAGCCACCAGGAAGACAAGGGCACAGCCCTGTCTGCAGCTGGTCAAGAGCTAAGCCAGTGCTGGGTGATAGGTAAGCCCTCACCCTTCATCCCTGGCAGCATTTGGCCCAAACCTAGCCCACAGGATAACAGGCGAGGATGACTATCCGTTCTCTCAACGAAAACAAGGATGCCCAGAAAAAGATGTGGGCAAGATTTCATTTTGGCTTTCTTCGGGGTCTCAGCCTGACTCTCCTCTGGACCTCTCTACTGAAGGGAAGTACAGTGACTCCACAGCCCCTGGGCCTGGAGTTCTCAGGGTGGTTTTTAGCACCCTGTCATGACAAGGTCAGGAGACGCAAGTCATAGCACCAAAGTGTATCTGAGTCCCTTTGCTAGGGCCTAGATCCCCAGCCTCTAGATATGTCCTCCTTGGCAGAGAGGACAAAAGTTCCACCAAGAATCAGGATGGACATGAGAGGGGTATCAATATTTGAGAAATAATGCACCCATGAGTCTTACTGTAACCCCTCTATACATTACTCCAACAATAAAATACAAAGACCTGGGTTTGATTCCTCAGTACCACATATATAGAAAAGCCGGAAGTGGTGCAATGGCTCAAGTGGTAGAGCCCTAGCTTTGAGGAATGCCCAAGGTCAGTGTTCAGGCCCTGAGTTCAAGCCCCCAGAACTGGCAAGAAGAAGAAGAAAGAAGGAAGAAGGAAGAAGGAAAAAGAAGGAGGAAGAAGAAGGAAGAAGAAGGAAGAAGGAAGAAGGAAGAAGAAGGAAGAAGGAAGAAGAAGAGGAGGAGGAGGAGGAGGAGGAGGAGGAGGAAGAAGAAGGAGAAGCGGCAGCAGCCGCAGCAGCCGCCAGGGCCGCCGCCGCCTCATCCGTGCTGCCCAAAGCGGGAGGCGCAGCAGCAGCCTCTAACCACCCCCACAAGCTCCCAGCCAGGGCCCTACCGTTTTCGAACAATGTTAATGTTCTTCTCCAGCAGGTCATAGCGGATATACTCATTGGGCTCAAAGTGGCTCATGGCCACCTTGGCCCGTTGGCACAGGACTGAAGCCGCATGGTACTGCCGCACACCCAGGGCTCTCTGCAAAAACAGAAAGACAGAAACATCATCAGTGAACGGAGTTCTGAGGAGAGACCATCCCTGAAAGATAGAGTGAATTAAACATAGCATGTTGAATTGAAGTATCACAACCTATTCTGTGCCTGTAGTTGTGGTTTCTTTTTCTTTTTTTGGCCAGTCCTGAGCCTTGAACTCAGGGCCTGAGCACTGTCCTTGGGCTTTCTCAAGGCTAGAGCGCTACCACTTGAGCCATAGCACCACTTCTGATCTTTTTGGTGTATGTGGTACCTAGGAATTAAAGCCAGGTCTTGGGCTTGAGCACTGTCCTTGGGCCTTCTCAAGCCTAGAGCTCTACCAATTAAGCCACGGCACCACTTCTGACCTTTTCTGTGTATGTGGTACCTAGGAATTGAAGCCAGGTCTTCATGCATGCTAGGCAAGCACTCTACCACTAGGCCAAACTCCTGGCCCAACTGTGGTGTCTTCATCTCAAGTACTGATGAACCAGCAGACACAGAGCAGTCTACAGAAGGAGAAAGTGAGGGATTTATTGCATAATCTCTGGGATCAAAGTCAAGTTTTACTATTAAATTGTATCAGCTGAAGGAGAGTCCAGAGGAGCTACAAGAGGGAATCTTGCCAGCTCTAGTGACCATAAAGCGAGATCACAACAGGTCTCTTGTAATAGCTCTTATTCAGCTGTGAAGCAATACCCACATCACAGCATCTACTCCATCTCATCTCAGGTTCCTTGAGTGTGCATTCACGCCTTGCCATGTATATGTGTGTGTGCTGATAATGGGGCTTAAACTCAGGGCCTTTCCCCCTTGTTTGACTTTGAGCCACATCTCCAGTTTTACCTTTTTGCTGGTTAGCTGGAGATGAAAAGTCTCATGGATTTGGCTCCCCTTGTTAGCTTTGAACTTTGATCCTTAGATCTCAGTCTCTTTGAGTGGCTATGATTACAGATATGAATCACTAGTGCCTAGACTCATGCTAGCGCCTCTAGTCAAGGACAGCTTATTATGTAACAGCAGGTAAATGACAGCTAGGATGGAGTATGTTGTGAACTTTAACCTGTGAGTAATGGGGAACACTGTGACCAGGAAGAAAAAAATGCAGAGAAATGCCAGCAGGAAAGGGGAAAAGTTTACCTGCCAGGTGGCCTCTTGTCAAGAAATATATTCTGCTCTCCTGTAGATTGATTTCAAGGGCAAGAATACCAAGCATCATTCATTCACAGACCATGTATCTCTCACCTGTATAAAAAGATTTGCTGTAGCTGGGCACAGTGGCTCACGCCTGTAATCCTAGCTACTCAGGAGGCTGAGATCTGAGGATCAAGGTTCTAAAGCCAGCCTTGAGCTGAAGTGCTAAGGGACAGCACCCAGGCCCTATGACTCACAAAAGAAAAAAAAAAAAATGCTGTAAAGTTGGGTGTGGTAGCTTACACCCGTAATCCTAGCTACTCAAGAGGCTGAGATCTGAGTCCAAGCCCCAAAACTGACCCCTCCCAAAAAAAAATTAGCTGTAGATGTTGTATTTCCACTCTCAGAATAAAAATAAATACAGGAGCCGGGAGTTTGGCCTAGTGGTAGAGTGCTTGTCTAGCATGCACGAAAACCGAGGTTCAATTCCTGAGTACCACATACATAGAAAAAGTCTGGAAGTGGTGCTGTGGCATAAGAGCTCTAACCTTGAGAAAAGTCCAAGGACAGTGCTCAGGCCCTGAGTTCAAGCCCCACGACTGGCTAAATAAATAAATAAAATTCCTTATTAAGCATTGGCCTTGGCCCAAATCTGTTCTATGCCTATGTTTTGAAAATTCACTGCAACAGTACAAGGTAACTGTTTTTCCAGTGAGTTAAGTCAAAAGGCATGACCTTCGTATTCAGCGACTCTAGGATGAAGCTCAGGTTTATCTATCTGTCAGTCTGTCTGTCTGAGGCTTTGGCTATTAGTCCTTCCTCTTCTCTTAGCCTATCTTTCCCAGCCCAGTGTGACAGGTCAGCCTGATTGCCCAACTAAGTCCTACCATGTAGCTGCTAAGACTCTGTTCCCAAGTCTGTAGTGAAAATGGAGGTCAATTCTGTAGTGTTAACAAATTTAGTAATCCACATAAAGTGCTTCGCATAACCCTCTCAGTGTAGGCATTCACTGAGCTCTTCAGCTCAAGGCTACTGCCCACTGCACTCCGCATCTCACGTCCATACTTTTTGATAGTTAATTCGAGATGCGTATCTCAGACTTCTGTGTCCATGCTGTCTTCAAACCATGATCCTCAGATCTCGGCCTTCTAAGTAGCTAGGATTACAGGCGTGAGCCAATGGCACCTGGTGAAAATTGAAATCTAAATTAAACATGAAGTATGATCTCACAGTGTGTGCTGGTGGCTCATACCCATAATCCTAGCTATTCAGGAGGCTGAGATCTGAGGATTTTGCATTTCAAAGCCAGCCCAGGCACAAAAGTCCATGACATTCTTATCTCCACCGTGAGACTCTTATCTACAATGAACCACCAGAAAACCAGAAGTGGCGCTGTGGTAAAGTGCTAGCCTTGAACTGAAGAGCTCAGGTACAATGCCCAGGCCCTGAGTTCAAGCCCTATGACTGACCAGCGTGTTTATAGCAGCAAACACACTGCCTGTATCCTGAGGACTATAGGCTCTTTTCCTACAATACTTTCCACATCTCCATTCCTAGCCACTAAAGACCAGACCTACAAGGCAGGTCCCAAGCACCAGGACCTCAGAATGAAAATGGAGCTGAAGAGGTCTCTTTTGCCTACTCATACTGTCCACAACTGAAGGTGGGCTGTCTCCACGGGTAAGGAGTCACTACCTTTTGGACAGTCCATTTCACCTCAAGGATGGCTTCAGAGACTCTGAGGAGATCATGCTCTGGTTCTTCTTGCCATGACCCTCAGCAGCCACCCAGCCCTCCTGGAAGAGAAGCCTCTCCCAGGTGGGGAACATAGGAATGCCTGCCCGTCCCCTCACTCTGAAGGGAAGGCATTTTACCACAATTCTGCTGTGGTTTCTAACAATTTTCTCCCTCCTCCTCTCCTAAGAATCCAAAGCTAAATAGTTCCCTCCTGTCAGCAGGCGATCGGCTAGCTTGGTTGCTATGCAACTGACAGGAACAAAAGTGGTACAGTCCTTTCCAGAGGCTTGGAATGGGGTAAGGCGCTATCTCCTCCCAATCCCAGCTTCTAAACAGGCAGCAAGGATGGCAGGGGCTCCTTTAAGACAGGGGCTGATGGATTCATTCAGCTGCCTTATTCTTTGCTGCTAGCTTCAGCAATAGACTCCAGGAGCACTGAGCTGCATACAAATCCTGAGCAGCATCTCTGTGCCAACACAGTGAAGACAGGCCTCTGCAGCAAGCACCACAGGGGACCTGTGAAGTCAGGCCAGGACTGAAAGACCACACCTCTGCCCAGCTAGGATCTGGGGCACAGGCAATCACAGCCCCAAAGAGACATACACACTTAGGTGCTGGGGCCAAATGAACTGTGCTCCCTATACGGGGCTTAGGGCACAGAACTATGGCTCTACCCACTTCCCCTGGGGGAGTGCTCTGGAGAAACAGATGGGCTACATGGTGAAAAGCCTGAGTTCTGCACACATCTGCATTAGAATTCTGACTCTGCTGAGAGTAGGTTGTGACCTTAGCTGAGCTTTCACTTCTCCGGGCCTCAGTTTTGTAATTATGAAAACAGGCTTGCATCTTAGGCTCGTTGTGAAGGGCAAATGAGACAACATGACAAGACCTAGTCCTACTTCTAGGACCTGAACTTCTAGGACCTGGCTGCTAATGTGATTCCTATTCCCCAGGCCTAGACCAGTGGCTCTAAGACAGCACACAACAGTGGTAGACTAAACATCCACTAGTGTACCATACAGGGGGCTGAGTGGACACTGAGGCTAGCGCTCAGTATCTCCACCCTCCTCTTCCTCCTGCAGCTGCTCAGCGGGTGACAGTTACCAAAACAACTTCTCAGCAATCCCAGGGCTTTTCCACAGGTGGGCCCTGTTTCAAGTCAGCTCTGAAGCTCCCTTTGTGAACTCAGGCATACTTTTGACAGGAACAACACAAATGCACAGCACAAAGGGGCAGGTTCAACTCCAGGGCACTGAAGAGAAGCAGGGTTGGGGAAGGGATGAGGAAAAGTGTGGACTTTGTGATGAAATGTCACCATCACACTCCCCTATTACAATTCATGCATACTTTAAAAACAAAAACTTCCTGATAAATTGTCTCTGGCTCCTCCCACCAATCTCAATCAGAAAGCAGAACCATACCAATAACCTATTTAAAATTCAAGGCAGGGGCCTGGCATTTGGCCAAGTGGTAGAGTGCTTGCCTAACACACATGAACACCCAGGTTCCATTCTTCAGCACCACATACATAGAAGAAGCCAGAAATAGTGTTGTGGCAAGGACAGTGCTCAGGTCCTAAGTTCAAGCACCAGGACTGACAAAAAAAAAAAAAAATTTTTTAAAGGTGTTTGGGCCAGGAGTTTGGCCTAGTGGTAGAGTGCTTGCCTAGCGTGCCCAAAGGCCCAGGTTTGATTCCTTGGTACCACATACATAGAAAAAGCCAGAAATGGTTCTGTGGCTCAAGTGGCAGAGTGCTAGCCCAAGGACAGTGCTCAGGCCCTGAGTTCAAGCCCCAAGACTGGCAAAAAAAAAAAAAAAAAACTCTGACCCTCAGATCTCAGTCTCCTGAGTAGCTAAGACTACAGTTATGAGCCACTTACTAGTTAGGGGTACAATTCTAAATACTTTACAACTACTACATGATTTAAGAAGATGTACTGATATTGTAGCATTTTACAGGTGAGCATATATTACTACAAAGGTTGCTCAAGGTCACAGCTACTTAAGTCTTAGAGCTAGGACTCAAGCTTTGATAGACTGGGGCTGAGAATGTAGCTTAGTGGTAGAGTGCTTGCCTAGCATGCACCAAGACCAGGTTCAATTCCTCATACCACATACACAGAAAAAGCTGAAAGTGGTGCTATGACTCAAGTGGTAGAGTGTTAGCTTTGAGAAAGCCAAAGGACAGTGCCCAGGCCATTAGTTCAGTCCCCAAGACTGGCAAAAAAAAAAAAAAAAAATCAGTCTGATGCTGAAGCCCACACTATTAACCATTACACTATGTTTCCTCTAATCTTGTTTCTTCAATTATACCAAAAGCTCATATACATCTATTATATTCCAGATTGTCATGAGCTATTACTGCTACCCAGTTAGATAAATGTTTGTAACTCTTCGTGACAGTAATAAGTCATTATTACCTACCTTCACCTCTGATCAGCCAAGAACATAAACAAATATTCTGGCTAGGAAAGATTTGCAAGGCCCTTTGCAGTAGGGCACATTAGAAATCAGGAGGTTCAAAAAATTAATGAGGGCTGGGAGCGTAGCCCAGTGGTAGAGGGCTCACCTCACTTGCACAAAGCCCTACGTTTGATTCCTCAATACCACATACATAGAAAAAGCTGGAAGTGGTGCTGTGGCTTGAGCAAAAAAAAAAAAAAAAAAAAAGTGTGCAAAGATAGTGCCCAGTCCCTGATTTCAAGCTCCACTACTGGCAAAACAAAAAAACAAAACAAAACAAAACAAAAAAGTTAATGAAACCCCATCTCAACAAACAAATTGGTGCATACCTGTCATTCTGGCTGCTTAGGAAATATAGGTAAGAGAATCCAAATACAAGCCCAATCCAGGCAAAAAGTAAGAACTTACCTAAAAATATCCTAAGGCAAAATATCCAAAGGGCTGGAGGCATGGTTCAAGTAATAGGGCACTTGTTAAGGCCCTGAGTTTAACCCACAGTACCATAAAAATTGGGGGGGGGGGTGGCCCAAGAGCATGGCCTAGTTGTAGAGTGCTTGTCTAGTATGCACAAGTTCCTGGGTTTGATTCCTTAGTACCACATACTCAGAAAAAGCTGGAAGTGACACTGTGGCTCAAGTGGCAGAATGCTAACCTTGGGCAAAAACTGTTGAAGGCCCTGAGTTCAAGCCCCAGTACCAAAAGATAAATTTTAAAATGTCTTTATTATAATTTTTCTTTATGTGGTACTGAGGAATCAAACCCAGGGCCTCATGCATGCTAAGTAAGCACTCTACCACTAAGCCACATTCCCAGCCCCCAAAAAGACTCATATTTCTGGGCTGGGAGCATGGCCTAGTGGTAGAATGCTTGCCTAACATGCATGAAGCCCCAGGTTCAATTCCTCGGTACCATATACATAGAAAAAGCCAGACGTGATGGCTCAAGTGGTAGAGCTCTAGCCTTGAGGAATGCCGAGACACTGCTCAGGCCCTGAGGCCAAGCCCAAAGACTGGCCAAAAAAAAAAAAGGACTCATATTTCTGAAGCAAGCAGTGGATGCTCAAGAAGTTATGTGGGCAAAAGGGAATAAATCTACTATGTCAACAGGACTCTAAATATATAACTACTAAGGTGGCAACTACCTCTTTTCAAACATCTAAGCACAAAAGAGGAAAAACATAAGAAGTTCTCAGAAGAGAGGGTTAGCTGGTCATTACTTGAGACAGCCTGGCTATGCAGGGGTAGTGGTGTAATGTTAATTATATAATTCTTTCCATTCATCTCAACTGAGCAAACTGACTTTTAATCCTGACTTGGGTGACAGTCTCTCAACCTCTTGAGATCTTAAATTCTGTTTTTTAAAGAAAGAGGCTGGACTACATATCTGTAAATATATTTGACTTATGCATCACATTACAGTATTCCAGGAACTCAATAAACAACTATTTAGTAAAGATCATTCCCTAGGGGCTGGGAATGTGGCCTAGTGATGGAGTGCTTGCCTACCATGCATGAAGCTAGGTTTCATTCCTCATTAACACAAAAACAGAAACAGCCAGAAGTGGCACTGGCTTAAGTGGTAGAGTGCTAGCTCTGAGTTAAAGAGCTCAGGAACAGCACCTAGGCCCTATGTTCAAGCCACATAACCAAATAAAAACAAAAACAAAAACCTCTCAGGCCCTGAGTTCAAGCCCCAAGAGCGGTACAAAAAAAGAAAAAGAAACAACTAGCCCCACAATATTAACCTACAGACTTAAAAGGGCTGAAGAGATAATTAGGTGCAAATTCCTTACTTTTGTCCAGAATTCAAATCAGAAGTATTTTCAGACATTTTTTTTTTTTTTTTTTTTTGCCGGTCCTGGGCTTGGGCTCAGGGCCTGAGCACTGTCCTTGGACTTTCTCAAGGCTAGCACTATACCACTTGAGCCTCAGCACCATGTCCGACCTTTTCCTATGTATGTGGTACCAAGGAATCAAACCCGGGTCTTCATGAATGCTAGGCAAGCACTCTACCACTAGGCCAAACTCCCGGCCCCAGATCTCAACTTTTCACTTCTTACAAAAGACTTTTTGCTATATTCCTAGCTAGGCCAAACTCCTGGCCCCCAGACAAATAATTTTAAAACTTAAAAAAGCTACGTGATGAAAAAAAAATACCTGAATGCTTCCTGAGAGTACAGCTGTAACTTAATTCTACAAAGTTGTGTCACTCAATCCAAAGAGTCAGAGTTCATCCAAGTTGATAAAAAAAAAAAATCTAGATATTTTTAAAGTTTTTATTCCCAAAGTACACATGTACTGTTGAACTTGTGAATATAGCATTTCTCAAGTTAGGAATGAAAAAAAGTACCTGACAGTCAATTTTCTAAATGGCTACTAATAGGAAAGTCAAGGTCAAACTGTTGAGTCTTCTCAACCCTCCCACCCAAGCATTTGAAAAACTGTCAGCTCAAAATGCTACATTTATACTCTCAGAAATCCAAATCCAAAGGTACATATCCAGCAAGTTCAATGAGGGTGGGCTGACAAGAAAAGGACTAGAAGGGCTGGGCTTCTGGCAGCAGAACTCTCATCTACTTTTTTTAAGGTTTTTTTTTTAAATTTATTACCTATCACAATGGAACAGATCACAGGTCATCCATCTCATCAGATGAGAATGTGAGCGAAACGCCCTTAGACGTACTCCAGCCAGCTTGTTCTGGCTCAACGGTAAGAGGTTACGGTTGTCATAACTACTGATTACGCGGCGACTCGGGAGGACATTCTACCACGGGTGGCCCTCGGGTCCGCAGCGTCCTCCCAAGGTGGCACCACGGAACTGGCTTCTAAAGACGCCGGGCCAGCTAGCGCTGCTGCTGAGGAGCGAAGGGAGGGCGCAGGCCCCGGCGCCCCCAGTCACCTTGTCCTCACCTTGAGGACGCGACACACCCTAGGGGACAGGAGCTGGGGCCCTCGAGACGGAAGGCGCGGTGCCTGGACTGTGGGCAGCCCGCCGCTGCCCTGACCCACGGGGCTGGCCGGGCGGGAGAAGGGCCCGGGGAGCGGTCTGGGCCGGGGACGCTTTGACCTAGGACGAGGGAAGACCGGGGGTGGATGGCACCCGAGAGAGCACGCCAAGCCGGCTCCGGCTCCGGCTCCCCGGCCCCGCCTCGCCCACCGCCGCAGGCGGAGGAGACGGCATCCCGCCCCCGGGAGTCCACACCGCCCTCGGCTCGCTCACCTGCAAACGGGTCACCAGCAGGCTATAAGGCGCCATTTTGTGCACTGACAAAGATGAAGTCGCGTGAAAGTGACGTTCGCCGCCGCGCCTTTAAAGACGGTTAGGGGGGGCGCGGCCTTCGGGGCCACGCGTCAGGAGGGAGGCGGGGCCTGGCCAGGGCGGCCGAGCCCGGCCGGCGCGGCGGGCGGGGCTCGCGGGCACGAAGCGGACTCGGAAGCGGTGGAGTCTACAGAAGCCCTTCCGGGAGCGCTGCGGAGGCGCTGCGTCCAAGGCCCAGCGCCAGAGAAAACGAACTTGCGGAAGAACACGTCGAACACCAAAACGTGTCTTTAAAAAGTAAACGCTGCCTGTAGAATCAGGGGCAGAATGTTGAGACTTGTATGAACCTGCCAGGACCTCGTTCGCCACACCAATGAAAACTCGCGTGAACGTGAACGGGATTTGGTTCGAAGCTCGTGAACGGATGGAGCCTCGCAGACCAATCACGGTGTCCTGGAGGCAGGGACGAGGAAGGTGAAAGGTCAAGCGGATGTTCCTAGAAGCTTCCGGTAGCCGGCTAGTGGAGGAGTTATGGCTAAACATCACCCTGATTTGATCTTCTGCCGCAAGCAGGCTGGTGTTGGTGAGAGCGCGCCCTGCCCAGGCTGCCCGGTGGGGTGGACGTAGGACGTGGGAGCCTCAGGGGTTCGCACCCCCGGATGCTGGCTTGCGGGCGCCCGCCGCGGCGTGGCCGGTATTGTGAGGGCGCGCTGCTCCGTGGCCGCGCGCCCGGAAGTGGGGAGCTGGCGGCCCAGGCGTCCGGCCCACGTTGGGAGCCATGATCTCTGATCTCGCAGGCCTGGGGTGGTTCGGGTAGCTTGTCCTGCAGGACTCGTTGAGAGTGGTTGCGACCTTCATTCTCATGGTCTTTTTTTTGTTTTACCTTTCTTTGATCTTGCAGCCATCGGAAGACTGTGTGAAAAATGTGAGTGCCACGCGTCCTCCCACACCCTACTCCTCCCGTGCAGCGAGCAAGTCGTTGTTTTTAAGGATTCCACACGGACTAGGAAGGTGTCTTCGTGGTAGAGTGCTTGCCTAGCATGCATGAAGCCCTGGGTTTGATTCCTCGGTACCGCATACACACACACACACAAAATAAGCTGGAAATGGTGCTGTGGCTCAAGTGCTATCCTTGAGCAAAAAATGCTCAAAGACAGTGCCCAGGCCCTGAGTTCAAGCCCTAGGACTGGCAAAACCCACGCACGCACGCGCACACACACACACACACGACTTTGAAAGGATGTTCCTGGAAGAAAGTAGATGTGCCTGGAAAGATGTGAACACTGAATACATCAGGCAGCAATCAAAGGCTCCTTCTGTCTTTCCATTCCATATTGCTCATTTGAAAGACTGCACGTTTAGATTTTGGGGAAGCAAACATTGCCAGTGTAGTGTGCCACCTAAGGTAGGGATGCCCCACACAGCACCACAAGCACGTACTAAAGGGAGACCATACTGGATAAACTAAGTCTTATGCCAGAGTAATGAAGGGCCCAAAAATCACTGTCAAGGGTAGACTACTTTATTTCCCCTTAGGAAAAGGCCAAGGACTGGAAGAAGTACTTGCTAATCAGCGTGGTTGCATTCCCTTTACAGGTGATGGCAAGTGTGTGATCTGTGACTCCTATGTGCGCCCCTGCACTCTGGTGCGCATTTGTGATGAGTGTAACTATGGATCTTACCAGGGCCGCTGTGTGATCTGTGGAGGCCCCGGAGTGTCCGACGCCTACTATTGTAAAGAGTGCACTATCCAGGAGAAGGATGTGAGTGTGGACAGAACTTGCATTTGACCTTTTCTCTTTGTATTTTGTAGTGCTTTGCCATCCACAGCAGTTTCCTCTGGTCTGTGGAGATTATGATATTTAGCTAATTACCTAGGTTATAATTTCTTCAAGTTCTCTGAACCAAGCTGAGTGTAGCGCGATAAAAAGGTACTTCAAGGGTAAAAATGCAAATGAAGCAAATCTTTCTCAACACCAGCAATTTGGAGAGCCCTCTATTTTTTTTGAGGGGGGGGTAGTCATGAAGCCTGACCTCTGGGCCTGGCCACTGTCCCTGAGACCACCCTACCCCTAGAGCCCCAGCCCCACTTCCCATTTTCTAGTGATTAATTGGAGGTAAGAGTCTCAGGTCTTTTGTGCCTGGGCTAGCTTTGAACCTTGATCCTCAGACTCAGATCTCAGCCTCCTGAGTAGCTAGGATTACATGTGTGAGCCACTGCACCCAGTCTCCCTCTCTATTTCCTTGCTCCCTTTCTGTGATGATTTTGTGTGTGCTTGAACTTGGACCTGGACACTGTCCCTGAGTTGTTTTGCTTAAGGCTCGCTCTCTACCACTTAAGCCACAGCTCCACTTCTGACTTAAGAGTCTCACAGCCTTTCCTGTCTGGAGTAGCTTTGAACCATAATCCTAAAATCTCAGCCTCCTGAGTAAGCTAGAATTACAGATAAGAGCCAGTGGTGTCTGACTTTGGCTCTGTGATTGTTCTTATTCAGAAATGACATCCAGCGTTTGGTCTATAATAGGTACTCTGTCTTTAATGTTCTGTCTCTCTTCCTGTCTGTCTATCTGTCCCAGTGTATAGACAGTGCTGGCCTTGTTTTTGTGGTCTGCTGACTCAGCCTCCACTCCTTCCCTCCTCCCCCATTGTTGATATTACAAGTGTGTGTGCCACAGGATGCACTCTAATTCTCTTGAATCTACCATCATTGTAGACTTTATGAAAAATTGGGTTTGAGGTAATTCTTGTTGCTTTCACCATCAAGTGGTTAAAAAAATTCCTTTATGTATTTCAAAATTGATGATGGGGTTTTGTTTTTATCCTTCAACATTGTGTACAGGACTGCCTCAATAGTATCATTCAACTCCCTGAGCCAAAGGCATGTAGAAGGTGCCAGGGTACAGTTTAGACTTTTACCTTAGATCCATACCAGCATGAATGATTAGATTTATGTGTGTCGGGGTTGGGGCTTGAACTTAGGGCTTCACACTCTGGCTTAGTGTTTTGGTTTATTCTGAATGTTGGCACTAGCACTCGAGCTCTTCTAGTTGTTTGCTGGTTAATTAGAGATAAGTCACTCCAATTTGCCTGGGCTGGCTTTGTACTATGACCCTACATCTCAAGCTCCTGAGCACCTAGGATTACAAGTCTGAGCCACCACTACCAACAAGCTTGTTATTCTTCTCTTTTCTTTTTCTTGGGGGGTTGGAGGGGAGTGGTGGGGTTGGTTATAGGGCTTAAACTCAGGGCTTGAGTATTGTCCCTGAGCCTCTTTGTGCTCAAGGCTAGTGCTCTACCATTTGAGCCACAGTGACACTTTCCAGGTTTTGAGTGGCTAATTGGAGATGAGAGTCTTACAGGGACTTTACTGCCTGGGCTGCCTTTGAACTGCAATCCTCAGATCTTGGCCTCCCCAGTAGCTGAGCTTACAGGCATAAGCCACCAGTATCCATCAAGATTATCATCATATCATCATCATATTTATTTATTTTACCAGTCATGGGGCTTGACCTCAGGTCCTGGGCACTGTCCTTTAGCTTTGTCAATGATAGCATGCTACCACTTGAACCACAGCACTAGCTTTTTCTGTGTATGTGGTGCTGAGAAATTGAACACAGGACTTCACTTCATGTACAATAGGTAAGCAGTCTTTTTTTTTTTTTTTTTTTTTGCTGGTCCTGGGGCTTAATCTCAGGGCCTGAGCACTAGCCTTGGGCTTTCTCAAGGCTTCTTGAGCTACAATACCACTTCCAACTTTTGGTAAATATATGGTACTGAGGAATCAAACCTGGGTCTTCATGCATGCTAGGCAAGCACTCTACCACCAGGGCAAACTTCCAGCCCCATCCCTGAGATTCTTTGTGCTCAAGTATAGCGCTCTACCATTTGAGCCACAGCACCACTTTCCTTATTATTCTTATGACAGATTATGAGGAATTATATGTAACCTACTAGGCTAATAGAGTATAGGCTTGCCTGATCTACCCTAAGGCAAAATATATGCTTATATTCCATGAGTAGAATACAGGTAGTTTGCCAGTGTTATCTTCCTTATTCTTCACAGCAGCTTTGTTAAATAGGAGTCATTATTATTGTCCCCATTTTTTACAGTTCTTCTAGCCATAAGTGACAAACCAGGCTGTGTAGCTACACCCTGTGGTGTCCATATTACATCATATTGGAATTCATAAATCCTCTGGGTGTGTGCCTATGTAAGGAAAAAGAGCCCAACCATCTCTACACATATAGATGCCGACTATCCCCAGTACATGAGCCAAATGGGACTGTGTGAGAGTGTGTGTATGTTTATCTAGCAGTTCTTCAACTACCTGAGGAGTCTGGTTTGTTTTGGTTTTGTTGTTGTTGTTGTTGTTATTTTAGTCCATGCTGGGGATTGAACTCTAGGCCTGAGTACTGTCCCTGAGCAGATTAGTCTCAGAGTTTCCTGCCAGGACTGGCTTTGAAACGCAATCCTCAGATCTCAGCTCTTGAGTAGCTAGGATTATAGGCATAAGCCAACTGAAGAGTCTGTTTTAAGGAGAAGAGTTTCTTAAACTTTTACATGTTTATAGTGAGTACTTAGCTGGCATGAGCTTGCAAGCAGAGAATGCCTAATAAATGTTAATTGCCGTCTGGCTTGTTGGCACATCATGGGTGACCTGATACCTTTGAATCCATCTGCCTCATTCTGTACCTGAAAATTAGTTTAAATGTTACTTCCCCTATTTCCCATTATACGGGAAGATTCTGAAGATATTGAGAAGGCATGTGGCTCACATTTACTCAGTGCTGGTTTCCGAGGGACCCAGCCCAGTTGGTGACATGATCTGGCCTCTCATCCTTCTGATCATCATCACGTAGATTAAGTGCCCAGCGTTTTTTCCATGTGGTAATCTTCCCTCAACAAAAGCACCTCCCATCATTGTTCTCTTCCTGCAGCTTTCATAATTGATAAGAAAATGAGGCCAGTAAGTGAAGCCCGGTGTCCTCATTTTTAGTTTGTCAAGGTGAGAGAGTAACCAGGAGTCAGGATGCTCGCTGTGATACCACAAAACAACTTGTAATTTCTTAGTTTCTCAGCATTTTAATCCCCTTTACTGCTCTAACTAAACCATCTTCTTACCTCTCCCAGAGAATAAGAAAAATAGCAGTCATATTTAATCTTTTTTTTTTTTTAATTTTCTCCCTTCTGGTACTAGAGATTGAACTCAAGTCTCAGTAATGCTTTTGAATTCTGTCTAATACAGATATGGCAGCTAAGGTTTACAAATGGGATGACAGTCTTATACTCCTATGTCCCGCTTTTTATTGAGATGGAATCTCGTACTTGCTTGCCCATGCCCAAGCCATAATCCTACCTATTACAACCTAAGGAGCAGGAATTACAGGCAGCTCCTGGCTCCCCTCTGGGGAGTAGAGTGTAACGTAAGTGGTAGAAACATGGGCCTACCAAGGTGGAATCTTGAATTTCATCCCTAGTATCCCTAAAAGAAAAAAGAAGAGACAGGCACCAGTGGTTCACACCTGGTATACTACTGGCTCCTCAGGAGGCCACTGAGTTCTGAAGATCACGGTCAAAACCAGCCCAAGCAGGAAAGTTCACGATACGAAGTCCCCAGTTAACCAGCAGACAACTGGAAGTGGAGCTGAGATTTAAAATAGTGGAGTGCTGTACTCAGCAGATCTCAGGGACAGTGCTCAAGTTCTGAGTTCACACCCCACAATAGACCCCCCCCCCCCCAGAAAAAAAAGACAGCGAAACAAAAAGCCAACATTCATGTCTTTATTTTACTGCTAATATGCTACATGTTGCATTGTGAGAATTTTTACAAATAAATAAGAAATATATATTCTCAAGCAGTGCTTTTATTGAAAGTTAAGTACTTGAAGGTTTTTGTTTGTTTTGATTTTTGTTGTTTGTTGTTTGTTTTGTTTTTGTTTTTTGCCAGTCTTGGGCTTTGGCTCAGGGCCTGAGCGCTGTACTTGGTTTTTCTCCAAGTTCTAATAAGGGAGAGTGGGCCAGGAGCTTAGCCTAGTGATAGAGTACTTGTCTAGCATTCATGAAGCTCTGGGTTTGATTTCTCCATATCACATACTCAGAAAAGGCCAGAAATGGTGCTGTGGCTTAAGTAGCAGAAAGTGTCCAAAGACAGTGCCCAGGCCCTGTGTTCAAGCCCTAGGACTGGCAAAAAGTAAATAAGGGAAAGAAAAGGGTTGAATTAGATTGGATATATGTATACTTTTTTTTTTTTTGCCAGTCCTGGGCTTGAGCTCAGGGCCTGAGCACTACTATCCTTGGACTTTCTCAAGGCTAGAATTCTACCACTTGAGCCTCAGCACCACTTCCAGCTTTTTCTATATATGTGGTACCAAGGAATCGAACCCGGGTCTTCGTGCTTGCTAGGCAAGCACTTTAACCACTAGGCCAAGTTCCTGGCCCCATATGTATACATTTTTAAAAGTATTGTCATAGTGATGTATAGAGGGGATACAGGTGGTGGGGACATTACTGTTGAACATTGTTACCCCTTCCCATGTTTTTCTCACATTTTCCCTCATATATATATATACATACACATTTGTAGAAATATCTCAGGTGAGATCTGTGATGTTACTGTTTGCTAATTAAAAATAAAGCTGGGCCAGGAGTTTGGCCAAGCAAGAACGAAGACCCTGATTTGATTCCTTGGTACCATATACATAGAAAAAGCCTGAAGTGGTAGCTAAAGTAGTAGAGCTCTGTCCTTGAGAAAACCCAAGGACTATACTCAAACCATGAGTTCAAGCCCTGGACAGCAAAAAAAAAAAAGCTTCAAGTGGCCCAGGAGCATAGCCTGCTGATAGAGTGCTTGCCTAGAATGTACAAAGTCCTGAGTTTGATTCCTCAGTACCACAAACAGAAAAAGCCAAAATGGTGCCGTGGTTCAAAGTGGTAGAACCCTGGCCTTGAGAAAAAGTCAGAACTGACAAAAATAAAAATAAAATAAAAAACAAAGCTTCAGCAGGGTCCGGGGGTTCACACCTGTAATCCTAGCTATTCAGGACGCTGAGATCTGAGTATCAGGCTGGCTGCTTCAAAGCCAGACAGGGCACTAAAGTATTAAAGTCTGTGAGACTCTTTAACTACTAGAAAATGGAAAATGGAGCTGTGGCTCCAGGGGTAGGGCAGTAGCCGTGAGCTGTAGAGCTCAGTGACAACACCCAGGCCCAGAGTTCAAGCCCTACAACTGACCAAAAAAATACAATAATAATAATAAAGCTTCAGGTAGAAAATGTAATACTGTTAGTTTTCCAAACTGATGTAGTATTTTTTGTTTTGTTTTGGTCTTTGATATTTATTAAACAATTGTGGATTCAATGAATTTTTACTAGGCAAAAAAGGGAACACCCCTCCTCCCCCAGTTAAATAATAAGCCCAGCATGGTATAACACAGCTATAGTCTTAGCTATGCAGCAGGTAGGAAGATCTTGGATGGCCTAGGCTAAAATCAGAACCTATCCAAAAAATAAAAACAGGGCTGGATATTTGACCTAGTGGTAGAGAGCATGAAGACCCAGATTTAATTCCTCTGTACCACATACAAATGATGCTGTGGCTCAAGTGGTAGAGCTCTAGCCTTGAGAAAGCCCAAGGACAGTGCTCAGGCCCTGAGTTCAAGGCCCAGGACTGGCGGGGGAAAAAAAGGCTGGAGTTGGTTCAAGTGGTAAAGAACATTGCAAGACCTTGAATTGAGAATCTCAGTCCCCATGAAAAGAAAGAAATCTGCCAGGTCCCAGTGGCTCAACCTCTAATCCTAGCTGCTCAAGAGGCTGAGATCTGAAAATCAAAGCCAGCCCAGGCAGGAGATTCTTATCTCCAATTAACCATTAGGAAACCAGAAGTGGGGGCCGGGAGTTATGCCTAGTAGTAGAATGCTTGCCTTGTATGAACAAAGGCCCAGGGTTCAATACCACACTCATAGAAAAAAAAAAGCTGGAAGCAGTGCTGTGGTTCAAGCCTTGAGAAAAAGTCCAAGGACAATGCTCAAGCGCTGAGTTCAAGTCCCATGACTGGCAAAGAAGAAAAAAAAAAAACATTAGTGGTACTGTAGCTCAGAGCAGTAGAACATAAGCCTTTAACAAAAAAAGAGCTTAGGGACAGCACTTAGGCCCCGAGTTCAAGACCCCATGACCGACAAAGAAAAAAGAACAACTCAGGTGCTGCTGTATTTAGAATCAAGCTTTTGGCCTTTTGGGGGAGTTGGGCAGTATGCTATTGTAGAACTTGAATTCAGAACCTCAAGCTCTTCCTCAGCATTTCCACTCAAGGTTGGTACTCTGCCGCCTGAACCAGGCCTTCAGTGAATTGACTATTAGCATCTCAGATTTGTCTATCCAGGCTGGTTTTGAACCATAATTCTCAGATCTCTGCTTGCTGAGTAATGCTGTAGGCATAACCCACTGATACACAGCAAACTTGAGGTACTAGGGATTTGAACTGGTACAAGCTCAGTAGTTAAGAGCTTTACAACTTCAGCGACCTTAAGCGCCGCCCCCCCCCCCTTTTTTGTGTGTGTGTTTACTTTAGTTTGTTTGCCTGCCAGTACTGGGGCTTGGTCCCTGGGTGCCATGCTTTAGCTTTTATAATCAAGGTTGTAGTTTGAGCTACAATTCCACTTCAGCTTTTTACTGGTTAATTAGAAATAAGTCTATGGACTTTTCTTTCTCTGGGCTGCCTTTGAACTGGGATCCTCAGACCCCTACTGAGCAAGTAGGATTACAAGTGTGAGTCACTGGTGCCCAGCTCAGATTTTTATCTTAAATCATCCTTTAGTCAAGCTCAAAGAACTAACTAACTCTTCTGCTCTGCTTTCCAGAGAGATGGTTGCCCAAAGATTGTCAATTTGGGGAGCTCTAAGACAGATCTGTTCTATGAACGTAAAAAATATGGCTTCAAGAAGAGGTGATTAGTGGGTGAGTCCAGCCTCATGCCATCAAGTTACTGCAGCTGCCAGAAAAGACATCTACCACCAGCAGAAAGGAAGTAAAGCCCAGCATCACCAAAACTGCCTGTTAGTGAGTTGGCACTTGCCAGCCTTTCCTTCCCGCACCCAGATGGGTGATGGGTGGGGATGGAATAAGATTCTTCAGAGAGCAGTCTGACAAACATCAGAAATTGATGGTCTCATGCATTTTCTTGAATGCAAGAACCAAGACCAACACAATTCCTCTCTGAGGAATTGAAGCCACCCCCCCAGTGAAAAGCATGTTCTCTCAACCCCGCTGATGGCACTTGTCCTTGATGGCTCTGTGTGGCTGGGCGCCATAGGACTCCAAGTGTGACGTGAGCTTTTCATCTTGTAACGCTCACCAGGTGGTGCTGGTTTCAGGTTATTTTTCTGCTGAGAAATTGGAAACCCTTTCTGTTGCTATTGTTTTAATAAAGTTGGTGTTTATTTTCTGGTTGTCAGTCCTTGAACTTTAGGAGTCTCTTTTATTCATCTAGGAATTTATGGCTCAAAGTAGAGATTGTAGGATTCATGAAGCACCTTGTTCTCTGACACAAGAAGGAACTCAAGGCCATCCACTTTTTTGTGTGTTATTTTGGTAAGTTCATGGATATTCACTTTGAGTACAAGCTTTTTTTTTTTCTCTCCCCCCCTCCCCCATAGTACTGGAGTTTAAACTCAGACTCATTCTTTTTTTTTTTCTTTAATATTTTATTTATTTATTTATTTATTGCCAGTCCTGGGTCTTGAGCTCAGGGCCTGAGCACTGTCCTTGGACTTTCTCAAGGCTAGAGCTCTACCACTTGATCCTCAGCACTACTCTGGCTTTTTTCTGTGTATGTGGTACCCAGGAATCGAACCCGGGTCTTCGTGCATGCTAGGCAAGCACTCTACCACTAGGCCAAACTCCCGGCCTAAACTCAGACTCATTCTGAACCACCTTCACCTATGTTTGCACTGGTGATTTTGACATAGCATCATTGCGTAGGCCACAACTGTTTTACACTTCACTGCTCTACTTGGATAATAGGAACATGCCACTGTGCCCAAATATTGGTTGAGAAGGGATCTCACATGTATACCCAGGCTCACCTCGAACTGCCATCCTCCTAATCTCAACCATCTTCCAAAGTGAGGATTACAAACAGCCACTGTGCCAGTTTGCAAATTTTTCTGTGTGTCCCAGAACTGGGATTTGAACTCCCAGAGTCTCCCTTGGCCTTCTTGCTCATGGCTCATACACTACCACTTCAACCATGCCTCCAGTTTTGCTGGTTGATAGAAGATGAAATCTCGTATGTTTTTCTTCCTGGGCTGGCTTTGAACTGCAGTCCTTTATGTCAGCCTCTTGAGTAGCTAGGATTACAGGAGTGAGACACTAGTGCCTAGCTGCCGTAACTAGTTTTGAAATAGGGTCTCACTTTATGCAGTCCTTGGTTATGATCCTCCTGCGCTGCCTGTTGTTGCTGGGGATGGCAGGCATGTGCCATTGCACTCAGACACTGGATGAGGCCCGGGGCCTAAACTGAGAGCCTGGGCACTGTTCTTGAGTTTTCTCAAGGCTAGCTAGCACTCTTACCACTTAAGCCACAGCACCGGATCTGGCTTTTCTGTGTATGTGGTTCCAAGGCTTTGTGCATGCTAGGTGAGCACTCTACCAGTAGGGTACATTCCAGGCCCAACCTTTTGAACTTTTTGTTTGTTTGCCAGTCCTGGACTTGAGCTAAGAGCCTGAGCACTGTCCTTGGATTTTCTTAAGGCTAGACAGAGTTCTACCACTTGAGCCTCAGCACCATTTCCAGCTTTTTTTTTTTTTTTTCTGTGTACATGGTACCAAGGAATTGAACTGGGGTCTTCATGCATGTTAGCAAGCACTCTTACCACTAGGCCAAACTCGAACTTTTATACTCAAACTGGCTTCAAACCACAATCCCCCAGTCTCCCTCTCCAAGCAGCTAGGATTATAGGCTTGAGCCATCACACCTGGGCATTGTTTCATTTTTTTATCTGTTGATTTCTCTAAGAACTGCTCCCCACCCTGTCTTGCTCAGCTCCCTCCTACTCATCCTTCAGACCTGAGCCAAACATGTCCTCAGATGTCTCCCAACCCACAATCGTAACTTCCCTTTGTACTCCCACACAGCGTCCTGAGTGTGCTCTGCAAACAGTGATTTCTGACTAGCATCTCTGAGGCTTTGTACTGCCCAGCAGAGCCCAGGTATTCAGTGTTGAATGAATAGCTGAAGTCAAGGGAACCAGAGAACAAACTAAGCTTTAAAGGATACCAAATGGGGGCCGGGAGTTTGGCCTAGTGGTAGAGTACTTACCTAGCATGCATGAAAACCCGGGTTCGATTCCTCAGTACCACATACATAGGGAAAAAAAAGCTGGAAGTGGAGCAATGGCTCAAGTGGTAGAGCTCTAGCCTTGAGAAAGTCTAAGGACAGTGCTCAAGCCCTAAATTCAAGGCCCAGGACTGGCAAAAAAAAAAAATTAAGGATGCCAAATAGGGAAGGGTAGACGGCATTTGTGCTTCAGGAAAAGTCTTGAGCCTGGTGATGTGTTTGGGAAGCTTGGGAAAGTTCTAAAGTACCAATTGGGAGTCAAGGTAAGATCATTTTCAGATTATAATTAAAAGCCAGGTACTAGATAGCCTAGCTACCCAAGATGTGATATATGAGGATGCGAAGTGTAGTTCAAGCAGAAAAGTCTGTGAGACTTATTTCCAATCAAATGCCTGGAAGGAAAAATAAATTACAATTGGCTTAATGTTGGTATGTACCACGAATTCAAATATTTTGTAAATGCAGGCCATGGTGGCTCACGTCTGTAATCCTAGCTACTCTGGAGGCTGAGATCTGAGGATCCTGGTTCAAAGCCAGCCCAGGCACTAAAGAATGTGAGACTCTTAATCTCTAATTAATTACTAGAAAACTGGAAGTGGGGCTGTGGCTCAAGGGGTAGGGTGGTAGCCTTGAGCTGAAGAGCTCAGGTACAGTGCCCAAGCTCAGAGTTCAAGCTCCATGACCCCCCCAAAAAATTTTGTAAAGCAGTAATTTTACAGAAAATAACAGGTGCTTTTTTTTTGTTTGTGAAGATGCATGGTATCAAGCCCAGAGCTTCTGTGCACATCCCAGGTAAGTCTACCATCAAACTAGATTGTCAGCCCTCTGTTGCTTAATAACAACCCAGCATAATTACTGGTGTTCATTTCCATTACTGAAGTAAGCACTACTACCTGCCTAGGTGTAGTTCTCTTGAGTGTATGATTAGTATTCCTATTATTGTATTCGGTTTTCTAGGTTAAATTTATGGTTCTGTTTCCACATTTTCCCATGCATGTACTCTGAACATACATGGCCATTTAATCCCTTGAACATTGCTAAGACCCAGATAGCATCTTAGCTATCTATTCCACGACTGAACTCCAACTTTAGGTCCTTCTGCCTTAGCAGCAGGGATTATAAGAATGACCACATTGCTAATGCAAAAAAAAAATAAGTGTGGGCTTTACAATTCTAGTCTGCTCCACTGTTGACCTTTATCAAGTCATTTAGTCACTATTTCTGGATAATCATGCCTTCTTTGTAAGGGGTGAAGATTAAATCTAATTAAGTGTCTGACCCTTACTAATAAGGCCTCATATGCCATGCCAGGTACCAGGGGCTCACACTTGTAATTCTAGCTACTGAGGAGGCTGAGATCTGATTATTGCAGTTTGAAGTCTCCAGTTAACCATAGAAACCCAGCAGTAGTGCTGCAGCTTAAGTGATAGAACACTAGCCCTTGAGCAAAAGAGCAGGGACCAAGCACCAATCTCAAGCCCCGTAAGTACCAGCAAAAAGAAAAGCCCTTATGGGACCAGGAGTTTGGCCTAGTGGTGGAGTGCTTGTCTAGCATGCATAAAAACCCTGGTTTGATTCCTTGGTACCACATACATAGTAAAAAACCGGAAGTGGTGCTGTGGCTTAAGTGGTAGAGTTCTGGCCTTGAGAAAAAGTCCCAGGACAGTGCTCAGGCCCTGAGTTTAGGCTCCATGACTGGCAAAAAAATGAAAATAAAATTCTACATAGCCAACAGACAAGATAAAATAATGGCATTCGCAGGGAAGTGGATGAATCTAGAGCGAATCATGTTGAGTAAGACAAGTCAAGACCTAAGGATCAAAAGGTGCATGGTATCCTTAATATGTGGCTATTAAATCCAGAGAGTACAAGAGTACAACCCAAAGCTATGGACATGATAATGGAAATATAAACATAACTATATAGACATAAAAACCTATGACTCTATAGACATAATGTTTTATTTCATAAATTAATATGTTTCTATGACATACAAACCCTTAGCCTAATTGTGATTAAATTCTATACTAAGTCCCAGTGATTGTAAATAGAGATTCCCTCCTTGAACACTTGTATGTTAAACTTGTCATTTAAAATATGATGTAAAAATCAACGTTAATAAATTCTTTTAAAAAAATAAAAAGAAAATTCAAAAAAAGAAAAGGCCTTATGTAAAATTCTTGTAGATGGGTGTTGGTAGCTTAAGGCTACAGTCATTAGCTACTTAGGAGACTGAGGTCTGAGAATCGTAGTTCAAAGCCATCCTGGGTAAAGAAGTCCATGAGAGTGAGTCTTACCTCAAATTAACCACCAAAATCTAAGAGGGCTGGGAGTTTGGCCTTGTGGTAGAGTGCTTGCCTAGCATGCACAAACATCTGAGGTTTGATTCCTTGGTACCACATACATAGAAAAAGCTGGAGATGGTGCTGTGGCTCAAGTGGTAGAGCCCTAGCCTTGAGAAAGCCCAAGGATAGGACTCAGCCCTGAGTTCAGTCCCCAGGACTGGTAAAAAACTAACTAACTAAAAAGCTGAGGTGTGACTTAAATGGTAGAGTGCCACCCTTGAGTGAAAACACTAAGGAACGGCACCCAGACCCCACGTTCAAACCCCAATACTGACACACACATAAAAAGCAAACAATTTGCCCTCAGCAGCCATTTTCCCAAAGTCAGTTTCTGTTGTGGCTGTCTGTTCCTGCCCAGCTACAGAAGTATATGAGAAGACTCAAACTACAGACCATTTTCCTAGATACTTCAATGAAACAATACCAAATTTTTACCCAGATTAGAGACTCATCCTGAGTTAACTGGAGCCAGTTATGACCAGCCTGACTTGTCACTGGCACCAGAACTACCTGGCATAACTGGCTTTACTCAGAGACAGGAGTTGCCTGTCTTTCCCACCCCGCTCCCCACACTGGGTTGCTCCCCAAACCCACTATTTTGAAGGTGTGTGCCTTCACCACATATGATTATTCAAAATGGGAGGTGAAGGTGGAATGCTTGAGGAGGAGCTCGACTCACAATTATGCCCTGGTAAGGTGAAAGCACATGCTGGGATAGAGGAAAAAAAAAAAAAGGTCACCACATGATAAGTGGAGACAATTGCAGTGAACGAGTAGGGGTACTGCTCAGGGCCTGTGTTTCCAGCAGGGCAGGAGAGAGTCAAACACAAGCATGAACATGCAGAAACTTCCTCTTAGGGACTCAATCCGTTCTCACGCCTGCACGGCATGGCAGCAGACGTCTACCTCATTCCTGCTAACACAGACACCATGCCTCCTCTCCACGAGCCAATCAGATGCCGCCCCACCCCGCCCGCCGACCAATCAGAGGCCTGTTGCTACCCCGAGAGTCAATTTTTAGCTTGGTGGGGGCAGAGGAGCCGAGGGGTCGGGGGGTTGCGTCTCTGCCACGGTGGGTCGCGCAGGCGGGGAGGAGATGTGGAGAGCCGGGGAGAAGGAAGGGGAGGTGGAAGCAGGGAAAGCCGAGGAGGCGTGTGCGTGTGTGCGCGCGTGACGCCGTGCTACTCGCTGACGCACGAAGCAAGTAGTCCCCGGCGGTGCCCGCGGCGGGAGCGCGGCGGCGTGGGGAGGCCTCGCTCCGGCCCCCGCCCGCCGGTCCCGGTGGAGTTCGCCCTGCAGCTCGGCGTTTCCCCGCTTCAGTTCCAGAGCGAGCGTGCTGAGAACCTCACGCTGCCTTTGCCCCTTGCTCTCTCCTCCCCCTCCGCCCCCGGGGGGGGGGGGAAGCGAGCAGGGAAACTAAAATGCAAACTGTAACTGGAAACTTGGAGACCTCCCCACCCCACGCGGGTGCCGGGGCCGCCGCCGAGGGGCCGGGACGGTCAAGAGCGAGACCAACCAGGCGAGGCTGCGAACTGGGGAGGGGCCCTGCGTCCCCGCGCCCTCCACCTGTCAATCCAGGCCGCGGGTGACCTCAGCCGGGCACCCGCCCTCCCCGCCCTGCACCCAGCTTCGCCCCGCACTGTCACTCAGGGAGAACGGCCAAAGTCCGGCGGGCCTGGCACGCCCGCCCGTCCACCGGCCTGACTTCACCTCCATCGTCGGAGGTGCAGGTGTGCAGGGCTCCCTCGCCCGCCCTGCCTGCGCGGGTCACCACGGAGCGATTGGGGTCTCCAGCTGGGGTGTCCGCTGAGGGCAGCCCCGCGCGCGTGCGGCGCGCTGTCCGGCAGGGAACCCAGGCACCGGGCGGGGGTGTGAAAATGGACGGTTGATCGTGGTGCTTGGGTCCTTTTCCCGGCTTTCCACTCCCTCCTTGTCCGGACATCTTCTCTCACGGGTCCCCAGGCGTTGGTCCTCTCTCAACATTGCCTTACTAAGTCCTTGACAAAAGGGGCGTTGTTGAAGCGCTCAGAATACTTGAGCCAACCTGAGTTCAAGCGTCTCGGGGGGGTCCCCAGCTTCCTCAATCAGAGAAGAAACCAAAACGGTGTGAACACCCCAGGACAGCCACAGGGACAGACCGGGGACCGCAAGCCAAGGTGGCCTTGGGGGGGCAAACGCGCCGTCCAGCGCAAAGGTTCAGCGGGGAGCGTGGGGACGGCGATGCCCCCACGACATTCACACGTCCCACGCAGCCGGGGCGAGCGCCGCTGCCCCCCAGAACGGGCCCGGGAGCCACTGAGTCTCAGTACGGTCCCCGAGCGCCACTGCGTCCCCGACGGTCTCCGAGCACCCACTGCGCCCGGGCTGGACCCCGAGCGCCTCTGCGTCCGCGGACGGTCCCCGAGTGACGCCTGCGCCCCGGGACAGTCCCAGCCCTCACCGAGCTCGGGCCTCCACGTTGAGCCTGGGGGTCTGATGATGGGAAGGGGAAGGGGGAAGCCTCGCTCGGGACGTGGCGGTACGTTAGGGTCCGGGGTGGACCAACCCTGGGGCGCCAGAGCGGGGTGCAGGGCGCTCCGGGGCCCCGGGGCGGCCCACGCCCGGGCGCTAAGGGTTAAGCGGCCGCCGGCGGAAAGTAGTCCCGGCCCGGCGCCGGCCCCGCCCCGGCCGGGCGGAGGGACGCGGCGCGCCGCGGAGCCCGGATCCCTGCGCGGGGTTGCTAAGGGTGAAACTTTTCATTGACTTTGCTCACTTCGGGCCGGGGTGCGGGACGGAGCGGTCTTCGCGGGGCTAAGTGTGGTGGCCCCGGCGACGCGTGGCCAGGAAAGCTGAACCGGCCCCCCGGCTACAACCCTCCGGCCTTCGGCTCGCCGACGCGAACCACCCTCGGGTCCGCCATCCCCGAGCCGACGCAGCCGGCCCGGTCCACCCGCCCGGCCTCCGGACCGCACCTCCTGGAAGCTGAAAGGCTCACACGGAGAGTCCGAGTCCCCAACCCGCCTCTCGTCCCCAACGCCCAACCACGAAAAGGACGCCTCGCACCCCGGCCCTGCGGCGCCCGCGAAGATCCGGGGAGCCATCGGCGTGCGCCCCGCGCCCAGGACCACCCTGGCCGGCCGGAGAAGCCGGCACGCCGCCCCGCCGCCGTCGCGGACACCCGAGTGAGTGCGGGAACATGCTGGGGGGGCACCCCCACACCCACCTGCTCCCGCCTCCACCCCGCCCCACGCCGGCTCCCCGGCTGGGGGTGGGGGACACTCCACGTCGCGGCCGCCCTCCACCGCCCGGCCAGCGTTTCCTCGAGCCCCCCACTTTCCCCTGTGCGCCCCTCTCCGATCTCGGGTACCCAGGTTAGGCCCCCCCCCCCGCTCTCTCCGTTTCAGGGGTGGTCCCCTCTCTTGAGTGGGGCGCCTCGCTTTCCTGCTCGCCCAGCTCTCCTGAATACTCGCTTGGTTTTCCTTGTTATGCAAAGAAACCGAACCTCCACCGCGGTTAAATAAATCCGAGGAAGGAAGGAAGGGGGATGCAGGCCTTGTTTTTCTGCTTCTTTTCCCGTGTGCAGGCGGGGAAGGGGTGGTGGTGTGGTGATTGTTAATTCGGGCTCTTTCTGGTCCGCTGGAACCGGAGGGGTGGAGGGAGGTCCGGTATCCTGTGTCTGGTGATGGGATACCGAGTGTGGATTCATCTCAGCTTGAGCTCTTTATCCCCTCGGTGCCCCTTAACGCCTGTCCTGAGGCTGGACCTGCGCCCTTGACCAGAATTCTGGGGAAGGAAAAGAGGGACAGCTCCCAGGCCCTCCCTTCCCCGGGGACAACTTGGGGACCCGCGGGCAGGGTTTCTGGACCTTACTCTAAGAGTAGGTCCTTCAGCTCCGATTTCCCAGGAAAGCAGCACGCCTGCTTTTTTGGTGCCTGCCCATCTGTCTGTGTGGGAGGAGGGAGGAGCGAGGTTTACCACCCTTGGCTCTGCCGAGGGCCTGGTGGGTCTGGTCGCGGGCTGGGCCCATCCGTGGGAGGAGACTCGCGCAGGAGCTGTTCGGGTTTCAGGCGTGCGCTCTTCCCGCCCCTGCCGGGTCCGGTTACCCAGGCTTGGGTTACCAGCGGGGTGAGGCTCGGCGCCGAGCCTCCCTACCCACAGCTCAACCGGGAAGTCCTCTGGCCGAGAGGCCGCGAGGACCGGGTCTGAGTCCTGCCCTGCCTTTCCTGGCTGGGTGCTGGAGCCGAGCCACTGGGTGTTCCGTGCACAGCCCAGGCGCGGCGCCCACCTCCCGCACCCCCGACGGCTCGCTCGCGGGCTCCGGCGCGGGGAGGACGCGGCCTGGCCCGGTGGGAGGTGAGGAGCAGAGCCGGGTGCGGGCCGGGCCCGCGGGGAGGCGACCCCGGGGACCGGCGGGCCGGGCAGGGCTCGCAGGCGGATTTGCACCGCGGGTCTGGCGCGGTGGGAGGGGCGCCCGCCCCGGCCCCAGTGCGCATGTGCGGCAGAAAGTTTTCCTCCTCTCCGACCCCGGCTGGGCTGGGCGCCCCCGCCGGGCATGCGCAGTGGGCCGGGAAGGGGAGCGAGCACCGAAAGTAGGTCACGCGCGGGGCGGCGGGGAGGCCCCGGGTGCCGGGCACCGACGCCCCAGTCCGGGGAGAGGTGGACGCCGCCGCCCCCGGGGCCTGCGAGCGGCAGAGTCCTGGGAGCCCCGGCCCACGCCGCCTGACACCCGCTCCCCCCTCGAGGAGGGCGACACCGCCCCTGCCCACGAGCGCCAGGCTGCAGGGCGGCCTGGAAGCCTAGGTTTGCGGCCCAGCGCGTTTCTTCACTGTCAACCTCCTTTCCCTCCTGACAACGCCGTCTTCTCCCCCCAAAAAGAAATCGTGTTGCGGGTTCTGGTGGCCGAGCGGGGCAGGGCATCCAGGGCATCCTACGCCGGGCCGAGCGGGGGCCGGGAACTGGGACCCAGTGTCCGCTTGCAACATTTTAGCTCCTGGGTGGGGAGGAGACTTCGTTACTGAGTAACGGCTTTCTTCCCTTTTTTCCTTTTTTTCAATGGCCTTCCGGCTGGAGGAGGGCTGGAGTCCTCTGCAGCCGCCTGACACATCTACTTTATTAAAGATGGCCTTGGTGCTCACACCTGTAATCCTAGCTACTCAGGAGGCTGAGGTCTGAGGATCACAGTTGGAAGCCATCGTGGGCAGAAGGGCACATGAAACTCTTTATCGCCAATAAACTACTCAGAAAAAGCCAGAAGTGACTCTGTGGCTCAAGTCGTAGAGCCCTATAAGTAAAAAAACTCGGGGACAGTGCCCAGGCCCTGGGCTCAAGAAAAACAAGGAAAGAAAAAATATATATAGTTATTTCTTTGTTTTCTAATCTTCCCATACTTCCATAAAGATTTTCTTTTTTGCCAATCCTAGGGCTTGAACTCAGGGCCCGAGAGGGCCTGAGCACTATCCTTGGGCTTTTTCTGCGTATGTGGTACCAAGGAGTTGAACCCAGGGCTTGGTGCATGCTGGGCAAGCACTCTACCACGAGGCCACACTCCAGGCCCCATAAAGATTTTCTATGTACGCTTTAGAACTTGTCTGTCACTTTCTCAGTAAGAAATTCATGCCAGTGGTCACCCCTATCTTTAGCTGAAGCCATACAGCACCCAGACACTAATCCTCTGTTCCATAAGCTTCTTGAAGGCAAAATTGGAGCTTGAGCTGATAGAGCAGAAAACCCCATGCCAGTTGTCTGGTGTTTTTGAAGGGTTCACCTCGTCGTCTGGCCTGTTCTGCAATTAAAGAAGCAAAGGTGGCGTTGGGTTTCCTGGTTTATGCAGCGGCATCACTGAAGTATAAACTGGTGTGTATCTTTCATTGCTGATGCTGCAGAAAATGGCTTACCAGTCAGGGCTGGTGACAGTGGTTCTATTGTATTTGGGGGGGGGGTTATTTCCCAGTCTTTAGCCTACATTTATAATGCTCCCATTTTGAGGTTGTACTGTTCAGAGGCTGTTAACCTAGAAGGCAAAATTATGGCAAAGTTTGAGGCAACCTGGGAAGGTGTAGAAACCCTTAGTTTTGGTGCAGTACCAAGTGCCTTGGAATATTGTGTCATCTGTCGACTTAATGTCTGTTTTACTTGCCAGGCACCGGTGATTCATGCCTGTGTTCCTAGCTACCCAGGAAGCTAGTTCAAAGCCAGCCTGGGCAAGGAGGTCCATAAAACTCTTATCTCCAATAAACTACTCAGAAAAAGTGAAGTGGGCACTGGGGCTCAAGTGGTAGAGCATTAGCCTTGAGCAAAAAAAGCTCAGAGACAGCACCCAGGCCCAGAGTTTGAGTCATGGGACCAGCCAAAAAAAAGTGTATTTTACTTGACTGGATGCATGGATAAGTAGTTGAGCACCATCTATATGAGTGAAAAATGCAAGTGAGAAGTGGGGTGCAGTGACTCAGGTCTATAATCCTAGCTACTCAGAAGGCTGAGATCTGAGGCTCATGATTTAAAGCCAGCCCGGGCACTAAAGTCTGTCTGTGAGACTCTTATCTCCAACTAACCACTAGAAAACGGTAAGTGGTACTGTGGCTCAAGAGGCAGGGTGGTAGGTAGCCAGCCTTGAGCTGAAGAGCTCAGGGACAGTACCCAGGACCAGAATTCAAGTCCCATGACCAAAAAACAAAACAAAATAAGCAAGTGAGAATATGATACCCTGAGTTCAAGCCTCAGTACCCCAGTATACATTCACCTACACACAAATTTATTTATTTATTTGACTGTCTTCAAACCCCGATCCTCAGATCTCAGCCTCTTGAGTAGCTAGGATTAGAGGCATAAGCCACTGGTGCCTGGCTCAATTTTATTTTTAAAACATTTAGAGCTCAGTGCTAATGACTTATGCTTGTAAACCTAGCAACTCAAAGTTGAGATCCAAAAGGTTTCAATTTGAAACCAACCTGGGCAGAAAAGGCTGGGAAACTCCACTTTAAAATAGCCAGCCAAGGGCCTGGAGTGTGGTCTAGTGGTACAGTGCTTGCTTAGCATGCACAAAGACCCGGGTTCAATTCCTCGGTACTACATACATAGAAAAAAGCTGGAAATAGTGCTGAGGCTCAAGTGATAGCTTTAGCCTTGAGAAAGTCTAAGGACAGTGCTCAGGCCCTGAGCTCAAGCCCAGAACTGACAACAAAAAAATAGCCAGCCAAAAAGCTAGGTACTGGTGGCTCACGACTGTAATCCTAGCTACTCAGGAGGTTAAGATCTGAGGATCCTAGTTCAAAGCCAACCCAGGCATGGAAGTCCATGAGATTCTTATCTCCAATTATCCACGGGGTGGGGGGAGCAGAAGTGGTGCTGTGGCTCAAGTGGTAGAACAATAGCCTTGAGCTGAAGAGTTCAAGCCCCAGGACCAACAAAAAGCCAGCAAAAAGTAGAGCTGTAGGTATGGCTCAAGCAATAGAGGTCCAACTTTCAGCAACTAAGCAGAGGCACTGAGCTTAAGCGCTAGTAACACAAGAAAGAATGAGAAAGAGAAAGCAATGGATGGAAGGAAGGAAGGAAACTGTGTACACTGTAAAGACCATTCTTGGGAACTGATACAAAACTTTCTTTGAAACTTTTTTCATCTTCAACACCTTGGACATGTTAGTAAACCACCATGGTTCTTCAAAATCCCCATTGTTCTGAGAACTGCTTGAACTCAGGAATTTGAAGTCATAACAAGATCCTGGCTAAGCTTTACCCCATACCCTCAATCCCCCATAAAGATTTTATTCTTGGGATACCTGTGATCTAATAGCCAACTTTTCATCTAGTGATGAACCCAGTCCTCAAAATAGAAAGCCCTTTCTTCCTCCTCCTCCTCTCCTTACTTACCTTGGACTGCCTCCTCAACACTTGATAAGTCTGATCCCGTGGCGTGGACAGGTGTTCAGATGGTCCCTGGAGACCCCACGATAATGGGGTCCCCAGCTGGACACTGGTGAAAAATTTCTTCCCTCTGCCATCCTCATCACTTAGGAACCTCTGTGGGCCACATGATGACGGCGGCTCTTGACCCCCCAGACCTGAGGAGCCCTGCTCCCAGCTCCTCCTCCCCTTTGCGTCACTGGAGTAGCCCAGGTCTGGAATTGCCTTGTTGACACACCTCTCCTGTCATTTTCCTGGTGCTCATGATCTTCTCAGAGGCTCTCTGGATGGAAGGGTTCGAGCTTTAGTGGTACTATGGAGTTCTTTGATTTTGGGCTTTTGTGCTGGCTCTGGGGCTTGAACTCAGGGGCTGGGGGTTGTCCCCAAGCTTGCTCAAGGCTTGTGCTCTACACTTGAGCCACAGCTCTACTTTCAGCATTTTTTCTTCTTGATAGTTTATTGGAGGTAACTGTCTCATGAACTTTCCTGCTTGAGCTGGCTTTGAACTTCAATCCTCAAATCTCAGCTTCCTAAGTAGCTAGAATTACAGACATGGGCCACCTGCACCTAGCTTGGAATTCTTAAATTATTTCTGTAAACCCCCACTGTGTCGAAAGCGCACACACCCAGGGGGCCTGGGGTGACAGATGGCTGTGACCGGAGCCCAGGCCCCAGTTGTGCTGGCAATGTCCTTTCCTGTTCAGTGACCTGTATCCCTTTCCATTTAAAAAGCACGGCTCAAGATTTTCGACTTACATCTTGGCCTATGACAGTTTGGGGACAGAACTTCACTGAGTCATTGTAGAGACAGCAAGGACTTCCTTCAGCGGGAATTAGAGGCCTGCTTGTTTTTTCTTCCTTTTGAAACACTTTTTTTGGGGGGAGGGCAGGTAGTATTATTCATGATAACCTGAAATATAAAAACGGCTGAAACACAATCCTCCTCCTCCTCCTCCTCCCCTCCTCCTTCTTCTTCTTCTTCTTCTTCTTCTTCTTCTTCTTCTTCTTCTTCTTCTTCTTCCTCTTCTTCTTCTTCCTCTTCTTCTTCTTCCTCTTCTTCTTCCTCTTCCTCTTTCTTTCTCTTTCTTTCTTTGTTTCTTTCTTTCTTTCTTTCTTTCAGCTGTAGGGCTTGAACTCAGGGCTTGTAGATGAAGAATCTCACAGACTTGTTTGCCAGGGCTGACTTCAAACCACAGTCCTCAGCTCTCAGCCTTCTGAGTAGCTAGCATTATAGGTATGAGCCACCAGCTCCCAGCCCTACTTATAATTTCTGTTTATCAAATGCCTACTAATTACCAAGTTCAGAATCGGACGTTTGTCTCTAATGCCAGCTTGGTGTGACTGATGATGTGTGGAGCACAAACTGGCCCTGGGCTCTGTGTGATCCCAGGGTTGACACTGTCTTCTTTTTGCTGTTTGTTGGGAAGAAGGGTGTATGTACCTCTACTGGGCATCAACTCTGGGCTGCATCCTCTTTTGCCAAGGCTGGAGCCCCACTTGAGTAATGCTCCTCTTTCCTTCCTTTTTTTTTTTTCTTTTGCCAGTCCTGGGGCTTGAACTCGGGGCCTAAGCACTGTCCCTGAGCTTCTTCTACTTAAGGCTAACTGCTGCTTGAACCACAGCGCTATTTCTGGGTTGTCTGTTTATGTGGTGCTGAGGAATCCAACCCAGGGCTTCCTGAGTGCCAGGCAGGCACTCTACCACTAAGCCACCTTCCCAGCCTGCCCTGTTGTTTTTCCCTCTCACCATCAACCACCACTACTACCTTTTTGCCTGTGTATTCATGACACCTTTCTACTTTCTCATTTCCCAGAACCGTCTGGAGTTCAAGGCTGCCCACGTTGTATCTCCCGCCGCTGACCTTGGCCTGTGCGTGTGAGCTGAGCTGATCGTCTGCCTGGAAGAGGACCATGCAGCTGGAGATCAAAGTGGCTCTGAACTTCATCATCTCCTATTTGTACAACAAGCTGCCCCGCCGCCGGGCAGACCTGTTTGGGGAGGAGCTCGAGCGGCTTTTGAAGAAGAAATATGAAGGCCACTGGTATCCTGACAAGCCCCTGAAGGGCTCTGGCTTCCGCTGCGTCCACATTGGGGAGATGGTGGACCCCGTGGTGGAGCTGGCAGCCAAGCGGAGCGGCCTGGCTGTGGAGGACGTGCGTGCCAACGTGCCAGAGGAGCTGAGCGTCTGGATCGACCCTTTTGAGGTGTCCTACCAGATCGGTGAGAAAGGCGCTGTGAAAGTGCTCTACCTGGACGACAGTGAGGGTGGTGGGGCCCCGGAGCTGGACAAGGAGATCAAGAGCAGCTTCAACCCTGATGCCCAGGTCTTTGTACCCATCAGCAGCCAGAACAGCTCCCTGTCCAACTCCCCGTCCCCGTCCTTCGGCCAGTCGCCCAGTCCCACCTTTATCCCCCGTTCCTCCCAGCCCATCACCTTCACCACTGCCTCCTTCGCTGCCACCAAATTTGGCTCCACCAAGATGAAGAAAGGCGGTGGGGCCTCGAGTGCGGGGGGCGCGGCCGCCAGCGGTGCCAGTGGGCAGCAGCCGGCACAGCCGCAGCCCAGGGCCGCCCGCTCGCCCACCTCCAGCCTGCTGAAGCACAAGAGCCTCTCTTTGTCCACGCATTCACTGAACTTCATGGTGGCCAACACGGCCCCTCCGTCGCAGCTTTCCCCCAATGCCAAGGAGTTTGTCTACAGCGGTGGTGGCTCACGCAGCCTCTTCTTCGACGAGGCTGATGGCCGGGGCAGTGGGGCCGGCCCCTGCAGTGGCAGCGGCAGCTTTGATGTGGCCCAGGCGTTCGGAGGTGGCGCTAACAGCCTCTTCCTGGAGAAGACGCCCTTCGTGGAAGGCCTCAGCTACAACCTGAACAGCATGCAGTACCCCAGCCCGCCTTTCCAGCCTGTGGTGCTAGCCAACTGACCGCCTGCCCCCGCCCCTCCGGCCAGGAGCGCTCGAGACCATGGAAAAGAGAAAGGGAAGGAAAGGCCAAAAAAAGAGATGAGGGCAAGAAAACAACCCAAAATGATTTTCAGTCTTCTCACTCTCATTAGTTCTAGGAGAAAGATGCCAGGCCAGGCAGGGCGTGGGAAGGGCTCCAGAGCACCGAATTGTGTCGAACTCAGCTGCTTGATGTTTTCCTGCCTGCCTCTGATTTATTTAGTTGATTTGGGTTTTTTCTTTTTCTTCTTCTTTTTTTAACATGTAATTTTCCTTATACCATCTTTAATGAGTGGCTTCCTGTGCTGAGAATGGTTCAAATGTGACTGGCTGCTCCCTTCCTCCCACTCCTTTAAGGATTGGTGTGTTCAAGCTCACAGGGAAGGAAGAGCAGCAGCTAGAACCAAACTTTGCCCAGAGCAGGGAGAGGCTGGCCCCATGTCACCCAGTTAGCTCTGGCCACTTGGTACCCTACCCTAGAGCTGATGTCCCTGATGACAGCGAGAGTGGCACTTTGTCTCATTGAAATCCTTTCATCTCTGTCCTGCAGCCCCATCCCACCATCCTCTCCTGGCCCTGGAGATCCATCTATTGATTCATGCCAAGTTGTGTGTGGGGGGGGGTATATGTGTTTATGTTTGCTTCCACTTTAAAGGATTCCGAGCCATGGCGGGAGTGTAAGCCCCTTTGCAGGGCTTCCATGTGGGGGTGATGCTGTGCTGAGCCTAAGACACTCCCAGGAGAAACGCTGCAGACGGAACTGCTTTCCATACTGCAGGGGGATCTGCACTTTTGTTCATTTTTAACCAAAAAATTTTAAAAAGGAATAAAAAAAAAAAAAAGGGCCTGCTCCGAGGGGTGGAATAATATCCCAACCTCTGACACCTCCAAGTCTGGGACGTCACTGACCCGTCATGTGACTTTAGCCCAGGGTAGAAGCCACTCACCAAGCCCTGCAAGAGTAGGGGAGCCCCAGGGAGGCGGAGCAGGAGTTCTGAGTGAGTGCCTGGTTTGCAGTGGCCTGGAAAGGGAGGCGGTTGTAAACACGTGTGCCCCTAGGTAAGAGCTTCTGAGTTGCTGTCCCTGGCCAGCCCATTTTGGGGCTTTGACCCTGTGAGGCCTGATCTGGGAAAGCTGGGCTGGATGGCACATGGCCCAGGGTCACAGCAGTTTCCTCATCCCCTTCCTCTATAGAAGGGAGCGTTTTTCTCCAGGAACAGCTCCAAGCCACTATGCTTTGGCATATGGGCACTTAGCCCCAGGACCCTGGCACCCCACTCCACGCCCACCCCCAAGGACTCCAAGTGGAAACTGCTGTAGCAGTGGATCAAACCCAGACAGACACTTCCCACCTCCTCTCCCTGCCATGGATGCCAGCACTACCTCCCCAGTGGGGCAGAGCCTGCTCTCAGCCCAGCACCATCTGTCCCCTCCACCTCAGGGGCCAGGCCAGCCCGCCCTCCTCCTTGTCCTTGGCTGACTCGCAGGTGACAGGCCCCAGGCAGATGGCTTCTCTCTGGTACAGGTTGGGTGCTGCCTTATCCCCCTTCCAGCCCCTCCCATATGCACATGTGCACACATACACACACATGCATAGATACATACATGCATACGTACATACATACATACATACATACATACATACTGGGGCTGGGGTGGGGTCGGGGGGAAGGGAGCCGAGTCTCTTTGAAACAAGAAGAAAAATGTATGTTCAGGAACATGACTCCAGCACTGGGCTTCCATGCCCAGTTTAGCCTGTCTTTGTCTCAAATCTAGGCATTTTTGCTTCAATTTTATTATTTTTTTTTAAGGAAAAAGAAAAAACACAACTCTGCACTACAATTTACCTGGTTCCGTAGGACTTTTTTTTTATTTTATTTTTTACATTTCTTGGTGTCCGTTTGTATTGATAATTTGCTACATTTGTAAAATGTAAGAGGTATATATAATATATGTATATTTCTAACGTAAGAAACGTAATTTTTTTTTCTTTTCAAGATTTTTCTTAAAAAGAGGAGATAAACAGATATTTTTTCAGGAAAACAAACTTTAAAATTTAAAAAAAGAGACTAAAACCTTTTTCTCCCCTTTTCCTGTCCTCTGTCTCTGTCCTTGTTCCCAAGGAAACAAGTCACACGGTGAATTACTTTGTCAAGAATGTAAAACTTGTCTGTTCAGAAAGGTGGCTTTCCCACCGTGCAGAACGCTCTGGATTCTTCGGTCTCTTTAGGGATGGAAGGGGATGTTGAGGCAGCCATGGGGAAGAGCTGGGGGTGCAGGGAAATGACCTGCTTTTCTTTAGTGAAGGAGGAATACAATCACATGTTTTGTATTCAGAATGTGGTGCAATATTTTGGAATGGGACATTGGTGTGTTTAGAGATTTAGTTTAAAAAAAAACAACAAAAAGATTGATCAAATCTGTACAGTTTATATTGTTCCAGATTTTTTTAAGTTTGTATTAAAAGCATGATATATAATAGCCTTTGGCTTGTGAGCTTGTTTGAGTTCTGGAGTTTCTTTTGGTTGTGGCTCAGCTCCCATGAGCTTCAGTTTGTCAGCCTTGCAGTGACTGAATATAGTCAGCCAGTAGTGTCCCCCCTACTTTGCTCCTTTTCCACTGGGTATGAAGCCACCTGTGAGCCAGGTAGGTGCCAGTGGCTCATGCATGTAATCCTAGCAGCTGAGGAGGCTGAGATCTGAGAATTGGAGTTCAAAGCTAGCCTAGGCAGGAAAGTCCATGAGACTCTTATCTCCAACTACTAATCCAAAAACTGGAGGTAGAGCTGTGGCTGGAATGATGGTAGAATGCTAGCCTTAAGCAAAAGAAGCCCCAGTCCTCTGTATTTCATCTAGATCTAGCAACTACCCCCCTGTCACTTTGCTGAGTAAAAATGGACACAGAAAATCCACCAGAACAGGTTCTATCCATAAACCTGAGGCTGAATTCTCAGCCACTTTCTGGAACTGCCTGAACCAGGACTAAAAGCCACTTTGTCATTAGCTGATATCCTTAAGATCTCAGCCACCACCTCCCTTCCCAGAGTCATGTGTTTCCATCCCTGAGCCAGTGCCCATTAATGCCACCCAAGGCCCCTGGGCTGAACTGGCAGAGTATTTCCGAAAAATCATCGTTGATTCCCATTTCACAGAAACCTTGTCATGAAGGAGTCATATTAATTTTCCTTGGAGAGAAAAGGCTCAAGTCAGATCATCTGCCCAAATCCATGTAGGAAGTGGCTTGTGTCTGCTCTTGTCTTTGTTTGATGTACTATGTGTGTGTGTGTGTGTGTGTGTGCTTATACTGGGGCTTGAACTCAGGGCTTATACACTGTCCCTTAGTGTTTTCCGCTCGAGGCTGGTGTTGTATCACTTGACCACAGCTCCACTTCAGCTGTTTGGTTGGCTCATATCTGTAATTACCGACTCAGAAGGCCGAGATCTAAGGATTGTGATTCAAAGCCAATTCAGGCTAACAAAGTCCATGAGATCCCTACCTTCAATTAACCACTGTGGCTCAAGTGGTAGAGTTCTAGTCCTGAGTAGAAAAAGCTGAAGGAACTTAAGTGCCCAGGCCTTGAGTTCAAGCCCCAGTAATGACACCAAAAGAGACATACCCTGATACCGCCAGGCTAAGTTGAGAGGGCATCAGAAGTGTGGTACATCTTCACACCCAAGCATGTAAGCTGTACCTAGAAACTAGAACTCTTCATAGAGCCTGGGCCCTGGGTGTGGGTGGACTGTCGTCCACGTGCTCACTCCTGTTTACACTCGTATAAACACAGGTCCTGACTCAGCCATGCTCCACCTGAAAGGCCTGGACAAGGCCCAGCTCAGGTGCTGGAGCTTACCTTCTTGAACAATCTGTCTGGCTCAATGGAAGTGTAAGCACACTGCAGATTTGTAGAAACCCCTCCGTCTTCCAGGCTGGGATGCACAAGAGCTTCTTGTACATTTTCACTTCCATGTATTCACCAATGCAGAGCAGAAGATGTGGGTCTGTGAAGAGCTCCCTGGGTCCCCTGCCCTACAACAGGAGAAGAATGAAGATTCTGGAAGACTCAGAACTTGCCCATAAATGCCTCATACTCAAAAAATGAATTTAATAATTACATTTTAAAAAGTTTCTGCTGGGCACTGGTGGCTCACACCTTAATCCTAGCTACTCAGGAGGCTGAAATCAGAGGGTCACGGTTCAAAGCCAGCCTAGGCAGTAAGTCTGTGAGACTCATCTCCAATTACCAGAAAACTGGAAGTGGAACTATGGCTTAAAGTGGTAGAGTGCAGCTGGGCTCGGTGGCTCACGCCTGTAATCCTCGCTACCCAGGAGGCTAAGATTTGAGGATCAAGGTTCAAAGCCAGCCCAGGAACAAAAAGGCCTGAGACTTTTTTTTTTTTTGCCAGTCTTGGGGCTTGAACTCAAGGCCTAAGCACTGCCTGTGGGCTTTTCTCAAGGCTAGACCTCTACCCCTTGAGCCATAGCACCCCTTCTGCCTTTTCTATGTATTTGGTACGGAGGAATCGAACCCAGGTCTTGATGCATGGTAGGCAAGCACTCTACCACTAGACCAAACTCGGAGCCTCTCCTTTGGGGGAGAGGGTCATGGGGCTTGAACTCTGCCTGGGCACTGTCCCTGAACTCTTCAGCTCAAGGCCAGCACCTACCCTTGAGCCAAGCTTCACTTCACGTTTTCTAGAGGTTAATTGGAGATAACAGTCTCAGGTTCTTTTGTGCCTGGGCTGACTTTGAACCTTGATCCTCAGATCTCAGCCTCCTGAGTAGCTAGGATTACAGGGGTGAGCCACTGTACCCGGCTAAGACCTGAGACTCTTAATCTCCAATTAACCTTTAGAAAACGGGAGTTTGGCCTAGTGGTTAAAGTGCTTGCCTAGCATGCATGAAGACCCGGGTTCGATTCCTCGGAACCGCCTACATAGAAAAAAGCCGGAAGTGGTGCTGAGGCTCAAGTGGTAGAGCTCTAGCCTTGAGAAAGTCCAAGGACAGTGCTCAGGCCCTGAGCTCAAGCCCAGGACTGGCAAAAAAAAAAAAAAAAGAAAAAAGAAAATGGGAAGTGGGGCTTGGCTCAAAGATAGGGCGCTGGCCTTGAGCTGAAGAGCTCAGGGACAGTGCCTAGGCTGAGTTCAAGCCCCCATGACCCACAAAAAATAAAAAGTGATAGAGTGCTAGCCTTGAGTAAAAGAGCTCAGGGACAGCCCTGTATTCAAGCCCCACAACTGACAAAAAAGAAAAAGCTTCATCTTTGACAAAACCTCTGTGGGCTCTGCTCTGTGGTGAGTGGGACTACAGGAAGGAAAGCAGGTTCAGGACTGGTACATGCAAGGAAACTGGGACTCCACAGCTGCTGGAAAGCTTGCTGGAGGAGGTGGGGAAAGAGGACACGTTAGCCTCAGGGAGAAAAGGAAGGCCACATCCCTCCCCAGGGAAGCCCATCAGGAGGACTTTTGCACAAGTTACCCCACCTCTGGCTGAGGGTCCCAGGTTATGGGCAATGGTCCCTCAGCTACTCACTCTGTTTATCATCACATGGCACCAGGGGTCAGGTTATTTAGCTAGGTTCCAATTCCATTCCTGCCACTCTCTCCCCCCCCCCCGCCCCGGGGCAGCATGAACAAACAATTACACCTACTTTTTTGGGGGGAGCTGTGGTGGTGGGGCTTGAACTTAGGCCTGAACACTCTCCCTGAGCTCTTTAGCTCAAGGCTAGCACTATGCCACTTTGATCCACAGTGCCACTTCCAGTTTTCTGGTGGTTAATTGGAGATGAGTCTCACAGACTTTCCTGTCTAGGCTGGCTTTGAACTGGGATCCTCAGATCTCAGCACCCTTCCTGAGGAACTAGGATGAAAGACGTGAGCCCCTGGAACCCATCTCATTTCCTCCTCTTTAAAATGGGGATCATGGGCGGGAGTTTGGCCTAGTGGTAGAGTGCTTGTCTAGCATGCACGAATATCCGGGTTCGATTCCTCGGTACCACATACATAGAAAAAAGCTGGAAGTGGTGCTGAGGCTCAAGTGGTAGAGCTCTAGCCTTGAGAAAGTCCAAGGACAGTGCTCAGGTCCTGAGCCCAAGCCCAGGACTGCCAAAAATAAATAAATAAATAAAATAAAATGGGGATCATTGTACATCCTGGTGAACGGGGAATGAAATAACGATTGGCAAATGCTGAGTACACTGGTGGGTCTGGAATAAACAGAACAGTATCGCTTTCATCATCAGAGCCATTACTGTCCAGCCTCAAATGCCACTGGCAGGCCTAGTCCAGTCTGCTTCCCTGAATCAGCAAATAGGACCGAACCCCAAGCCAGCCAGCAGCAGGACTGGCTAGGGTGGAAAAGAAAACTGCATTCTCCAAGTCCAGCCTGGGCGCCCCTGCCAAGGCGAGAAGCTGCCCTCAAGAAAGTTTCCTGGAACTGTGTCAACTCTACCACTCTACAGGGGCTCGTCTTGCTCCCTCAGCATGCGCCAGGTCCTTGACATGTGTCCCTGAAAGCTCCTGGGGGTTCCTTCTAGAGAAAGAGACACAGGCTGAGTGCTGTAACAGCGAACCCCACTTCCTCGCCCTCGCCTGGTTGAGTCAATGCCCTGGGGCTCCAGGATCAGGCTGTCTGCGCGGTAGCACTGCCACCTCTCTAAGAGTGATTGGGGTGGATGGCACACTCTCTTCCTTTCCTGTCTGCCCAGCCCAGCCAATTGCTGCCTCGGAAAGGGCTTAGGGGCAGCTAGGCACCAGCTGGGAGGTTGCTAAGACCCTGAGGAGTCTGCGGATCTTCTGAGTTTGAATTTAGGGGATCAAATGGGTGCTAGGTCTTCAAAGCTGCTGATTTATTGTGTTATCTTGAAAGTCTCATTCAGACAACAAGGAACATGGGGCTAGACCCTAGTCGAGTGACATTTCTAGGCCAGCACCTCTTCTTGCCCTTGTGAGGACCTTCGGAAGAGCCCAGGGGCTGTCCACCTTCCCTAGAGAGCAGGGAAGGAAGACGTATGGGCTCCCAGTTAGAAGCCAGGAAAGTTCCCATGAGACGCTTGTTTCCAGTGAACCACTCAAAAACTGGGAGTGCTGTGGCTCAAAGAGGTAGAGAGCTCAAGAGCAGTGCCAGACCCTGAGTTCAAGCCCCACAACTGATGGAGAGGAGAGAGAGAGAAGGGGAGGGGACTATAGCCTTGAGGAAGGCAGGTAAGGGCTGTATCATGATCTCTCCACCCTCATGGGGGTAGGTGAAATTTTTATCCCCCAACTGCTTCCTCAGTGGAGGGTGAGTTTAACTCCAATATTCACTCAACAAACTTCCCGAGACTCTTCTTTGTGCCCGACCCTGAGCTAGACTCCAGGGATGGACTGGCCAGAGGAACAGACCCAGATTGTGGAGAAGAGGTAGAAGGTTCTAGTGGTGAGGGCAACGGGATGGAAATCTAAGCCAGGTCATCCTGACTTGAACTTCCAGCGGGTCATAATAAAAGAATGTCCAAAGCGCAATGAGCTCCCAGAGAAGGCTCCGATACAGCCTCAGAACTTTCCAGAGCCAGTGGGGAAAATGTTTGAAGAAGGAGGGAGCTATGTAGATGCTAAGTGCTGCAGGATGATGAGCTGCTATGGAGAGGCCCCAGAGGCTCATGGGCAGGGGGAAGAGGAACAAGTCTCAAGGTCAGAGAGTGAGAAGCCAAGTATGTTGGCACATGCTTACAACCCTGACCCTGGGGAGAAGGGGGCAGCGAGCCCAACTTCCCATCTGAAAAAGCCAATAGGCATCTTCAATTCACACTTTCTGAAAGGTGGCAAGAAGTGTCTCTCTGTCTATTTCTCCCTATTTTAAGTCTGTTATACTAAAAAATCAATCCTTGCTAAAACTTTGAAAAATGAAATAAATTTTAAAAGCAGGCTTGGAAGGTGGCTGAGTGGTAGAGTGCTTGCCTAACATGTCTGAAGCCCTAGGTTCCATTCCTCAATACCACATACATAGAAAAAAACTGGAAGTGGTGCTGTGGCTCAAGCAATAGAGCACCAGCTAAAGAAGCTCAGGGACAGCGCCCAAACTGAGTTCAAGCCCCAGGACACTGATTAAATTAAAAGCAAAAGGATGGGGGGAGCCAGGGCTCATGTCTCAGATCTGTAACCTAGCTACTAGAGAGGCTGAGATCTGAGAGTCACGATTCCAAGCCAACCTAGGCAGGAAAATCTATGCCACTCATCTCCAATTAACCAGCAAAAAGCCCGAAACAGAAGTGTGGTTCAGGCCGGGGGAGTGGCCTAGTGGTATAATGCTTGCCTAGCATGCACGAAGCCCTGGGTTCGATTTCTCGGTACTGCTGTGGCTCATGTGGCAGAGTGTCCTAGGACACGCTGAGCAAAACGTGTCCAAGGACTGAGCCTAGGCCCTGAGTTTAAGCCCCAGGACTGAGAAAGAACAAAAACAAAACAACAACAACAACAACAAAAACAACTGCTATGAGTACCAGCCTTGAACAGAAAGGCCCTGAGTTCTAGACCAGTAGGTACCAGTACCAATAAATACATTAATTAGTTCATTAAAATAAAGTAAAGGAGGGGTTAGAACTCTACCTTGTGGCAGAGTGCATGCTTAGCGTATATAAGGCCCTGGGCTCAAGTGAACAAGCCAAAAAGCCTGATGGATTGAAAGACCCAGGCAATGTTCAAGTATTCATTTCAGTCAATATCCATGGCCTCCTGCTACACTGCAGAGCCTGGCTCAGCAGAAGCCAGACCACACTTCTCCCTTGCTAAGTAATCAACTGCAGCTGATGAGACAAACGTGGAATGTAATAAAGTAATGAAGACACCTTCGCAGGGCTAAAGGCCCCGTTCTCCACAGGGCTGAGGCGCTCAGAGAGGAGTGAATTAAATGGAAACTTGGAGCCTATGTCATCTCTGCCCTTCCCAGCTGTCCCAGGCTCTAATCCCCCTTCCTGCTTGACCCTGTGGTCACAGCTTGTGACACAGGTAGCTTTGTGTGACTCCAGCCCTTTGAAAGGCAGCAGCTCAGCTTTCTTCTCTGTAACTGGAGGAAATGAGGCCATGCCCAGCTCACCGGGCACAGGCTCCATACAGTTGGTTCTCTGAGAAGGCCTCTCACCTTAGGATTAGAAGAGGGTGGGAAATGCCCAAGGCAGGAAAGCAGGAGCCCAGCTGGCTTATCTGAGCAGTGCCCTGGGAGCCCATGGCGAGCCTCACTTGAGGTCATCATCTAAGCAAGAGACATGCAGGGTGGCACCTCGCTTCAGCAATGCTGGGAGTGGGCTGGGTTTAGCTAGCTGAAGGGCTGTGCTAGTCTCTGTGAGGGCAGCTCTGGCCTCTTGTTCATGCCAGAGCTTGTTCATGCCACATTGGCCCTAAGCCTGGAGAGGGAGGGGGCGGGCTAGTGCCATGGGTCAGTTGGGAGGGGGACCTACTAAGATCTTTCTCTGGACACAATGTTCTAGGCCGCTCCACAGTTTGGCTGGTAGACAGGGAACAGTGCCTGGCAGAGGACATGGGCAGATGCCAGTCTGAGCAAAGGGCTTGCTCCCAGAACCTGCCCCCCCACCTTGGGCAAGGAGAATGCCAGCTCCCTGGAGGCAGGAGCCTGGTACTCTGTGGGATGCTGGCAACCCCTCTCTGTCTATCTGTTCCCTTTATCACCCCACAAATGCCATCATTTGAGCTACATCCTTTTTTTTTGTTTTTGTTTTTTGTTGGTCATGGGACTTGAACTCTGGACCTGGGCACTATCCCTGAGCTCTTCAGCTCAAGGCTACCCTCTACCCCTTGAGCCACAGCACCATTTCCGATTTTCTGGTGATTAAGTAGAGATAAATCTGACGGTCTTTAGTGCCCAGGCTGGCTTTGAAGCAAGATCCTCAGATCTCAGCCAACTGAGTAGCTAGGATTACAGGTGTGAGCCACTGTGCCCAGCTTTGAGTAAGTTCTATAACAGGCAGAACCTCAAAAATGCTGGTCAGCAGCCCCATTTCTAGTTGTGTGACCTTGAACAGGTCACACCCTCTGAAACCCAGCTCTTGAGCTACCTTGCTTTGGATGTGAATGGATGGATAGCATTTAAGATCTTGTCCCTCTTGGAGAAAGCACTTAATGTTTGCTACTGTAGCCACATTAAATGAGCAACAATAACTTTTATTTTAAAGGCTCCTTTGTGCCAAGAGCTTTATCTGCATTGTCCCAAATGCCAACAACAGTCTCATGGTTGTCATTTTTCAGATGAGGTAACAGATATGTCATAAAAACAAAGTGACAGGCCGGGAGTTTGGCCTAGTGGTAGAGTGCTTGCCTAGCATGCACGAAGACCTGGGTTCGATTCCTCGGTACCACATACATAGCAAAAAGCCACAAGTGGTGCTGTGGCTCAGGTGGGACAGTGCTCAGGCCCTGAGCCCAAGCCCAGGACTGGCAAAAAAAAAAAAAAAAAGTGACAAGGTTCAAGTGTCACGCAGTTGTCACAGCAGGCTGGGGAAGTCCCCCTACCTCCTGAGGGTCCCCAGTCTTTCCTGGAGCCAGAAGGCCATTTGAATAAATCCAAAGACTGAGGCTGGGCCACAAGAGGCCTTGTGGCTCCTGAGAACACAGCGGCTGAGTGCACACACCGGTCTCAAGCAGGACACCTTTAGTAGCAGCATTCACACTCAGATCCAGGCACATTCTGGCACTGTGTGCGGTGCCGGTCCTGGGGCGCAACCTCCGGCCGGGCTCTGTCCTGGGCTTCCTCCCGCAAGGCTGGTGCTCTACCGCCGGAGTCGCGGCCCACTTGCGGCTCTTGTGGGTGGGCTGACTTCGCGGCCTAGGCTGGCTTCCAGCCAGGCTCCTCCAGGGTAACAGGTGCCAGCCCGGCCCCCAGCTGGTGCATCCGAGAGTCTGATATCACACACGCGGGCCTGAGCAGCTTCCAGCGTGGACGCTCGTCCTCCGTCGGGTGCAGGGGTTGGAAGCCAGGTCCCCCCAGGGCCCCCCACACCCCGTCTTTCATGTCTTGTCCTCTCCCTGCTTGCTTGGAATGGAGCCCAGGACCTAGGACCTGTGCGGATCTCTGGTGAATGGGGACGGGGCAGCCTGGGCCTGGGGCTGGAGCTGGGGGTGAGGAGGAGGAAGGAGGGGCCGCGGGGGCCGCGGGGCTGGGGCGCCCGGGCAGCCGCCCCGGAGCTTCGCGGTCCGACAGCCCCCGGGGGAGGCGCGGCTGCCGAGAGACCTCGCGCCCGCCCCCCGCGCCCCCCGCGCCCCAGCGCCCGCCCGCCGGGGGAGGGGGGCGGTTACGTAACGGGCGCGGGGCTGGGTCTCCGGGAGGCCCGGCCGGTCGGGCCTCTGCGTCTGCAGATCCCCGCCCTCCCCTCCCGGCGCCCCTGGCCCGGCGCCTCCTCCTCTGCAGCCGGCGGCCACGCGGCCCCTGGCCCTGCCGGGCGCCCCGGCACGAGTCCCGGCTGGGGCCCGAGCCCGGCCGCGCCGTCCCGCGGCGGTGTCCGCCCCGCTCCCGGCGCTCACTTCCCCCGCGCCCCGTCTGCTGGGGAGGCGCCGAGGGCCCGAGCTCGGCTAGGGGGCGGGGGGCGCAGGGGGGGAAGGAGCGAGGACGCGCGGGGAGCCAGGGGGGACGGGGGGCGGGGAGACGGGGGGGGATGGGGCGAGGACGCGCGGGGAGCCGGGGGGGGGGGCGAGGACGTGCGAGGAGCCGGGGGGGGGGTGACGGGGAGATGGGGGGATGGGGCGAGGACGCGCGCGGAGCCGGGGGGCGGGGGGCGGGGAGACGGGGGGGATGGGGCGAGGATGCGCGGGGAGCCGGGGGGGGGCGGGTGGCAGGGGGGGGTGGATGGGGCAAGGACGCGCGGGGAGACGGGGGGGTCGGGGGGCGGGGAGACGGGGGGGGATGGGGCGAGAACGCGCGCGGAGCCGGGCTAGGGTCGCCAAGGTGGCCTGGTCACGCGGGCAGCACAGGGCAGCCGTCGTCCTCCCTCCGCCCCTCGGCCCCTCTGCCTCTCGGTCCTGTCCAGCTCCCTGTCGTGACCCCCGAGATTGCTGAGCAGTGGCGGCTCAGGGTCGTTCTGGAAGCCCGGCCTGCCGCTGTGGCCCACGCTCCCTAGGGATTCAGAGGGTTAGGAACAAGTGACCAGGGTGCCAGCCGGCTGTGATTTCTTGCCCTGAAACCCGGGGCAGAGGGGGGGAGGGGCAAGGCCGACTTGGAGGATTCCTGGGGCCTTGGCCAGATGGCCTTCCACACTGCCTTCCCGGCACCCCCACCCCACCCTCAAGGCGAAGCCTTTCAGCAGGCCTCTCGTGGCTCAAGCCTGCAGTCCGTCCTCGTCCTCGCTACTCAGAAGGCTGGAATCTAAGGATGGAGGTTTGGAGTCAGCCTGGACAGTCCTTGAGGTGCGTATCTCCAATGAACTACCAAAAAGCCTGAAGTGGACTTGTGGTGCAAGTGGTAGAGCACCAGCCTTGAATGGAAGCAAAAAAACCAAACTTACCTAAAACTAGGAAACATTACCCAGGTCCTGAGTTCAACTACCAGTATCAGGACCAATTTTTTTTTTAAAGGAACAGAAGACATCACTCCATCTCCTGTAACCCTGCAAAATAGGATTTTACCAAGCTCAGAGAGTGATGAGACTGGGACAAAGATTACAGTAAGGAAGGGACAAGAATCAAGGCCCAATTTAATTCCTTTATGCAGTTTCTAAGTATACACTGGGCACTTGAGAGCTGACAAAATACAGTTCCCACCCTATGAAAATTGTCAACACGGGAAGAGGCAGCAGTCAGCAATCATCATGTCACTGACGGAACAGGGATGGCTCAGAGCTGAAATCGGAAGACTGAATATGAGTTTCCTTAGCAGATACAAGGAACAGCTTGTTCAGCAGCTCAGAGGCCTGAAATAGCAAATGCTTTAGGGACCAAGGAGCAGTGGGTGAGGCTGAGGCAGAAAGCTTGCAGGTTCATTGCTCAGAGTCGGCCAGACCAAGAGGCCAGACTTTGTCCTGAATCCACAGGGAGCAAGGAATAGGAGGGGCAGGGATGGGAGGGAAGCCAGAGGAACCAAGGTGTAAGATTCTATCTACCCCCGCCCCCCACACTGTGTGTGTGTGTGTGTGTGTGTGTGTGTGTGTGTCCACGCAGGAACTGGGGCTTGAAGTCAAGGCCTTGGTCTCTTGCCTAGCTTTTTTTTTTTTTTCTTTTTGCTGGTTCCGGGTCTTGAACTCTGGGCCTGGGTGTTGTCTCTTGAACTCTTTTTGCTCAAGGCTAGCAAGGCTAGCAATGTCCCACTTTGAGCTATAGCACCACGCCAGTTTTTTTGAGTGATTAATTGAAGATAAGAGTCTCACAGGAGCCAGGAGTTTGGCCTGGTGGTAGAGTGCTTGCCTAACATGCATGAAGGCCCCGGTTCAATTCCTCGGTACCACATACTTAGAAAAGCTGGAAGTGGTGCTAAAGCTCAAATGGTAGAACACCAGCCTTGAGAAAGCCCAAGGACAGTGCCCAGGCCCTGAGATCAAGCCCCCAGACTGGCAAAATAGAGTCTCATGGATGCTAGGATTATAGCGCCCAGCTTGCTTAGCTTTTTCACTCAAGGCTGGCATTCTAGCACCTGTGCCACAGCTTCACGTCCCTCCTGTTCCTTTCTTCTATCTCCCATGTACCACCACACACACACACACCTTTTGCTCACTCAGTGACTCCCCTGTCTTCCATTCTAGGAGGCCTTTCCTTCTCTTTCAAATAGTCCTCCTACCGACCCTGCAACCCTGCACTGTAGACTCCCAGAATTACCCTGAGCCGAGCACTGCTGGCTCGTGTTCTAGCACTTGCCAAAGCTCTCAAAGTAGAGCCACAGGCATGTCACAGTCTCCCCGAGGGACCTCAATTCCTCTGACACAAAATGGAATGACCCCTTGTGCTGAGGGAGCTGGTGAGTCCCTTAGCTCCAGGACAATCCAGGCAGGCTCTCCAATCCCCAGACAGCTCCCGGACTCAAAAAGGGCAGCTCAGGACCCATCCTTCCCAATCACCCCTGCGTCCCCTCTGCCACTCCGAGGCTCTGCCAGGGACAGCCTGTGCCCCAGTCATGTCACTGGGCCCTGTGAGCTGAGACTGTAGCTGTCAAGATTTATTTTTAAACTCAAGCCCCAGCTCATCCAACCGCACCTGTGCTCCCTGCCTTTCTTTCACACATCACAGCAGAGCCCCAGGCAAAGTCCTAGGGCTGTGCCACACACTCCATTGCCTCTGAAAGGCCCTGGGAGAGGCAGGGCAGGGACTAAGTGTCTGCCACTGAATGCAGGCATGGCCAAGTTAACAGATGGCCTCTGAGCAGGAGACCGCCTCCCCTCCTCGTTCTTTCGTTGCTGAGGCCTAGAAGGTACAGAGAGCTTGCGTTGTGGTTCACGCCTATAATCCTAGCTACTCAGGAGGCTGAGATCCGAGGATCCTGTGCAAAGCCATCCCCGGCAGGACACTAAACACTCTTATCTCCACTTAACCACCAAGAACAGGAAGTGGGGCTGCAGCTCCAGAGGTAGGACTGTAGCCTTTAGCTGAAAAGTTCAGGGACAGCGCCCAGGCCCAGAGGTAGGGCAGTAGCCTTCAGAAGAGCTCAGGGACAGCGCCCAGCTCCCGGGTTCAAGCCCCATGACCGACCAAAAAAAAAGTACTAAGGGCTTGACAAGGGGTGCACTGTGTGTGTGTGTGTGTGTGTGTGTGTGTGTGTGTGTGTGTGTGTGTGTGTGTGTATTGTCATCAGATAAGCTTCCTGGTTAAGCCTTAAAGCAGCTGACAAAGCCTGATTTGCTCTGAGGATCAACCCAGTGCTTTGAACATGCCAAGCAAGAGTCCTGCTACTGAGCCCTTGGGTTTTTTTAGATAGGTTCTCATGGCTGTAACTGGGTGCCACCATGCCCAGCTCCCTTGGATTCGTGTGTGTGTGTCTGCTCCAGTACGCATGTGTGCACATCTTTGTTCTCTACCTTGAACTTGGCCAGGGACCTGTCCCTGAGTTTTGTTGCTCAAGGCTAGCACTCTATCACTTGAGCCACAGCTCCACTTGCTGCTTTTTAGGTGCTTAGTTGGACTTTCCTGCCTGGGCTGGCTTTGAACTGCAATCCTCAGATACCAGCCTCCTGATTAAATAGGATTACAGGTGTGAGCCCTGTTACCTGGCTCTTGGGTTCATTAAAAAAAAAAAAAAGATTTAAGCCAGTCATGCCTATGATGCTAGCTACTCAAGAGGCTGAGAACAAAGAACTGGGGGTCCAAAGCCAGGCCAGGTAGGGAAGTCTTGAGACTCTTATCTCCAGTTAACCCCCAGAAAATTGGTAGTGCTGTAGCTCAAAGTGGTAGAGCCTCGAGTGAAGGAACTCAGGGAATGTCCAGGCCCTGAGTTCAAGCCCCACGACTAACCAAAAAGAAAGTAGTCCTCATCCTTTTGGACAAGGCGGCAGGAGTGCATTTCCTCTGCCCTGCAGAAGTCTGAGGGCAACTCCATGCAAATCTCATGCAAGTCAGGAAGCGCAGGAAATGGAAATGGGTCCCCGTGGCACTGGGTGTGCACATACACAGGCAGACACACCCCAGCCCTTTGCTCTGGCCAGCCTCTGTCCCTCCAGCTCACCATGTTGTTGACCTGCCACAATCTTTTCCCATAAAGAGCAAGACGTTCAGGCAGTGAGAAGTAGCTACCACAGGCTCCATGGAGACCCACAGTCCATGTCTGCTAGCATCTGCTGAGAGCAGACAGGGCAGGGACCAGACCACCTGGTGCCCCAACTCACCAGCAGCATAGAAAGCCCAGTGAAACATTGCAGGACAAGTCAGGAGCCAGGGCTCCAGGCCATTGCCCAGGCTGTGCCTGCAGCACCATCTAGTGGTAGCATGGGCGATACTAGGGCCTAATTGCTGTCATTTTCTGTCTTGGCTATTCAGTGAGCAGCTGCTGTGCGTTGAGAAGGGAGAGGGGCTGAGGGGTTGGGAGGGCCCTCAAGGACTGGCAGGTGTAGTGAATGCGAAGGAAGAGCAGCGATGGTCAAAGAATCAGACCCACTTGGTCTGATCTTGGCTGCATTCCTCCAAGATGGGGCACAGCTGCTAGGTTTGGGGGTGATCACCTCAGTGGTAAGTACCTTCTTGGTGTCCACCCAGGAAAGCCTCACATCTGCCTTCCAAGACTGATGTCCCACGCTGTAGATGGGAACATGAAAGACCAGAGGGGAAGGGCACTTGACCAGACACACAATTGCACTTGAAGCCAGTGTTCTTTCCTGCTCTCCCCAGGCCCACAGCCCTGCCCTTCCTACACTGCATACATCTCTGCTTGGGGTGGATTTAGATGCAGAGCTGAAAACTCAAGGGGCTAAAGCAGGTCTCCACTGGGGTGATACAGGGTAACATCTCAGGCCTGCCCGCTTCGTCACACACTTGCCCCTTGACCGAGTAATGGGGTGGCTAGGTTCCAATGGCCTCAAGGGATGGACTCAGTGGGAGGGAGACTTCAGATCAACGGTGGAAGAGCCAAAGACTTTGTCCCACTTAGCTGTTTGAAGTCCTGTTTGCAACTTCCCTGAGGATCGGTCAGAACTTCTGGATTCCTTAGTGACCTCTGTGTATCTAGCGGGGTAGGAGAGTCCTGGGGTTCTAACCCAGGGCCTAGATGCTGTCCCTGAGCTTCTTTGCTCAAGGCTATTCCTCTACCACTTGCCACAGCTCCAATTCTAATTTTTTTGGTGGTTATTTGGAGATAAATAGCTAATGGGGTTTCGTGTCCAGGCTGGTTTTAGCCAAAAAAAGCTCAGGGACAGTAACTGAGCCTTGAGTTGAAGCCCTAGAACGAGAACAAATAAAAAACCTACCTGGACAGCCATGTTGCCAAACTTCAAATGCTTTTCTCCTTTAAAAAACTTTTTTTTTTTTGGCCAGTCCTAGGGCTTGAACTCAGGGCCTGAGCACTGTCCTTGGGCCTTCCTCAGGGCTAACATTCTACCACTTGAGCCACAGTGCCACTTCCAGCTTTTCTATGTATGTGGTACCAAGGAATTGAATCTGGGTCTTCGTGCATGCTAGCCAAGTACTCACCACTAGACCAAACTCCCAGCCCTTAAATTTATTTTTATTTTTTGTGGGTCATGGGTCTTGAACTCTGCCTAGGCGCTGTCTCTGAGCTCTTCAGCTCAGACCCTTGAGCCAAGCCCCACTTCCCGGCTTTTCTAGAGGTTAATTCGAGATAAAGAGTCTCAGGTCCTTTTGTGCCTGAGCTGGCTTTGAACCTTGATCCTCATATCTCAGCCTTCTGAGTAGTTAGGATTACAGGCGTGAGCTACCATGCCCAGCCTCTTTTTTTTTTTTTTTTTTTAAAGGATGAAGTCTTTATTGGGCTGGGAGCGTGGCCTAGTAGTAGAGTGCTTGCCTAGCATGCATGAAGCCCTGGGTTCGGTTCCTCAGTACCACATACACAGAAAAAGCCAGAAGTGGTGCTGTGGTTCAAGTGGTAGAGCTCTAGTCTTGAGAAAACCTAAACATAGTGTTCAGGCCCTGAGTTCAAGCCCCAGAGCTGGCAAAAAAAAGGGAGAGAAAGTAAGTATTTATGGTCTTATAGTAAAAGGGAAAGCCTTAACTTGCAAAACAGTCCTTTAGCAGTATGTACAACGTACTTTTTATTTCCATGGAATGGAATCAAACATGGACTGAGACTACAGAGTATAGACTAGAAAACCAGCAAATGCCAGAAACTGTGGATGACACAGTGGAGACAGGTTTCAGAAGAGGAAAAAAGGACTCAGGTAAGGGTGGGGATGGGACTGCACTCAGGTGAGGGTAAGTCCCAGGTCAACTGCTCTTGGTATTTACATAGAAAATCAGTTGCCGGCCTCACTTCTTAAAAAAAATCATTTGTATGGCCTGGACACTCTGTGACCTCTTTTTCTTAAGGCTAGCACTCTATCACTTTGAGACACAGTGATACTTCCAGTTTTTCTGGTGGTATTGGAGATGAGTCTCCCAGACTTTTCTGCTCAAGCTGGCTTTGAACCATGAACCTCAGATCTCAGCTTCCTGAGCAGCTAGGATTATAGGTGTGAGCCACTGGTGCCCAGCTTGCCGTCCCCACACCCATGGCTACCATCGAGTCTGAGAACACAGAAGGAGTCCACCATCTACCACTTCCGGTCTAGTATGTGTCCTTCCTCAATATAAACAGCAAGAATTCCGTTCTCGGACAGCGAAAGACACCGAGGCACCACTGACCTAGGTCGTGTGGCTGCTGACAAGCAGCGGGGCGACGATGGGATTCTTGAGACAGTTTTGTGACGACGCAGGCAACAAGGGGAGGGGGCGGTAACAAAGCTCCATCACACATTTTTTTCTCAAAATATTTAATTTTCTTTTGAAAAGGATACATACATTCTTGGCTTCCCTTCCCACGTCACTCCAGCTACCAGCAGTGATCCACTCGCACGCACACGCTCACGTAAGGCCATGGGCTGTGGTCTGCCCCTGCCGGCTCCATGCAGGAAGAAGGGATTTTTCCTGGCCTCCTTCCCCCGGCAAAAGTAAGGGAGACAGGAGCTGCCAGAACGCTGGCTTCTGGGGAGGGCAGAGCCCACACTCCGCCTCACTACATGCACTTAGAAAAATAAACCCAAGTAGTGTTCTGGCATCCCCAACAACAGCAAAAGACAATCTACCTGGAAGTCATCTTTGCCATTTTCTAGAAAAAATTATTGCACTTAATTAACAGATGTTAAAGGAGCTTTGCCATGAAAGCCAGGAGCTCCTGGGCCCTTCCCAGTGCCAAGTGCAGAGCTGCCTGGCACAAAGGACTGCCCTGCCTGTGCTGAAGGGGTTGGGCCTGGCTCTAGGCAGGGTTCACCGCCCAATGCCTTCCCCTTTGCAGGAACCAGTCGGGCAAAGCTCATCCTTTGCCAAGGGTCCGCACATCTGGGACCTCCGCGAGGCTGCTGGATCTCTAGATGTGTATTTGTCTATCTAGACATCTCTCATGTAGACACATTTTTTGCAGTATTCTAGCTTATTCATGATTTGTCTATTCCGTGGCTGTGATGAGACAGAACAAAATCAGTTTCTCAAGTTCCGGTTGCAAGAGACCTGGAGGGTGAGGGCCCAGGGGGCCCCCACGGACAGACACATGGATAGGCACCAGTCCTCTTCGCAAGGCCTCAGTTCTTAAAGCCAGGTAGGAACCAAGCTCAGCCGAGCACCTCTCCCCAAAACGCCAACCTCCAGACTCCAAGGGCTTTATCCAACAGCCCAGCAGCCACACTCTTTCCAATTAAGCACTTTGGGAAGGAGCCAGACACCCCTGCCTGGGAGAAGGGAGGGCATTGCACAGGCAGAGGAGGAACAAGGGGTGCGACATCAGCCTCCCTCCCCATCCTCTGGGGTCAGAACACAGAGGTCATCCAGAGATGACGTTGTCTGCCCCTTAAAAAAGTACAAGTGAAAAAGAAAACCACAAACCTTACATTTTCTAGCCAAAGAAAATAAAGAGCTTTTCAGCTCGAGGCTTGTCCACCATAAGAAAACGAGAACAGCCTCTGGGTGAACAGCTACTCCAGAGCTGAGTGCCGCGTGGCGGGCAGACACTGACATGCTGGATGCAACTGCCCTGGGTAGGTACAACAGAATGAGAGTGTGCACATGGTTTCCACAGAACCACAAAGTCAAAGGCGAGGGAGAAGACACCTCCCTTGGCCTCAGGGGCCCAAGTCAAGTCCCTGGGAGAGGCAGGTGTGCAGGTCCTAGAAGGCGGTGGCATCCCCTGGGTGCAGTCTGTGGCTAGCGATGGCTTTTCCTAGTCTTGCCATCCCTTTATAAAAAGTCACCAGTGAGCCACCGCTGTAAATAAAGCCAGTGTTAAGCATGACAAAGTGGCTCCATCACTTCTGTCTTCTCCACAGTGGCCGCCAGGGGGCCCAGCAGACTCAAGTGAGCAGAGGCCTCCACAACTTGCCTCAGTTATTCTTCTTTCCAGAGGAACGTAAGAAAAAGCCACAGTCACAGCTGTGGAAACAGCTCTACTGTGTGGCAAGGCCTGTGTGGCCGCTGCCGCCGCCACCGCCACCTAGACAGTGGGACTCTTGGATTGCATAAATGTCCTATGAGTTGCAATGCCCTCAGCAACTCTGGAGGTGCCTTGCCTTGGTAACACACCTGGGAGCCCACACTGGAGGGGTCCAGAGGGAGGACCGAGAAGCCCTTTTCTGCCTCCAGGGACAGCAGGCTTTAGCCTGGGCCACGCTGGTGGGCAGAGCAAGAAAACAATGGAGCTTCTCCAGAAATAGCCCCCGGCTCTGGTGCCCACAGGGTAGGGGGCTGTGGAGGCCAGTTGCCCAAATACTGTGAGGGGAGGTATCTGGAGCTCAGGAGGTTAAAGCTTCCTGTTAAAATCCAAGATCTGAGGGTGGTTACTGGGTGGAGTGAGCCTGCAAGCCGAGGCCTGTCAACTGGGATAAATACAAGGTTCTCAGGGCTGGACAGGAGGAGACAGGAAGACTCCCCTCCCTGCTCTGCACTGGTCATCAGGCCCCAAGATCTCCCATGCTGGAGCCTCTCCTCTATGGCAGGGAAGACAGAGTTGGTGCCTAGGGCCTTGAGCCTGGCTTCAGAGTTGTGAGAAATGGGGTGTGGGGACTAAGTGGGGGGGCAAACTTCTGCTGCAGGCCTTACACCCCAACCTTACCCCAGGGTGAGCAGAGACCCCAGTCCTGAGGCTGGTCACTTGCATATTGGGAAGATGGGAATGAATGCTTCTTGCCGAGACTTTCTGGGGAAAGTGAGGTGCACAACAGACACACCCAGTGGAAATGCACCTGCTACCTGAGACCACACAGGGTGAGGTGACCATGACTCTTTCTGCAGACACGGCACTCAGCAGGGCCCAGGGGAGCCTGAGCAACCTATGAAAGCAGAGGATCAAACTCCAGAGGCCCCCTCCAATTCAGCTGGGACATCCAGGGACAGGAAGGCCGGCCATTCACCCATCTACAAAGATTCTCCTCACGTTCCCCTTCCGACAGGAGGCTGCCTCCCCAGGGAAGTCGCCCTGTGTGTGCACTGGCCGTGTCATAATGAAGCTGAGACGTGAACACCCCCAGAGCAGGACACTACCATGTGCCCACGACGAGTCCTAAGTCTCCACGCGTGCGTGGGGTCCAGGGAGCCCCAGGCAGAGGTCTGAGGTGCAGGCAGTGCCCTGCCAGGGTGGGGGTGCGGGTTACAAGGGCCCGTACTTGGTCTCATACTTGGACACGATGGTCTTGCACTTGCCCACCTCCTTGCGCAGCTCGGCTACTTCCGTCCGCAGGGCTGTGTTCTCCTTCTCCAGGAAGGCCGCCCGGATGGTAATCTGGTTCTCTTTCAGGCGCCGGGCATCCCGAGACCGCTTCGCTGCCACGTTGTTCTTCTTGCGCCTCGTCCAGTACTTCTCATCCTATGGGAAAGGGCCCTCATGGGTCTTATTCCCCCAACCTTTCAGCCAGCCAGACGCCTCTCTTAATGCACTGGTGAGGCCAGAACTAAAGCCAGGCCTTTGGGGACAGAGCTGCATGAGCCAAGGAGTGTGGAGGGACACTGCCCAAGCCTGTGGCAGGTGGCAGGAAGGAAGTACTTCCCCTGGGATGGAAGGCAGCCTTCTGTGTGCAGTTCCCACCGAAAGTACCACCCAGGCTCTGGCTTCTTCTAGACATGCTACTTGTGGTTGAAGGCCTGAAATCTGGGACCAGAACTTTAACTCTAGTCCTGTAAGACTGCTGGCTGGAATATGAGAATTCCTCCCCCCTGCCCTGCCCCGGCCATTAACTCTCTGAGTTTCCACTCCTCATCTCTGCAGCAGGAAGTAGTAACACCAATGAGTGTCACACAAGGCTCATACTGGTGCCTGGCCTGGAGTAAGGGTCTCAGAAACACTTGCCAGTTACTGTTAGTCTCACAAATCTCCCAACATGAAGAACCTGAGGCACAGAAAAACCATGGGTAGCAAAGTGGGGTCTGTACCCATAGCTCTGATAAAAAGTCCCTCTATTTTTTTCAGGACTAGGTCTTACACTCTTGCTTACTCAAGGCTGGCACTCCACCATTTGAGCCACAACTCCACTTCCAGCATTTTGTTGGTCCACTGGAGATAAGTGGACTTTGCTGCACAGCCTCCTGAATAGCTAGAAAACAGGTGTGAGCCACCAGCACACAGCCTTCTTGTGGAAAACCACAAGTTCTCTCTTCCCTCCAGTTCCTACAGTGTCATCCAGCTGAGAGCTGCTTGTGCATCCCTGGAGATGGCCAGATAGAAGCTGTCCTTTGTCCTTCAAGACAGGGAATAATAGCTCAACCTCAGCTCCTTCAGCAGAGTGAACTCTCGCCTAGTGACTTGAGGGAGGATATCGACATAGTCAGAGGCCATAGGAAGGAGAGAGAAACTCAGAGGTGACAGGCTCAAATGATACCTGACTGCCTTCATTTTTACTAAATTGTGGCAGGATATGGCTCCACACATTGAACTCATGTCTTTCTGGCTGGGGTCCACAAAAAGGAAGATAAAATCTTTTTTTTTTTTCAACTTTTTTTTTTTTTTTTTTTTTTTTTTTGCCAGTGCTGGGCTTGATTTCAGGGCCTGAGCACTGTCCTTGGACTTTCTCAAGGCTGGAGCTCTACCACTTGAGCCTCACCACCACTTCTGGCTTTTTTTTTTCTACTTATATGGTACCGAGGAATCGAACCCGGGTCTTTGTGCATGCTAGCAAGCACTCAACCACTAGGCCAAACTCCCAGCTCCGGAAGATAAAATCTTATGTATAGTCCCTAGATTCCATGTGTGTGCGAGTGTAATTCAGGTCCTTGCCTGTAGTGAGCAAGCCCTCTATCCCTGAGTCCCCCGCCCACAACTCTTTACCGATCAGGACTCCAGGTTACCTTCTGCTCGTCGGGGACAAAGACCTTCTTGGCCTTTTTGATCATGGGCTGCGGCTTCAGGTCCTCCTCTGCAAACTTGTGCTTCCGAGGGTTGAAGAGCTCCCCGCCCGGGACACTGGAGAGCACCAGGTCGGCTGGGTCGGGATTGAAGTTCACGTCGACCTCCACACAGTTGGGGTCGATGGGACTGGGAGTCTCCCTCTCCTTTTCCAGGGAAGATTCTGAAAGACGAGACAAGTCTCTGGACAGTAGCTCTCAGGTTAGAGGAGATGCCTGCCACCCATCATCCCACACGCCTGCTTTTTAAAACTCAATCTGTCACAACAGTGCAGTCCTTCAGGCAGGCAGGCAGTCACACTGTGGCTCAAGGTCACAGCCCAGGGAAGAATCTCTGCCCTCACGTACTGGTGCTGCATGCACTTGAACACGCGCTCCACCGTGAAGCTATACTGCTGAGCCCAAGGATGCTTGGAAATAAAGGCCATCAAAAAGAATCTCCCAATAGCTTTTCTTCTTCCCCAGAAATGTGAATGAAATATTAAATCATACACTTCTTCCTGTGTCTCAAGTTCACAATGAATGAGAAACAGCTGAATCTCTGGCCTACAATGGGCTAAGGACAGAACTTAGAAATGTCACGTTTCAATCCTTCCTTCCTTCTTTCCCTTCCGTCCCTCTCTCAGTACCGGGGGATTTTAACTCAGAACCTTGTGATTGCTAGGTTGATGTGATACCTCTGATATGCATCCAGCTCTGTGTGTGTATGTGTTTTGTCAGTTGTGGGGCTTGAACTCAGGTCCTGGGTGCTGTTCCTAAGCTCTTCTGCTCAAGGCTAATACTTTAAACAGTGCTACTTCTGGTTTTCTGGTGGTTAATTAGAGAGATTCAGAGGCTCTCTCAGCTTCTGAGTAGTTAGGATTATAGGCTGAGCTGCTGGCACCCAGCTTCCTGTTTTCCTTTCTTTCTTTTTATCATCGTGGGGCTTGAACTCTGGGTTTGGATGCTGTCCCTGAGTTCTTCAGCTCAAGGCTACAGCCCTATCCCTTGAGCTACAGGGCATTTCCTGTTTTCTAGTGGTTAATTGGAGATAAGAGTCTTACAGTCTACTGCCAGCGCTGGCTTTGAACCTTGATCCTTAGATCTCAGCCTCCTGAGTAGCTAGAATTACAAGCATGAGTCACCGAGCCCAGCTTGTTTTTCTTTCTCTTTTGTACCAGAGGTGGGGCTTAAATTTAGGGCTTCTTTCTCTTGCTTAGCTTTTTCAGCTCTTCACTGGCACTCCACCACTGAAGCCACTCCTTCAGTTCTTGGCTTTTGGTAGACAAAGTGAAGATAAGATTCTCTTGGATTTATCTGCTCAGGCTAGCTTCAGACTTCATCCTCAGATCTCAGCCTCCTGAGAAGCTAGGATTACAGGCCTAAGCCACTGGCACCTGGCTCCCACCTGTTTTTTTGTTTTTAGGACTGGGTTCACTTCTTGCTATGGTTTGTGCCTGAGCACCAATCTATCTACTTACCTTCTTGTGCCCTAGGATAGGCACAAGAAAAACAAACAATCTTGCCTGCCTGGGCTGGCCTGGCATCATCACCTTCTTAATCTCAGCCATCAATGGAGACTGGAATGACAAGTGCATACTACTGAGACTAGCTCTGGGTTGAGAAGGGGTTCTGTGAACTTTTCTTCCTGGGATGGCTTTGAACCACAATCTTCCTGTTTTCAGCCTCCCTTACAAGTAGGATTTTAGGTGAAAACCCTTTGGAGCCTGGCTTTCAGTTCTACTTTTGGGTACCTAAGACATACTCCTCACTTAGTGAAACTTAGCTAAATTTCCTGACAACTCTGAGGAGTATTTATTTACAGACAAGGACACTAGGGCTCAGAAGAATGCAATGCTTTCCCAGGGTCACACAGATAAATGACTGGACTAAAATCTAACTCCTGGCCTGGTTGACTCATTCTGTGTTTTTCCCTGCTGTTTTACAGTGAACACTGGACTAAAGACACCTTTAGAGTTCAAAGGTTGTATATTGTTAAACACAAGCTATATTTAAAAAAATGAAACCTTTGGTCTTGTCCAACATTAATCCAACAGACATGCACTCAACACTGATTATATGCCAGTTGCTGTCCTAGCAATAAGTTGTTTAAAAGACAACTAAAAATTCCTGCCTTTATGGAATGTTTCTCTAGTGGACAGAATTACATAAAGTTTTATTTTTTGGTGCCAGTAGGGGGGCTGAACTCAAGGCCTGGGCTCTGTCCCTTAGCTTGCACTACTTGAGCCATAGCTCTACTTTTGGCTTTTTGGTGGTTAATTGAAGAGTTTCATAGACTTTCCTACTTGTGTTGGCTTAGAACCATGATCCTCAGATCTCAGCCTCCTGAGAAGTTAGGATTACAGGTATCAGGCACCAGCACATGTTGCAATTATTAAAAAAAATTCTTATTAAAATGTTAGATCCTAGGGCTGGACTATAGCTCAGTGGCAAAGTGCTTTCCTAGCAAGTGCAACGTCCTGGGTTCAATCCCCAGCACCAAAAAAAAAGGCAAGAAAAAGTTAAAATGTTAGATTCTTCGTAGACTCCTCAGGTGAAAGACATTTCAGGAAGTGTGACCACCAAGGCCAAAGCCCAGAGAGAGGCTGGCATGTTCCAAAAGCAGTAGGGTACAGAGTGGCTACAGTTAGTGAACAGTGGGAGATTAACTGTATGTGTGGAGAACAGAAAATGATGGGTCCTTGATCTCAACAAAACTAAGGCTCTCAGCAGGGGGCCATTTTGTCTTGAGGGGATGTGGGGAAAGTGCAGGACAGGCCGAGGAGCTACTGCCATCTAGTGCCTAGAACCCAGGACACTACAAACCCTACAATGCAAAGGATAAACAAAGATCTTTCTCTAAACACAGGAAAAAGTTATCTGATTCAAGGATGGATGATGCTGATTTCACTTTTTCTCTTATGGGGTAGAAACCACTGCAGAGCTCTACACTGAGGCATGACATGATCTGACGTAGTTTTATTTTATTTTTTTGCTAGTCCTGGGGCTTGAACTGAGGGCCTGGGTATTGCCCGTGAGTTTCATTTGCACAAGGCTAGCACTCTACCACTTGAGTCACAGCACCACTTGTGAGTTTTTTTGTTTATGTGGTTCTGCGGAATTGAACGCAGGGCTTCATGCATGTTGGGTTAGGTAAGCACCCTACCACTACGCCACAATCCCAGTCCTGACTTTGGTTTCAACTGGATCATCCACATAAACTCTCAGCAACCCTAACAAAGGAAGTGAAGTCAGAAGTCTGAGTGGCAGAAGTACAAATACACAGGGACTTGTGTGTTAATTTGGGGACACAGGGGCCACCAAACCTCATACCTGTCAGACAAATAGCCAAGGGACCCACCACATGGAACTGATGCCCCATGGGACACCATGTCTGGATGTACCTCCACAGCAACCAAACACGGATGTATGTTTAAGTGTCAGAGACAAGAGAGAGCCCAAAGAAAAGAAACGAGATAATACCCAAAGACTGTATAAAAGCATGGCTTAGGGCCAGGGACTTTAAGGAATTTTCCTTCCTGTGGATAGCTCTGTGAACAAATTCTTCCTACTTACCATAAGACTTTAAAATTACTGCTGGAAGGAGAAAGGTCCTAATCTATTTGTATTTGCCTGAAACAGTCTCCTCTGAGATTCACCACCACAAAACATTAAAAACTAAGTTGGAGCTGGGCACTAATGGCTCATACCTGAAATCCTAGCTACTCAGGAAGCTGAGATCTGAGAATCGCAGTTTAAAGACAGCCTGGGCAAGAAAGTCTGTAAGACTCTTATCTCTAATCACTAAAAGTGAAGCTAAAGTGGTAGAGATTCATCCTTGAATGAAAAAACTAAGGGAAAAAACCCAGGCCCTGAGTTCAAACCCCAGTTCCAGAACACAAAAAAAATGAATGAAGCTGGGCACTGGTGAGTCAAGCCTGCAGCACAGCTATTCCTGAGTAGCCAGGCTTAGACCCAGAGGACCATAGTTTGAGGGCAGCCCAGGCAGAAAAGTCCACAAAACTATTTCCAAGGGTAGGCTGAGTGTAGCTCTAGTGATAGGGGTGCAGAACAAATGTAAGAAGTTTAAACACTGGTAGCAGCAAAAAATAAACTGAAATCAAACAATGTAGAACATCCATATCTTGCGGGTGGATACAGCAATTTATACACTCTTTGGAAGTACCTGCAAAAGGGAACATATGCTTGTCCACTACTCTAGCAGTCTATTCCTACTTGAATACCAAGAAAAATGTGTGTAAATGTTCACTCAGACACACACTTAAATATTCACAGCAGCAGTAGTCATAACCCAAGCTGCAAATGCCCGAGGCCCTTCTGATGCAGAATTAATACTTGGAGGCATGCTGACACAATGGAATACGATTCAGCAATGAAAATAAATGAATCCATGCTGCGAGCATAAAAATGGATGATTTTCACAAACAAAAGTTGAGTAAAAGAAGCCAGACACACAGGATAAATACATATAGCCAAGCACTGGCAGCTCACACCTGTAAGCCTTGGTACTCAGGAGGCAGATATTTAAGGATTTTGATTTGAAACCAGCCTGGGTAGAAAAGCCCTAAAGGTTCTCATTGCCAATTAACCAGCAAAGAGTTGGGGAAGAAGTGGCTTGACTGGCAAAAGCTTCAGCTTTGAGTGAAAAATCTAAGGGAGAGCATGAGGCCCTGTGTTCAAGCTCTAGTACTGGCACAAAAAAGAAAAAAAAAGTAAAATACTACTTACATTTTATCTACAGAACAAACTGAACAATTAAAAGAGGACTTCTGCTTTCATTTCTACTATGTGTACAATTCTTTAACATCTTACAGTGGTTATTGTGATTTTTTTCTGTAAACTAAGTATTTTATATCTTTTTTGGGAGGCGGGAAGGAGCAAGACTCAAACTTGGTATCTGACACTTTGGCTCATTAGCTTGGTACTCTACAACCCAAGCCACATCTTCAACTCCTCTAACTTTTCTTTCTTTCTTTCCTTTTTTTTGTCAGCCATGGGACTTGAACTCTAGGCCTGGATGCTGTCCCTGAGCTCTTCAGCTCAAGGCTAGTGCTCTACCACTTTGAGCCATAGCCACTTTGGTTTTCTGGTGGTTAAATGGAGACAGGAGTCTCATGGACTTTCCTGCCTGGGCTGGCTTTGAACCATGATCCTCAGAATCTCAGCGTCCTGCGTAGCTAGGATTATAGGTGTGAGACACCGCCTGGCATCCTCTAAATTTTGTGTGTAACTATTTTATCAGTATTAAGATATTCTGAGCCAGGTGCTGGTGGCTCAGGTCTATAATCCTACCTAATCAGGAGGCTGAGATTCTGAGGATTGCAGTTCAAAGCCATTCCAGGTAGGAAAGTCCATGGGACTCTTATCTCCAATTAACAGCCATAAAATCACAAGTTGAGTTGTGGCTCAAAGTAATAGAGTGCTAGCCTTTAGCAAACAAACTCTGGGACTGCAAGGATGCCCTCAGTGTATCATCACAAAACAAAACACATAAAACCCAACCAAAATCAGGTGTCACCTGTGTGGCTTCATATACAGCTGGGCTCATTTCTAGCTCTGTCTACCTCCTGTCTATGGAACCAGACTTCTAGGACAATTCCACTAAAAGAAATGAGCATTCTGGCTGGGTGTGGTGGTATACAGTTGCAATCCCGGCTACTCAAGGGAAATAAAAATGACAATAAAAAATAAATAAATAAAAATGATGGGGGCTGGGAGTTTGGCCTAGCAGTAGAGTGTTTGCCCAGCATGCATGAAGACCTAGGTTCAATGCCTCGGTACCACATTCATAGAAAAAGCCGGAAGTGGTGCTGTGGTTCAAGTGGTAGAGCTCTAGCCTTTGAGAAAGCTCAAGGACCATGCTCAGACCATGAGCCCAAGCCCAGGACTGGCAAAAAAAAAAAAAAAAGATGGGCGTGTTGTTTAAGTGGTAGAATGTTGGTTAGTATGCACAAAGTCTTGAGTTTAATCCCAGTACTGCAAAGAAAAGAAAGAACTCTGGGAACTTACTAAAGCTTCTATATCTAACTAATCTACAGGAAAATAATGAAAGACGAACGCTGTTAAATGGCAAAATCTACTTTTCAAACTCTATAGGACACAAATTGTTCATGATCATTTAAAAAGGAAAGAGAAAACTAAGGACTACAAGTAATTTAAACCAAATGCACATAATTTGTGGGTTTTGTATGGATCTTGGCTCAAACAAACTATAAGACAATAACATTTATTTGTTTATTTAATTAATTTGTGTGCTGGTCCTAGGGCTTGAACTCAGGGTCTGAGTATTGTGCCTTAGCTTTTTGCTCAAGGCTGGTGCTTTACCACTTGAGTCACAGCTCTACTTTTGTGTGTTTGGTGTTTTTTGCTGATCAGAGATAAAAGTCTCATGGATTTTGCTGCTCTGGCTGCACAAGCCATAATCCTCAGATCTTTACCTCCTGTGTGGCTAGCATTACAGGTGTAAGCCACTGGTGTCCAGCAAAACAGTGACCTATATAAGACAACTTTAGATAGTTGAAAGTTGATGGACTGCCAGTTTCAAATGTAAATAGTTTGTTATTTAATTATCTTGAGATGAGAGTTTTGCTATGTTACACAGGCTGGCATTGAATCTCTGATCTTCCTTCCTCAGCAATCTGAATAACCTAGGATTACAGGTACATACCACTGCACCAGCTTATGATTTTTTTTTTTTTGCCAGTCCTAGGCTTGAGCTCAGAGCCTGAGCACTGTCCTTGGACTTTCTCAAGGCTAGAGCTCTACCACTTGAGCCACAGCACCACTTCTGGCTTTTTTCTATGTATGTGGTACCGAGGAATTGAACCCGGGTCTTCGTGCATGCTAGGCAAGCACTCAACCACTAGGCCAAACTCCCGGCCCCATTATGATTTTTTTTTTTTAATTTTTTAAAATCTGTGTTTTTTTTTTTTTTGCCAGTCCTGGGCTTGAGCTCAGGGCCTGAGCACTGTCCTTGGACTTTCTCAAGGCTAGAGCTCTACCACTTGAGCCTCAGCACCACTTCTGGCTTTTTTCTATGTATGTGGTACCGAGGAACCGAACCCGGGTCTTCATGTATGCTAGGCAAGCACTTTAACCACTAGGCCAAACTCCCGGCCCCTATGATTATTTTTTTAAAGACCATCATAGTTTAGATATATGTTTAAATATTTATAGATAATATATTATCTAGGATTGATAAAAAATATTCAGTTATAGCTGGGCACTGGTGGCTTAAGTCTGTAACCCTAGCTACTCAGGAGGCTGAGATCTGAGGATTGCGGTTTAAAGTATGCCCAGACATGAAAGTCCATGAGACTATTCTCTCCAATTAACCACCAGAAAACTGGAAGTGGTGGTGGCTCAAAGTGGTAGAACACGAACCCTGAGTTAAGAGCTTAGTAATAGTACCCAGGCCCAGAGTTCAAGTCCTATGACTGGTAAAAGAAAAACATACAAACAAAAAAACAAACCAAAAACTCAGTTATGAATTAACTGTAGAAGCTGAGTCAGAAGTTGGTAACTTATGCCTATAATCCTAGCTTTTTAGGAGGCTGAGATCTGAGGATTGCAGTTCAAAGCCAGCCAGGATAGGAAATTCTGTGAGATTCTTGTTTCCAACTAATGAGCAAAGGGTGGAAATGAAACTGTGGCTCAAGTGGTAGAACACCAGCCTTGTAGTGAAAATTTAAGGGACGGCACTCAGGCTCTGAGTTCAAGCCCAAGAACTGGAAGTGGCAAGTAAAATTTTAAAAAATGAGTAACTTGGGGCCGGGAGTTTGGCCCAGTGGTAGAGTGCTTGCCTAGCATGCACAAAGACCCAGGTTCAATTCCTCGGTACCACATACATAGAAAAAAGCTGGAAGTGGTACTGAGGCTCAAGTGATAGAGTTCTGGCCTTGAGAAAGTCCAAGGGCAGGGTCCATGCCCTGAGCTCAAGCCCAGGACTGACAAAAAAAAAAAAAATGAGTAACTGCATAAACTGGATGATGGTTACAGGGTGATTTATATTTTTGGTACCAGTATTGAACCCAAAGAGCCTCCATATGCTCTACCACTAAACTACACTTTTGTTTTTGCTTAAAACTTTTCCCATATTAAAGTTAAAAAAAAAAAAAGTTGAGTACCAGTAGCTCATGCTTGTAATTTTTTTTTTTTTGCCAGTTCTGGGGCTTGAACTCAGGGATTAGGTACTATCCTTGAGCACTTTTGCTCTACCCCTTTAGCCAAACACTACTTCTGGCTTTCTCTGTGTATGTGGTACTGAGGAATAGAATCCAGGGCTTTGTGCTTGCTAGGCAAGCACTCTACCATTAGGCCATACTACTAGCCTGTAATTTTTTTTTTTTTTTTTGCCAGTCCTGGGCTTGAGCTCAGGGCCTGAGCACTGTCCTTGGACTCTCTCAAGGCTAGAGCTCTACCGCTTGAGCCTCAGCACCACTTTTGGCTTTTTTTCTATGTATGTGGTACCGAGGAACTAAATCTGGGTCTTCATGCATACTAGGCAAGCGCTCTACCACTAGGCCAAACTCCCAGCCCCTGGCCTGTAATCTTAACTACTCAGTAGGCTAAGTCTGTTCAGGAAAGTCCATGAGACTCTTATCCAAAAAGTTGGCAGTGGAGCTATGGCCCAAGGAGTAAGATGATACCCTTGTGCAAAAAGCTAAGAGACAGTGCCCTGATCCTGAGTTTAAGTCCCAATACTGACACACACAAAAGTATATGAGAATTTCTTAGGTGTGAGTTGGGAAATAAACCAGGAGGCACTGGCTTTTAGGACTCTGACCTACACAAAGCTTTGCAGAGACTGCTAAGAAGGAAGCCATGTTTTCCCTGGCAGGTTCACATCTACGGGGCACAAAAACAAATAACAAATAAAAATCAGAGGCAAAAAAGGTAAAGAAAGAGAGGACAATGTCAAATCCTGAAGATGTCTTCTGGGCAGTGGGACTACCTTCTCTATGTCAGTGTGTAGCAGCAACCTAGGTTCAAGTGCTATCTCTAGAACCTAGAACTATATGTCCTAGACAAATTACTTAAGTTCTCTATACTATACTTCTTTTTCCTTTCCATTTTTTTAGATCTAAGACTGGGACTTGCAATCAGTACCTGACAATTTCTCTCACTGGCTGATACTCGACCAACTGAGTCATGCCTCCAAGTCCAGTAATTCATTTTCCTTATTTCACAACAAGTATAATAGCACTAATCTTGCAAGGTTATTTTGATGAATTGGTGCTAAAGCCTGGCACAAAACATGTGCTAAGTAAACATAAGCACTTGAAATAAGGGTACTAATGGCATTAGCTGGTACTGCCTGAGCTTTCCCATAGTCTTCACAATGTGCAGGTAATGGGGTAAAAGCTGGGTTTTGAACAACTATAGACAGGGATTTCTCTCCTGCAGACCGGGGGCCATGTGCAGATCACCAAGCAATAGCAAGGATCATGTGACTACTATGCTAACTTCTGGCCTTGGGGGGCAGTGCTGAAGGATCCTTTGCCTGCAGCCCACTAAAGCTTAGCCCCTAAGAAAAGGGGCTCACTGGAAGAATGGACTCAGCAATCCTCAATGGGGAACAGACTGTGTGGATGGGACAGGTGGGCCTTCCCAAATGCCTGACACCAACCTGTGCTGGATACGGTCTCAGAGGACTGAAAGATGGCAGTGGAGGAGGATGGCGGTGAGGCCGTGGAAGAGCTGGCAGACTCCTTCCCCTCTAGCTCAGCCACAGGCAGCAGCAGGTTCTGGGCCAGGTGGGTGGGGCTGGCAGGGATGCCATTCTCCAGCAGGAACTCATCGAGGTCCATGTACTCCAGGTGGAAAGACTCGCCATCGTAGGGGATAGTCTTGTCCCAGATGGGTGGCATGAGGGAGGCCGAGACAGCCATGGTGCTGGCTGCGGCCGCCTCATCCTCTTCCAGCTTTTCCTTCCCCTTTTCCTTATCTGCAAACAAAATCTCAGGTGAGACACCACGCAAGAGCAGAACTCTGTCCCGGGAGGTGGGCAGTGAGCCTCAGGGCAGACCCAGCTTTCAAGTAGGCCTGATTCTGTGCCCATCTCATGTGCTCTGTGCTCTGGTTATAAGCTGCTGCTTAAACAAGCTGGCTGGTAGGCCCTTTCCATACCTGGTATTTCTGGAATGCTAACCACAAATATCACCCTCATATGGTCCCAGGATTAATGTAGAAAAGACCGTGGGTTTGCATCTGCCAGAGAAAGGCTCCAAGGAAGGTCAAGTTCTGTGTCTGATTCATTTCTAAATCGCAGGGCCCAATGAAGAGGTAGGAAGATAATAAATATGTATGAATGGAGCACACTGGATTTGCAAATAGTTTCACTCTAGTGGATTGAGAAGACCTGGTCCCAGGTCCCTTGTCAGAGCCCCTTTACCTGAAGAAGCAGAAAAAAAAAAAAAAAACAATGCAGGTTTTTTGAGAAGCAGAGGGTAGAACTGAAAAATGTTCCTATTCCAAGAAGTTTTGATTAGTTATCAATTAGAAGGATTAGTTCCCACCTAATTGTCTCAGTTGGTGCCTATAATTCTAGGTGCTCAGGAAGCTGAGAGCTGATGACCCCTGTTCCATGCTGGCCCAGTCAGACAAATCTCAAGCCTTGAGTTTAAGCTTTAGTACAGTACACACGCACACATGTACACATGGATATCCAAAAGAGAGCCATTAAGAAAAAAAAAGAAAGACAACTGAGAGAAGTGACACTATGAGAAGGGTGTCAGAATGACAGGGAGGCCAACCCGGGGAGTGGTAGGGAAAATCATGGCAAGCTAATACTGGGTTTTCAGAATTGAGGAAGGTAACCTGGAACTCTGAATTAAAAACAGGAGGAACGGGATGTGAAGTGGTAACCCATACCTGTAATCCTAGCTACTCAGGAGGCTGAGATCTGAGGATCGTGGTTCAAAGCCAACCTAGGCAGGATAGTCCATGACACTATTGTCTCAATTAGCCACCAGAAAAGTGGAAGTGGTGTTGTGGCTCAAGTGCCAGCTTTAAGCAAAAAGAGCTCAAGGACAATGCCCAGGTCCTAAATTCAAGCCTTATAACTGAACCAAAAAAAAAAAAAAGTTATGGCTCTATAGACATAATGTTTCATTACATACATTAATATGTATCTATGACATACAAACCATCAGCCTAATTTTAATTATATTCTAAAATCTAAGTGCCAGTGATTGTATACAGAGATTCCCTTTTTGAATACTTGTTAAACACGTCATTTGAAATATGATGTAAAAATCAATGTTAATAAATTCTTTACTAAAAAAGGAGAAACCAATGATTATGTTGGAAATAAGCCTGTGGACTATGTTGAAATAAGCCATGTATAGATTCATGGAACCATCCTAAAAGTAGCCTGTTAGTCCAAAGAAAGTAGACACACCAGTGAATTAAGAAGGTAGAGATTAGTTCGCTGGGTGGTGGTTCATGGAGGATTACTGAGATCTGCGGATCACAGTTCAAAGCCAACTGGGGCAGGAAAGTCTGTAAGATACTTATCTTCAATTAACCACCAGAAACCAGAAGTGCTGCTATGGCTCAAAGTGGTAGAGCTCTAGCCTTGAGCAAAAGAAGCTCAGGAACATCACTCAGGCCCTGAATTCAAGCCCCAGGACAAAAAAAAAAAAAAATGGAGTTTTTAGCTGGGTGCCAATGGTTGGCATCTATAATCTTATTCAGGAAGCTGATATCTGAGGATTGAATTTCAAAACTAGCCTGGGCAGGAAAGTTTGTGACTTTTTATCTCCAATTAGCCACCAAAAAGCCAGAAATGGAGCTGTGGCTCAAGTGGTTGACTGCCATCCTTGAACAAAAATCAGCTAGGGCCGGGAGTTTGGCCTAGTGGTTAAAGTGCTTGCCTAGCATGCATGAAGACCTGGGTTCGATTCCTCGGTACCACATACATAGAAAAAAGCCGGAAGTGGTGCTGAGGCTCAAGTGGTAGAGCTCTAGCCTTGAGAAAGTCCAAGGACAGTCAGTGCTCAGGCCCTGAGCTCAAGCCCAGGACTGGCAAAAAAAAAAAAAAATCAGCTAAAGGGGGACCCAGGAGTTTGGCAGAGTGGTAGAGTGCTTGCCTAGCATGCACTAAGATCTGGGTTCAATTCGTCGGTACCACATATATAGGGAAAAAAAAGCCAGAAGTGGTGCTGTGGCTCAAGTGGTAGGGCTCTAACCTTGAGAAAACCCAAGGTCAGTGCTCAGGCCCTGAGCCCAAGCCCAGGACTGACAAAAAAAAAAAAGAAAAAGAAAAAGAAAAAAAATTTAGCTAAAGGGGCAGTGCCCAGGTACTAAGTTCAAGCTCCAATAACAGTACCAAAAATTTTTGTTTTAAAAAAGTGGAGGTTTGACAACAAAACTTGGTCATGGTTAACTAGAATAAATACAACTAACTTTGAACCAGGCTTTGGTTTAAAAACCATTGGGGAGCCAGTGGCTCACACCTGTAATCCTAGCTACTCAGTAGGCTGAGATTTGAAGATGTTGGTTCAAAGCCAGCCCAGGCACTAAAGTTCATGTGACTCTTACCTCCAATTAACCACCAGGAAAGTGGGGTGAAAACCCAAAAAACAAAACACACTGGGGAGGGAAGTGGCGCTGTGGTTTCAAGGGTAGGGCAGTAACCTTGAGCTGAAGAGCTCAGAGCTCAGGGACTACGCCCAGGCCGAGTTCAAGTCCCATGACCAAACCAAAACAAAACAAAACAAAGGGGAGTAAAAAGCCATGTGTGTGGGCTTTGTAGGCCAGATGGCCTTCTTGTTCTACTCCCTTCACATCCAGACTCCACATTCTGTCCAGAACTGGATGGGGTCACCTGGGATCAAAGGAGACAGAAGTGAGGAAGAGGGGGAAAATCTATCCATACCCAAGGACAAGCAACACTAAGTTCCAGGTTTAAACTAGATTAAACCATTAAGGCTGTTTCCTTTCCTTCCTTCCTTGCTTGTTTCCTTCCTTCCTTCCTTCCTTCCTTCCTTCCTTCCTTCCTTCCTTCCTTCCTTCCTTCCTCCTCCGCTTCTTCCCCAGTCCTGGGGCTTGAACTCAGGGCACAGGCACTGTCCCTAAGCTTCTTTTGCTTAAGGCTACCATCTGAGCTATAGCACCACTTCTGGCCTTTTCTGTTTATGTGGTACTGAGGAATCAAATCCAGGGGTTCATGCATGCCAGGCAAGCACTCTACTACTAAGCCACCTTCCCAACCCTTAAGGATGTTTTTAAAATCCATGTTTTTGTAAGGTGCGGTTTTAATTTTAAGAGATGAAGGACTCAGAGCACAAGGACTAGTGGTGCCAGTGTGCTACTATAAAAAGGACGCAATTGAGGGCCTTAAGGCTGACTTATGTGACCTTGTAAAAAAGTTCTCTGAACCTTAATTTTCCTCAGCTGGGGAGTGGGGATAATACCCTAAAGGGCTGTTGTAGAACTTAAATAAGATTATGTCAAAATGCTTTGTGACACTCGGCTTTTGTTTCTTTGTTTGTTTGTTTTGCCAGTCCTGGGCCTTGAACTCAGGGCCTGAGAACTATCCAAGGGCTTTTCTCAAGGCTAGTGCTCTACCACTTGAGCCACAGTACCAGTTTAGACTTTTCTATGAACGTGGTACCAAGGAATCAAACCAGGTCTTCGTGCATGCTGAGCAAGCACTCTACCACAAGGCCAAACTCTAGGCCTCCGACACTCAGTAAATTTAAGACAGAAAGACTTACGGATATTGGTTGCTGGTAATCTTAAACAAGAACCTGCCAGATGTGAACACCTGCAGCTTGTCTTCATCTCAGGATGTGGGACAAAGCTCGCTTTAAACAAACAAAGGTCTGTGCACATGAGATCCTGAAGCAGGAGGAGAGCTTGGTCTCACCTTATTGTTGAAGCTATTTCTAATCCGACAGAGACAACCAATGGGAGTCTCAGAACGCACCAGGAAAAGAAGACAGAAGGCATTTTCTTAAGAGAAATTAATTCCCAAAGAGACAATTCACAGGCCTATCCCTTCCCAAGTCCTTGGGTTATAGGACAACTCCTGCAAATTCCCAGGTCTCAGATCAGAAGTACACCTCAGTGTACATAAAACTCCACAATAGGTGGCACTCCTCATCTCTTCTGCCAAACACCAAAGCCAAAGCCGCTTTCGACACAGGCCCCAGGGACCCTTTGGCCTTGACAGTTCAGTCCTGTCATTGTGGCCCCAATCGACCAGGCAAAGGGCTTCAGAGGTCTCCTTCTCGCCTTCCTCCTACCCTGACCCGGCCCAAACCTCGTCCCTCAAAGGCACTCCCCATCCCAGGCCCCACCAGATGCACCTCAAACACCAGCCCAGAGACACATTTCAAAAAAAAAGCAAGCTCCAGCTAGTAAATAGCCGGATCCCCAGCCTCCAGAGAGAAAGAATCGAACTCCCCGAGGAGAGGAGGGCTTCTCCAACTTCGGCAGACTTTGAAGCCGAGGGGGAGGAAGGCCAGGTGCTCCTTAAAAGGCCCAGTCCAGACTCGGAATCCGCAGACAGGGTGGGGCCCGGCGGAGCCCGGCAGCCCCGGGGTCCGGACGCGAGCCGCCCCGGGGGAGGCGCCCCGCAGCGCCCCTCACCCTCCTCCCGAGAGCCCCCGACCCGATCGGCCTCTCCCGCCTGCCCCCCCCACCCCGTCCCCAGCCCCCGTCACCCCGGGCCCCATCCCTCCCGGCAGGCCACTCCACCCAGACCTCTGCCCGGCCCCGCCCCGGCCCGGCCCCGCCCCTGCGGAGGCCCCGCCCCCGGCGCGCGGCCGGCCGCCCCACCCCCACCCCGCCTCACCCAGGCGCGCCTCGCGCGGGGGGTTCTCCATCAGCTTCTTCAGGACCAGAGGGAAGGACCCTGGCAGGCCCCGATCCCCAGCTGAGCGTCCCGGGCCCGGTCCTGCCTGAGGTTCCACAGGCGGCTTCTTCCCGCCGCCCGCGTCGGACATCGTGCCCCCGTTCCCTGCTCGCCCGCCTGGCCTCCCCCGCCCGCCCCCCGGAGATGGGCCGGAGCCGAGCGACCTGCCGCAGCTGCCGAGACTAGCGGCACTGCGCAGGCGCGCCGCCGCACCCCCGCCTCCCTTCCTTCCCGCCCCGCCCGCTGTCTGGCTCCCGGCGCGTTCATTATTCATGAGGCCCGGCTGGCGGCCCCGGAGCGTGGCTCCTGATTGGTCTACCCTGGGGGAGGCGGGCACAGTTTCGCGAGGCGGGATTGGCCGGGCGGCCCGGGAGAGCGAGACACGTGCGGAGCCAGGTGAGGCGCGCTGCCCCGCCCGCCCCGGGCTCGTGATTGGCGCGGACTAGAGATCTGTGCCCGCGGCTGTTCTCAGCGGCCGCCGCCGCTGCCTCCGCAGCCGCTCACGTCTCTTTCGCTCTCGCCCTAACCTCCCGCCCTCCTCCCAGTCCACCGCGGCCTCCTTCCCATCTGGTCTCATGCTCAGCCCTCCGGGACGCGCCACCGGAGGGAGGTGGGACCGGCGCGCGGCGGCCGGGCCGCACGGGTCACGTGGAGCCGCAGCCGAGTCTAGCTGCGTGGGGCGGGGGAGGGCGCGGGACAGCCAATGGGGTGCGGGGGCGGGGCCAGCGTCCGGCACGAGGCTTCGCACGTGCGCCCGCCAGGGGCGGGGCGGAGCGGGGCGGGGCGGCCTTTTGGTTCCGCGGACTCTGCCCGAGGTCGTGGGCTGGGGACGCCCGGCCCGGCCCGCCCTGCTCCCGCGCGCCTCAGGGGTGGGCCGGGGCTGCCGGCCGGGTCGTGGCTGGAGCCGGTGTCAGGTTGCCCGCTGATCCGGGGCTCAGGAGCAGGCGCGGCTGCAGGGTAAACAGCGCGGAGGGGGCGGTTCGGGCCCGGGTCCGCACTTGGGTCTCCCAGCCCCCACCAGTGACCTTGGGAAAGTCCAGGCCCCGCGCCCGGGTCGGCGCTTTTCAACCATCAAATCTAGAGGTGGGGCTAAGGAACCAGTCGGCCCCGCACCTCGGGACCCCCGCACACGGTCCCCATGTCACCCGGAGTGGGTGGCTGCCCTGGGTCTGAACCCAAGGCCTGGGCCCTGTCCCTGACCTTTTTCTTTCTGCTCAAGGCTGGCACCGTACGGCTCCATTTCCTGCTTTTCATTGGGTAATTGGAGATAAGAGTGTATGTCTCCGGGTTCAACCGGAATTACAGGCACGGAGCCCTCAGTGCCAGGTCCAATCTCACACGTTGTGTGAGAACCACCCCATTCTCTTAAGACTCAAGTACTACCTGTGTGCTCCCTAAGTGTTAAAACAAGTTGCGCCGAGAGCTCACAAGTTTGTACCTGGGGGCGGGGTTGGAGGCGTGGTTCAGCTGGTGGAGTGCCAGCCAATGAATAAAAGCATCAAATGCTGAGCTCGAGGCCTGGGCTGAAACACAAGTTTGTACCTCTTATAGTAGAAAACATACTCTGCCGCAAACCCTAACGTTATTCAACTCTCTTGGTTTTAATCCCGAAAATTGAGATTAGAATTTTGCTAGGACTGAAGGACAAAGAAGTTGAGAAGCTACTTAGCCTAGAAAACAAGAAATCTGAAGGACTCTGCAGTGGTGAAAGGGACAATATAATTGGAGTGTGACTCCAAAATTGAAGCTCTCCCTGCCACAACAATTAAACTTGGGTCTTTCTCTGAGTGTGGTAAGTACAAGCTCGTCTTCCTTATAGTTCAAATGGAGAGAGGTCAGGATCTGTCAGGTGGTGTTTGATGAACCAATGCCTGTAAATGCACAATTGCACGCCTGCTATGAATGGCACATTTCCCACTTCTACTAAACTGGTGGTACAAATCCACCTCTGCAAGAGCAAATGTGTGCACACACACCAAAAAAAAAACAAAAACAAAAAACCAGGGTTGGAAGCTTGGCCTGGTGGTAAAGTGTTGGCCTAGCATGCACAAAGACCCGAGTTTGATTCCTCAGTACCACATACATAGAAAAAAGCCAGAAGTGGTGCTGAGGCTCAAGTGGTAGAGCTCTAGCCTTGAGAAAGTCCAAGGACAGTGTTCAGGCCCTGAGCTCAAGCCCAGGACTGGCAAAAAACAAAAAAAACGAACAACACAGTTTGCATACTTGTTAGTGAGGATTCTATGCGTGGCTAAAAGAAGGTACCTTTAGGAAAAACTCATTTAAGTCTTTCTAGAAACAAATTGCAAAGGGTATTTCAAAGAAATGCACTTTTGCAACAAATGAAAATGAAGCTTTTTTTTTTTTAACAGCTAATGTGGCCATGGGGCTTTCTGGGCTTGGGTTAAATGAGCATTTTCATGGCTAATAGGCTACTACTGAGAGGAAAAACAATGTGGAAGGTAGTGGAGGAGGAAGATCAGAGATACTATGAGAACATCAAGGTCCTTGTTTATGACAAAGGTGGATTGTCGGGAGTGGAAGTAAAGATGTAGATTCTCTCTGTTTTAGCTATAGTTACTCAAAAATCACTATTCCACCCATCAGCCTAGAGCAGAGCAGTGAAGGAGCAAATGACACGGGGGAGGTGTGACGTTAGCAGTTTGGGGCTTGAAACTGAACATGTACTGACACTCCTCCAAGAGGGGATTTTCCCCTGCATCAGCCAAAGGTGATGACATTACAGACATGTTCCCTCTTGTGCCTCACAGCTATAGAGAGAAGTATGCCCAGACATATAGTGGGGCCATGATTCTCTTCCTCTTCCAGCTGACCCCAGAAGAATTTCCAGGCTCTTCTCTTGAGCTTTTTTGTTCAGGGCTAGCACACTACCCCTTGAAGCATAGCTCTATTCCTGGCTTAGTGGTGGTTAATTGGAAATAAGAGTCTCTCAGACTTTCCTGCCCCAGCTGGATTCAAACTGCAATCCTCAGATCTAAGGCTCTTCAGTAACTAAGATTGCAGATGTAAATCCCCAGTGCTGGCTAAGTAGCTAATTTTTATAGTATATGAGTCCCACAAAGAAAGAAACACCAAGAGGCACTGTGGCTCAAGTGGTAGAGTGATAGCCTTGGGCTGAAGAGCTCAGAGACAGTACTAGAACCCTCAGTTCAAGCCCCATGATTGACAAAAACAAAACAAAACAAAAAACACCTTAAGAAGAATGTATTGCTTGGTGAAGACCTTAAAGGTAGGAAATAGTGCCATGGTATTCTGTAGGGATAGGGGTCCATACAGTGGCTTACTCAAGGAAGCAGTAGTGACTTGGGATGCAAGTCTGGGAGAGTCTCCTTTCACTGCTCACCAGCTCTGCAGCCTCAGCAAATGGCATCTAAGCCTCAGTTATTTTCCTCTTGGAAACAGGTGAAAGTCTCTACCATACCAGGTGGCAGCCGAGAGCAGCACAGAATGGAGCAGGTGGGCATCCTGCTGCTGCAGTCAGATTATGGTGGCGGATCAGGATTTGGATTATTTTGGTTGTGAGGATAAGGTTGTGGACCCAAGGATGAGTTATAGAATCTTAAAGCCAGGATGGGATGAGAAATGTCCATTTTGCACAAGTGGATTGACTTTAAATTCCATAGACCTGGTAACTAAAAATCCATAGGCTAACTAAAAATCCACTAGCATAGGAGTCACTGATTAGATAAACCATAATGATATCTTTGGCTATATAGTCAACCTCTAACGGGGCTGATCATGGGACCTGAGCCTGGGATGTATAAGGGCAAGATAACATTAAGGCTACCATTGAGTTCTGACGAAGCCCAGCTATCTGTGAACTCCTGAGGACTGAGGACAAGCAAGCATTGCCTTGTTCAGAGTAGTAACTCGGTAAATACTTGTTGGCTTACTCTTTTTGGTTGGTGCTGCTAGAAGGGTCAAGAAAACCTCTCAGAGCCAATCCCATACATTTGGAGCATTATTAACGCTAAATAACAGTCATTGTGTTTGACTCAGAGTGGAATCTGGAATAACAAGCATGACCCGTGCTATGGCAAGTTCCCCAGCACAGGCCATGCCAGCAGTTCTCCTTTCTAGCCTGCATACCTGTGGCTGCCAAGTCTGGGCTCTGTGGTTTGTACCTTGGTGTCAGTGTGTTCCAAGGGAGAAGTGGTGGGTGGAGGCCCTTTTTAAATTCCTGCCCATCTCTTCAGCACTCTCTTGAGTACCAGTTTCCTGTTTGGCTTGAATCTTAGGCACTCTCAGGGTTTGGATTACAAATGGCCCAGGAGTGCCATTTCCAGATGGCTCCACCTCTCCAGCCTCTGCAGGATCTGTACAGCCACCTCCCACCAGCGCTGGTGTGATGCACCAGTAGGATTTGGATTCGGGCTGCAGAGCCTAAATGCTGGCACTGGATTCCTGCTTCCACGCTTCCTTATTTCTCTGTGCCTGAGTTATCGGAAGTCAAGTCAGTTTTGGCACAGTGCTGAGGACAGTGCCTGGTGCTCACTTAAAGTGAACTCCTGCTATGATTCTGTCTCATTTGTTCTGGGAACACCTCATTCTGCCCCAGGGTCACTTCCCCAAGGTTAGTCAACAGGGATGGGGTGTCAGCCTCATTCTTTACCACCTCCAAGCCCTGTGGGCAGTCATCCTTTGAGCACTTAACCTATCTTCTCTCTCCTACTCACTTTTCATGACCTTTTACTTGTTTATTTACTCTGTGTGTGTATGTGCTTGTGCTGCTGGTATTAGGGCTTTGAATTTAGGGCTTCACTTGGCTTTTTTTTTTTTGTCAGTCCTGGGCTTGAGCTCAGGGCCTGAGCACTGTCCTTGGACTTTCTCAAGGCTAGAGCTCTACCACTTGAGCCTCAGCACCACTTCCGGCTTTTTTCTATATATGTGGTACCGAGGAATCGAACCCGGGTCTTCATGCATGCTAGGCAAGCACTTTAACCACTAGGCCAAACTCCCGGCCCGGCTTTTTTTTTTTTTAATACACAACCCTCCACCCCATCCCGTTGCTGCTCCTGGGGCTTGCACTCAGGGCCTAGGTGCTGTTCCTGAGCTTTTATGCTCAAGGCTAGGCCTCTACTACTTGAGCCATTGCTCCACTTCCAGCTTTCTGGTAGTTAATTGGAAATAGGAGTCTCATGGACTTGCCCAGGCTGATTTTGAGCTGTGATCCTCAGATCTCAATCTACTTGGCTTTTTCACTCAAGGTTAATGCTTTACCAGTTGAGTCACTTTTGGCTTTTTTTTTTTTTTTGGATGTTCATGGGGCTTGAACTTTGGGCCTGAGCACTGTCCCTGAGTTCTCCAGCTCAAAGCTAGCGCTCTGCCACTTGAACCACAGTGCCAGCCCAGGCTGGCTTTGAACTATGAGCCTCAAATCGCAGCCTCCTGACTAGCTGGGATTATGGGCATGAGCCACTGGCATCCAGTACTTTTGGCTTTTTGTTGATTAATTGGAGAGAAGAGTCACAAATGTTTCTGCCCTAGGTTGGCTTCAAACCACAATTGTCAGATCTCAGCCTCCCGAGGAGCTAAGTTTACAGGTGTGAACTACCAGCACCCAGATTATTTTATTTAATTTCACGTTTATTTAATTTTATTGGTGACACTAGGATTTGAACTCTGGGCATTATGTTTGCTGGATAGATACCACCTGAACCATGCCCCACTAAAGTACTACAGTGACCTTTTATTCCTCTGTTATAGTATTCTTTCCTGCATCACAAAAAGGCCTTTGCAGACACTGTCTTCCCAGCCAGAAAGTTCCTTGTGTAGCTGCCTCTTCCTTACCCTCTAGGCTTTAGCTTAAATGTCACCCTTGGCCCTGCTTCCCTGACTGCTGACTGTCAAGGGCAGTGTTTGTCTTATTCATGCCTCAGCCACAAGTGTAGCAGCTGCTCAGTTAACAAATAACAAATGACCGTATGACCAGAAGGCACAGCATCCAAGGACCCACGTGGCCTTTCCATCGCGGAGCATCTGCCTCTCCAGCCGAGGGCTGAGACACAGGCCAGTCCTTTAGCAGCCTAGCTTTGGGTCTGGCCGGATACACCATCTGAAGGGCCACTCCTTGACAGTGCCATCAGTGTCTGGCAGTGGAGAGTACAGGTTCCCACATTGCTGCTTGGCAGGGGAGGGGAGGTGCAGGAAGGGAGCACTAGGTCCCTAAGATGGGCCAGAGGAAGAGGAGGCTGCCCTGCCCAGTGGCCTTGAGGGAAACCAAGCTCTGAGTTCGTTTTCTCACTGGAAGAAAGGAGCAAACACCTCCCTTAGAAGGCTGGAGTAAGGAGTAAGGAACAGCACACCTGCACACACGTGGCCTGATCCCCTTTCCTCCTCTCTGAAGGCAGACATGGGTTTACACAGGTTCCCAGCCGTGGGGTCCTCACCTGTTCCCCTGTGGAGGTCAAGCTCGGGGCAGCCCAGGCCTCACAGAGTCCAGCCTCAGTGCGTATGTCTCCATCCGCTGAGAGGACTGCACCAACGCCCCCACCCTGCACCCCAGCACATCCCCTGAGAACTGGCCTGCTGTCCTCTACTAGGCAATACCGTACCCCAAGAGAGTTAACATGTTTCCAAGGTGACAGCCTTGTGTGCATACAAGCTGAAAACATTCCTTTTTTTTTGGTCAGTTGTGGGCCTTGAACTCAGAGCTGGGCACTGTCCCTGAGCTTTTCTGCTCAAGGCTAGCACTCTTCCACTTTGAGCCAAAGCTCTACTTCTGGTTCCCTGGTTGTTAATTGAAGGTTAGAGTCTTTCAGACTTTCCTGCCCAGGCTGGCTCTGAACTGTGATCCTCCAATCTCAGCCTCCTGAATAGGATAACAGGCATGAGCCACCAGCACCCACTGTACATCTACTTTTTGTTTTTGTGTTGGCAGTACTGCGGTTAGAACTTAAGGTCTTACACTTACTAGGCAGGAATTCCACCACTTAAACCACAACTCCTTTTTGGTTTTAGTTATTTTTTAGTTAGGGTCTCACCTCGCTCAGCCATGGATCTCGATCTTACTACCTTTGGCATTCCACATAGATGAAAGTACACCCTACCACATCCCTCACTGAGATGAAGGCTTGCCACCTTTTTGCTCATGCTGGCCTCAAACTGCTGTCCTCCCATTCTCTACCTCCCAAGTAGCTGGGATTACAGATGTGAGCCACCACACCCAGCCAACATCCAGTCCCTCTCTCTCTCTCTCTCTCTCTCTCTCTCTCTCTCTCTCTCTCTCTCTTTCTCTCTCTCTCTCTTTTTTTTCCTTTCTTTCTTTCTTTTCTTGCCAATCCTGGGGCTTAAACTCAGGGCCTGAGCACTGTCCTTGGGCTTTCTCAAGGCTAGCGCTCTACCACTTGAGCCACAGCACCACTTCTAGCTTTTTCTATGTATGTGGTACTGAGGAATCACACCTGGGTCTTTGTACATGCTAGGCAAGCATCTACCATCAGGCCACACTCCCAGCTAAACATCGACTTTTTTAAAAGAGGATGGAAGGAAGGGAATGGGGCTCAGATTGGAGGTGGTAAGAAGAAAACACCAAGCCAGCCTGCTTTTTTCCTTTAGTAGAGAAACACATGGCACCTAACAGTGTGCAACTTTCACATGGGACAACTCAGTCTTGGAAACAAGCCTTTGGCACAGGTATTTCTTTTCCCTTTTTTCAAGCTTGGAATAGAGAGGGGAAATGGAAAGGAGGATTCGTGGCCAGTGAGCTGCAGAATCAGGATTTCTGTTCTGTTTCTCATTCCAAGGCTGCTGTAGTGCCTGAGGGCGGGTGTTCTGTCTTGCTCTATTTCAAAGTATGGTTTATACTCCATAGCTTCCCCAGGAGACTTGAGTGAGTGGAGAAACTTATGGGGGGGCGGTTGCGGATTTTGTGACTTTGAGCCCATGGATGGGAGTATGGTTCAGATATGCAGGGTCTTTCCAGAAGCCTGAGAAGAAAAGAATAGGGGGTGGAGTGAGCATGGGAAGAGACCCTGCACTTGTCACTAACATGAGGAAATGCAGGAGCAGAGATAAGAGTGGTCTTTTGAGATCAGGGCCCAGAGAAGAGAAGGAAAACAGTTCATTAGGGCTTGGGGCCCAGACCCACTCATTAGTTGGATGTGGGAAATTGGTTGCTCTGTGGCCCAGAGGGAGGGCCACCAGGAAGCGAAGTGTGATCTTGGATCTGATCTGCACTGCTAGAGGAGGTCTGCTTTTCCAAGGACAGGAAGGAGACAGAGGTTTGGGCAGGCTGCCGCAGGCCCAGGAGCAGCTAGAAGGAAAGGGAGCAGGTCCCCACATGGGGACTAGAATGTGGAATGTGTGGCTGCAGGGAGAGCCATCTCATGAGCACACCTGGAATTTCTCACACTGAACTTCCCACCCACCAGAGCCCAGCAACACCCTGTACGTGACCTAACTGTGCTGGAGAAAGAGGGGAAAGGCATTTGCAGGGCCCCACTGCCTTACCCCAGGTGCAGGGCAGTTGATTGGATGCCCAGGCCAAAGCCACCAAGGCCAAAGCCAGCTTAGTGGGGAGAGAATCTGGATAAGAGCATTTAAAATGCTTGGAGCCAGGGGCTCAGGCTTGTAATCCTAGCTCCTCAGGAGACTGAGATCTGAGGATCAAAGGTTTGAGACCAGCCTTGGCAAAAAAAAAAAAAGTCTTTGAGACTCTTATCTCCAATTAACCACCAAAAAAAAAAAAAAAAGCAGAAGTAGAGCTGTGGCTCAAGCGATAGAGTGCCAGCCTTGTGTGAAAAAGCTAAGGAACAATAGTCAGGCCCTGAGTTCAAGCACAAAATCAAAACACATCAAGTTCTTGCTACAGGACAGCTCAGAAAACTGGCTCAGCATGGTAAGTATACTTCTGCTGTCTTCCCAGGCAGGCATTTTTCAGAGTAGTGACTGCAGCTTGAAGGTAGAAAAGTGAACGTGGTACTGTGGTGTTGTGGGCTCTTCCATGTGCTTCTCCTCACTTTTCTCCCTCCTACTGGCTGCAGTGAGTGGCTATATGCAGTGACAAGAGATGACCTTAGACTCTCTCCTATGCCCCAGCCTACAGGCTCCTGGGCAAGTTCTCTAAGTGCTGAGCCCTGTCCTTGTGTAGTGCCAAGCAGGGCCTCGTCCACTGTTCAGAGCTCAGCAGACCCATCGGGAGCCAGTGATCAGCAGCTGTTGCCATACCTCAAAGCCCTTGCTTGCCTCCTCTGAGGAGCTGTGTCCTGAGTCGCCCTCTAAAACCCTTTCCTGCCCAGCTGGGAGCTTGCCCTGCCTGAAGCACATGGGGCATTCTGGGACACATGGGAAGGGCCAGGAGGGAGCTGTGCCAGCCGTCCTGGTGCCTAGATCAGGAAGAGAACACTGTACCTTTTGGAAAACATGCCAGCTGGGTCCACCTGCATTGGACACCCAGTGAAACAAGTCAGAGATGGCCTGTTCATGGACATGGACTCCAGCAGAGCTCATACTGCAGCCAATCCCAAGGCGGCTGGCTTGTCCTGGTAAGCAGCTGGGATCTTACATGCTGGCTGCTGCTCAGGCTGCTGAGGTATCTATCCTGTGTTCTAGAGGATGGAAATTCCTCTGTAGCCAGCCTAGGCAGGCAGCTGAGATGCCTCAGTGTTAGAAACCCTAACTGTAAACCAGGTGTGGTAGCCCTGTCTGTAATCCTAGCTTCTCAGGAGATGGTAATTTGAGGTCAGTCCAGGCAAAAGTTAGGGAGAGCCCATCTTAACCAACAAGCCAGGCATAGTGGCTCCCACCTAATCCCAGCTACATAGCAGGCATTAGGAAGAGAATCGCCATTACAAGCCAGTCCTGGGAAAAACCTGAAAGCTCTCCTGAAGAATAACTAAAACAAAAAGGTGGTGGACCTAGCTCAAATGGTAAAGTACCTGCCTAGCAAGCTTGAGGCCCTGAACTGAAAGGGAGGAAACAAAACACAAGTGTGGCCTAAGGGGCTCTGAAATCCATGTGAGCCCTCTGCACCCTACTGTGAGGTGTGGGGAGTCTCTCCAGGAGCAGAGCTTGCTGTCACCCCTTCCTTGACCTGACAAGAGGAAGCCAGGGCTTGTCCTCTGGCTCCAAAGTTTGGGAGTGGGCCGTGGGTCCTGTGAGAATGATGAGATCCATGAGGAACCAGCACAGCAAAAGGAGGCAGAGGCCTGAGAAAGACCTGGGAAAGAAGCCCCTCCCTGGACCCCCGAGTCCCCAAATCACACTCAGGCCATGGAGAGCAGCTGGGCCCTCTGGCAGAAGGAGGCCAGGGTTAGCTCTGTCTGAAGCAGGGCTTGTGCTCAGCATGGGGGAGGCCTGGACTCAATCTCAAGCACCACCAAAAGAGAAAAACAAGTGTGATAAAAGCAGTAAGGCAGTTGAGCCATGAGGACTTGGCGTGAGCATTCCTCAAACTCAGTGTTTGGACACCCAGGTTTCTCAGGCAGGATGGCTGCCGCTTGCTCCCCTCCCTCCTCCATTGCTTTGCTGTGGTATCCTAGGAACGCCAGCTTCCAGCCTTGTGGTCCTGTTACATAACAACTTCCAGCCCAGCCAGGACTTGAGTTCAGCCCTCTGGCAGCCAGCAAGCCAGCGAGCTGCAAGCATGGAAAAACCTCTTCTCCACACTCAAGCTCTGCTCCCAAACCTACCACTGCCCCTCCGCTGCCCACCTCAGTGTGCAGAGGGAGGGCTCATGGCATGCCTGCTGCATACCTCTGGATTCTTTCAACAAGCACTCTAGTCCTGTCCTTGTCCCACGCTGGCACGGCACCTGTCGATGGCTGCACACTGCCACGCTCTCCACAGCCAGGCTCGGGAGTAGCCCCAGAGCTGGTGATACCCACACACTGGCCTGGGTTCTCATCTCTGCACTGTACCCCTTCCTCTCTGTAGGCTGGACCCAGGGGCAGACCCCTGCTGGGACCTTCCGCAGCCTGGCCTGCACTGTCCCTGAGCCTGCCCCCACCCCTTGGGCAGCTTGCCAGGTGCAGACCACCTGTGCTCCTACCTGCCCTCTTTTCTGGCCAAGGCAGAGTGTGCTCCAGCAGCGACTTGAGGACCTCGGGCATGTCCATGGCGGGGGCCACTCCCATCCGGTCGCAGTTAGACATGGCCCGGCAGGAGGTGCTTGCTCTGGGAGTTTAGAAGCAGCTGGAGAGGCGAGGGCTGGGGCTGGCTGGGGAGCCGCAGGCTAGCGAGAGGCAGGCGGGGCGGGAGCCTGAGGCAGCCAATGGGCGGCCGCAGGTCTGGCCCGCCTGTCCACCCCCGGCTCGGCCACCTGCCAGCTCCGGCTGCAGCCAGGCCTTCCCTTCCCGCTGCTTGGCAGGGCGGACCTGGCCCTGTGCCAGCCGTAGCACGTGGAGCCACCGCTCCAATCCTCTGACAGAGCACCGGGCCTGTTATCTAACTTCAGAAAGGCAAATTCTCCCCCAGGCAGGCAGCCATAACTGGCGCTTCCAGATGAGAACAGTGAGCAGAGCTCCACGCCCACAGCCAGCATGCATGCACCAGCACACAGAGGGCACACACAGGGCGTCAGCGGGTGGAGGAGCCTGGGAGGCGCAGGCACGGTGGGGAGCAGGGCGTGCCATGGAAACCATCCTGGGCTGGCACCTAAGGACCCAGGGAGAAAGAAGTCTGCAGGGCAAGACCAGCATCCAGGCAGCTCTATGCAAAAGATACTTAGTGTGGCGTGTACAGACACACCAAGGCACCGTGCATTCACATGCACAAGTGTGAGTCTCAGGTTGTGTGGCATGCTTGGATGACATATATATGCATGCACACGTGTCCTGGAGCACACGAATGTACATGTGGCATGCATAATTGGGGTTTATACCATCTGCATAGCCTGAACCTGTTCGCAAAGGGCAATGTACAGGCATGAGATGTTTTTGTCTCTGCCTTTCCTCCAGGATACCAGCTGGCTCTCTGAACCCCAGGGAACTGGAATGTATGGGCAAAGCAAGGGTCGGCGTGGCATCGTCCTAAGACTGGTAGGGGAGTGAAGCCACATTTGGCCAAAAGATGGCAGCTTCCTACGACTGCCACACAATCCTGGGGAATTTTGAACAACTCAGGCAGTGATTGTGGGTCTCAGTCCCCAAAATAAATGTTAGGACCTTTCAAGTTCCTTTCAGCTCTACTGCTCTGGCTTTAAAGACTCTGGATTGCAAGCAGAAAATGCATGGTTTTCTGCTCTATGGTTAAAGTTGTTTTTTTTTTTCTTCTTGCCAGTTCTGGGTCTTGAATTCAGGGCCTGAGCACTATGCGTGGGTTTTCTCAAAGCTAGAGCTCTACCACCTGAGCCACAGCACAACTTCCAGCCTTTTCTATGTATGTGGTACCAAGGAATTGAACCGGGTCTTGGTGCATGCTAGGCATGTACTCTGTCTGTGGTTAAACGTTGTAACAACTTCACTGATTTCCAAAATCATTTTGCACAAGATAAAAAAAAAAGTACTCCAGAGGCTGGGAACTAGTATCTCACACCTATACTAGCTACTTAGGAGGCTGAGAGCTGAGGTTCAGAGCCAGCCTGGATAGGAAAGTCTGTGAAACTGTTATTTCTAATTAACTACCAAAAAGCCAGGAGCAGAGTTGTGGTTCAAAGAAGTAGAGTGTCATGGGGCCAGGGTCCTAGTGCCTGGGTCCTAATCCTCAGTACCACATACACAGAAAAGGCCGGAGTGGTGCTGTGGCTCAAGTGGCAGAGCTCTAGCCTTGAAGAAAGCTCAAGGACAGTACCCAGGCCCTGAGTTCAAGCCCCAGGACACACACACACACACACACACACACACACACACACACCCCACGAAATAGCCAGCCTTTAGTGAAAAAACCTAAGGGATAGTGCCCTGTCCCTGAGCTCAGGACTGGGACATAAAAAACTCCAGGAATCCTTCTAGCGTCTCCCTGTCAACAATCTCTAACTGTTCTCCTTTTTACCATATAATCCTCCCCAAATTATGTTCATTTTATAAGTTAATACAGTTCTATTAAATAGTATTACTATTATTATTACTATATTGCTGGGGATTAAATCTAGGGCCAATGCATGATAGGCAAATACTCGCATTGAGCTCAAGGTCCAGCCTGTCTTATGATGATGATGGTAATGATTACTAATTGATGCCAGTATTATGGTTTCAACTCAGGGCCTCAGGTTCTGCTGGGGCTTTTTGCTTCAAGATAGCACCCTACCACTTGAACCACACCTCCACTTCTGGCTTTTTGGTGGTAAATTGTAGTTAAGAGTCTTGTAAACCTTTCTGCCCAGGCTGGCTTAAACTTGAATCCTAGTCAGGTGCTGGCGTCTTATCCTGTAATCCTAGCTACACAGGAGGCTGAGATTTGAAGATCACGGTTCAAAGCCAGCCTAAGCAAGAAAGTCCGTGAGACTCTTATTTCTAGTTAACGGCCACAAAACCAGTAGAACTGTGGTTCAAAATGGTAGAGAACTAGCTTTGAACAAAAGAGCTTAGGGACAAAGTCCAGGATCTGAATTCAAGCCCCATGACCAACCATATTCTATCTCACTGGGAGCCTTCAGCCTCCAATTAGCTAGAATTACAGGCACAAGCCCTCAGCTCCTGGCTTATTAATTTATGTTTGCAATGTTTGGTATCAGACCAAGAAAATTCTTTAGCGAAATATTAGCTTAGCACAGAGGTGAAGTAGGAAGTGAACGTAATTTTAGAGGCTAAAAGAAATACTTCTATGTCTGCCCTATACCCAGCTGCTCTGATATGGTATCCATGGAGTTTCATTCCCTAGCAATCTGCAGACTCCTTTCCTAAGCCAGTAAGACCATGAATGAGCGCTGACTACACGCTATAACTTCCGTGTGCCCTGCCTTGACTTCAGGTTTATCCACACCCAAAGGCTAATGGTAGGAGAGGCTGGGGCCCCTCGGGTGGCATTCGTGACTGTGAGAAGAGGAAGGGGGACTTGAGCTAGCAGCTTTTTCTCTCATCATGTATGCCCTCTGCGGCATCCCTTGCAGCACAGAGACCAGATGCCAGGCAGATGCTGGTGCCATGTTCTTCTACTTCCAGCCTCCAGAATTCAAGGCTGGAACTCTACCACTTCAGTCACAAATCCACTTCTGGCTTCTTTGGTGGTTAATTGGAGATTGGAATCACACAGACATTCCTGACCAGCTTGGCTTCCAACCCAAATCCTCAGACCTTAGCCTGATGAGTATCTAGGATTACAAATGTAAGCCACCGACACCTGGCAGAAACTTCCATTCTTTGTAAGTTATCTGGTCTTCAGATGCTTCATTGCAGAACAGAAAATGGAATAATACACCACATAAATGACTCCAGACTAGATGCTGTGAGTTCAAAGCTAAATAAGATACCCAACCAGGAAACTCCTTAGAGAATTTTCAGGCTGCTTCAAGTCCACACAGACAACTGCCACTGTGTCCTCAGATGCCCAGATTAGCAGCATCACCACAGAATACTGAGCGGGGCAGTCTGGGAAGGTGGGAGGAGAAGAAGGAAAGGCACCTAGAGCCCTTGGAGGGGGCTGTAGGGCGGGTCCCCAGGGACCTCTGGGGGTTCTGGGCTCAGAGGTCTAAAGATGTCTGCAGAGGGGTCTGTGTTCACAGGAACCCTTATCAAGGCCACTGAATGCCGCCTGTTCTTACCCAGAATTTTCACTGATTGTATCTACCTTCCAGTCGCTTGGAACGAGATGTCTTCTGTGCTGACAGCTGTCCATCTTCGGAAGAAAGCTGTGATCCCAGACGAGAGGCTCTCTGAACTTTCACTGTGCCTTGGCCAGCGGGACATATAAGATGTGAAGGCTCAAAGGCGGCTAGAAAGGATGCAAACTTACCTGCTGACTGTCAAGTTGGGCAGGTCCAAATGCAGTTCCTGCCTTCCCTGAGTGGCTGTGAGCTACGTCTTCCCTGGCCTCACCTTGGAAGCAGAATCCCTAGAGGGGAAGAGCTGAGGTCCTTCGTTGATGGTGTTCACCACAGTCCTTACAGGGCCGAAGCCCCGCAACAGACCTGTGTTCAATCCCCGGGAGCCCCCAGATGGCCCGGATATCAGCCACTGCCTGCAAACATCCAGCTGACACTGGAACAGGGAACTGCACCAGTGGAAAATAAAGATGCAGAGCAGTAAGTGCACTCTGATAGCGATGGGAGACTATTTAGGTCTGTCTCCCTGGCAGGCTGCGGATATGAAGCGAGCTGGTTTTCCTCAGTAAACAGTCTTGTGTTCTGAGATCTGGATGGGGTGGGGTTTCAGGTAAGGCTTTCCAACCCGAGCAAAACAAAAAGGAAAATAAAATGTAAAGGAACTTACAAGAACTGGAGAATTCAGTCTGTGAGGTTCATGAAGTCCTGCTTGCTTAATCTCTTTCATTTCCTGTTTCAGAAAGGCCCAATACAAACTTATTCCCCCAGCCTGAGGACAGGATTGTGCTTTTCTTTTGTGAACTTATCTTGCCATCTCACTTTAGTTTTTCACTGGGTAGCTAGGAGTGCTAAGAATACCAGGATGTCCGAACCATAAGGACCTTCCTTCGATCTTTTTTTTTTTCTCCTGTTGGTCGGAGGGCTTGAATTCTGGGCCTGGGCACTGTCCCTGAGCTCTTCAGCTCAAGACTACTGCCCTACCCCTGGAGCAACAGCACCACTTCTGATTTTCTAGTGGTTAACGGGAGATAAGAGTCTCAAGGACTTTAATGTCTGGTGTGGCTTTGAACAACCATCCTTAGATCTCAGCCTCCTGAGTAGCATGGATTACAGGCGTGAGCCACCACCCCTGCCTAAGACCTCTGCTCTTGATCTTTTTTTCTGTCTGTCCTTGAAACCTTGGCTGTGCCCCCCGGAATTTCATGTGTGAATGGCAATCGTGTAGTGCTTCAGTCATGCAGTGCTTGAGGGCAGAATGCAGAATGAACGTACTTTCTGCAGTGTGCAGTGCCAACAGGCTTCCTGGGAAAGCTGCTTCCGCTCTGCACCCCTTCATTCACAGATCCCCTGAGTCTATTCTGCATACCCCCGCTCAAGAAACTCCCAGTCTTCCAATAATTCAGACTCTAAAGCTATCTAGTGAGCACTTGCCCTGAATCCAGAACACAACACATTCTCAATCCAATACACTAGATTTCCCCCACCTTTTTTTTTTTTTTTTTTTTTTGTCAATCCTGGGACTTGAGCTCTGGGTCTGGACACCGTCCCTGAGCTTCTTTTATTCAAGGTTGGCATTTTACCACTTGAACCCACAGTGCTACTTCTGGCTTTTTCTGTTTATGTGGTACTGAGGAATCAAACCCAGTGTTTTATGCATGCTAAGTAAGCACCCTACCAGTACGCCAAACTCCTGGCTTTATTATTATTATTATTATTTTTTTTTTTTTGCCAGTCCTGGGCTTGAACTCAGGGCCTGAGCACTGTCCTTGGACTTTCTCAAGGCTAGAGCTCTGCCACTTGAGCCTCAGCACCACTTCTGACTTTTTTCTATGTATGTGGTACCAAGGAATCGAACCCGGGTCTTCATGCATGCTAGGCAAGCACTTTAACCACTAGGCCAAACTCCCAGCCCCTCCTGGCTTTATTATTGTTTTTGACAGGACTTGCCTTTAACTGCATGCCTCCTGAGCTAGGATTGCAGGTGTGACCAGCAGGGCGTGGCTCCCCCCTGTCCACTCCATATAGTATGGCCTCGTGGCACTGTGGAAGGACCACAGTCAGAATGAGTACACCAAGTGCAGCACGCACTGGTAAAAGCAGGCAGGGGAGCGGGGAGCTCGCAGGCAGCTCCAAGGGGAGGGCTTTCCACAAGTGGGGCGGGGGCTACTGGGGCCATTTGTACAGAACCCAGCTCCTCCCTGCCTGAGGTGCTGCCTGAGGGGTTATACAGCCCTGGCCCTGGCCCTCCCCACTTGCCATGTCCGTCTGAGGCTGAGCTGGTGCTAGCGGCTCTCAATGTAGAGCAGCCCCGGCCCCTGGGCAGAAGAACAAGGAGGAACAGGAGCGACACCTCAGGGACAGGGGTCAAAGTGCACACATTTATTTTCTAGAACAAAGGCTAAAAGAACCAAGTTTCTTTCATTTTATTTTAAGAAGGACAAAAATTGTTATTAAAACATCTACATTATTATCAAGATACTAGACCTTATGATATTTAATATTAAAGTGTGGTATTCATAAATTTTTAATACACAGACATTTTAAAAGGACCATTAAGTTGATTACTGCCCAGATGAGAAATGCAGCATCCCCCTCATGACACCCAGCCCTTATCCACCATGCCATCTGTCCCTGCCTGCTAAGGGTAGGCGACAGGTCCCAGATCTAAGCCAGGAGCCTAGAAGGGTCACATCTGAAATAATTACCATCATCATTAAAGGCATTTTCTTGCTTCCCCTTCCTCCCCTCCCCAGTGGGGATCCAGCTCTGGCTAACTCAAGGAGTCCCAATACCAAGGCCTCTTGGCAGCTTAACAAGCTAAAGATGACAACTGAGGATTCTCATCCTTCTCCTTGGCAGGGACACAAAGATAATCATGTTCTCTCCCTATGCTCAGCGCTCTGGGTCTCTCTCTTTTGTAGATAGGGATAGTGTGAAGCCACTGTCGCTCTTCCTTCCCAAATCACAGCTCTTGTTTCCCCCGCCCCCCATCTCCTCACAAATAGCCAGATGAGCCCAATAAACCCTCCTAAGAACACAAGGATGGCTGCATTTTCCTGGCCAAATTCTTTATCTCTAGCCCTCTTTTGATTCCTCAGATACCACACACATATATAATATTATATAGAGCGATATATTTAATACCTGTGTATATATGCATCACAGGGGCGACATATATACACACTAAGAACAAGGCTGGTGACGAGACTGCAACACCACAGGTCAGGAGAATACGCGTCATCCACAGTCACGGCACGGCCCCCACCCTAGCTCTGGCATCTCCCGGCCTCCAGCCATGCCAGCAGCACCCTCCCCTGGGGTGCTGGCCTGCGGGGGGCAGGAGCAAGGGGCAGGGGAGAGGAAAGGGTGCATGCCACAGTTATCAAGAGTCTGCTCGGTGGTCGCATGAGGATCCTCGTTCTCCATGCCACCCGGGCGCCCGTCATCACGTCACTGCTTTCCTTGTTGGAGGAGCAATATAGGGTATTCCACCATCTCCATCTCACTCCCTGCCAGCCTTAGTTCCTGATTCCTTCCGGGGACGCCCCACTCCTTGTGCCAACGGCATGGGGTATTCTGGAATGTCTGGGGAATCAGGGGAGGCTGGATCTGCCCGTAGAAGGGGTGGGACAGAGGCTTGCACACAGAAGTGTCTGACAGGAGGGGAAGTCTGGGTGGGTGGGGACAGGGGCTGGGGGTCAGCTGAGGTCCCAGGCAGCTTGCAGGGCTGGGGCTCAGAAAGGAGCCTAGGGCAAATGGGCATATCCGTAGGTCTGGGTCTGGGGGAAGGTGGAGAAGATCATACTAGATGCCCAAGAAAGACGGGCTGTGTCCCATCCTAGAGTGGCTTATGAAGCCACAGTCAAGTCTCCCTCTTCTCTGGTGCCCTGGCCCCTCCCCTCTCCCTGTGCAGACAGGCAGACCCGGGCCTGGGCCTTTCCTATGCACTCTGACAACTCTCCTTCAGAGGGAACTGTCCTTCCACTGGCGCTGACATGACCTGCTCTCCTGGGGGCCCTAGCCAAGCAGACTCCAGCCTAAAACTACTTTATGAGTCTTTGACTGTGCTTTAGAATCCCAGTTCTGCCTCGTGCTGGAGGCCAGGGGCCCAGGGTAGACTGCCCCGCCCGCTAGGCCAGGCCTCAGGTTGCTTTTCTGCCAAATGGAGTTTGAGCTGAGTTCACTCGGAAGGCTGAGGATTTACAATCGATACTAGTGGCCCGCAAGAAAGAGGGCTGAAGTGGTGGTATCCCAGAGCCCCCGTACCCCGGAGTCGTTCCAGGGAAGATCTAGTCCAGTCCTTCCCTGCTCTCCCAACCAGGCTGGAAGCTGAGGTTCCAGGGCTCAAGCTCCATCGTGGGGCTGCATTTTAAAGCTAATTGGGGGCTCGGCCCTCTGTTGTATCTGGATTTCCCCAGGGAAGGGGCAAAAAAGTGGGGGGGGGGAAGAGAAGGACCCTCCTGCTGCAGATTCAAATGGGGACCCCAGGCTCCCCAGCCCTGAGCTTTGGGCCCCCATTAGGAGCAGAACAAACTTAAAGCTGTAGGCTGAAGCCAGAGGGGCCAGCCAGGCCCTTCCCTCCCCTGGGGTGGAGAGGGCTCTGGGACCACTTGGGGCTGCAGCAGGTGCACCCGGGGGGTACACACTGGGGCGACGGGGGTGGAGAAGATGGACAGGGCCCCAGGCGGCTGGTGAGGGCGGCCTACCCCGGCCCTTCCACCAGGCCTTCTGTCCCCACCCCCACCCCCGACCTCAGGATCTTGCCCACGGCTGAACCTGGCCCTACTCCCCAGTGGTGGCGGTGGCAGGGGCAGCAGCAGGGGCTTCGGGGGTGGTACCAGCAGCGCTCCCATCCTCTTGCAGCAGGAAGTTGTATTTGCCGAAGTCGTCGTCCCGTGGGCACAGAAGCATGTCCTTGCGGGCCTTGGCCAGCTTCTGCTTCAGCACCTCGCGACGGTCCAGCCACTCATTGAGCTCCTCCTGTCCATGGGCGCAGCGGCACTTGTCCCCGTCAGGGCACGCTTTGCCCTTCTGGAGCCTGTGGGGAGCAGGGGGCTCATTATTCAAGCTCTGTGCCTTCCTGGCCCCAACCAGTGGCCTTCCCCTAAAACGGGCCTCTCACCAGACAGCTCAGGGATCAGACTCAGGGCTGCCAAGTGTGTGTACACGTGTGTGTGTGTGTCTGTGTGTGTGTGTAGGCAGGCCTGAGTCTACCCCTTAAATCCCATCCCTCATCCTAGGGCTGCTCTCACATCTGACATACCTGGCCTCACACACCCACTAGCCAAGAGGGAAGCAGAGCGGCCACTGTGTTCAGGGTCCTCAGGGCCACCCACTCCCCCGCCACGAGCCACCATGGCCCGCCCTCACCCCGCACCTGTCACAGAGCCGGAATTCGCCCATGGGGAAGCGATAGGCCCAGCCACTGGCATCGCTGTCGGAGGTGAAGACCTTCTCCTTGTGCTTCTCCGACTGGATATGCTGCTGCCACTGTTTCTTGCTGTTGCTGTTCTTGCCACAGAGCCAGCAGTGGTAGCCCATCTGCAAGCACAGCTGTGTGGGTGCCCACCACCCCACCCCTGTCCCGCACGGCCCCTCCAGGCGGCCTCCTGGCGTGGGCATGGGGTACAACGTACCATGATGTCAGCGTAGTCTGTGGGCATCTGGATCTGCTTCTCCCCTTCCCGGGAGCTCACGGGGGTCCCTTCCCCGGGCTTCCCTGGATTGTGTTTTTTCAGCCACATGTCATAGGTCTGCTGCATGTCCAGGACTGGGCAGGGGACAGAGTGGCTGGTAAGAGGGGTGGGGGCTTCCCCAGACATTCCCGCTATCCCTGCTGGACTCCAACAGGGCTGCCTGGCCTCAGGGCCTGTCTGCTGAGGCATAGCAGGTGCCAAAGGCCGTTTAGCAGTGAGGAAACAGAGCGCAAATCTTTGCATCACTCTTGTTGTTGTTGTTTGATGGGTCATAGGGTTTGAACTCAAGACCTGGGCATTATCCCTGAGCAATCTGTGCTCAAGGCTAGTGCTCCACCACTTTAAGCTATGGCGCTGCTTCCAGTTTTCTGGGGGTTCACTGGAGATAAGAGTCTCACAGAACTTTGTTACCCCAGATGGCTTTGGTCTGTGATCCTCAGATCTTAGCCACCTCGCCCCTTGCTACTCACTCTTGTTCTCCTTCATGAACGTCCACATGTCCCTCTCCTCAGGGCTGTGTGCGAAGGAGCAGTTCCCCACATACTGGCACTTGCGGCCATTCTGGGCATGGATACAGAGCTGTGGGTGCAAGTGACAGTCTGCTGAGTCCCACTGGGCTGGGTCGTTGGCACAGGAGAGGAAGGCCTGCCTCCAGGCCCAGTCCCGTGTCCACCCCCAGAGCTTACGTCGTATTGCTGTGGGAAGTTGCGAATGGACGGCAGTGGCCTCACTGACACCCATTTCCTCTTGGCCTTGGACATCACCAGGAGGACACGCCGTTCCTTGGTCCAGCTGAAGGACGCAGGAGGGAGCCAGTTGGGGTGGAGCCTCGGGGTCATGTGACCTCTCCCCCCATCATAACCCTGCCCGCTGCCCACTTACCAATGCCGGGCCTTAGCACTGCAGTATTTGAGGTCTTTGTCAGGCTCCACGACCTGCCCATTCCTCCAGCACTGGCCACACACAAACTTCATCTGCAGGTCAAAGGTGCTGTGCCCGTGCGTCCTTGGGCCACCCTGTTGGAAGGCAAGGGATGGGCCAGAGGTTGTAGGTATAAGACCTGAGGCCTTGGGTTTTGTCACACAAGCCATGGCCTCTGGAGAACGAGGGCAGCCCAGAGCAGGGCAGCGGGCTGGTCTACATGCCTTGGTTCTCTTGACAAGCAATGGCCTCCCAAATGCAGGCCTCACAGCTTCTTAGGGGGGAGCCAAGCCTGGAAAGGGGCTCTGGTTGGCCAGCGGTCATTCCTTCCTCACTGCCTTTCCATAATTGAGACTGGGCCCCGTGTCCTGAGCCATACGATGCAGGAGGTGCAGGCGTTGCAAGGAACAGTGGAGCATGGGCCCCTGGAGTGCCTTGCACACGCGGGATGGGAATGGCAAGCGGGGCTTCCTGAATGAGCAGCCAAGGAGCTGGATGGAAGGAATGGCCAGGAGGGGAGGGGGCAGGGCAGACCCTGGACAAGATGTCAGTTTCCCCAGTTTCCCATCTGTAAATGCCACGCCCATGCAGTCAGGACTAGGCAGACCATGGGAGACAGATTGAATTCACCAAGGTAGTCTTGGATTGTTGCCCCAGGTCCAGTGATGGTGGCTCAGGCCTGTAATCCTAGCTACTTAGGTGTCTGAGATCTAAGGATCATGGTTCAAAACTAGCCTGGGCAAGAAAGTCTGTGAGCCTCTTCTTTCTTTTTTTAGTATGTTATAGGACATGAACTTAGGGCCTGGGGACTGTCCCTGAGCCTCTTTGTGCCCAAGGCTAGCACTTTTCTTGAACCACAGAGCAACTTCCAGTCTTTCCAGGAATTGAACCCAGGGCTTTGTGCATGCTAGGCAAGCACTCTACCACTAGGCCAAACTCCCAGCCCCTGTACTATATTTATATGAGAGTGTTAGCTCTCTCTCTCCCCTCCTCTCGCTCTTTCCCTCTCTCTTTGGTATTGGCACTGGGGATCTTGAACTCAGGGCGTTGGCCTGTCTCTGAACTTTTTTTTTTTCTTCACAAGTCCAGCGCTCTACCACTTGAATCACAGCTTTTTAGTGATTAATTGGTGATAATGGTCTCAAGATCTTTTCTGCCTAGTTCAAATAGTAATCCTTAGATCTCAGCCTCCTGAGTAGCTAGGATTGTAGGTGTGAGCCACAGGGACCTGGCAATGTTCTCATTTTTAAGATACACAAAAGTGTTCAGGGGTAAGAGAATAGCATATCTGCAACTTATTCTCAGTGGTTAAAAAAAGAAAGGTGTGCGGCCGGGAGTTTGGCCTAGTGGTAGAGTGCTTGCCTAACATGCACAAAGACCCAGGTTTGACTCCTCGGTACCACATACATAGAAAAAAGCTGGAAGTGGTGCTGAGGCTCAAGTGGTAGAGCTCTAGCCTTGAGAAAGTCCAAGGACAGTGCTCAGGCCCTGAGTTCAAGCCCAGGACTGGCAAAAAAAAAAAAGGTGTGCATATTTATGAACACAAATATGTATGTATGTGTGCATATATGTACACATAGGATAAAGCTACACACAGCAAAAAGAGATACAGAGTCAGACATCAGTGACTCATGCCTACACTTCCCGCCGCTCTCGGGAGGCTGGGATCTGGAGGATCACAAATCAAAGCCAGCAAAGTCTACGAGAATCCATTTCCAATTAACCAGGTAAATATGATGCTAGAGGCACGGAACAAGCAAGAGTGTGAGACCCTGAATTCAAACTCTGGTACCAGCACCAAAAAGTTAAAAAAAAGGCAGACATGCACACGCAAGCACAGCCAATAAAGTTGTACCTGAACTTTTCCTATCAGTCTTTAACCTTGCAGGTCTCTATGCAAACAGACAGCCAGTAGGGCTCAGCCCCAGGGCCTTACCAAGCTGCCGCTGGCCTTCCCTGCATGGGCTTCCATCTGCTGCCAGTACTTCTTGGATTCCTGAACGATGTCTTCGTGAGTCATGCCTGGAAAGAGTGAGGGCAGACACTGGGACCCTGAATGGGCTGCTGAGGAACGAGGCAGGACGTCTGTCCAATGCCAGGGCCAGCCCAGGTCCAAGAGGAAGGCCAGGCCTGACTACCGTGAAACTCAAGGTACAGAGGAGCTGTGGTGTGACCTCCTCCAACCTGCTCCTTCTCAGAACACGGAACCCGTTCTTCCAGGCACATTGACTTTCAAGTTAACCTTGACATTATCTTTTTTTTTTTTTTGGTCTTTGTTTTCTCCAATACTCGTGTACTGGGGGTTGAACTCGGGCTCTTGCACTCGCTAGGCTGGTACTCTACCACTTGAGCCACACTGCCAGTCCTGGGGCTTGACCTCAGGACTTGGGTGCTGTCCTTGAGTTTTGCTGCTCAAGGCTGGTACTCTACCACTCGAACCACAGCGAGCGGGGCCTGAGCTAGAAAGGGGGCCTAGCAGGGCCGGAGCGAGCGGGGCCTGAGCTAGAAAGGGGGCCTAGCAGGGCCGGAGCGAGCGGGGCCGGAGCGAGCGGGGCCAGAAAGAGAAAGGGGCCAAAAAAAAAAAAAAAAAAAAAAAAAAGAGTCTCATAGTCTTTAGTGCCCTGTCTGGCCTTGAACCTCGATCCTCAGATCTCAGCCTACTGAGTAGCTAGGATTACAGGTGTGAGCCACTGCACCCAGCCCGTTTCCCTGTTTTGCCTTTTTTTTTTTTTTTTTTTGGTGGGTCACTGGATGCTGTCCCTGAGCTCTTCAGCTCAAAGTTACCACCCTATCCCTGAGCCAAGCCCCACTTCCTGTTTTCTAGAGCTTAATTGGAGAGAACAGTCCTAGGTCCTTTTGTGCCCAGGCTGGCTTTGAACCTTGATTCTCAGATCCCAGCTTCCTAACGAGCTAGGATTACAAGTGTGAGCCACCACACCCGGCCCCTGTTTTGTTTGAGATAGAGTTTCACCAAGTTTTCCGGTTGGGCTTGAGGAGCTAGGATTACAGGCATCTATCTCAGCTGCCCAGCCGACAAGTGGCTTCTGACCATCTCCCAGGCAGCAAGCAGAGCCCGGTTTGGGCGCTGTCTCCCTCCACGCCTGCCTTCCTGTTGCAGTGCCCAGATAGGAAGAGACTCAGGATCTCCTGGGCCTCGCAGCCCCGTGCAGGCATCATGGTCACCTCTGGGCTATCTGGGAGGTGACTGCTCATGCAAGAACCCTCCAAGGGCTGCTCTCCTCAGACTTCCCCTTAGGTCCCTTCCACCGTCCCCCGGACCTAGCCCACTCCCCCCCACTTGTGAGTCTCCCCTCCAACCCAGCCCCTTACCTGAGTACTGCTGCAGCAGCCAGACCTTGAGCTCAATGAAGCTGTGGGCAAAGTGGCAGCTGTCCTCCCGCAGGCAGCCGTAGCGCACCTCGTGGCGGCACACGTCAAACTGGAAGTGCTCCTGGAACTGGCGGATCTTGGAGTACTTGAGGGAGGTGGAGCGGACGATGTGCACCAGGCACCTGGCAGGGGGGGGCGGAGGGGGGTGTACTGCAGACCCCAGTCCCGCCCAGACCCACACCCCTCTTCCTCACAAGCTGCTGTGCCCAGGGCCAGGCAAGTTAACGGACTTCTCTCCAGGCGAGGAAACGTGAAGTCACAAGAGCTATTGGTTCAACACAGGACTGACCATGGCTAGGCTGGGATTTGAACCCAGGCCTGCCTGACTCCGGGGCTTGGCTCTAATACCTATTCTGGGGCAGAGGCAAGTTGAGAAACAGGGAGCAAAGGCAGGGATTCTGAACCAGGCCCAGCACCAACCCTTTCCTGGGACACTGCCAGAACTGGAGAGCAGAGGGCAGGAGCCCCATACGGGGGTGCAGGGTCCTCATGTACCTGCTGACCATGCTGCTTCTCTCCTGTGTGAGAGGAACGGGGACTCCTCCCCCACACCCATGGACACTGATAAATCCCCAGAGCAATGCATGGACTACAGCAGCTACTCGATGAGCTGGTTCCCGTCCTGTCCAGGGGAGACACCCCCGACACACACACCAGATACCCCAGGCCCACTCCTGGGCCTCAGCCTTTCCCAAGCCTTCTGGGCTGCCTCCCAGGGAACGTCTACACCTGATCCTGTCCTCAGCCTGGCCGGGGTGCCACTCACTTGTTGTTGTAGAAGCTGTGCTTGGCAGCCAGGTTGGAGCAGACGGATGGCGAATCCTTGGTGCCCTTGCTGATGATTCGAGGCTTACTGTCAAAGCAGATCTGCCCAGGAAGGGAACGGGCTGGCAGCCTGCCATACCATCTGGGGAGGGGGGTAGGCTAGAACCCCAAATGACTACCCAGGGAAAGACAGCTGTGTCCGGTCAGCTTGGGGTGAGGGACTGAGGAAACAAATCCCAGGGTCTGTTCCTCTTCCTCCTCCTCCCCATTCCACATTTCTGACTCCAACTCATGGATGAGCTAAGTCTTAGCCAACCCTTCCCACCCCCACTACTCCAAAGGCCTGGGGCAGGGGTCACTCTGGACCTCTAAAACCTCAACTTCCTCAACCACAAACTGGGTAGAGCCACACCGGCTGTGTCTCACAGAGAGTGTCTGTACAGAGAAAGAGAAACTCAAGCTGGTGGCTCACATCTGTAGGCCAGGCCACTCAGCAGGCTGAGATGTGAGGATTGAAGTTCCAAGCCAGGGTGGCACGGAAGTCTGAGAGACTCCTATTCCTAATTAACCAGCAAAAAAAAAAAGGCAGCGGGTGGAGCTGTAGCTTGAATGGTAAAATACCAACCTAACATTAAAAAAAAAACTAAGGGGCAGCACTCAGGTCCTAAGTTTATGCCCAGGTATAGGAAGGAAGGAAAAAAGAAAGGAAGGAAGAAGGAAGGAAGGAAAAGAGGAAGAAAGAAAGGAAAAAAGAAAGGGAGGAAGGAAGGAAGGAAGGAAAAAAAAAACTTTGTAAATGATGCTCTGCCGCTGGTGAGCTGTGGTTTCCAGGGCAACCGCTCCCTCAGGGGAGAAGCCCTTGAGTGCCCGCTCTAAGGGTTAGGGAAAGGCGCTGCTGAGATAGATCAGGGCTCAGCTGAGCTGCACCACACCCAGCAGCAGCCCAGACCCAGGCTCTTGTTTCCTGGAGATGGACATGGCATGGTCCTGTCAGGTAGCAGGACAAGTCTGTTCCCAAGCACAGCAAGGTCTGGGGTAGCTCAGAGGCGCTGCTGTCCTGCGAGCTGGGACGAGAAGGGATGTAGAAACATGGGAGAGCATTTCCAGGGGAGCACACCACAGGACACAGGCGGGAAGTGCAGGGACATCGAAGCTGGCACATGGAGGGCAAAAGGCGTGTGGAGGGAGATGGAACACAAGGTCCGGACACCTTGCTCAGGCCAGCAGTGCCAGGCACTCCACAGCCAAATCAAGAGCTGCAAGGACGATGCTGAGTAGGCTTCCCAGCCACCTGGTACCAGGGGCCTCCCGGAGAGCACCGCCCGTGGTGGCTGGCATTCACATCCCCAGATGCACATGGAGTCAGCATCCGGATGCTGATGCCACCTGAGGATGGGGATGAAGGCCCGAAGCCTGGTCTACGACCAGCTTTCTGGGAAGGGCAGGTGAGAGGGTTGCTATTTCTTCCTGGCCTCCGTTTCCACCACTGCAAAATACCAAGGCTGGCTAGGATCTGGCTAGGATCTAGACCCTGGCAGACAACCTCATGAGGGGCCTTGTTTTCTGACAGACCAAGCATCTGCGGACTCAGGGTGAGGCCTCAGTTTCAGGGCTACCGTCATGCTGGCTGTACCCAATCCTACGTCCGCCCGGACTGGTGACAGGGAGGGGGCAGGCAGGTACCTCACAGAGGAAGGTAAAGATGCCCTGGTGCTCCTTGAGGAGCTTGGCGATGGTGAGGCTGCCCCGCTTGACGCCCCCCAGTGGGTCGAAGAGCAGGTCACGGTTGAGAGTGCCTTTCCTCTCCTCCGTCCACACGTCGATCTCCTCCTGATGGTAGGCGAAGGTGCAGTTATCTCCGTACTTACAGTCCTGCTTGTTAATCATGTCTGCAAAGAGGCAACAGCACACACGTTCTGCCAGGCGGGGACAGCAGCCCATAGCATCCCCACAACCCCCAAAGGGCTGGGCTCCGCCAGGCACAGGACATGAATGACAGCGACCTGCCCACAAGGATGCCTTCCTGGATGCCATGCTCAGGTCTCTGTGCTTGGCACCCTCAAGGCCCCCTGAGACTGCTTTTTGCAAGTCAAGCAAGAGAAAAAGTATAGAAACGGCTTTGCAGAAGTAGACAGAAAACAAGAAATTCAAAGATGATTATTCACTAGGAAATTAACATTGTGTGGTTAAGAGCATGGCTGTCAAGAGCCGAACAGACTGGGGTTAGGATTCCTCGTTACTCTTTCAACCTTGGAGAAACACAGCGGTGAAGATTAAGGGTGTGTGTGACTGAATTTAGCACAAGACCATCACTCCACCACTTGAGTCAAAGCTACAGTTCGGGTGGTTAATTGGAGATAAGAGCCTTCTGGATTTTCCTGCCAGGCTGGCTTTGAACATGGTTCATGGAACATGGATCATGATGCTCAGATCTTAACCTGCTGAGTAGCTAGGATTACAGGTGTGAGCCACTACCACTCAGCTTTCACACTTAATTTTTTTGTGTGCTGATACCCAGGCTTGAATGCTCGGCCTAAATACTGTATCTTAGCTTTTTTTTTTTTTTCCTCTAGGCTTTTTTTTTTCCCCACTTAATTCACGGCTATACTTGCCATGTCTTGGTGGTAACGTGGGGATACGTGTCTGTGGACTTTGCTGCCTGGGTTGCCTTCAAACTGTAATCCTCAGATCTCCCTCTCTTGAGTAGCTAGGATTACAGGTATGTGCTACTTGTGTCTGGCACAATCAACCACTCTGGAGGTAGGGAGTCTGGAGAGGGGAAAGCAGGCCCTGGAGCCTCTCATTTCCTAGAGAGGCCTGCTGTCTTCTCTTCCCTCTTTCTGAGTCTGTCTTGCCCTTACACCTGCTAGGCTCTAGGAGAAGGAACATGGGTCGCGACCTGCAGGAGCAAGCTGCCTCCCTCAATGCAAGTGGAGGCAAATAAAGGGAGGAGCAGCATACATTAGGGCTTCTAGGATGCATGTGGAGGATCAAAGGGTGCAGGGTGCCCCACGGAGCTGGAGAAGGATCAGTGAGTGTGCGAACAGTTGTTGCAGAGGTGAAGAGGCAGGTGATGTGGAGCTCCTTCCGCAGCAGTGGCTGAGGGAGGCGTGGAGGCCTAGGAAGTCATGGAAAGTGGGGCTGTGGCTCAAGGAGGTAGCCTTGAGCTGAAGAGCTCAGGGACCACGCCCAGGCCCAGGGGTAGGGTGGTAACCTGGAGCTGAAGAGCTTAGGGACAGAGTTCAAGCCCCATGACCGCAAAAAAAGAAAAGAAAAAAGAAAAGAAGTGAGAACAAACATCACTATTAAAAAAGAGCTGGGCACTGTCTATGAGTTCCTTCTTCTTTTTTTTTTTTTTTGCCAGTCCTGGACTTGAGCTCAGAGTCTGAGCACAGTCCTTGTACTTTCTCAAGGCTAGAGCTCTACCACTTGAGCCTCAGCACCACTTCCGGCTTTTTCTGCGTATGTGGTACCGAGGAATCGAACCCAGGCCTTTGTGCATGCTAGGCAAGCACTCTACCACTAGGCCAAACTCCTGGCCCTATCAGTTTCTTCTTTTTTGCTTAAGGCTAGCACTCTACCTTGAGCCACAGCTCCACTTGTGAATTTTTTGGTAGTTAAGCAGTGCTAAGAATATCACTGAATCTTCTTCCCAAGCTGGCTCTGAACCACGACCTTCAGCTCTCAGCCTTCTGAGTAGCTAGGATTCCAGGCATGAGCCACTGGAGCCCAGATCTTAAATGATTTTGTGGCTTTCTTTTCACCTCTCCCAACAGTGAGACACTGCAGTGGTAAGAAATCAGTTCTCTGTCCCGCCCTCAGGGGCTGGTATCTGTAATCCTGGCTGCTCAGGAGGAACGGGAGGAGAGTAATTTAAGACTACTCAGGTAAGAAGTTGCTGAAAGTGCTGCATGCCGTAAGGCACCCTTGTCCTCCTAGCTGCTGATGGAAGCACGGGTAAAGATGGCTGCCGTCTAGACCAGCTCAGGCAGAAGCAGAGGTCCTATTCCCCAAGGAAGCAGAGCCAAAGGGCTGAAAGTATGGCTCAATCAACAGAGCATTTTGGTTTCTTGCAAGTCTTGAGCCTTGAAGTCAGGGCCTGAGCACTGTCCTTGGACTTTTTCAAGGCTAGACAGAGCTCTACCACTTGAGCCACAGGACCACTTCTGGCTTTTTCCTATGTATGTGGTACTGAGGGATTGAACCTGGGTCTTTGTGTATGCTAGGCAAGCACTCTACCACTAGGCCAAACTCCTGGCCCTACAACACAGCATTTTTTTTTTTTTTTGCCAGTCCTGGGCTTGAGCTCAGGGCCTGAGCACTGTCCTTGGACTTTTCTCAAGGCTAGAGCTCTACCACTTGAGCCTCAGCACCACTTACAGCTTTTTTCTATGTATGTGGTACTGTGGAATCGAACCCGGGTCTTCGTGCATGCTAGGCAAGCACTTTAACCATTAGGCCAAACTCCAGGCCCCAATACAGCATTTTTATCCAGAAAAAAATAAAGCCCTGAGTTCAAATCTCAGTACCACCAAAAGAGAAAAAGGACGAAAGAAAGCAGCTCTTTGGGAACTGTACAGGCGGCTCGCAAGCGTGGGGTAGATGCCAGGGGCTTATTCTTGAAATCCTAGCTAATCAAGAGGCTGAGATCTGAGGATCACAATTTGATGCCAGCCTGGGCAGCAAAGTCCATGTGACTCCAAATTAACTACCAAAACAAAAAATAAAAAACAAAAGTGATCCAAGTGGTAGAGTGCTAGCCTTGCACAAGAAAGCTCAGGGATATCACCCAAGCCATGAGTTCAAGCCCTAGGACCTCTACCAAAGGAAAAAAAAAATAAAGCTAGTCAGGATAGGAGGTGCTCACTCTGTTATGTCACTCATCTTTGATGGCTCTGTGAACCCTAAAACCTCAGCTTTCTCCCCTCCCTCACCGGTGGCTGTGAGAACCACTTCTGTTCTGCTGCCTGCACCAGCCAAGCAGCAGCTGGGCAGAAGAGGAATTGGGCTCTGGCTGGTGCCAGCCCCCACCGCAGCCCACCCACCTTTGCACAGGTAGTAGGAGCCCACAAAGCTGGTTTTGGTGGGCCGGGGCCGGATCCGCTTCCAGGTTTGGTCCTCCGAGCTGCGGAGCCGGCCGAGTAGGATATCTCTCTTACACTTGTGCTCCAGGCCCTCTCGATAGGTGTAGTCACCTGCCCTGGGACCTGCAGGGAAGATGGGCAGGGATGTGGCACAGGCAGGTCGGGTGGAGTGGAGGCCCTCATCTGGGCTTCCCTCCATGCTCTTCCTTTACCATGTTCTTCCTGGAGTTGGGTGGGCGTCTCCAAGGAGCCCGTTCTTCCCTGCTTCCTTCCCACAACAACCGTGACCCACCCAGACCTGCGGGGAGCCTGCCCACCACAATGGTTCCCTAGAAAGAAGGTGAGGGTCCCTAATCAAGGCTCATCCCCTGCCTTTTCCTCCCCGGACCCCCCATAGACACATGAGGGTCCTGTCATTGTGGGCTTTCACTCTCCTGACACTCCCAGCAGGTCTGGGTTACCTGTCTTTGGGTAGCACAGCTGGCAGGCCTGCTTGAACTCGTGGGTGGCAGCTAAAGGGTTCTTGATGAGCAAGGCGGTGTTGGGCATGGAGGGCTCCGGCTGGAACGGGAAGGTGTGGCTGTCTTGGACTCTGGGTGACAGCTGGAGCCATGAGCAGAGAAATAGTAGTGCCCCACTCCCATGTCCCAGCCAGATTGGTGACTTCCCAGGGCCACACAGCTGGTGTCAGGGCTGAGGGCAGTGTGTCCGCTCCTGGTCAGCCCAGGACAGGTAAAGCTGTAGACGAGGGCTGTGACTAAGGCAGGCCCGCTATGCCTCGTCATCCTCTAGCACAGAGGGTGGGAGACCTCCGTGTGCCCTGAGTGCATGGCAGGTGAGGAGAGGTGAGGAGGCTACGTCAGGCCTCTCAGGGGTGTCTTTCATGGAGGCTCATCTGGGGCCCTGAGACCCAATCAGAGGTCCAAAGCCATACCTTTCAGGCCCCCAAAGATTCAAAGCCACGTCCCCCACTCCTCCAGAAGAAAGGAGTTGCAGGCCCTGGAAGCTCTGTCCATCACTCACCGAGAGGGCAGGTTTCTGAGCACTGCTTGGGGGGCGGTGGTCCTGTGAGTTGGTCTCCTCTGGGTAAGGAAAAGACACCACGGTCACCTGCCCTGGCATGGAGGACATGAGGGACCTTCCCAGCACTTCTCCTGTGTATTTCTAACTCGAAGAAGCCCCCAAGCCACGGCCCCTTTTCTGATCAGCTCTGTCCTTGTCTCTTTTTTCAGGCTGCGTGCTGATCCTCTTGCCAGAGCCTTTTGAGGGCCCAACCCTGATCTCCCAGTACCATGCAGGGCCTATGCCCCTGGTTCCCTCCACCATGCCAGTAAACTTCTCTGACAGGGCCGTTACTTTCCTCCAGCATGCCCCTCTTCAGTGCTCCCATCACCTCACAAGTCCTTTCCCCAGTTCTGAGTGGTCCAGGCTACACCTGACCTCCAAAAGCCACCTCCATCAGGGATTGGAGGGGTCAGGTTTTTTCCTCTAGGTTCCTGGAACCTGCCCCTGAGTAGAGCTGAAGGAGAGGGGAGCCTTGTTCTCCTGACCCCAATCTCAAGGTCATCTCCACAGGACCCCAAACCTAAGGCTCTAGGGCTCTGCAGGGCTGGTCAGAGATTGCCAGAGTGAATCACTGCAGTCCTGAACTATTTCAGCTCTGCTGTCTGATCTAGAACAAGATGCCTCGCCTGCCAAGTGCTATGGTTCATGCCTGTAATCCCAACAACTCAGGAAGCTGAAATCTAAGGACCAACGTTCGAAACTAGCCTGGGCAGGAAAGTAAGATGTGAGACTTAGCACACAAATTAAGCACCCACAACACAGCCAGAAGCGGCGGTGCGGTTCAAGTGGTAGAGCGCCAGCCTTGAGTGAAAAAGCTAAGGAATGGTGCCTAGGCCCTGAGTTCAGGCCCTGCTGCCAGTGCATCTGCGCATGCACACGCGCACACCTGCCACATTCCCACTTACACAGGCTCATCTCAGCACTGCTCTGGACTGCCAAGGGAGAGGCGGCTGTGCTGAAGTCAAGAGACACGTAATTTTGCACCCAGAGGGGCCTCACCTATGAAGGAGTCAGGTTTGTCCAGCGAGCCTCGGGTGGACCCGAAGGTATCCAGGGCCTCCAGCCGGGTATCTGAGTAAGGAAGCAGGTCCAGGGGGTCCAGCGCGGGGCCTGGGGCGTCGAGAGTGTCCAGTACAGAGGCAGCCAGCTTCTTGGAGGGATCGATGACGAGGCCGAATGAGGCTGGGGGCAGCGGGCTGGAGACAGGGATGGAGCCGCCCACCACGGGGGGCAGCAGCGGGGTCCCGCCAGGAAACACAGGTATCAGCTGGGGCAGCTCACTGGGCACAGCACTGCCAGGCAGGCCTCCCTGGACAAGAGACTGCAGGGTGGGGACAGAGCTGGGATCAGCAGGAAGTGTTCTGGGGAGTGGAGGGCCACTCAAGGCTTGTGGGCTCCACGTGCCGGGAGGTGGAGCCAGGACTCGTTCTTCTGCATGGATGTTCTGCAGCTTTGGGGTTGTGATCTTTTTTTTGGTTTTGGTCAGTTCTGGGGCTTGAACTCAGGGCCTGGGCACTGTCTCTGAGCTTCTTTGGCTTAAGGCTAGCACTCTGCCACCTGAGCCACAGCACCCCTTCTGGCTTTTTCTATGCATGCGGTCCTGAGGAATCAAGCCAGGGCTTCATGCATGCTAGGCAAGCACTCTACCAATCAGCACACCCCCAGGCCTCCTTGAGCCTTTTTCACTCAACGTTAGTGCTCCACCACTGGAGCCCCATTTCCACCTCTGGCCTTTGATTGTGTGTGATTAATTGGAAATCAGTCTCTTGGACTTCCCTGCCCCTGGGTGGCTGTGAACTGAGATCCTCAGCTCTCGGCCTCCCAAGTAGCTTGATTACAGGTGTGAGCACAGGCGCCGCCCAGCTGCAGCTCAGTTATCCTGTCCCGCCCAAGGCTTTCTTCCAAGGCCTCTGTTACCCCAACTACGACATGGAGACTAGACGCTAGGCAGGAGCCGGGCTAAGGGGAGAGGAGAGTGGTTCCATGGCTTACCAGCGAGTCCAGGAGAGTGTCCAGCTCTGGACCAAAGACATCCCCATCCGAGAAGTCATCCAGGCCCTCGGTGCTGGCGATGGCCCTGCTGCTGCTGTCCAGAGGGGCCAGGAGGTCCAGCACGTGAGGAAACAGAGGCATGGTGGGAGCAGAAGGGAGCAGGACTGGGGAACTGTGCAGGTCCACATAGCAGTCTGTGGAAGGGAGAGGGTTACTTAGTAACTACTCTGGTGCCATGTGCTTGGCATGGAGAGCAAGACTCAGGACCCAGGGTATCCAGTTAGTACCTTCCCTTCCACCCCAGCTGCACCAGGGCCTGACTTTCCCACCAGCACCACAGGCAGAGGCCTGGTGGTAGTCAAGGACAGCAGTCCAAGGCAGAGAGCCCTTTGATCCTATCACTCCATTAGCCCTGGCTCAGGCTGCAACCTACCATTCACCTTCCTCTGAAATGAAAGCTAATGAGAGGGAAAAGGAGGACTTAGAAAAAGGCAGAGGGGGGCCGGGAGTTTGGCCTAGTGGTAGAGTGTTTGCCTAGCATGCACGAAGACCCGGGTTCAATTCCTCGGTACCACATAGATAGAAAAAAGCCGAAAGTGGTGCTGAGGCTCAAGTGGTAGAGCTCTAACCTTGAGAAAGTCCAAGGACAGTGCCCAGGCCCTGAGCCCAAGCCCAGGACTGGCAAAAAAAAAAAAAAGAAAAAGGCAGCGGGCTGGAGTGAGAAACAGGAGCCAGCCTGAGGAAATGCTCTAGTCGAGAAAGGGAGTCTGTCCTCTCTACCATTTCCAGGCTTCCTGTGTCCAGGGAGGGGCGGTGCCTTCCCAGCGATCCCATCCCCCCCCAGGTCGTGATTCGGGGCACTACCTGTTTCGATGTCATCAATGGATCCGAATCCGTCGGACATTCCCTGTGGAGAGGAGAGGAAGGACGTGTTGGTGTCAGCCAGGCGAGGACCATGACACGGTGTGCCTCCGGGGGCTGGCACGCTGATGTCCACGCCTATGACCAGCGGCTGAGGAGCACCCCAGCACCCAGGGCGGATACCCAACACCTACCCTGTGCAGCCAGGGCTCAGGCACACACAGGAGAGGTGTGAAGATCACATGGCCACACGAGGGCCCCTCAGGGAAACAGTGGCCCAGGAGGAAGGATAGAAAGAGGAAGGGCCTCAGTTTCCCCACCTGGAAAATAGGGTTCTCACCCTAGGGAGGTGGTGAGGGTTTTGCCAAGCCTTCTTTCTACAACACAGCATGTACAGTTTTCAGTTCAAGGACAAACTATGTCCTTCACTGGGAGTTTGGCCTAGTGGTAGAGCGCTTGACTAGCATGCACAAACACGCAGGTTCAATTCCTCGGTACCACATATATTTTTAAAAAAGCCAGAAGTAGTGCTGTGGCTCAGTGGTAGAATGCTAGTTTTGAGAAAGCCCAAGGATAGTGCCTTAGGCCATAAGTTCAGTCCCCAGGACTGGCAAAAAAAAAAAAAAAAAAAAAGAAAAGTATGCCTTTCCCCGAATACAGCTCCAGATCTAGGAAGCAAGAAAGGACGGTCATCCAAGGCTGGGCCCCATGCCCACTGGGTAGGATCTGAGCTTGCTCTGCAGCCTGGCCTGTCTCTGACCCCTCTGAATCTATTCCCTTAATTAGTAAGTGGGACACACGGCCAGCTCACCTGGCGTGAGACGACTTGTGACGGTGAAACATTAGACTGGAGCCTGGCACACAGAACACTTTCCTAAAGGTCTATTACATAGATGAGGAACACGTTTGCTTGCTTTCTTTCTTTTCTTTTCCTTTTTTGCCAGTCCTAGGACTTGAACTCAAGGCTTGGGCACTGTCCTTAAGCTTTCTCAAGGCTAGCACTTGACCACTTGAGCCACAGCACCACTTCCAGCTTTTTTGTGTGTGTGTATGTGGTACCAAGGAATCGAACCCAGGGCTTCATACATGCTAAGCAAGCACTCCATCACTAGGCCACAGTCCCAGCCCCACAATTCCTTTTTTCTTTTCCTGTTGCTTGTGGGCTTGACCTCTGGGCCTGGGTGCTGCCCCTGAGCTCTTTTGCTCAAAGCTAGCATTCTAGCACTTTGAGCCACAGCTCCACTTGCAGTTTTCTGCTGGTTAATAAGAGATAGTCTCAAGACTTTCCTATCCAGGCTGGCTTTGACCTACAATCCTCAGATCCTGAGTAGCTAGGATTATGGGCATGAGCCACCAGTGCCAAGCTGAACACATTTTCAATTGCAATCTGAAAAGTGGCTCAGGAGCTTTGCTCACCAGCCTTTATGACCCACCACTGTGCCTGTCTCTTCCCCGGCTTGGGGCCATGCAGGACACATGTTAGTCCTCTCCCGTGGACTTTCTCCCATTCTTCTTGGAGTCCATCACAGTTCAGCAGAAGTCCTGCCTCCCTGGCGAGGGCCTAGGTGACCCATGCCTCCTCTGTGTGCCCAAGGAGCACAGGGAAAGAAGGCCCAGATGCTCACTCTTAGCCATCCCCCGCCTGGCATTAATAACAATAGCAACAAGGTTCATGCTGTACAGAAGGCCCCCGCCAGCCCATCCTATCCACTGTGGGATTCCGCCCTGCCCCAGCCTCCACGCTGTCCCACAGAGATGAGCCACATCCTCCGTTCATAGGTCAGGGAAAACAGAGGCTGGTCCTGACCCCACCTCCTGGGCCTGTCCAGAGACCACACAGCACAAAGACACGTTTCAGTCCCCCAGGGTACAACTGCTCATCTGCTAAGCCTGATAAACCAGGCTGACACACACGATCAGGGAGCTGCTTTGCTCACAGGCACATAATGTACTGGGGGACGTGAACACCTCTATGGACAGCTGTGACTCTGCTCTGCAGGCCCTGAAGAACAATATCATATCCCAGCTCTTTGGCTGCCATCTTGTCCCACCCAGACCATCCCGGCCCTTCATTTCCTGCCCCTTTGCTGGTAACAGTCACAAGGTTTCTGGAGCCCATCTCTCCGGCAACCTTTTACTAATGACTCACTGTAATCCCACAGCTGCCACATGAACAGGGGCAACTCAGAGGCCAACTCAGAACCTGAACCCCACATGGCCAGCTGCAGAACCCAGGCTTTTGGACCCTCTGGAGAGGAAAGGGGCTTGTGGTCTGGGCTGTGTTCCTCCCTCTCCTGACTCTAGGTCTCTGCTCAGGCTCTTCTGCTGGCTGAAAATACCATTCTTTTGTTTTTGTCAGTGGGTGAGGCTTGAACTCAAGGCCTGGGCGCTGTCCCTGAGCTCTTCAGCTCAAGGCTACCGCTCTACCACTTTGAGCCTCAGTGCCACTTCTGGTTTACTGGTGGTTCACTGGAGATAAGAGTCTCATGGACTTTCCTGCCCAGGCTGATTTTGAACCGTGATCCTCAGATCACAGCTTCCTGAGTAGCTAGGATTACAAGTGTGAACCACCAGTGCCTGGCATGAGAATGCCATTCTTTCATCTCCTGTCTGAAACGTGCTCTCCTGCCTCTGGGAAGCCTCCACCAGGCTTCCAGGGCTGTCGGTCCTGACGACTCCCAGCCCTCCTGTGCTCTGTTACCCACATTCTCCACGCACAGACTCTACGCCCAGGTAAGACGCCTGCCTAGCTCATGTTCCGAGAACTCCTATGGGCATGCTCACTCAGATCTACATAGGCCTATTGTATGCTAGGGACTCTGCCTTCTACCCCTCAGCACTTAAAACATTCCCAGGCTACTCCATGTGTGTGCTGCACCAAGGCCAAGCTAGCCTGGCCTCTCCACAGTAGAGACCACTGTGCTGAGGCGTCTCACAGACCTGCCCAGATTTCTGTGGCTGTGGTGAGGGATGCATGGAAGATGTGGCAAAGGCCTAGTGCCAGGTATGGTGCCATTTGTGGTATACAGGCTTCACACCAGCAGGTTACTTTGATGCTTGAGGCCATTATACCCAGAGGGCAAACCCCAACAAGATAGGTGGTGTGGGGCAGGGAAAAACTAGAGGTCCCAGCCTACCTGATCTGCCACACCAGCTGCAGTACCATTACTGAGCAGAGAAAAGGTTTCCAGTTCCTGCCAGGGATAGGAGAGAAGTAGAAGAGATTAAGATTTTAAGAGGATGCACAGTATCCTGCCAGCTAGGAGCAGAGGCCCCAACTGCTGGGGTCTGCCATGACATCGGAGGCTCCCTGCCCTGAGGCTGCCATTTCCACCCGTTCTGTCTCCCAGGGTCACATGGGTCTTTTCATCTTCTACCCTTGGCCTCAGATGACCTTCAAAGTACACATGGTGCTTTTCGTCTGCAGCATTCTCTTGTTATATTCCTGCCAAGTGCCCTCTGTGTGGGCAGCGATCTCCACCTTCCAGACGCACACGCACACAGGGACAGACTTGCTCAAGGTCCTGGCAGACTCTAGAACTTCCCTGCCTGCAGCTCCCAGGCACGGAGGGAGGGGGCCAGATGGACATGTGTGTGGATGTGAAGAGATCACACAAGCCCCGCATTTCAAATGGGCACATGTGCTGATGATTTGAGCACGCAAAGCGGCAGGAAGCCCATGTGAGCCCAGGCCAACTCCAGGCAGGTCGTGTCAGCGAGGGCAGGGAGAGCGCTGTGTTTTCACAGCTGGTGACTAAGGCGGGCCGGAGGCATTTGCTGCTGTTTCTCTTCCACAAAGTCCTGCTGCTCATTCCAGGGCTTTCAGCCAATAGGGAGGGAAGAGCACCTGAGGTCCCCCTGTCCTCACCCAGCCCAGATCACCCGTCCAATCCCTCCCTCCATCCCTTGTCTCTGCCTACCCCCCTCCCCTGGTCCCTAGCCCCAGGGCCCTGAGCCTACCTACCCGGGGTCTCTTATACGCCTTCCGCACTCGCAACCCGAGCTTCTGAGCCAGCTCCTGACCCAGCTGAGTGACGCTTTCATCCTGGAGAAGCAAGACATGAGCACCCAGTGGGTTAAGTTGTCCTCCTGGATACATGATGCAGGACCTGGTTAGGGCAACCCTTCAATCCTCACAGCAACCCTGCCCTGTGGAGAGCAAGACCACAGCCTGGAGAATGACTGCCAGGGTTCAACTCAGCTCTGCCACCCCCTGGTTGCTACGCCATTCTCTCCATGTCTCTGCCTTTCAAATGGAGACAATAAGAGCCATAGCATCACAGGGCTGCAAGCAGCCTGTGAGGAAAGCCCAGCTCAGCGGGCACTCTGGGGGACGGGGGCATGAGGTGGCCCAGACTTGCAGCGGGGACTCACGTGAGGCAGTGCGAGGGAGCACCGGCTGCTGCACTCGTAGGCTTCCTTATGGCACCCCAGCTCGTTGAGGGCACGGGCCTTGCGGAAAAGTGCCCGTATGTTCTCGCTGTCCAGACCCAGTGCCTTCTCGCTATCTTCCAGCGATTTCTCATACATGCCCTGTGGGAGAGGAGTGCACAGCCTGACACCTGTAACCTTCCCTCCCTCCCCAAACGTAGGGAAGCACAGCCATCCGCCCTTCCAGCGCAAGGACTGGCGGAGAGTGTGGGGAGAGAAAGAAGAGTCAGATCGTGTTGGATGTCTGCGTGTCCAGCCAGCAGGCTGCAGGACGGCCTTGGCCAGACCCTGGGCAGAGGGCTGCGAGTGCCATGGCGTGAGTTGGGTCCTCATACATCTATCCGCCCATTTCCCCTGACTCAGAACATCAAGACTGAGGTTGGAAAAACACAACTCGGGAAGGCAGCTGTGTGCACACAGCACACATCAGAGAGCGAGGGGGACTCGTGCCCTGGGCCTGCACACTCATTTATCCACAAGCCAGCCTGGACTGCAGAGGTCTTCCCGGACTCTCAGTGCTCACAGCAATCTCCTACAGGACTTGAGCAGAAAGCTCCAGCTCAGCCGTAGGAGGAGGAGCAGGAGCAGGAACAGGGGGAGGGGGAGGAGGGAGGACAAGGAGGCGAGCGGTGGTGGCTGAGAGAAACAGGAAGTCCAAGATTGTCACTGACCACATCTGGGGCAGGGTGAGAACCCCAGTACCATTACGCATTTGTGTAGCACTGTCACTGGGACCTAGAGCCTGTGTGCTCTGTCACTTAAGGTTTCTTTCACTCAAGATGGGTGTTCCACCACTTGAACCACAGCACCACTTCTGGCTCGTTGGTGGTTCATTGGAAATAACTAAGAACCTCAAGAATTTCCTGCCGTGGCTGGCTTCAAACTGTGACCCTCAGACTTCAGCCTCTGAAGATGGGTCACTGGCAATGGCATTAGCACAGCACCATTTTTTTTTAAGCATTTTAAATTGTGAATCTACACAGAATCTTATTAGATTGCCCAAGAAGACTTCAAACTCCCAGAATCAAGCAGTCCTGTGTCTTAGCCTCCCAAGGAGGCGGGACTACAGAGGTTCACACACAGCTCATCTGTGCTTCTCACAGTCTCCGGGTCATCCTGCATGCAGCTCTGAGGGGGCAGACCTGGTGGGAGGGCCGGAGGGGACAGGGAACAGGGCAGGGGCTGGCGCACCATGGTGAAGTAGCAGGCCGCCCTGTTGACATGCAACTTGCACAGCAGCTCCTGCGGCAGGGACACCTGGTCAGAGGCAGCGTAGTCAGCCACATTCAGCCCCTCCATGTACTGCACCAGGGCCTGCTTGTAGTCCTTCTCCCGGAACAGGTCATTGCCCTCAGCGAACAGGTTCTGCACCAGCTTAAGCAGGAAGGCCTGGGTGGAGGAAGGCGGCTCAGCAGATCTTGCCCATCCACCCCTAGCCCCCGACATGCCCGACCACACCTTAGTTCACCCGGGCAGTGACACTCACCTCATACTCTTCTTGTTTTAGGGGTAGTGTTGACCTAGCAGGAAAAGACAGACACAGGTCTGGGTGAGTCCAGGAGATCCAGCCTTGTGGAACCCCAGGGCTGAACTGCAGGCCTGAGGTTGTGCACCAGGTGAGGGGACAGCACGCATGTCATCTGGTTCTTACAGAACGACTTGCGTTGTTCCCCAGATCCCCAATAGTTAGGCTTTCTCAGGAGCTAATGCTGACCCAGAGCAGACTGGCATCAGTGCCATCCTTGACTCTAGAGGCTGCCCTCTACCTATGATTCCAGCCTACGCGGGGAAACTTCCAAATCTCTGTAAGTGACATGGGCCAGGAAGCCATGGCTGGGCAGGAAAAGACAGAAGCAAGAAGAAGAAAATCAGACACAGGCCAGGGTGGACTGACGATGGCCTCGGCTGCAGCTCAAGGCCAAGATGAGGGGATGGCACAGAGCGCCCGCAGATGGAATGGGGGGATAGGAGCAGGGAGACTGGAGTTCTCTTGAGAAATTGACACTTACATGGGCTTTAGAAGTGACCACTCTTGCTGGGAGTTTGGCCTAGTGGTAGAGTGCTTGGCTAGCATGCACGAAGACCCGGATTTGAGTCCTCAGTACCACATCCATAGAAGCGACCACTCTCCCCAAACCAAATGTTACTGTGGATACACAGCCCCCCACCCACCCCTCACCCCTCAATCTGGAGCCTCTGCCCTTCTCCTGCCAGGCACACAGACAGCCATCAATCCTTTCTTCCCATCCTCTCCTGTGGTCAAATCACAAAGCTGTATGCAGAAGAAAGTGATAGCTCAGGATGCCAGGCGCCTCACAAAGCCAACCACATCTGTTCTATGCACTCTTTGAAGTCCTGAGTCAAACTGGCTCATGGTGGACACTGAGAAAGAAGTCAGGGTAATGGGTCCAGTGGCTCACTACTCAAGAGGTTGAGATCAGAGGATCACAGTTCAAAGCCAGCCCGGCAAGAAGGTCTGAGAGACTCTTATCTCCAACTCACCACTAAAAAGCCAGAAGTGGAGCAAGGGTGCAGGCTCTGAGTTCAAGCCCCATTACCAACGCGTACACATCAAAAGCGGATAGTTAAGATGTAACTGTGGATGCCCACCACAGAGAGATAGTTAAGCAAGAGAATTTACAGGGCTGGGTGTGTGGCCTAGAGGTAGAGTGCTTGCCTAGTGTGCACAAAGCCCCAGGTTCCATTCCACGGGGGAAAAAAAAAAAAGCCCCAGCCCTGAGAAAGCTCAAGGGCCTAAGCTGTGAGTTCAAGCCCAGGACTGGAGAGAGAGAGGTGGGGGGGAGAATTTACAGGGTACGTTGTACAGATGTGCCAGATAAGAGTGGAATGCAGAGCAACCAGCCTCAGAAAGCATCTGCTTGTGGAGGTCATGGCACATGCCAGACACTTCCTATCTCAGCCTACTCTGCACAACCATGGCACACGGCGACCAGAGCAGCAGTGGTTTGGTCAGCAGGAAAGGAGGAAACCGGAGAGCCTGGCTGTCAGAGGTCCCGCCCGACCCACTTACTGAATGAACTGCAGCCCCTTCTCGATGTCCGCCTTCCGTTTCTGCCTCTCCATCAGTCTCTGGGAAGAGAGCACAGTCCATTAGGCAGACAGCAGAGCCTGGGGGCTGTGGCATCAGCTCACCACGAGGCCGGCCGTACATGGGGTTCTCGCCATGCACTCGTTCCACTCCCCTCGGGGGGAAGGATTTTGGGATTTGGGGGTAATGACAATCTGAGCACTCTGGTCTGTGTGGTGGGTGAAGGCTGCCTTCTCTCCCCCCAATACTTCCCAGAACCATGCCCCATTCCACATCTAATTCATTAGTCTGTGCTGCTACCTGGGAGAAAGGACACACAAAATACAATGTGATGGTGAGCGATTGCACAGAGGCCCTTGCTCTGGACATGTTGCTACGTCCCAGTCTCCTGTTGACTCAACAGTGCCATGAGGTGGAAGTCTTTTCATTCCCATGGAGGCAGAGGGCTGCTGGAGCTCAGGAAGCCCCAGATATGAGGTTGTGTTTGAACTCAAGACCCACTTCTCACACCTACCCACAGCCCCTCCATGAAACTGCTGGCCCCTGGCAAGGACTGTGCAGAATTGCCAGGATGCAGAGCTCAGCCCAGGAAAGGCCCTGGGACCCAGAGCCCATGGCTTCCTTCCTCCTCTACCGCACACCAGAGCCGTCCTTTCTCACCAGGGCCCAGGCTGGGCAGGTCTGGGAAAGCCCACAGACAATGTAACACATTGCCATCCCAGAGAGATTTCTATCCACAGGGAGACCACGCTGACATGTGCGAGGGGCTGACACATGCCCACTACGTGTCTGCTTGTTCTCAGGGGGCCACAGGAGAAGATTCTGGGTTCAGACAAGACCTAGGTGTGATCTCGGATTCATACTTTCTTCCCCCCCCGTAGTCCTGGGGCTTGAACTTAGGGCCTGAGCACTGTCTTTGGGCTTTCTCAAGGCTAGAACTCTACCACTTGAACCACAGCACCACTTCTGGCTTTTTTTTGTGTGTGTGAAGGAGGGTCATGGGGCTTGAACTGGCCTGGGCGTTGTCCCTGAGCTCTTTAGCCCAAGGCTACCACCCTAACCTTGAACCAAGTCCCACTTCCCATTTTCCAGAGGTTAAATGGAGATAAGAGTCTCAGGTGTTCTTGTGTCTGAGCTGGCTTTGAACTTTGATCCTCAGATCTCAGCTTCCTGAGTAGCTAGGATTACAGGTGTGAAACATCGCACCTGGCACTTCTGGCTTTTTTTTTCTATGTATGTGGTACCAAAGAATTGAATCTGGGTCTTCGTGCATGCTAGGCAAGCACTCTACCACTAAGCCAAACTCCCGGCCCCTTGGGTTCATACTTTATATGTCATGTTGAGCCTTAGCATCCCAGGGGAAATGAGGCTAATGGCATTTCCTGACACTTGGCTGCCATGAAGGCTGAGGTGACAGGGGCACAGTAGTGCCCCATGCAGATTCATAAATCAACCAATGTGGGACAATGTGTGCACCATCACTGCTTCTCCCTCTTGCAAGACACTATGGGTGGTTCCTGCCAGCGCCACACTCAGAATGTTCCAGACACAGCCCCACAGTTTATCCCCCTCTGACGTCATCCACAGACCACTGTGGGATCCTGAGTAGGTTACTTTGTCTCTCTGAGCTACTATTTTCTGTTTCGTACCTTGGGATGGGGCAAGGAGACCAGCAGCACCCACTGACAGAATTAGCACCCGAGACATTCATTTCGAGACTTGCAGCCCAGCAAGCACCAAACCAACAGTAGCTACCAGTAGATGAGAAGTCTGTGCTGGACGTTCAGCTGTACACTGGTTATTTGCGGAATGCATGCGGATGGGAAAGCTGAGGCCACTGTCCCCCTGCCAGGCTGTGTGGCCTAGTCATGAGACACTTAGATATCTCAAAGGCTGCATCTCAAACCAAACTTCTACAGTGAACATGGACTAAGTGAGGCATAAAGTGCAAGGACCTGGACTTTGAAAGGTGATTAGGTGTTGGTTTGTTGGTGTCAGGGAAGGGAGACCATCCAATATCAATAGTTGCCTCTCAGGGTCCTTATGATTGGGCCCGAGCCAGGCTAGGTGGCTCACACCTGTAATTCTAGCTACTTGGGAGGCTGAAATCTGAGGATCAAGGTTCAAAGCCAGCCTGAGCACAAAAGGACCTGAGACTCTTATCTCCACTTAACCTCTAGAAAATGGAAGTGGGGCTTGACTCAGGTGGTATGGTGGTAGCCTTGAGCTGAAGAGCTCAGGGAAAGCACCCAGGCCAAGTTCAAGCCCCATGACCCACAAGAAAAAAAAAGAAAAAGAAAAGAAAATGATGGGGTCCATAATTAAGAGATGAAACTGTGGCTCAGAGATCGCAAGGTAAGCAGCTAGGGAGTGAGTTTCATTCCGGAACTGACCTCAGGTCAACACACAGGATGCTCTCCCTCCTCAAAGTGTAGCATGGACTCTCAGCAACTTTTCTGTGGCCACCTACCCTGCCCAGGGGCAGATGTCTCTGGGAGCACAAGGCGGGGTTCCCACTGTAAAATTATGCTTCTTAGTAGTGGCACTGTGGTTTAAGTGGTAGAGTGCTAGACTTGAGCAAAAGAAACTCAGGAATAGCACCCAGGCCCTGACATCAAGCCCCAGGAAAGACAAAATAATAATAATTAATTAAATTGAATTAAATATATATTTTTTCAATAATCTTTTTTTCTTTTTTCTTTTTTTATTATCGGGGTAATGTATAAAGGGGTTATAGTTACATTCGTCAGGTAAATATTATCTTTTTTATTAAAGAATTTATTAACATTGATTTTTATATCATATTTCAAATGACATGTTTAGCAAACCAGTATTCAAGAAGGAAATCTCTATGTACTGGCACTTAGATTTTAGAACATAATTAAAATTAGGCTGAGGGTTTGTATGTCATAGATACATATTAATCTATGTAATAAAACATTATCTTTGGCCTGGGAGTTTGGCCTAGTGGTTAAAGTGCTTGCCTAGCATGCATGAAGACCCGGGTTTGATTCCTCGGTACCACATACATAGAAAAAAGCCGGAAGTGGTGCTGAGGCTCAAGTGGTAGAGCTCTAGCCTTGAGAAAGTCCAAGGACAGTGCTCAGGCCCTGAGCTCAAGCCCAGGACTGGCAAAAAAAAAAAAAAACCAAACAACTACTTATCTTATCATTAATCAACTAATCAACTGATCCAATTCAGTTATCATGGTATTAAAAATATCAAACTTTTAACCTTTTAGCTAATTTTCTTATCTACATTTTCAAAGAATAGCAACATTGTTTTTTATGTGCTTCTTAATGAAAAAGAAAAATGGGGAAAATGTCCTCTCCTAGTCTCTGAATTCTGGAATTTTCTAATGATTATTTTTAACCAAGTACGAAAGCCCAAAAGTAAATGAAATGTGGTTTACTGTTAAAAAAAAAAAATTATGCTTCTTGCCAGGTGCAGTGGCTCACACCTATAATCCCAGCTATTCAGGAGGCTGAGATCTGAGGATCGAGGTTTAAAGCCAGCCGGGTTCTAAAGACCATGAGAGTCTTATCTCCAATTACCCACTAGAAAACCAGAAGTGGCCCCATGGCTATAGAGGTGAAGAGCTCAGGGCCAGCGTCCAGGGCCAGAGTTCAAGCTCCATGACAGACAAAAAAAAGCTTCTTTTTACTTGTCACCCCAGGGTCAATTATATAACCACTGGTTACTCATTCTGCTAAGTGTAAAGACCAGAGGCCAAAGCCAGCAAATAGATCCTCTCACATAGCCACCGGGCTGGTAGAAGCTGGCAGGGGCTGTTCTTTGTTTTTGGTTAGTTTGTTTTTATTTTTATGGTGTCAGTACTAGGACTTGAACTCATGGCGTGAGTTGCTATCCTGAAGTTTTTTTCATTTAAGGCTAGTGCTCTACCACGGAAGTAAGAGTCTCATAGACATCCTTGCCAGGACCAGATTCAAACTTTTTCCACATTCAGATCTCAGCCTCCTGAAAGCTAGACTTACAGGCACTTGCCACAAGTGCCCAGCTCGAAATGAACGTATTTTGCATGTGATAAGGATGGGAATTTTAGGGGGCCCAGAATGTTATTTACTCAACGCTTGCTGTCCTCCTCCAATGCCTGTGCTGACACTTGGAAAGAATGAAGATTCTAAGGATAACTGTCCTCAGAGCTGCCAGCAAATCTGTTCTTCCCCGATCTCTCCTCTTATGCAGACACCAACAAAAAGCCTTGTGAGGACACAGGGCTTTTACTGTGGGATCTATAGGTACGCCAGGGAGACACGCCTCCCAGACAGAGTCTGCCAGAACCTTGACCTAGGGCCTCCAATCTCCAAAAGTGTGAGAAAACAAATGACTGTGGATTAAGCGACCAATCCAGGGCACTGTGTTACTGCAGTTGTAGCAGATTGGGCATGTGGTTAAAGGTCAGGTGTCCTTGGCTGAGCTCCTTAAGGGTACGGCCTGGGAAGACTTGGAAAGAGGGCATCTGGTGTTGAAGCAGAGGGCACAGGGCCAAACAAGGAACAAATCCATTTCCTTTGAAAGAAAAATGTCAGCCAGGCACCGGTGGCTCAAGACTGTAATCCTAGCTCCTCAGGAGGCCAAGATCACAGTTCAAAGCTAGCCCAGGTAGGAAGTCCTCAAGTCTCTAATCTCCAAGTGACTGCACAAAAGCTCAGAGACAGAACCCAGGCCCTGAATTCAAGCCCCATGACTGGCATCAAAAAGCAAATAAATAAATAAAAAGCCAAGGGAGGGTGTGAGGCCCTGAGTTCAAGCTTCGCTACTGAGCACATGGGTACACGTGTACACACACACACACACACACACACACACACACACACACACCACTTGGCCTCCTATTTATCTGATTTTTCTCTGGGGACTGGGATCTGCCAATACGCAACAGAAACAAAACAACTTTTCCCTTCTTTTCCTCAGCAAGGTTTGGATTTTCTACAGAGTATTATTCTTATAATCAGAAAACAAAAGAAGATGCCTAAAGTATTAGTCTCATAATCTGAAAACAAAATGAGACACTGAAGAGCAGAGATGGAGCAATCATTAGTCAGAATGCATGAGTTCAGAGCCGGTGTCCTGGATCTGCGTAGGTGCATACAGGCTGCCCAAAAGAGAAGGCAAAGCAGACAGGTGTCAGGGCTCATGCCTGCAATCCTAGCTACTCAGGAGGCTGAGATGGGAGGCTCATGAGTCCAGGCCAGCCCACGCAAGAGAGTTCACGAGACTCTCATCTCAAGTAAAAAAATTATCTTCCTAAAAAGCCAGAAGTGGGGCCGGGAGTTTGGCCTAGTGGTAGAGTGCTTGCCTAGCATGCACGAAGACCCGGGTTCAATTCCTTGGTACCATATAGTTAGAAAAAGCCAGAAGTGGTGAAGTGGTGCTGAGGCTCAAGTGGTAGAGCTCTAGCCTTGAGAAAAATCCAAGGACAGTACTCGGGCCCTGAGCTTAAGCCCAGGACTGGCAAAAAAAAAAAAAAAAAGCCAGAAGTGGAGCTGTGACTCAAGTGGTAGAGCAACGAGCCTTATGCAAAAAAGCCCAGGGACGGCACCAGACCCTGAGTTCAAGCCCCAGGGATCGATACTCCACCATTGGTGGGAGTATAAACTTGTTCAGCCACTCTGGAAAGCAGTAAAAGACTAAACATAGAGCTCCCCTATGATCCAGCAATCCCACTTCTTGGCATTTACCCAATGACCAGAAACAAAGACATACTAAAGCCACTAACACAACGATATTCATTGCAGCATTGTTTACTATAGCTAAGATATAGAACCAACCCAGATGCCCCTCTGTAGATGAATGGATCATGAAGATGTGGCACTTATACACAATGGAATTCCATGCTGCCATCAGAAAGAATGATCTCATAAGGAATGATTCGTAAGGAAATGGAAAGACTTGGAAAAAATCATATTAAGTGAAGTAAGCCAGACCCAAAGGAACACAGGTTCAATGGTTTCCCTCATTTGTAATAATTAGTACACATCCAGGACCCTCCTAGCAGAAGATTATAATAGCTCAAAACCTATGTATATAAGGTCATATAGGATGAAAATAAATGAAATAAACTCTAGAATATGGAAACAAGAGGTTTTTCTTGTATGATTGTTGTTAATGTACTATGTTATTTCTCTTCTTGTTTTTTGCCCTTATGGTTAAGCTCATGTTGTTATTATATCTAAATTTGTTATCTGCTATATTGTATATATGTTTATTTGTTTATTTGAAAAAGGGAAGGAAAGAGGGGAAAAAAAGATGATTAGGAGGGGGTAAGAGGAGGGAAACAGGGACAAAAACATGAGAAGGGGTTTCAATGTTCGAGAAATAATGCACCTACTACCTGACAAATGTAACTGAAACCCCTCTATACATTATCCTGACAATAAAAAACAAACAAAAAACAAAAACAAACAAACAAAAAAAAACAGGTGAGGTGGCTCATGCCTGTAATCCTAGCTACTCAGGAGGCTGATCTCTGATGATCGTGGTTCAAAGCCAGCCCAGGCACAAAAGTCCTTGAGACTCTTCTCTCCAATTAACCACTAAAAAACCGGAAGTGGGGCTGTGGCTCAAGGGGTAGGGCCATAGCCTTGAGCTGAAGAGCTCAGGGACAGCGCCCAGGCCCAGAGTCCATGCCCCACAACTGACAGAAAAAGAAAAGGAAAACAAAACAAAACAAAAAAGCATTTACAAAACAAAGAGAATTTTCCATTTTCCATGACACCATGACCAGGAGGACAAAGTCCACATTCCTCAGCCAGCACCCCCAGCGCAGAAGGACATGCCTGGATGCCCAGCCTCCCTGGTGATCTGGCCTGGGAAAGTCATGTTCCAGCATGATGGGCCACCCAGCCCCCTGCTGCATGGAACACCTCCTCATGCAGTGCTTCTCTGAAGCTCTCCAAGGTGTCCCCTCAGCCCAGAAGCCTTCCTTCCAGAACCCTCAAGCCAGAACTCCATGCTCCCGTGGCGATTATGCTTGTTTTGGCACATTGCAATTATATGCTCATGTCTTTACCCATAAACCAAACCACAATCTCCTATGGTGGAAAGAGCTGCATCTAAGTTCACATTTGAATACTCTAACCAAGAACTCATTTCGGGGGTGGCGGGGGGGGGGGGTGGCGTCTGGGAATACGGCCTGGTGGTAGAGTGCTTGCCTAGCATGCGTGAAGACCTGGGTCTGATTCCTCAGTACCAGATACACAGAAAAAGCCAGAAGTGGCACCGTGGCTCAAGTATTGGAGTGCTAGCCTTGAGCAAAAGAATCTCAAGGACAGGGCCCAAGCCCTGAGTTTAAGCACAAGGACTGGGGAAAAAAAAAAGAACTCATTCTGTAGCCAAGTGTCAGTGGGTCAAGGCTATAATCCTAGCTGCTCAGGGAGGCTGAGGATCTAAGGACTGCAGTTCAAAGCCAGCCAGGGCAGGAAAGTCCAGGACATTCTTATCTCCAACTAACTACCAGAAAACCAGAAACTGTGGCTCGGAGTAGTAGAGTGCTAGCTTTAAGCAAAAGAGCTTCAGGACAGCAATCAGGCCCTGAGTTTGAGCCCACCAAACAACAAAAAAAAACAATGCCTGAATCCTAGCTACTTAGGAGACTGAAATCTGAGGATCAAAGTTCAAGCCAGCCTGAAAAGACAAACCTAAGAAACTCTGGGTTTTTTTTTTTGTTTGTTTGTTTGCCAGTCCTGGGGCTTGAACTCAGGGCCTGAGCACTAAAAGCTAGCGCTCTAACACTTGAGCCTCAGCGCCACTTCTGGCTTAATCGAACCCAGGTCTTCATGCATGCTAGGCAAGCACTCTACCACTGCCAAACTCCTGGTCCCACCCAAGAAACTCTTATTTCCAATTAACCACCAAAAAAAAAAAAAAAGGAAGGAAGGAAGAAGGGCGGGGTGTGGTGGCTCACACCTGTATCCTAGCTACTCAGGAGGCTGAGATCTGAGGATCAGGGTTCAAAAGACCCAGGTTCGATTCCTCAGTACCACATACATAGAAAAAAGCTGGAAGTGGTGCTGAGGCTCAAGTGGTAGAGGTCTAGCCTTGAGAAAATCCAAGGACAGTGCTCAGGCCCTGAGCTCAAGCCCAGGACTGGCAAAAAACAAATAAACAAAACAAAAACCATCCTGGGCATTAAAGACCATGAGACTCTTATCTCCAGTTAATGGCTAGAAAACTGGAAGTGATGCTGTGGCTTAAGGGATAGGGTGGTAGCCTTTAGCTGAAGAGCTCATGGACATAGCCCAGGCCCAGAGTTCAAGCCCTACAACTGACAAAAAAGAAGAAGAAGACAAGGAGGAGGAGGAAGAGGAGGAGGAGGAGGAGGAGGAAGAGGAGGAGGAGGAGGAGGAAGAAGAGGAGGAGGAGGAAGAAGAGGAGGAGGAGGAGGAAGAGAAGGAGGAGGAAGAGGAGAAAGCAGCAGCACATAGAGATGGTAGAGTACTAACCTTGAGGGGGAAAACTAAGGTTCCTAAGCTCCAGAATCAGCATAAAACAACATCAACCAAAAAACCCCAATGATATTACCATATTGCAGATGAGGAACAAGGACAGGGATTTGTCCCCTGGAGTCCACACACATTCTGTCACCTCCCAATCAACAGCACCCATTTTCTTCCTCCAATCTCCCAGCCCTATGCATTTGCTAGCACTATCCCTGGTTGAATTCCAGAGCAGCCGGGCCTCCGGAATGCAGGCGCTCTGCACACCATGTGATGTTTCCCGAGGTCCCTTGTCTCCCAGAATGCCTGGCACTGCTCCACGCTCACCGGGCCAGGCTTCCTCAGAGACAGCAGAAGAGCTTTCATTTCATTGTCCTCAGCCAGCTAATCAGCATCCTTGGGTCTGCATTTGTCCTTTTCTCCCGGTCCTTACACGGACATCAGTTTGCCCCAGGACCACAGCACTGCTCCACAGAAGTCAGGGAGAGGGCATTTTTTATTTCTGCAGATCATCTGTAAAATGTCCAGACTGGCAGGGATTCTGTGTGTGCCCGCGCTGATATTAGGACTTGAACTCAAAACCTGGGCACTATCTGGTAGCTTTTTCACTTAAGGCTAGCCCTCTATCACTTAAGTCACAGCCCCACTTCCAACTTTTATTTATTTTATTTATTTATTTATTTATTTATTTATTTATTTATTTTGCCAGTCCTGGGCTTGGGCTCAGGGCCTGAGCACTGTCCTTGGACTTTCTCAAGGCTAGAGCTCTACCACTTGAGCCTCAGCACCACTTCCGGCTTTTTTCTATGTATGTGGTACTGAGGAATCGAACCCGGGTCTTCGTGCATGCTAGGCAAGCACTCTACAACTAGGCCAAACTCCTAGCCCCCCACTTCCAACTTTTAGTGATTGACCGGAGATAAGAATTTCAGGGACTCTTGCCCGGGCTAGTTTTGAATAGCCATCCTCAGTTCTCAGCCACCAAAGCAGCTAGGATTATAGGTATAAGCCACTGTCCGGAAAGCAGGCAGGGATTCTGGACAGAGAGAAATCAAGGGCTGTCCACGTAAATGGAAAACACTCCAGTAACTCCCATCTAATAGAGGTCCATCCAATCATGAATGTGGCAATGTCCTCAAGCTATGTGTGACCATTTCCAGTGGAATTCTTTCCTATCACATCTGTTACTGCAGATAACAAACTGTTCTTGTTTGTGGCAACTGCAAAATTAGTCCACAGTAGATACACTGGTAAATCTTGTTTAGTGAGATGAAAAAGAAGTCCATCCAAGTTGGGCGTGGTGGTGCTGAGTTAGGCAAAGGTAGATGGAGTTTGAAAGTTAGCAAGACGATATCTCAAAAACCACACACAGGGGCCAGGAGTTTGGCCTACTGGTTAAAGTGCTTGCCTAGCATGCATGAAGACCTGGGTTCGATTCCTCGGTACCACATACATAGAAAAAAGCCAGAAGTGATGCTGAGGCTCAAGTGGTAGAGTTCTAGCCTTGAGAAAGTCCAAGGACAGTGCTCAGGTCCTGAGCTCAAGCCCAGGACTGGCAAAAAAAAAAAAAACCGCACACAGGGGCAGGGAGTATGGCTTCAGGGTAAAGTGCTTGCCTAGCACGCAGGAAGCTCTGGGTTCCATTCCTCACCACCACGTTCACAGAAAAAGCTGAAAGTGGAGCATGGCTCAAGTGGTAGAGCGCTAGCCTTGAGAAAGCTCAAGGGTAGTGCCTAAGCCCTGAGTTCAAGCCCCAGGATTGGCAAAAAAAAATATATATATATATATTTATATATATCTCCTGTGATGTGGGAGGGAAGAGAAAGCGAGAAGGTGGCACAAAGACAATGTTCCTAAGGTAGGAACAAGCTGAGCGTGTTCAAGGAAAACACAGGCCAGTGACTATGGCACGGAACCATGGTTTGGCAAGGAAGAGACAAGCGCAAAAGGTAGACTGAGGCAGACCAGAGAGCCACAAGTCATGCCCAAGGATCCAGGAAGCAGTGGCAGGTTTGCAGCACGAGTGACAGGATGCCATCTCAATGTCCTGAAGATTCTTTGCAAAAGATGGATGACAAGAACAGATGCCAGAACATTAGCTAGAAGTGGTGGTCCACACAGTGACCCAGGCCTGGATCAGTCTAGACAGCAGAGAAGATTCAGGAACATTCTGAAGGTTATTAAATGCTCCCGACCCCCACAATCATCTCCTCACACTGGGGGAGCATTCCTTCATGGGCGCCTCACAGCAGAACTGGGGTAGATGAGGCTGGATCACAGAAAAGGAGAAGACGCTAAGAATGGCAAGCTGATGCATCCAGGTCCAGAAGGGTCACCAAGCTCAGCTGCCCCAGTTGGCCTCACAGCTCACAGGCCACTGTGCCCTGTGAATGGTTGCTGGCTGACCCCAGTGCATCAGAAGTGTCAGAAGACACGGCTATTGCCTTCAGAGAATTGGATGCGCTGCTCCCCTCAGAGTCAAGGTGTGGTCAGGATAAAATGGCCAGATACTATTTGACAGCCTTGGTTTCCTTTTGCAACCAAGGATGCCTCTTACTTGGAAGCATTGCCATGGCAATTAATGAGACAGTGGGAATGAGCTTAATACCAATGTGAGCGATAATTAATCTCCAGATAGATAAGAAGCATACTGGTTTTGGGGTGCAGTTCAGTTGTATGGCTCTTGGCTAGCACATGTGAGGCTCTAGGGTCCAACCAAGCACCACAAAAGAGAAAAGAAATAATCAGTGTGTACGGCTCATACCTGTGTAATCCTGGCTACTCAGGAGGCTGAAATCTGAGGATCATGGTTCAAAGCCAGCCAAGGAAGAAAAGTCCAAGTTTAGTGGTAGAGCCTACTAGCATGCAAGAAGCCCTGATTCCTCAGTATCACATAACAGAAAAAGCAGGAAGCGGTGCTGTGGCTTAAGTGGTAGAGTGCTAGCCTTGAGCAAAAGAAGCTCATGAATAGTGCTCAGGCCCTGAGTTCAAGCTCCAGGAAGGGGAAAAAAAAAAAGGGCCAAAAGAGGATATGAGGCTCTGCGTTCAAGTCCCAGTTACCAGTAGGAGAAGAAAGGTAAGAGAAGGATTTGGAGACATGGCTCAGTTGGTAGAATGCTGGACAATGAATGAAGCATCCCATCCAGAATTCAAATCCCAGTTGGGAAGGAGACAGGAAAAGTGTGGAGATGGAAGTAACTTCATGCTTTCACCTGCATGTCAGTTACAACCTCAGACTCCAGAGTCCCACAGGCCTGGCTCTACCTGACTTCCTGCCCACAGCGCTGGGATTTTGTGAATTCTTTTTTTTTTTTTTTTTTTGCCAGTCCTGGGCTTGAGCTCAGGGCCTGAGCACTGTCCTTGGACTCAGCACCACTTCCAGCTTTTTTCTATGTATGTGGTACCGAGGAATCGAACCCAGGTCTTCATGCATGATAGGCAAGCACTTTAACCACTAGGCCAAACTCCCGGCCGATTTTGTGAATTCTTGAACTCGCTCAGCCTCAGTCTCCTCATCCGCAAGATGGGACTGGTCAGCACGGCTGCTGTCTCAAAAAGTTGTGAGGCAAGATCAAAAATGGAAGGCACAGGAGAGCAATGCCAGGACCTGAGCTGCCACGCAGTGACAGCAAATAGATGACATGCAGTGACAGCAAATATGTCGTGCCTCCCCTCTGGAACTGCCAATGAACCAAAGTCACTAGATGGCTGTGGAGAAGATGGCTTCTCAAGGCACAAATGCTGCATTTCCTCCCTGAGGGCTGCAGCCTGTGAGGAGGGCACTAACACAGCACCTGCAGAAGCCATGGCCAAGCTTTGCAAAGAAACAGACTCACCCTGGGAAATGAACAAGGAGGGAAGGACTTCCAGGGCTGGTACTGGCGGAGAAGGGAAAATGAGCCTCTTTGCTGTGGACCATTAAATTCTGGAAAGCAGTTGGCTTCTGAGCAGGCTTGGGGAGCTGACAAAGTAGTCACTTCCTGGGCTGCTGAGCCTCCAGCTGCGCCCCCTATCCCCAGAGGACACCCTACTTCTGCTGCTGCAGATCTGCAGGGCACTACCCACCAACCTCCCCTCCCCCTTCTCTGTCCCACAGGGGAGGCAGACAGCCTGGGCTTGCTTAGCTGCTCTGCTACTTATGCTCTGTCACTTAAGCTCTCTGTGCCACAGTCCCTTTAGCAGTACAATGCGGGTAACTAGGGCCTATATGCAGGGTGGCGGTTAGGATTAAATAAACTAACCAAGGATACTGGACCTAGCCAGTATGGGATTCCTAGGTGGTAGTGACTACATTAGTAAAAAGTTAAAAGCTCTCTCCTTTGATCTTCTGAGTTTGTTTGTTGTACTGACCCCAGGAAAGGGTTACCTTTAAACATGATCAAATCTCAGAGCACATTTCCAAAATACAGAACTGAGGCTCAGGGCCCACACAGGAACAATGGCTTGAATCCTAATCCAAAGCTGCCCCTATAAAATTGTAACTGTTCCTTCTTCATACAGCCCTACCATCTCCCATTTGTCTCTGCTGGGAATACTTTCTCTGCCCTTTCTCATTCATTCTTTCTCCCTCTCTTCCTTCCTTCTCTGTGCACATGTGTGTGCACCCATGAGCGCATAAGAAAAAGAGGTGGGGGGGGACTCGGGGTCTGGGCACTCTCCCTTAGCTCATTTTACTCAAGGCTGGAATTCCACCACTTGAGTTACACTTCTACTTCCAGCTTTTTGGTGCTTCATTAGCAATAAGAATCTCATGGATGGGCTGCAAGTTAGGCCTAGTGGTAGAGTGCTTGCCTAGCATGCATGAAGACCCAGGTTCAATTCCTCGGTACCACATACATAGAAAAAAAGCTGGAGGGCCCGGGAGTTTGGCCTAGCGGTTAAAGTGCTTGCCTAGCATGCACAAAGACCCGGGTTCGATTCCTCGGTATCCCACATACACAACCAAGCCGGAAGTGGCAGAGACGAGACTGCAACAAGTGACAGAGAGCGAAAGCAAGCGAGCGGAGCCCAGCCGAGCGAGCAGGGCCGGAGCGTGCGGGAACGAGCGGGGCCAGAGCGAGAAGGGGCCGGAGCGAGCGGGGCCGGAGTGAGCGGCGCCAGAAAGAGAAGGGGGACAAAAAAAAAAAAAAAAAAAAGAAAGAAAAAAAGCTGGAAATAGTGTTGTGACTCAAGTGGTAGAGCTCTAGTCTTGATAAAGTCCAAAGACAGTGCTCAGGCCAAGTTCAAGCCAGGACTGGCAAAAAAAAAAAAAAAAAAAATCTCATGGACCTTCCTGCCTGGACTGGCTTCAAATTATAATCCTCAAATCTCAGACTCCTGAGTAGCCAGGTGACAGGGGTGACAGGTACGAGCCACCAACTTCATTCTATCTTGACACATTCAAGTGGCATTTCTTCTAGGAAGAACTTCCACCCCAGGCAAAATAAGCCTTCCTCTTCCACAATGAGGTGTAATTCAACTTGACAACCCAGTGGCTGACTGTGTCCTCCTGGCTAGAGCCAGAAGGTGAATCGGAGCCAGTTCCTCTCCTTGGGATGCTCAGTCGTTTTTGTTTTGTCTTTTGACTTTTGTTTTGTTTTTTTGCCTGTCCTAGGGACTGAACTCAGGGCCTGAGCACTGTCCTTGGGCTTTCCTTAAGGCTAGTGCTCTACCATTTGAGCCACAGCACCACTTCCGGCTTTTCTATCTATGTAGTGCAGAGGAATCGAACCCAGGTCTTCGGGCATGCTAGGCAAGCACTCTACCACTAGGCTAAACTCCCAGCCTGAGACTTAGTGTTAATCACCCACATTAGCTGAACTTAGATCTCCAGTCAGGTCTGCCTTCTCCACTGGGCCAGCCCTCCAGGGCTCAGGGACACAAAGTAGTTTAACAGAAAGAACTTCGTGGCCTTGGGGAGCCTTCCTTAACCCTGCTCGGCTCGGCCATTCAGACCATTTGTTACATGTTCTTGTCTCTGTGTCTGAGATAAAGTGGCTACAGAGCAAAGCGGAGATGGAACATATTCAAAGCGTTATGAAAGCCCTGATTCAAACCCAGTGCAGTGACCTTGAGATGGCCACAGGAATCCTACGAATTTAATTTCTTCTGTGAAATGGGGAAAAAAAAAAGCTTACCCCTAACAAACTACATTAAGAATTTGAGATCAAACCCAAACATAGTGGCTCACACCTGTAATCCTAGCTACTCAGAAGGCAGAGATCTGAGGATCACGGTTCAAAGCTAGCCTGGCACTAAAGATCATGAGACTCTTATCTCCAATTAACCACCACAAAACCAGAAGTGGCGCTGTGGCTCAAGGAGTCGGTCAGTAGCCTTGAGCTGTAGAGTTCAGGGACAATGCCCAGATCCAGAGTTCAAGTCCCACAACCAATAACAACAACAACAAAAAGTTAAGAGATCATATAAAAGCACATGGGTGGCTAACTTGAGACTGCTATCCCTTCTTTCTACCTTGCCCAAGATTCTCATTCATGTTCTAAGCTTTTCCATGTTATTCTCAGCTCTCTCTCCCTCCCCCACCCCCACCTTTGTCCAGTCCTGGGCTTGAACTCAATGCCTGGGCACTGTCCTTGGACACATTTTGCTTGAACTACAGTGCCACTTTTGGCTTTTTCTGAGTATCTGGTACCAAGGAATCGAACCCAGGGCTTCGTGCATGCTAGGCGAGCACTCTAGGATTAGGCTACAGTCCCAGCCTTTCTCAGCTCTCTTTTATCTTAGCTTGCCTAGCATGCCAAAGACCCGGGTTTGATTCCTTGGTGCCACATACATAGAAAAAAGCCGGAAGTGGTGCTGAGGCTCAAGTGGTAGAGTTCTAGCCTTGAGAAAGTCCAAGGACAGTGCTCAGGCCCTGAGCTCAAGCCCAGGACTGGTAAAAAAAAAAAGTAACTTGCTTGAAAAGTAACTTGCTATGTAGCCCTAGATCCTGGGAAAGGGCAAAGACTTAGAGTCAGAAAACAAAGTGGGAATTCTAGCTCCACTGTGTGAATCTCCAATTCTCTAAGCCTCAAGTTCCTCATCTGAAAAACAAGAATTGAACAAATGTACATGATATAAATGCTAAGGACAGATGAACCAGCCTATGTAGAAGCGCTTTAGCTATAAACTAAAAGTGAGGAGTGTGTGTGTGTGTGTGTGTGTGTGTGTGTGTGTGTGAGAGAGAGAGAGAGAGAGAGAGAGAGAGAGAGAGAGAGAGAGAGAGGTCTCATTATGGTAATCCAAACTAGACTCAAGCACTCAAAATCCTCCCACCTCACCAGTGCTGAGATTACAGACATGCATCACACACACACACACACACACACACACACACGCACGCACATGCACGCACGCGCGTGCGCACATACACACAAGCTATTTAAAGGACTATTATTTTCAGCTTCTCAATCTCAACTCCAGTGATGCTTCACCTTTTCTACTACCTAAAACTCAAGAGAATCAACTCACTCTACAGAACTTCAGCCTCCAAATTACTTCACAAACCAAACCATGAACCGTCCAATCTCAGCACTTGAGAATTCACAGCACAGTCCACAAACCCCACCAGGGCTCAGAGACTCCAAGGCCTCTCTCAGATATCCTCTCTCCCTCCTGGAAACAGGTTCCCCTCCTCCCCCATCCCCACTGTGTGCATCTGTGTGTGTGTGTGTGTGTACTCACACACATGCTAATACTGGGGTGTGAACTCAGGGCCTTGCACTTTCCCTTCGTTCTTTTTGTTCAAGGCTTGCACTCTATCACTTTAGAAGCCCTTCCACTTCCTGCTCTGTTGGAGAAGGAGGGTAGTTAATTGGAACTAAGAATCTTCTCAAGTCTTTGGAGCCCAGGGTGGACTTAAACCCCAATCCTCAGATCTCAGCCTCCTGGGTAGCTAGGATTAGGCCTGAGCCATGCTGGGAGAAGCTTCTAATTCCCAGTTCAGGGTCTCTTCCATTCTCACAACTGCCTCAACCAGGTTTAGGCCTTCACACCATTTCTAGCTTGCAACCAACTTCTATCAGGAAGGAGGTGGAGTGCAGAAGACCACCAGGGAGGAAGGAAATGGTGGTGGGTGCACAGGGCGAGAGTCTTGGTAGTAGAAGGAAAAATTCCGCTAGCGTTTCGTGTCCAACACAGTTGCTAAATGTACTATAATTATCGCATTTGTGTGAAAATTCAAGGATCTGCATTCTGCTATTTTCATCACATTGGATGAACTGCAAGCGGAGAGGAAAAATGGCCAGAAGTTGGGGCTTCAAGTCTTGTCCCTTGGGAGCTCAGTTCCCGGCTGGCAGAGAGCAAGAACATCCCCCAGACTCCCATTTGTGGCCCCATTTCCCCGTCTACCCCATGAAGACACCATGTTGGTCCCACAGCCATCTCCGTGCTCTGGGTTCTGGTTCTGCACCTCCACCCATCCCCGCAGAACTGCTTTTGTCTGGACCCCCACACCAGGCGCCTCAGGAGCACCATGATCAGAGGGAGGAGTGCGGGCTCCTCTGGGGTCCGCTCCACGTCTGCAGGAGCCCCCAGCCTCTCCACGACGACCCCCCCCCCGGGACACCAGAGCCTCGGCTCTGCCCCCGCCCCCTCTCCCCCCCCCCCCCCCGCCTCCCCGGCCAGGCCTCCGAGTCCCCAGACCGACGCCGCGGCCGGAAATGCCCTCCAGTCCGGAGGGCCCGGACCGCGCCCCCCTTTCCCGCCGCCCCCTCCCCCAGGGCCGGGCCATAGGCCCTGCATCCCCGGGCTCGCGTGGCCGCCGCAGCCGACCGGGGGTGCCCATCCTCGGGCGGCCGCCGTCCCGGCCCTCGCCGCAGCCCCTCCAACTCCAGGCGCTGCAGAACCAGGGCGAACACAAAAGAGGTGTGTGGGGGCGCTGCCAGGCCGGGACCCGCGGCGAAGGGGCGGCCCCGAGGGGGCGCCCCCCGGAAGACACCCCGGGACCCCGCGGGGGAGGCCACCGCCGCCCGGCGCAGGTGCCCGGCCGCACAACTTTCAAACTTTGGGGCAGAGAACGGGGGGGGGGAGGGGTGAAGAGAGCGAGCTCCCCCCAGAAGAGCTGGCGAGGAAGGGGGCGATCTTGATCTTTTGGGAAGCCCCCGCCGCCGTCCCGGTGGACCGGCCTGGACCCGGGTGCCCGCGCCGCCTCCCGCCGCCCCCCGGCCCGGCCGCGCCGCCCCGGGACGCGGGGACCCCCCCGCGGGGTTCGGGCTGCACTCACCTCGGCCGGGCTGCGCTCCCCACGGGCCTGCGCCGAGCCCGATAAGTGGTATGCTATGACTAGAGGTATGATTACGTTATTATTATTAGTAATAATAAGAGTAAATGCTATTTAATTACGGGCGGCCGCATCCCGCCCCGGGCGCCGCCGCCCCGGCCGCGCGCTCCATGCGGCTCCGGGCTCCGGAGCGCCTTCCTTTCATGCCAGCCTCGCGGCCGGCCGCGCGCGGCAGCACCGCAGCAGCTCCGTCCCCGCAGCCGGGCCTCGGCGGGTCCTAGAGCGCGCGGCTCCTCGGCCCGGGCCGCGCCCGCCGGCGGTGGGCGGCGCACCTGGGGCGGGGCGGGGCGGGGGAGGGGGCGGGGCGGGGGACGGGGGGAGGGGGCAGCCCCCCCACACACACACTTCCTAGGGGAGCGCGCCAGCTCCGCATGCACCTTTCTTGTCGCTGGAAGTGTGCAGGCTTTGCTTATTGGCATCGCCAGGCCCGTGCTTGTCTGCGCGCCTCCCTCTTTTCCCCACCTGGGCAAAAGCCCTCCTCCTCCCCCCCCAAAAAAAGATATTAAGACGTCCAGATGCCGTCTTGGATGATTTCCTTAAGACCCTGACTGCACTCTGCCCTTTGCACGGGCCTGAGGCTTGGAGAGAAAAACAGGATCTCTTGGTTGGCTAGAGATTTCTGGGCATGAGAGCTTAAGAGGAAAAAGGAAAGAATCTCTCAATGACTCTTGTTCAAGCCCCGGTGAGAAAGTCTAGGAGACTCTTATCCCCAGGTAACCAGGAAAAAGCTAGAAGTGGAACTGTGGTTCAAATGATAGAATGCCAGCCTCCAGGGGTGAGCGCCTACATAAATCTTTGCAACAACTTAAGCAGTGAAAATCCAAAGAAGAAGTGGGAGCGTGGCCCAAGGAGTAAAGCACTACCCTGGAACACAAAATTTAGGGACAGCAAGGAGGAAGGGGTGGGAGAGGGAGCAGATTTTATTAAAGGGGGAGGGGACATTTAGTGAGTATAGAAACCATTTCCTGGACTCCATCCACAATTCCACATACACTACACAACTAGGGGTTTATACCAAAGGACAAAAAGGTTAATGGGTAGAAAATTACTAGAAGGCAAAGGGGGCCAGAGTTTGGCCTAGTGGTAGAGTGCTTGCCTAGCATGCACAAGGCCCTGGGTTCAATTCCTTGGTACCACACACATAGAAAAAGCCTGAAGTGGTGCTGTGGCTCAAGTGGTAGAGCTCTAGCCTTGAGAAAGCCCAAGGGCAATGCTCAGGCCCTGAGTTCAAGCCCCAGGGCTGGCAAAAAGAAAAAAAAATTACTAACAGGCAAAAAAAATAGCAGTAATTTGGGCCGAACTGACCTAATAAGATACTCACTGAAAACAGCCAAAGGTAATGGAACTTTACCTGAAGGGCATGAGGAATCTGATTCAATATTGATTTGAACTCAAGGCCTTGGAGCTATCCTTCAGCATTCTTTTTTTTTTTTTTTCCAGTTCTGGGCTTGGGCTCAGGGCCTGAGCACTGTCCTTGGACTTTCTTAAGGCTAGAGCTCTACCGCTTGAGCTTTAGCTCCACTTCTGCCTTTTTTGTATGTATATGGTACCGAGGAATCGAACCCAGGCCTTTATGCACGCTAGGCAAGCACTCTACCACTAGGCCAAACTCCCGGCCCCTCCTTCAGCATTCTTGTTCAAGACTGGTGCTCTATGATGTAAACCCCAATTCCACTTCTGGCTTTTTGGTAGTAATTGGAGATAACAGTCTCAAGACTTTTCTGCCCCAGTTGGCTTTGAACCTGAATCTTCAGATCTCAACTTCCTGAGATCTAATCCTCCTATCTAGTATTTTAGGTATGAACCACCAGCACTGGGCTTTAGATATTGATGTTGATAAAAGATGGAAGATGGAAGATTTTAGCTAAGCCAACTTAATGATTCTTGCTAAAATGGGACCTTGCAGAGATACACAACATTCTAAAGTGGAGCTCTAGTTACAAATTTGAAGGGACTTTAAGTAGAATTCCATTAAGAAAAGCCTTTTTATTTGTCAGGCATTTTTCCAGAAAGGATTTGAGTCTGCTTGGAGGACCCAGGAGATAAGGAGAGATTAGTCATATAGTTAACCTCAATTGTAAGATCTAAGATATGCCTCAAAGCCCTTCATGATCATGCTGGATTTGAATCCAGAACTTCTGGTTTAAAATAATGTCCACACCACATAACCACTTCCTGCCTAGTTGACTCATGGAGGAATCAAGTTCGGGTGAGAGCTGTCTGAATTTCCCTCTTTCTCTTTATTCTGTGCACGTGTGTGCATCTATACTTAATTTATTGCAGATCTTCTGTGAATCTGGCAGACTGCATCACTTCAAATATTATCTCTTCCACAAACATTTGTGCCAGACACAGTCTAGGAATTTAACAGTGAGATCCATTTTAGACATTTAAATACACGGTGGTAGATGACAGAAGGGACAGAACCTGGAGTTATAGTTACTTATTTAATTCTCACACTAATCCTGGAGCATTGCGTTTAGCACACCCATTTAGCACACAGGCAAAAAAAGTTCAGAAAGTAAGTGACTTGTCTAAGGAGTCAGTTTTGACTCCAGTATCTGTGTATTCTCCATGGCTTTTGACACATTACCTCTCTGCTTTAAGGGTGACTTGGAAGGAAAACAAAATTCACCTGCATTTTTGGTTCTTAAACTCATCTCTCTGTGGTTGTCTCGCTAATCTGAGATTAAGCAAACATAAAGTTAGACTCTGGCTCACACTTGTAATCCTTGCTGAAATCTGAAAATTGGTTCAAAGCCAGCCCAGGCAGAAAAGTCCATGACACACTTATCTCCAAGTAACTAGCAAAAAGCCAGAAGTAGTGGGCTCTGGTGACTCATGCCTATAATCCTAGCTAGCTATTCAGAAAGCTAAGATCTGGCCAGGCACTGATGTAATCTTAGCTACTCAGAAAGCTGAGATCTAAGGATCATAGTTCAAAGCCAGCCCAGGAAGGAAAGCCTATGAAACTCTTCAATTAACTTCCAGAAAACCAGGAGTGGTGCTGTGGCTCAAGTGGTAGAGCACTAGCCTTGAGCTGAAGAGCTCAGGGACAGTGCCCAGGCCCAGAGTTCAAGCCTTACTACTAGGAAAGAAAGAAGAAAGGAAGGAAGGAAAGAAAGAAGGAAGGAAGGAAGGAATCTGAGGATTACAGTTCTAAGCTAGCTCAAGCAGGAAATTCTATTAGGCTCTTATCTCCAGTTAACCGCCAGAGAACTAGAAGTGGTGTTGTGGCTCAAAGTGGCTAAGGGCTGGCTTTGAGCAGAAAAGCCCAAGGTCAGTGCCCAGATGCCCAGATGCCCAATCCTCCCTTCTGTGTCTCTTCCTGCCCTCCCCACCACAAAAGCCAGAACTAACTCCGTGAATCAAGTGGTAGACCTCAAGCCTCAAGCAAAAAAAAAATTAAGGGCAGCATCTGGGCCCTGAGTTCAAGCCTAAACACAGACACACACATACACACACACACACACACTCGAATAAATGTCAGTTTCCACACTCTACTACCATGGTTAAAAATAAAATAGAGGGCCAGGAGTATAGCCTAGAGGTAGAGTGCTTGCCTAGCATGCACGAAGCCCTGGGTTTGATTCCTCAGTACCACATACATAGAAAAAAGCTGGAAGTAGTGCTGTGGCTCAAGTGGTAGAGCTCTAGTCTTGAGAAAGCTCAAGGACAGTGCCCAGGCCCTAGTTTCAAGCCCCAGGACTGGCAAAAAAAAAAAAAAAAAAAAAAAAAAAAAAAAAAAAGAGCTTTCTATTCATAGGCCTGGGCGTAAAGAGAGGTGTGGTTTGAGTAGCTTTCACAGGGTGACAGAGCCACCTCCCCTCTCAGAGGGGAAAGGCAATGATCCTGGCAGAGGCTTCATAGCCAGTCTAGTGAGCTCACACTCTCTTTTGTGAAGCTGCAGGCCAGGGCCTGGTTAAATCTTGGGAATTTCTCTCCACATTCCTCATGTGTTTGGCATACTTTAGCCTTTTGGTTTTGATTCCACTAAATGGCAAGTCTGCAGCCTCAGTAATTTTTTTTTCAGGAAACCAGCATAAATATTATTTATTCCATTTACAATTGGCAATTAAGTTTGCTTTCAGGCACCAGAATGGAATTTAAAGCACTCAATTAAGTAAACCAGACTAATCAAAGACAGCCTGCTTTTCTCACTCAGAAACATTCTTTATAAAAAATTGTGGGGCCAGGAGTTTGGCCTAATGGTAGAATGCTTGCCTAGCATGCATGAAGACCCAGATTTGATTCCTCAGTCCCACATACATAGAAAAAGTCCAAAGTGGTACTATGGCTCAAGTGGTAGGATTCTAGTCTTGAGAAAACTCAAAGACAGTGCTCAGGTCCTGAGCTCAAGCCCAGGACTGGCAAAAAAAAAACCCACAAAACTTGTACAAGGGAGAAAAATCTGGAAACAGGTCCTCGTCCCGGTATTTCCCCTAATGCTCATCCTGTACTCACATACTTACACTTACTAAGTGACTTGCTTTGTGTGCATGTACACTGAAATAGATTTCTGTCTCTCCTCCAAATCAGCAAGTCACAGTCATTTGGGCAGGCATTGAACTCTCAGGAGCTCTATTCTTTTGTGTGTATGTGGGGAGGGGGGGGAGTTCGGCAAAGTCCAGCAGCTAGAAAACAATATAGTCAGGAAACAGGCCAGAGGTGGCAGAAAGAACAGATCCAATACCAACAAGCCAATTCAGCTTGGCTAGAAAGCTGAATCAGGATGCCATGGTGACCAGAGAACAGCCAGGAGACAGGACAGGACCTGAACATGGAGACACATGCCATGGTGTCTCAGGGGCTCTGTTCTTTATCTGTTGAAATAAAGAGGAGCCCTCGGCTGGTTCTGTCCATTTGTCCAAAGTTGACTCCTCTTCTCCAGCGCAGCAGACTGAACCTCTGGTGATTACTGGAAAGCAAGTTGGAGAAAGAGCAGGAGAAAGAGAAAGAGTGGGTGGAGGAGATGACAACCGTCTCTTGTGTCCTGAAAACCCAACGATCCAGCAGCTAGAGGAGGAGGGGGAAATTATCTAAGATGTTCACCTCCCACCTTCCTCTTTTCTTTGGGAGGTCTCAGAGGGCCCAGGGAATCTCAGGATGATCCGATGAGCTGTGCCATGAAGCCGCCCAGGAATGGAAACCTCTCCTGCCTCTTAGTGATGATTCACTTTCAGCAAATATCTGATGACCCTTCCTGGAATTCAGATTAGCGAAAGTGAGGGTGACAGGCTGAGCTCAAACCTGCAATCCTAGCTCAGGAAGCTGTGATCTAAGGAAAATGGTTTAAAAGTCAGCCCACAGAAAAAGTGTCTGACATTTTTGTTGTTGTCAGTGGTAGGGCTTGAACTCGGGGTGTGGGTGCTTCCACAGCCCCACTTCCAGCTTTTGAACCGTGGAGATAAGAAATCGCAAGCAGACTTTTCTGCCTGGGATGGCTTTGGACTGCAATCCTTAGATCTCAGCCTCGTGAGTAGCTAGAATAACAGGTGTGAGCTGACAGTGCCCAGTTTGAATATTATAACTATTTACCAATCCTTCCAGTCTTCATCTGCTGCCCTTCTCCTTGACACTACCTAAGTTTCTTTACTTTTTTTTTATTTTCATTTTTTTATGACAGTACTGGGGCTTGAACTCAGGGTTTGGGGGCAATCCCTTCACTTTAACTGTTCAAGGATGATACTTTACCCCTCTGCCACAGCTCCAGTTCCAATTTTTTGTCAGTTGTTGAGCTTGAACACTAGGCCTGGGCACTGTCCCTGAGCTCTTCAGCTCAAGACTACTGCCCTACCTCTTGAGCCACAGAGCCACTTTGGGGGATTAATTGGAGATAAGAGTCCCACAGACTTTAGTGCCAGGCTGGCTTTGATCCCAGGTCCTCAGATCTTAGCCTCCTGAGTAGCTAGCATTACAGATGTGAGATGTGAGCCACCACACCCGGCTTAGTTCCAATTTTTTTTTTTTTAGTGGCTTATTGTAGATAAGACTATCAGAGCCAGCAAGTGACAAGGCCCTAGCCTTGAGGAAAAAGCCCAAGGACAGTGCTCAGGCCCTGAGTTCAAGCAAGGACTGGCAAAAAAAAAAATAAAGAAAGAAAGAAAGAATATCAGAGCCAGGCCCTAGTGATGCATGCTTGTAGTCCTAGATACTCTGGAGCCTGAGATCTGAGGATAGCAATTCAAAGCCAGCAGAAAAGTTCCCTTGAGATTCTTTTCTCTGATTCCCCACTCCAAAACTAGAAGTAGGGCTATGGCTCAAAGTGGTAGAGCACTAGCCTTGAGTAGAAAAAGCTCAGAGATAGCATCTAGGCCCTGAGTTCAAGCCTTGTGATCTACCAAAAAAATAGAATATTAAATGTACATGTGTAAAAAGGAACCAGGTAACTTGAGAGCATGGGTGGAAGTTTAGTATTGATTAGGGGTAGAATGGTGGAAGGAGTACGTTGATCCAGTTGCATGGTACTGATTAACTGACATGTTGAATTGAAATCTCTCTGTACAAATACTTTGATGGTGATGGTGATGATGATGATGATAAAGAGTAAACATAAAACATGAAGGACCTATGGCAAGCCAGGTCCAGGAACTGCCCTAGAGACCTTCCCAGGCTGAGGGAGCTGCAACTTTTCTGCTACCTTCAACAAGTAGGTATCATGCAAGAAGACTAACTCTGTAGAATGAAGACCGCAGGCCATCTGGATGACACCGGCCTTGTAAGCAGAAACGGAGAGAGAACACAGAAGTTGGAACAAAGAGCTCCTGTTTTCTCTTCTCTGGCCTGTGAAAGAGATTAAATGATGCCTACTTCCTTTCATAGTGGTAAAGATTCAATTAGCTGTGTTTTGAAGGATCTGGCACATGACCTGGTAACTGAATTTCAGGCAAAGAAATAGCAAATGTGGACCGAGTTCCAAGAGGTAAAAGCTGTCTGCTTATATAGATAGGGATCACCTCTTGGTCTAGGTTTAGGGCCCTATCTCCTTGTTTGTTCCCTTGTCCTCTATCCGTCAAAGCATTTGCAATTAACACATGCTACTTATATAATGGTAAAAAGTTCTTTGTACTAGCCAGGGTTGTTGGTAATTCTCTGCATATAATCGTAGCTACTCCAGAAGCTGAGATGTGAGGATCACAGTTTGAAGCTAGCCTGGGCAGAGACATAAGTAATCAGTTATGCAGTTGATACCAGCGGGGGATTCCCCCAGAGTTTTAGTAGTTGTATGCCAGGAAAAGGGACTGGAGACCAATATTCTCTTGCAATAGCACATATGACCAGTATTCTAATCCATAGGAATAACAAGCATGACACAGCAGTGTAGCATATGAAGTCTGCTGTCTCAGCGTTCTCCTAGAGTGCAGAGCTCTCATTCCAAGGCGGTGGAAATTCTGTGACCTTCTGGAGCCTGTGTCTCCGCTTGGGTTTCTCTGAAGTTTCCTCATAACTGAATTGCTGTTGGGACGAAGCTGCTGCGTCCTCCTGCACCTTCTGGAGGCCGTGGTGGACGTCGATTTGTCCTCACAAAGGTTTCACTGGACCACCTGCATTAAAGTGGTGTTTGCAAGGTTTCTCTGGTTGCGATTTTACCTTCTATAGTCTCAAAGTAATCCTTCTTTCCAATGTCTTTTTCATTTACAAAGATAAAGCAGCAGGAGCCGTGTGTGTGTGTGTGTGTGTGTGTGTGTGCGGTGTGAATGTGGTGTATGTGATGTGTGTGTGTGTGTGGTGTGTGTGTAGTGTGTGTGGTGTGTGTGTGTGATGTGTGTGGTGTGTGTATGTGATGTGTGGTGTGTGTGTGATGTGTGGTGTGTGTGTGTGGTGTGTGTGTGTGATGTGTACATGTGTGTATGGTATATGTGTGTGTGGTGTGTATGTGTGGTGTGGGTATGTGGTGTGTGTGGTGTGTGTGTGGTTGTATGTGTGTGTGGTGTGTGTGGTATGTATGTGTGGTGTGTGGTATATGTGTGTGGTGTATGTGTGTGTGGTGTGTATGTGTGGTATGCATATGTGTGGTGTGTATGTGTGTGGTGTATATGTGTGTGGTGTGTGTGGTGTATATGTGTGGTGTGTGTGTGGTGTGTATGTGTGTGATATGTGGTGTATGTGTGGTATATGTATGTGTGATGTGTGGTATGTATGTGTGTGGGGTATATGTGTGTGATGTGTGGTGTGTGGTGTATGTGTATGTGGTATATGTGTGTATATGTGTGTGGTGTGTGTATGTGGTGTGTGATGTGTGGTGTGCGTAGTGTGGTGTATGTCATGTGTAGTTGTATGTGTGGTGTGTGTGGTGTGTGTGTGTGGTGTATGTGTGTGTGGTGTGTGTGTGTATGTGGTGTGTATGTGTGTGGTGTGTGTATGTGGTGTGTGTAGTGTGTGTGGTGTGCGGTATATGTGTGTGTGGTGTATATGTGTGTGTGTATGTGGTGTGTGTGTGGTATATGTGGTGTGTGCTATATGTAGTGTGTGCTATGTGTGTATGGTGTATGTGTGTGGTATATGTGTGTATGTGGTATATGTGGTGTGTGCTATGTGTGTATGGTGTATGTGTGTGTGGTATATGTGTGTATGTGGTATATGTGGTGTGTGCTATGTGTGTATGGTGTATGTGTGTGTGGTATATGTGTGTATGTGGTATATGTGGTGTGTGATGTGTGTGTTATATGTGTGTGTTATATGTGGTGTGTGTGTATATGTGTGGTGTGTGGTATATGTGTGTGTAGTACATGTGTGTATGTGGTATATGTGTGTGTGGTGTGTATGTGTATGTGGTTGTGTGTGTGCTATATGTGGTGTGTGCTATGTGTGTGTGGTATATGTGTGTGGTATATATGTGTATGTGGTATATGTGGTGTGTGATGTGTGTGTGGTATATGTGTGTGTGTGTGGTATATGTGTGTATGTGGTATGTGTGTGTGTGGTATATGTGTGTATGTGGTGTGTGGTGTGTGTGTATATGTGTGGTGTGTGGTATATGTGTGTGTGGTATATGTGTGTGTGTGGTGTATGCGTGTGGTATATGTGTGTATGTGGTATATGTGGTGTGTGTATATGTGTGGTGTGTGGTATATGTGTGGTGTGTGGTATATGTGTGTGTGGTGTGTGTATATATGTGTGTATGTGGTATATGTATGTGTGGTGTGTGGTATATGTGTGTGTGTGGTATATGTGTGTATGTGGTATGTGTGTGTGTGGTATATGTGTATATGTGGTGTGTGGTGTGTGTATATGTGTGGTGTGTGGTATATGTGTGTGTGGTATATGTGTGTATGTGTGGTATATGTGTGTATGTGTGGTATATGTGTGTATGTGTGTATGTGGTATATGTGGTGTGTGTATATGTGTGGTGTGTGGTATATGTGTGTGTGGTGTGTGTATATATGTGTGTATGTGTGTATGTGGTATATGTGGTGTGTGTATATGTGTGTATGTGGTATATGTGTGTATGTGTGGTATATGTGTGTATGTGTGTATGTGGTATATGTGGTGTGTGTATATGTGTGGTGTGTGGTATATGTGTATGTGGTGTGTGTATATATGTGTGTATGTGTGTATGTGGTATGTGTGGTGTGTGGTATATGTGTGGTGTGTGGTATATGTGTGTGTGTGTATATATGTGTGTATGTGGTATATGTATGTGTGTGTGTGGTATATGTGTGTGTGTGTGGTATATGTGTGTGTATGTGTGTGTGTGTGCGTGTGTGTAGCACAGCAAACGGGTGGCCTCACACTTTTGGCGGCTTCAGCCTCTGCCCACGAAGTCGCGGGAAAACCGTCCTGGCCGGGCGGGACGCTTGGCCGCAATGCCTGCCGGGAGGCGTAGTCTCGGGAGGCTTCGACCAAAGGCCGCCGGGCGGGCCCAGCGAGAAAGAGCCAGAAGCCGAGGGGAGGGGGCCGCGGGGAGGGGGCGGGGCGCTCCTGGCGCTCTGCATTGTGGGACGGGTAGTTCCCGCCCTAGGAGGTGGCACGGTCATGCTGAAGAACGGGACTTTCCTACCCAGGGCGCCACGCGCGCAGGTTGGGGGAGAAGCCGGCTCGATCTTGAACAAATCAAATCGAAGGAAAGAAACTGCCGGCTTTCAAAATCCTCCTCCTCCGCCATCATCCACCGCCCGCCGGAGAGCAGGTGGTGTCGGGGACGCCAGTGACGAGGAGCCCCGGGAGTGCTGACGGACAGGCGGACTGGGCACTGGGGCGCCCGGGCCCTGGGGCGGCAATCGGACGGGAACAGAGCCGACCCGGCCTCCACGTCGCCCCCGCCGCGCCCGGCGGACGCGCGCGATCGGCTCGCCCCACGCGGCGGCGCCGCCTGCTCACGGTAGGACCGGGGTTCCTTTCCTCTCCGGGGCGCCTGCCCGGGGTGGGGCTCGGAGCCACCACGGCCTTGCCACCCGGACGCCCCTGCCCGCCCGACGGCCTCCTCCGCTGCTCCTTCCGCAGAGGCAAATCAATGAGGAAACCGAGGCATGGCGCGGGCGTCGGACGCGAGGCCGCCCGCGGGACGGCTCGCGTGAGCGCGTCAGGCTCACGTGGGGGCGGTTCGAGGCCCGGGCAGCCCGCCCGCGCCCGCCGGCCCGCGGGGCCCGCGCCAGCCCGGGCCCGCGCGAGTCGCCGCCGACGCTCGGGCGGACCCGGGGACGCGCTCCGCGGGCCTCGCCCACGAGGCCGCCCTCGAGGCAGCGGACGTCGGCGTCCGCGTGTGCCCCGTCGGTCTTTGCACTCTCGCTGGTTCTTTGCTGGCTTTGGGCAAATCAGTCCGCCTTTGTGCTTTGACGTGGATGGAGCGTGTGTGTGTGTGTGCGTGTGCGTGTGTGTGTGTGCGTGTGTGAGCGTGTGTGTGCGTGTGTGTGGCGTTTCTCCCCTAGACCTGGGAATGGCTGTCCCCACAACACTTGATTCTCTTCAAGTTGTTCTAACTTGGAATAGTTAGAGGTGGCTTAATTTCCAGTTAATTTTTATTGAGATTCTATTGGTCATTCTGGGGAGCCTTTTCTAGGTCAAATCTTATAGGTGATAGATTAGAGCACTTATGATCTGCCAGAAACCTTCCAGTAGTCCTCAGAGGAAAAACTAACATGGCCTTTGTGACTTGGAGGTCCACTTCTTTTTCTTTTTTGCCAGTCCTGGGGCTTGAACTCAGGGCCTGGGCACTGTCTTTGGACACTTTTGCTCAAGGCAAGTGCTCTGCCACTTGAAGTACAGCACCACTCCAGCTGTGCTACTGGAGAATCGAACCTAGGGCTTTGTACATGCTAGGTGAACACTCTACCAGTAGGCTATTCTCCTGGCCTCTTCCCTTTTCTCATCTACCTCCTTTCTCCCTGCCTCTGTGTGCTCCATTCCCACTCTTCTCAGGTCCCCAGAAACCTTGGCTTATTCTGTCCTCTTTGCAGGAATGGTTTGCTTCCACATGTCTGTATAACTTATTCCAAGATATCCTTCAGGTCTTTGTGTCTTTCTTAATAATGTCTCCTCTAGGGGCTAAGAGTTTGGCCTAGTTAGTGGTAGAGTGCTTGCCTGCCATGCATGAAAACCGGGGTTCTATTCCTTGATACCACATACACAAAAAAAGCGGGAAGTGGTGCTGTGGCTCAAGAAGTGGTTAGAGCCCCAGCCTTGAGAAAGTGCAAGGACAGTGCCTAGGCCCTGAACTCAAGCCCAGGACTGGCAAAAAAAAAAAGTCGTCTATAATTACTCTAATCCCCCCCCAAAAAAGAACAAAACATAGACTCCAGTACAAAACTCTCCCTCCCTCCCCCTACTCTTCCCTCCCCCTCCCTCCCACTCCCTTTCTCTCTCCCTCTCCCTTACCTGTCTTCCTGTTTATTATTTATTTTTGGCTGGTCTTAGGGCTCAAACCTGGGGCCTGGGTGTTGTTCCTGAGCTCTTCGGCTCAATGCTAGCTCTCTACCACTTGAGAAACAGTACCACTTATGGTTTTCTAGTGGTTAATTGGAGATAATAGTCTCAGACTTTTCATGCCCAGGCTAGCTTTGAACCTTGATCCTCAGATCTCAGCTTCCCCAATAGCTAAGATTACACATGTGAGCTACCAGCACCTGGCTCTTCCTGTTTATTTTATTTTATTATTTTGGCCAGTCCTGGGGTTTGAACTCAGGATCTGGGCACTGTCCTTGGGCACTTTTTGCTCAAGGCTAGCACTCTGCCACTTGAGCCACAGCGTCACTTCTGACTTTGTCTGTGTCTGTGGTTCTGGGGAATCTAACCCAGGGCTTCGAGCATGCTAGGCAAGCACTCTACCCCTAGGCTTCGCTCCCTGCCCTTCCTGTTTATTTTTTTCTTTTTTTTTCTTTTTTTTTATGTTTTATTTATTTTATTTATTTATTGCCAGTCCTGGGCTTAAGCTCAGGGCCTGAGCACTGTCCTTGGACTTTCTCAAGGCTAGAGCTCTACCACTTGAGCCTCAGCACCACTTCTGGCTTTTTTCTATGTATGTGGTACCGAGGAATCGAACTCGGGTCTTCATGCATGCTAGGCAAGCACTTTAACCACTAGGCCAAACTCCCAGCCCCCTTCCTGTTTATTTTTATACTTTTGTTTTTTCACTGCTAAGGATTGAATCCAGGGCTTTGCATGTACTAGACATATTCTTTACTACGGAGTTATAGCCTCAGCTTCCTGTTTGATTACTAAAATGCTAGGTATTTTGTTTAGGCTGTAAGCTGCAAACTAGGTATGGTTTTCATACCTGTAATCCTAGCATTTGGGACACTAAAGCATAAGGATTATGACTTTCAGAACAGCCTGGGATATATAACATGATCCAATTCCTCTTCCCCACCCCCCAAAAAAAGGGAATCACACATAATCTTCAAGAGGGAAGGGTTTTATTTCATTTACTACCGTGCTTCTGATCCTTGGAGCAATGTCCAGGACAGTGAATATTGTTTTGTTGAATGATTACTAGATATCTTAATTTGAAAAATATTCTGTGCTTGCTGTTAAAGATAGTGTAGCAGCTGGGTGTTACATTGTCCTGCATCCCAGAGACTGTAGGAACCCTAAAGTAGCTTCCTAAATATCTAGGCACTCTATCCCCAAAATAACTAGTATAGGGATGGCTTAGATAGTTTTATGCTAACCATAAGTAAAAGCATCAGGTACCAAGCTTGAGTTCCAGTTTCAGACCCAAAAAAAAAAGACAAGACAAATGACCATTGTAAAGTACAGCACTGGTGGCTCATGCCTGTAGTCCTAGCTACTCAAGAGGCTGAGTCTGAGGATTGAGATTCCAAGCCAGTCTAGCCAGGAAAGTCCAGGAGACTCTTTACCTCCAACGAACCACGAAAAAAGCTGGAAGTGGAGCTGGAGGATGAGACAGAAGATAAGGAGAAAAGAGACTGGGTGGAAGGATGAGGGGCTACAGGATTGTGTCTAAGGATGGTGAGGTTGAGTAGAGGGTGCCTTTTCTTCTGGATAGTACTTAAACTCTTTATTTTGTTGTTCTTTTTTTTAATATTTTTTATTGTAATTAATAAAAGGGTTACATGATATTTGCCAGATAGAAGGTGCATTAATTCACATACATGGATACCCTTTCACATGTCTTGCTACCCATTACCCTCCCCCCACCCACCCCCCACCCCCCAGTACTTAAATTCTTTAGGAAAGTGAAGTTGTTTAACTTTATTGACTTTTGTGTTTTTTTGGCAGGGCTAAGAAATCACACCCAGGGCCTCATACACGCTAAACAAGTCCACTGAACTCTAGACCAAGTTGTCCATTCTACCAGTCTGCTGAGCTCTAAAGCTAGAGCTTACTAGCTGTGATATTGTACAATGTGAATTGAATGATCTTCGTGCTTCCTGAAATGTAAACCTGATAGTGATAACGAGTCATTTGGTATGCCTGTGAGCTGACCACAGCCGCCTAGGTTGCAGCAGTTTGGGGCTGGTCACTAGAAAAAAAAAAAAAATCAAGCTGCCTTAGGGGGTTGGGACTTTTTGCCCATACCCCAGCCTCTGGGTAAGGGAGAAAGACTGTAACGGGAAAGTTGTAAACCACTTTAGACAGTGATTTAGCCAATCATGCTTATGTAATGAAAAATCAAAAGGAGAGAATTTAGAGAAATTCCAGCCCGCTGGACATGGAGGGTAGTGAAGTCCAGAGGACATGGAAGCCATGAGGCCCTTCTCTCATGCCTTCTCTCCCACAGGGTTATCTCCCTCCTCTATAAGTTTTGTATTTGTTATAGGGGCTGGAAGATAGAATTCAGTGGTAAAATGCTTGCCTTTTCGAGACTCCATCCGCAGTACAAACATTCCTTGGAATAAGCCAGCCAACATGAGTCTTTATGAGTCCACAACTGTTCTTCATAAGACAGTAGGTCAGAGAGGCACAGAAACAAGCCTGGGCCTTGCATTGGGTTCTGCCACTCCGTCCAGTACACAGTGGCAGTAGAGGACACCCAGCTGTGTCTGCTACAGAAGGAATTGCTTGTGGAAGAGCATTGTGGGAGAGGCTGAGGGGGCATCTTCTACACCGGCCTATTGTGACGGTGGCCCTTGTGATGTACACACCTCTGGTCTCCTAGGAACAGACAGGCCACCATGTGCTGCACAGGCTCCTGGCCCAGGGCTGAAAGCAGTGGCACAGTGGGCTGAGCCCTGGTGCCCTCCCCTCAGAGTCATGCCAACGTGGGCAGCAGGGCATTCCCTGGGATGGATGACCTGGCTCCCTTAGCCATCTTTGTCCTGTTTGAGGAGCAGGGTCCTCAGACAGAGAGCTGCCAAGATGACCAGGCAGGTGTGTATTTGAGGCAGGCAAAATAATCATAAGCCATTGGTTTGGGACTTGACTGCCATTGACTGCAGGGGTGGGGAAGGCTAAGTTTCCCGGCTAAGGTGCTGTGGCTATAAGACATTACTCATCAGAGGTGGAAACATACTTTCTTGGTACTTTCTTCAGATCTCCAGGGCTGTTGCTTCCCAGAGAGAGAGAAAGAAAGAAGGAGAGAGAGAGAGAGAGTGTGTGTGTGTGTGTGTATGTGTGTGTGTGTGTGTGTGTGTGTTAGGCCTGGGCACCATCCTTTAGTGTTTTTCCACTCATGGCTAGCCTCTACAACTTGAACCACAGGTTCACTGCCAGCTTTTTACTGGTTAATTGGAGATAAGAGTCCCATGTGCTTTCATGCCTGAGCTGGCTTTGAACCCTGATCTTTAGATCTCAGCCTCCTGAATTGCTAGGATTGCAGGTGTGTGAGCCATTGTGCCTTATTTTTATTTTTTATTTTTTGCCAGTCCTGGGATTGAGCTCAGGGCCTGAGCACTGTCCTTGGATTTTCTCAAGGCTAGAGCTCTACCACTTGAGCCTCAGCACCACTTGCGGCTTTTTTCTACGTATGCGGTACCAATGAATTGAACCCGGCCAATTAACCACCAGAAAACCAGAAGTGGCCCTATGGCTCACTAGCCACAGAGTACTAGCCCAGACTTCAAGCCCTACGACCAACAGACCAAACAAATAAAAATAAAAGGAGGAGTCTGCCAGGTACCAGTGGCTCACACCTGTAATCCTAGCTATCCAAGAGACTGAGATTTGGAGATCACAGTTCAAAGCCAGTCCAGACAGGAAAGGTCATGAGTTCTTCAATCAACCTTGAGTAGAAAAACTCAGGGACAGCATCTGTGCCCTGAGTTTAAGGCCCAGGACCAGCGCCAATATATATATATATATTTTTTTTTTAATTTTTTTTTTGCCAGTCCTGGGCTTGAGCTCAGGACCTGAGCACTGTCCTTGGACTTTCTCAAGACTAGAGCTCTACCACTTGAGCCTCAGCACCACTTCCGTCTTTTTTCTATGTATGTGGTACCGAGGAATCGAACCCAGGTCTTCATGCATGCTAGGCAAGCACTTTAACCACTAGGCCAAACTCCCGGCCCAGAGACTTTTTTTTTTTTGCCAGTCCTGGGCTTAACTCAGGGCCCTGAGGCCTGTCCTTGGATTTTTCTCAAAGGCTAGAACTCTTGAGCCTCAGCACCACTTCTGGCTTTTTTCTACATATGTGGTACCGAGGAATCGAACCCAGGTCTTCATGCATGCTAGGCAAGCACTTTAACCATTAGGCCAAACTCCCGGCCCCCCCCCTTTTTTAAAAATAAGTTTCCGACTATGAATAAGACCCTATGCTTGCTCCCCAGATGAAGGAAGGGAGAGAGGGAAGAGGGAGGGAAGGGGAAAAGGGAGAAGAAGGAAGGAAGGATCTCCTCAGGGTTGGGTAAGGTATCAGGAGAGAAAAAAGCCATCCTGGGTGTTTGGCCTTACTCTCCCTTGCCTTAGAAAATCCAGAAGCTAAACCACTGGAGGAAATGAATAAAAGGGCACAATGGGGACCAGGAGTTTCGCCTAGTGGTAGAGTGCTTGCCTAGCATGCACACAGGCCTGGGTTCCATTCCTCCGTACCACATCCATAGAAAAAAGCTGGAAGTGGTGCTGAGGCTCAAGTGGTAGAGCTCTAGCCTCGAGAAAGTCCAAGGACAGTGCTCAGGCCCTGAGCTCAAGCCCAGGACTGGCAAAAAAAAAAAAAAAAAAAAGTCTCTTGAACTTTCATGCCCTGGCTGGCTTTGAACTGTGATCCTCAGATCTCAGCATCCTGAGTAGCTAGGAATACAGGCAGAAGCCACCAGCACCCAGCTTTTTAAATTCAGTTTTGGCCTCTTCAGTTTGCAGATCTCCGGGGAAGCCAACCATCGTGGCGAGCATGGCCTCTGAAGACATTGCCAAACTGGCAGAGACCCTGGCCAAAACCCAGGTGGCTGGGGGACAGCTGAGTTTTAAGGGCAAGAGCCTGAAGCTGAACACTGCAGAAGATGGTGAGTTCCTGGCTGGTTTTATAAGGGAGACTACTTTCTGTCAGTCTCTTTCAGTCTCTTCAAGGCTTCATTCTATTTCTTAATTGTTCTGTGAAGTTGCTGGCCCATTCTAAGGTGCCTATGTCAATACTTAAGAGGCCTCCTGGGGTTTGGGCCCAACCGGGGAAACTGGTCTGAAGTTGTCTGCCTGGTTGTCACATGCAGGGACACTTTCCTCTCCTCCCTTGGGCCAAGGACTGCTGGGAGCCTGGTACTTTCCGCCCCTTGAAATTTGCAGATTCCTCCCTGTACTTTATCTTCCACCCTCCCATCCTCTGTGGGAGGTAGGCAGAAATGCTGCTGTTTTATAAAGGGATTTAAGAAAATTATGTAACTCCTCCAAGGTCACACAGTAAAGAGCCAGCACTTAGCTGAATCCTAACCAAAGCCCTGGACCCATGCTTCTAAGGAGACATTGACTTCAGAAAACATATTTGCTGTTGAGTGACATTTATGTGTATTTTATTTGTATTTGTTTGTTAGTCTGGTTCTGGAAGCTGAACTTAGAGCCTTATGCCCTCTCTCTCTTGACTTTTCCACTCAAGCCTGGCGCTCTACCATTCGATCCATAGCTCCACTTCCAAGGTTTTGTTTTTGCTTTTCTTTTTTTGTGGTGTGTGTGTACACTGGTCCTGGGGCTTGAACTCAGGGCCTAGATGCTGTTTCTCAGCTTTCTTTGTTGTTCAAGTCCGGTGGTACTCTACCTCTTGAGACACAGCTCCACCTCTGGAATTGTGGTTTTGTGTTTGAATTGTTCTTAAAAGAGAAAGACACTGAGAGCAAGAAGAGCCCCCTGAGAGTTAAATTCTGGGGTTGAGCCTTGTGTTAGAGGCAAAGGGAGATTCAAATCCCACAGGGAGCTTAGGGAAGAGGCTCTTGCATTCAAGAAAAGCCTGGAGACCCAAGTGTAGGCCCAGAAGAGGGGCTCTGGCTGGGTGGGCTTAGGTCTGTATGTTTACCAGACCATAAAGATGGTGGCTAGAACAAAGGTTCTTTCTTCAGTAAGTTATTTAAGGATCCAAACTAGGCCATTTTGCTTTACAAGCATCTTAAACTTTTCTATGCAGTGGTACAGGCTATTAAAAAAAAGTGGCAGACTGCCTCATGGTAATGAGTGGGTCTCAAGGAAAGATCTAGGCCCATCCCCAGCATGTTAGTTAGGAGAGAGGGTGTGTGTGTGTGTGTGTGTGTGATAATGAAGGTGTAGTTGTGCTAGGGCTTGAACTCGGAGCATAAATGCTGTCCTTTAGCTTTTTTTGCTCAAGGCTAGCACTCTACCACTTGAACCATAGTTCCATTTCCAGCTTTGGTGCTTAATTGGAGATGAGTCTCCTAGATTTTCCTGTCCTTGTTGACTCAACACTCAACTGTGATCCTCAGATCTCAGCCTTCTGAGTAACTAGAATTTAGGTGTGAGCCACCAGCACTCAGGGAGGAGTGGTGTTTTTATTTTTTGTCAGTTGTGGGACTTGAACTCAGGGCCTGGGCAATTGTTTAGTTTGGCCTGACTTGAAGACCACGAAGTGCGGCCTGTGTACTTGTGACTTCTCCAGACCCTGTGTCGAAAACTTGCACACTTCATATCATTCACGCAGCGTAGGCTTTCCTGGTGCCCCGAGTGTGTCTTTTTGCTTCTTTTTGGACTGTGGAAGCATTCTACTCTTGTCTACTTGGCCCATCTTTGGCCATTAGGCAGGAATATCTTTTTGGAGTGTGGCTTCGCGAGGGCAGTGAGATCACCCAGCCCTGGAACCCTAGGGAACCAGATGCAGAAGAGGGGCTGCGGTGGAATGGAACACGGGGATGAGAAGAGTTTGGTGAGATCAGCACATTTAGGAAAGTCAAGTTGAAGCCTTGCTTTGCCATTTATTTCCCCACAACGCCTAATCAATCATTCCATGAACTCTCACTTTCTTCCTGTAGAATTAGGAGGCTTAAACCTGTCCAGCCTGGCTTGTCCTGAAACAGGTTAATGAATGGCAGCTGCCTGACTTCACTGGGCCTTCCCTGGTCGCCTCATGTCTGGGTTCACTCCACTGAAAACTTGACGCAATGGTTGCTCTGTTTTTAGATGGAGAATGTGCATAAAGTGCTTAGATTTCAGCTATGGGCTCGTCTTGACATGATCTATATCAAATAATCATTCAATATTATGGATAATATTAATATTGTAGCAGGCTGCCCTTGACAGAGATAGAGGTCAGGAAGCCTGCACAAAAGAGATTGGACCTGGAGGAAGTCAGGAAAAGGAGGAGGAGATGTTGCAGGGAGAGGGAAGGATGGAAGACAAAAAGGATGATGGGAAAAAAGATGAAACCATCCTCCTGCTCAGACAGCTGTGTGTGTGTGTGTGTGTGTGTGTGTGTGTGTACGTGTGTGTACGTGTACAATCCATTTGGTGAAATCACCTTTGCTTCAAGCAGCCCATTACTCTTTCTCTGGGGTCTCTAGCCTTTTATACACCTTGTTGTGTTCCTTGTGATGTGGGAATTGGCTGCATGGCCCCACTAGGCGGGGCCTCTTTTCCACGCTCACATTAGGGCCCAGCTGGTGTAGGTGTGCCTAAGGCTTCAAGCATGTGTGACGTATTATCCCACTCTCCCCTCCCTTGTGACTCCAAAAATCCAATGCTCTGTTCGTTCTTTGGCTCTGGGCAGCTAAAGATGTGATTAAAGAAATTGAAGAGTTTGACGGCCTGGAGGCTCTGCGCTTGGAGGGCAACACCGTGGGCGTAGAAGCGGCCAAGGTCATTGCCAAGGCCTTAGAGAAGAAGTCAGAGTTGAAGGTACGATGTGTGGGGTCAGCTGGCCCGGGCTGATTGTGGACAGGTATCTTCCGCTTCCTGGTGACTGCTCCTCAGCCCCACGGCATTCCATCCCTCCTTCCCTCCCTCCATCTCTCCTTTCATCTCTCTTTCCATCGGTCCCTCCTTTTCTCCTTCCTTATTCTTTCCTAAAAATGAATTCTGTGTGCTGCGCCTTTCTTGGCACATACAAATGGTTTTCAAACTCTTCTATCCCAGCATTCTCCATGTGGGTTCCATTGAATATGTTGCCATGCCCTGTGGGAGCAGCAGCCCGGCTCCTAGCTCCTCAGGAGGCTGAGATCTCAGGATTGTGGTTCAAAGCAATAGAGCAGCTAACTTTGAGCAAAAAGAGTTCAGGGACAATGCTCAGGGTTCAAGTTCAAGCCCCAGGACCAACCAAAAAAAAAAAAAAGTAGCAGCATATGCAACATGTCAGCCTTCCCTTCCTTCTAGCTTATTTATGTTCAAAAAGTCTGTTCCTCAGACTGGAAATCTATATGGGGCTGGGCCTGTGCTCTCCGCTCTTCATTTAATCCCTGCACCAATCACCCCAGCTTAAGGCATTGGGGGTATCAAAGGAACTGAGGCTCAGAGGAAATGATTCAGCAGCAGAGGGCTGTACTGAGGGCACCTGAGCTCACATAAGCAGGTGCCATTACAGGTGGGCAGTATCAAGCTTGTCCTCTCATATGGTGAGTTGTAACATTTGCCACCTATAAGCCCCAACCCTGAGCCCAAATCTTTGCTTCAAAAGACAAGAAATGAAGTTGATGCGTCTCAGCTAACCTTCTCCTTCCCCACAGCGATGCCACTGGAGCGACATGTTCACTGGAAGGCTGCGGTCTGAGATCCCACCAGCCCTGGTGAGAAATAGGCAGCTCTCCCCAGGCCAGCCCACCCTGCCCCACCTCCCTTCTTCAGAGACTAAGATGCGACTGACGTACATGCCAAGTGGGAAGCTGAACAGGGCTTAGCACCAGAGTCAGGGAGGACCTGGGATCGTGGGGAGGACCCAGGACCGTGGGGAGGACCCGGGACCGTGGGGAGGACCTGGGACTTTGGGGAGGAACAGAGACCGTGGGGAAGACCCGGGACCGTGGGGAGGACTCAGGCCCATGGGGAGGACCTCAGACAGTGGGGAGGACCCAGGACCTTGGGGAGGACTCAGGCCTGTGGGGAGGACCCGGGACCAAGAAAGGACAGTAGGACAGGGCCTGTTTGGCTTCCATGGGAAGCTCTGCGGCTGCCTTCCTGGCCTGGGCCCGCTGGGTGCAGGTGTTCAGTGCTCACTGTTCTGGTCACACCGGGGCCTCCTCAGGTTTTCATTCTTCCAATCGCATGGGTTTCAGAGACGCATGCTCACCTCCTCCTAGGTGGGCCACCCAGGGGCTAGGCCTTCCTGGCGCTGGACAAGGGTCTCCTGGTGGGGCTTCGTCCCCTGAGAGTTGGCAGTGTTTGTGCCCAGCCTTGAAGGGAGAAAAAGCCCCAGAAAATGTAGGGTTCAAATTATCCACTCAGGAAATCTGGGTGGTTGATTTCACAGGAGAAGATGGAGGCCAGGAGAAGACCTTTCCTGTGGCTTTGTTGGCACGTGCCAGTTGTTGAATGGTAGCATTCGTTTGCCAGTGTTCTTAGCTTTACATCCTACTGATCACAGTGAGTTTTTAGGAAGGGAAGAGAACGTGGGGCCAGGCAGGGAGAAGTGAGCCAGACATGGCTTCCTACCCTCTGGCATCTGCTGGACCTGACTCGGGGAGCGGAGGAGCCTGGGGACTGGGAGAAGGGGGAGGCCTTCTAAGGACGGGGCAGCTAAATAACATCTTGCCTTGTTTCCCAGAGCAGTGGAAAAACAGCAACAGCCTCAACTACTGTGTCCACTGCCTGGATGAGGCAGATTATCCTCTTTCACATTCCTCCCATGCTAAGCCATCTCCCCCTACACGTGTGTGCCCCTCCCTGTCTCTGCTGGAAGCCCCTCACCTCTGGCTCGTTTCTGCTTAGGGACACTGGGAGGTTGCGATACACTCAGCTCCACAGAGGTCTGCCAAACCTGCTTCCTACCTCCTCCATCTGCCCAGATGGGGCCCAAATCCTAGAGGCATTTGTGGGGCTTCCCTCATTCCTTTACTTCTAGGGTAGCCCCACTTTCAGCAGGTTACCCTGCCTTCGTGCATAGGCTGTGCTCCTCACCTACTTCTGGCCTCATCTCTTGCCCACATCATACTTCTGAGTGGCCACCAGTCTCCTCCTGCCTGGCTCCTTGTCCCTAGGACCTCATTTCTTTGATAGTGACCTCCAAGTGTCTTTCCTCAACTTAAGGGTCCATATTTTATTCCAGTCTTCAAAGCTCTTGTCTGATTTTGACCCCTTGGTTGTCTTCTGTCCTGTCCTTTGCTGCATCGTGGCTTGTATCTTTCTGCTCTAGTTTTTACTGCTACCTGGAATTTTTTTCATGCTAGCTCAGATGCCACCTCCTATAGGAAGCATTCCAGACGAGCAAATGCACACGGGCCCCGCTTGTCAGTGGTCTTCTAAGTTTCCAATGTAGAAACATAATAAAATTGCTGTCAGGATCAGTGTTTGAGAACTAATGCACCCACTCCCTGACATTTATAACTATAACCCCTCTATACGTTATAAAATAATGTATACAATTAATTTAAAAAATGGTTATAGGGGCTGGGAATGTGACTTAGTGGTAAAATGCTTGCCTAGCATGCATGAAGCTCTGGGTTTGATTCCTCAGCACCACATACACAGAAAAAGCCAAGAAGTGACACTGTTGCTCAAGTGGTAGAGTGGTAGCCTTGAGCAAAAGAAGCTCAGGGACAGTGTCCAGGTTGGAGGGGGGAGGGTGTGGTGGAAAAAAACCTGCTGTAAAAGGCTTTGTGCCACTTCTACACTGGCCTGGGCGCCCTCTGGTGGCCAGGCTGGGCCTAGCATATAGCATTTGGCATGTGTCTGCCAGACTGACCTGAGCCTCCCTCTGTCCAGATCTCACTAGGGGAAGGTCTCATCACCGCAGGGGCGCAGCTGGTGGAGCTAGACCTAAGTGACAATGCTTTTGGGCCTGATGGTGTACGTGGGTTTGAAGCTCTGCTCAAGAGCCCTGCCTGCTTCACCCTGCACGAACTCAAGCTTAACAACTGTGGCATGGGCATCGGTGGTGGCAAGGTGAGTTGGAACCCCTGCATAATCCCTCCTGCATCTACGCCCATCCAACTGGTGCCCCCCCCTTGTCTTCCTTTCTCTTCAAAGGAGAGAGGCCTCACGGGCAACAGCCTGTAGTCAGAAGGGAAAAGGAAAAAGGAATCCGAGAGGGTGGCGTTGCCAGGCAACCATCCCAAGTTTTTTGTTGGCTAGGCAACTTAGGCATTGCTGATGCATAACCTGCTTACATTGAAACATGTGGAGTGGCTACATCTCTGTACCTACTGTCACTTGGAACAGCGGGCCAGATCCAGGCTGAGACCGGATCTCGGGGAAGCCTGCTGCTCAGGGAGGGTGGTCAATGGCTCGACTTTGTTCCCCAGCAGGGCCTTGCCCCCGGTGCTAGCCCTGTCCCTTACCAGACGGGCACTGAGGGCGCTGGTCCTCCTCGTTCCCATCTGTCTATCTAGGCTCCTGCAGACAGAATGGAGAACCTAAGTGTCAGTGCTAGCCTTTGCAGAAGAGCTGAGGACACAGGCCCTGGGGACAGCTTTGTGAAGTCGTTTATATTCATTACAATGGAAGGATGCTGATGTGCTGGACGCCGGTGGTTCACATCTGTAATCTTAGCTGCACACCGAGATGTGATCTAAGGGTTGTAGGTCAGAAAAGTCCTTGGTCCCAAGTCCCAGGGATTGAACCCAGGGTCTGAATAATGTCCTTGAGCTTTCCTCAAGGCTAGTGTTCTACTACTTGAACCACAGCACCATTTCTGGCTTTTTTTTCTATATATGTGGTACTGAGGAATCGAACCCAGGTCTTTGTGCATTGCTAAGCAAGCACTCTTCTACTAGGCCATCTTATCGCCAACAAATTATAAAGAAAACAAGTGGAGCTGTGACTCGTGGCAAAGCACCATTCTTTAGCAGAAGACTATGGAACAACACTTAGACCCTAAGCTCAAACCCCAGTATGACACCCACATGGAAAGAAGAAAAGAAAAGGAAAGCAAAAGGAGCAGGGCAGAAGGATTGAGAATTAGAGACCTTGTCTCAAAAAAATGGTTTTCTAGCTGGACGAGATGGCTCACACCTGTGATCCTAGCTTCTCAGGAGGCTGAGGATCGCGGTTCAATGCTAGCCTGGGCACCAAAAAAAGTCCACAAGATTCTTATTTCCAATTAACCACCAGAAAACCAGAAGTGGTGCTGTGGTGCTGTGACTCAGAGTCCTACGACCGACCAAAAAAATAAAGAGACCTAGGAGTGGGTTTCTTTCTTTCATTCGCCAGATAGTAGGTACATTACTTCTCACACATTGATACCCCTTCTTATGTTTTTGTCCCCATTTCCCTCCCCCAATCGCTCCCCATCATCTTGTTTCCCCCCTTCCCTTTCCTATTTCAAATAAATATATATACGATATACCAGGCATGAAAGTCAGATACAGTAACAATATCTTTCATTCTTTTTTCTTTCTTAAGCTGGTTCTACACCTTGAACTCAAGAGTCTGGGAGCTGCACTTGAGCTTTTGTTCTCAAGGCTAGTGCTGTACCAGCTGTACAGCTCCTCTTATGAGTTTTTTTGGTGGTTACTTAGAGATAAGAGTCTTATGACTTTTCTTCCCAGGCTGGCTTTGAACCGCAGTGCTCAGATCTCAGTCTCTTGAGTAGCTAGGATTACAGGCGTCTGCCACTAGCCCCCAGTGAGATGGAGTTTCTTTAGAAAACCTGGAAAATAGAACTTCTGGCCTGCCCAGCAGAAGCCTATGTCAATAAGGTGGCTGGGAGTCTCTCCTGCATCCACTCCACGGTTCTTGCTTCAGTTAGCCTCCATCTCCTGAGCCAAAGCCCACATGCTCAGCAGGATGTTGAGTGCTGGCAGGGCACCCGTGAGCTGCAACTTGTGCTTTCGGGCCCGAGTCTCTTTAGCCACCAGTGGGGAGGCTGTTCTGTGGCAGCCGCATGGAGGGTTCTAGCCACGCCCTGCATTCTCCTTCCTTTCCCACAGATCCTGGCAGCAGCTCTGACTGAGTGCCACCGGAAGTCCAGCGCCCAGGGCAAGCCGCTGGCCCTGAAGGTCTTTGTGGCTGGCAGGAACCGTTTAGAGAATGATGGTGCCACTGCATTGGCAGAAGCATTTGGGGTAAGTTGGTTTCTACCCTGCCTGCTAAAGTACAGAGGCAGACCATGTGGTGTAGACCACGGTCCTGGGTGTGAATCCCAGTGCCTGCCTGCAGCTTGGAGACCAAGGCGAACCTCTCGACCTCTGGACTCCTGGTACCTTGTTCTGTCGTGGCCAGAACTGCCTCGGCCCTCTGCCTGTGGCTTTCCTGCCCGCTGGATGTCACTCAACACCGGCCTCCTGGCCCCTTCCTTATGTCCTTGCAGATTATCGGGACACTGGAAGAGGTCCACATGCCACAGAACGGAATCAACCACCCTGGCGTCACCGCGCTGGCCCAGGCCTTCACCATCAACCCCCTGCTGCGGGTCATCAACCTGAATGACAACACCTTCACTGGGAAAGGCGCTGTGGCCATGGCTGAGGTGAGTCCGCACAGGGCCAGCAGCTCTGCTGCCCCTGCCGCCTCCGGTGGAGAAGCCCCACGGAAGGCTAGCTGAGGGCTAGGCCAGCACAAGCGTGGAAAAGCCACAGAGCAGTTAGATGTGGGCCACGCTTCCTGGAGAAGCTTTTGCTGTGTGTGTGTGTGTGTGTGTGTGTGTGCGCGCGCGCGGGCGCGCGCTCAAATAGCGATCTTCAGATCTTAGCCTCCAAAGCAGCCAGGAGGCGTGAGCCACCGGCGCCTGCGTGGGGTTTGGATTGTGGCTAAGTTGTGTGGGGTAAACGGCGTCATCTGGGCCGTGAAGAAGTGTCTCGAGTCTCGGGAAGATAGAACATTGGTGGAAGGCCACAGCCAGGGGCGCCCTGCCCCACCTGCCCTGCTTGGATAGGATTCGACCTCCAAGAGTTGGATGGAGCAGGGATGGGCAGCGCAGGAGAGGGAGACGAGGCGCTGGGGCCTCCTCACTCCTGAGACTCCTCCTGTGGGGCTGAGGCTGCGGCCACAGGAGCGACTGTTTGATTTGTGGCCCTCCCGTGGGGTTCAAGGATTTTGGTCGGGGCTCATGATGGGGTGACAAGAGCTCACCCACCGGGTGTGGGTGTGACATGGGACACGGCAGTTTGTGGGGTGTCGCTGATGACGTCACCCGGGCTGCTGGGCTGGGGCCTGCACCCCAGCCTGTGACCCTTGCTCCCACACAGACCCTGAAGACCTTGAGGCAGGTGGAGGTGATCAACTTCGGGGACTGCCTGGTGCGCTCCAAGGGCGCCGTCGCCATTGCCGACGCGGTCCGCGGGGGCCTGCCGAAGCTCAAGGTGAGCTTGAGCTGCTCTCCTGTGCCCAGGGCTCCCACTCTGGGGGGAGGACGTGGCGGCTGAGGTCCGGAGGCTGGGGAGCCTGGCTATTTCCCTGCACCTCTACTTTTGTGATATTTGGGTCTCTTCACCCTTTGAGTCAGTTTCTTCATTTTACCACGGGAGAGAGTCCTAGCGTTATCTTCTGTAGGTACAGGGGCTTGAACCCAAGGCCTCACATTCTCTCTTGACTTTTTCGCTTTTTGGCTCATGGCTGGTACTTCTGCAGACGTTTTGGTGGTTGATTGGAGATGACAATCTCAGACTTGTCTGCCCAGGCTGACTTTGAACTGTGATCCTCAGATCTCAGCCCCTGAGCAGTTAGGATGACAGGCGTGAGCCACTGTGCCCAGCATGGTGGTGGTGGTCGCCCACTCTGTGCCCACCCTGCCCTCCTGTAGAACAGCCAGGTGCTCCCTGCCTCCACCCCATCCTTTTACTCTTTTTGTTTTGCCAATGCTGGAGACTGAGCTCAACACCTGAGCACTGTCCTTGGGCTTTCTCACGCCCAGAGCTCTACCACTTGAGCCACAGCACCACTTCTGGCTTTTTCTGTGTTATGTGGTGTTGAGGAATTGAACCCGGGTCTTTGTGCATGCTAGGTAGACAAGCACTGTACCTCTAGGCCAAACTCCCAGCCCGTCCTTTTACTCGTAGGAGCTGAACCTGTCTTTCTGTGAAATCAAGAGAGATGCAGCCCTGGCTGTGGCTGAGGCTGTGGCAGACAAGACAGAGCTGGAGAAGCTGGATCTCAACGGTAGGTGTGGGGGAGGGGTGCGCCTCAGCACAGCCTGCCCAACCCACTCAACCCCACTCTGACCTCCTCTCCTCCTACCCCGAGCAGGCAACGCCCTGGGAGAAGAGGGCTGCGAGCAGCTTCAGGAGGTCCTGGATGGCTTCAACATGACCAAAGTGCTGGCTTCCCTCAGGCAAGGAACGGCCCCGCCAGGCCTTGTGTCCCGAAGTCTGTGGGTTGAGCACCTGCCACATGCCAGATCCTGTGCCAGGTGCTAGGGCAAAAAGGCTGAGACAGCAAGAGTTGTGACTGATAGAAACGAGGCAGAAGCTGGGTAGCTCACTTCTTTCATCCTAGCTGAAATCTGAGGATCCTGGTTCAAATCCAGGAATATCCATGAGACTCATCAGCAATTAATCACTAAAAAAAAAATCCCTAGACATAGATCTGTGCTTTTTAAGTAATAGAGTACCAGCCTTAAGGGAAAAAGCTAAGAGACAGTGCCCAAGCCTCAAGTTCAAACCCTAGCACTAGCACAGAAGAACAAGCATAAACCAACACTGGAGCTGAGTGTGGGCATGCTGCGAGTCGGGAAGCTTGGTAGCAGGGCTGAACCTAAGGCCGGAGAAGCAGTGGGTCTGGAGGACGTGGGAGATGGGCCCGACCTGCAAGGGACAGGTTTGGAATTGTGTCCTAGAGACCGAGTGGAAAGGAAGAGGTAGATGACAAGGGAACGGGGGTTGTGGGGGAGATGGGCAACAGGAGCAGCCTGCCGGGTCACAGCCCTGTCCCCTGCCCCTCCTCTCTGGTGGGTGCCGTCCATGTCCGTGTCAGTTATACGTCTGTGGGGCCGGGACTCCACTGCGGGTCCAGCCTCCAGAAGACCACAGTGCAGGGGACCCAGAATGGCTCTCACCCAGACTGGAGTCTTCCGCCTGCTCCTACCACACGTAGATTCCTGTGACAGTGAGGTTTGCGTGGCTCTGCCCTGGCCATCTCTGCCCGCCATGTCCTGCCACATTCCTTTCCTCTGTTTCCACGGGAGTCTGGGGCTTGTTTGGGACAGGAACAAGATCGGATCCTTCTGTGTCCACAGCATGGCTTCCCTGGACGATGAGAAAATGAGTGATGTGCTCCCTAGTGAGCCATGCGCACCCTCGGAGCTGTGCTCCCGCCCTCCCCACGCCCCGCTTGGCTAGCCTAGGCTGCTTGGCAGGGAGGGTGTCACTGAGCCAGCTCCTCTCTGCAGTGATGACGAGGGCGACGATGATGAAGATGACGAGGACGAGGGAGAAGAGGAGGAGGAGGAGGAGGAAGAAGAGGAGGAGGAAGAGGAGGATGAGGAGGAGGAAGAGCCACAGCAGCAAGGTCAAGGAGAGGAGTCAACCACCCCAAGGAAGATTCTGGACCCCAACAGTGGGGTGAGTGCTGTTTGTGTTTTGTTTTGCATTTTGAGCTCGGGGCGTAGGTGGGGTCCCTGAGCTCTTCTGCTCAAGACTAGTGCTCTGCCACTTGGAGCCACCGCGCCACTCCTGGGTTTCCTGGTGGTAAGTAAGATTCTTCCAGACTTTCTTGCTTGTCTGGCTTTGAGCCACAATCTTCCTGTCTCTGAACGAAGCCTCCTGGGTAGCCAGGATTACAGGCATGAACCGCTAGTGCCTAGCTTATTTATTGCTTTATGAAGCAATTACAGCATGTAATGCTACTTTCCATATATAATGGTAAAACAGTTAAGCATGGTGCTGGTGGCTACTCGGGAGGCTGAGATCTGAGGATCTCAGTTTGAAGCCAGGAAAGCTTGTGAGCCTTTTTTTTTTTTTTTTTGCCAGTCCTGGGCTTGAACTCAGGGCTTGAGCACTGTCCTTCGACTTTCTCAAGGCTAGAGCTCTATCACTTGAGCCTCACCACCACTTCCAGCTTTTTTCTATGTATGTGGTACCAAGGAATCGAACCTGGGTCTTCTTGCATGCTAGGGAAGCACTCTTACCACTAGGCCAAACTCCTGGTCCAAGAGCCTCTTCAGTGAACTGGGACAGTGCCCCAGCAGCCAGTGACAAATTCACTCATCATGTGTGATCCCAAATAAAGCTCTCAGAACTGTGGTTAGGTGCCAAGAGTACCCACTCCTGTTGAGTTGGGCTTTTCTGGTTCTGCAAGCAGTAAAAGCAAAGTGCTTCTCAGATGTGGGTGTTTTCTGGGTGCCTGCTGGCTGACCTGGTCAAAGCTGGACTGCAGTTCCTAATGGATTCTCATCACTGGGGCATGCATTGTGTGGCACAGTGGAGCCCCTTGAAGTCCAGGGAAGTGGCTTACCCTGCAGCCCCAAGGCTCCAGGACCAGGAGTTGGCATCAGCATGTGTACCCCCACCCGCTGGAGGACTGCACTTGAGAGAGTGGCTTAGTACTTGCCTAGCATGCATGAAGCCCTGAGTTCAGTTCCTCAGTGCCACATAAACAGAAAAGGAGAGAAGGGGCTCTGTGGCTCAAGTGGAAGAGTGCTAGCCTTGAGCAAAAGAAGTCCAGGGACAGAACCTAGGTCCTGATTTCAAGCCCCAGAACTAGGAATGATTATGATAAGAATATTCATAATAGTAGTAGTAATGAGTGATAATTCTACACCTAACTGTCTTGAGCAAGGGGTAGATGGGCCAGGAACTGGGGAAGGAGGGGTGAGGACCCTTACGGCTGTGCTTGTTGTTCAGGAGCCGGCTCCAGTGCTGTCCTCGCCGCCCCCCACAGACGTGCCCACCTTTCTGGCCTTCCCCTCCCCAGAGAAACTGCTGCGTCTTGGGCCCAAGGGCTCTATGCTCATAGCCCAGCAGGTAAGGCCACCTCCATCCCCTCCAGCCCTGTGCCTCTCACAGCCCGAGTTGCCTCAAAGAGATGCGTTGAGGGCTACACAGACACCATGTGTCAGAGGCCGAGCTGCTTGAGACTCTCTGAGGAGGAGAAAGGGCTGGGGTTGGTTTGCACTCAGCCTCAGAACTGCTAGGCACCGGTGGAGCTGAACTCCTAGCCCGTTTTTGCTTTTTTGTTTTTGTTTTTGGGTGAATGGGGTGGAGGAGGAGGCGAGAAGCCTTGGCAATACTGGGATTTGAACTCAGGAGCCTTGAGTTTGCTAAGCAGGTATACTACTGCCTGAACCAGGCCTCCAGCCAGACGTTTTCACTTTGCTTTTTTTTTTTTTTTTTTTGCCAATCCTGGGGCTTCAACTCAGAGCCTGAGCATTGTCCTTGGCCTTTCTCAAAGCTACAGCTCTACCACCACTTTCAGCTTTTTCCAAGCATGTGGTACCATGGAATCAAGCCTGGGTCTTCATGTATGCTAGGCAAGCACTCTGCAACTATGTCAAACTCCTGACTTTTTTTTTTTTTTGGTTAGTCATGGGACTTCAACTCTGGGCCTGAGCACTGACCTTGAGCTCTTCAGCTCAAGGCTACCACCCCTTGAGCCACAGCGCCACTTCTGGTTTTCTAGTGGTTAATTGGAGATAAAATCTCATGGACTTTAGTGCCTGGGCTGGCTTTGAACCATGATCCTCAGATCTCAGCTTCCTGAGTAGCTAGGATGACAAGCGGGAGCCACCACGCCTAGCTGACTTTAATGATTTTTAAGTAGGGGTTTGCACATATGCCTAGACCATGATCCTCTTATTCCATATTCCCACACAGCTGAGATGATAGATGGCTGCCGCTGTATCTAACTTTTTATTAGTTGAGATGGGCCTTATGAACCTTTGGCCTCAAACCATGATCCTCTTGATCTCAGCCTCCTGAATGGCTGGGAATAGCTGATGTTAATAGGCGTGAGTCATCCCTGCTGACTGTTTTGGTTTGTTTAATACAAGCCTATAAATGAGAATGCTCATGACGTCTGTTATCTTCAGTGGTTGTGGAGGGTACACCCCCTGGAGACTTGTGTGGCCTATATTTAGGGTCTCTACCATACCCCAGTGGTGGCTGGAGTTAGGGATATTCTCAAGACTCCAGTGTGCACACATGCTTGCAAGAAGGAAGCCATACTGCCATCTGACTGTGTCTGTAACCCTAGCTCCTGGGGAAGCTGGGGTCAAAGCTTGCCTGGGCAGCAAAGTCAGTGAGATGTTTATCTCCACTTAATCACCAAAAAGCTGCGAATGGATCCACGGCTCTAGTGGTAGAGTATCAGCCTTGATGGAAAAAGCTATGGCCAGGGCCGTGAGTGTGGCCTAGTTGGTAGAGTGTTTGCCTAGCATGCACGAAGACCCAGGTTCAATACATAGAAAAAGCAGGAAGTGGTGCTGAGGCTCAAGTGGTAGAGCTGTAGCCTTGAGAAAGGCCAAGGACAGTGCTCAGGCCCTGAGCTCAAGCCCAGGACTAGGGGGGGAAAAAAAAAAGCTATGGCCAGCACCTCATACTTGAGTACTGGCACCAAAATAAGAAAAAGACCACTGCTGCCAGGCTCCAGCTGTCTTGGTATTTCATGCTTATTTGTCCATTCATTCCACCTGCTGTGCCCCAGACTCCAGGCAGGTGCAGGGACGCCCCGCAGTGAGCTGAGAGCTGTCCGACCCACCCAGGTCCCATGCTTTGCCAGGGCCTCTTCTCAGCAGTCTCCCCCAACGTATTTGAGCCCTGGGGCTCTGGTTCTTGTCACCATCTGCTACCTCTGTGCTACCTCTGTTGTTAGATTGACACATCGGACCCTGAGAAGGTGGTGTGTGCCTTCCTGAAGGTGGCGTCCGTGTTCAAGGATGAAGCCTCCGTGAGGGCCGCTGTGCACGACGCAGTAGGTAATGTGAGTGGCATGGTGGGCGCTGGGCGGCGCTTTCCCCATGCTTAGGGGTGTTGTGGGGCCAATCTGAGCCCACAGCGGCTGCAGCTGACGGAGCCATCAGACCTAGAGTTTACCATACTGTCCATTTCTAGCTGAGGAAAGTGAGGCCGCTTCTGAAGCTCCATGGCTGTGTGTAGTCAGAGCTTGTGTCAGGAGGAGCCAGTCTAGGAAAGCCGTAGTGTCCTGTGTGCAAGTGACACATCGTATGTGGGGTCAGGGCCGAGTCCTTGGAGGTCACCACATTGCTCCTGAGGCCCTCTTCCCCGTCACCACCCTCTCCCTTCCCATCTGTCTCCTCTCGTTCAGCCTCTGCCTTGTCTGAATCTCCTTTGCCCAGGCAGAGTGGAGAAGGGCCTGCCGGGAAGGACACCACTCGTGAGGAGAGAAGGGGATGAGGGAGGCTGTGATGGCCGAGGGAGGCTGTGATGGCCAGGCGAGGCTCTAGAGCATCCTTGGGAGCCTCTGGGGCATTTGTGGAAATAAGGGGCCTGAATTCCTCCCCTCCTTTTTTCCCTATTGTTGTTTGTTGGTCCTGGGGCTTGAACTCGGGGCCTGGGCACTGTCCCTGAGCTTTTTCTCTCAAGGCTAGCACCCTATCACTTAGAGCCACAGTGCTACCTCTAGTTTTCAGATGGTTAATTGGGAGGTAAGAGTCTCACAGACTTTCCTGCCTGGGCTGGCTTTGAACCGTGATCCTCACATCTCAGCCTCCTGACTAGCCAGGATTATAGACATGAGCCCCCAGCACCAGGCTGTAGCCTGGATTCTTTTACACAGAATCCTAGCTGGTCTCTTCGCCTCTCTTTTTGTCACACACACACACTGGGGATCTCTGACACACAGTATGTGTCCCCATTGTGTGAGGTGAGCTGTATACAATGGGCTCGGTCACCACGCCCATCTCAGCCTGTGATGCTGGGTGAGGACAGAGATGAGATTGACTGATCCTTCCGGCTGGCGGCCTCTTCATCTAGTATCCGGGCATCTCGGTCGTCCCTCCTTGACTCACCTCTTGCTGGGCAGGATGGCAGGATGACAGGGCTAAGCCTGTGGGGTCGTGGGTGTCCCCTGCTGCCCTTGCTTCTGCCCTCGCAGATGCACTCATGAAGGCGGCGTTCAACTGCTCGTCCTTCAACTCCAACGCCTTCCTCACCAGGCTGCTGGTCCACATGGGTCTGCTGAAGGTGAGTCTGGGACGAGAAGACCCTGTGCGGAGCGGTGGGGGTCCAGGGCTGTGCAGGTGACATTGGAGCTTGCCCACCTTGTCTGTGCTGTTGCAGAGCGAGGACAAGGTCAAGGCCATCCCCAATCTCTACGGGCCCCTGATGGTGCTGGACCACATGGTGCAGCAGGACTATTTCCCCAAGGCCCTCGCACCCCTGCTGCTGGCATTTGTGACCAAGTAAGTATGGCCTCGTTCTGTGTACACACGCAGGTATGCACGCCAGTACTGGGGCTTGCACTCAGCGTCTGATTACTGTCCTTAGGCTTTTTCACTCAGGCCTAGCACGCTACCGCTTGCACTGGAGCTCCACTTCTGGCTTTTGATGACTACTTGGAGATGAGTCTCATTGTCTTTTCTGCTGGCTGTGAACCGTGATCCTCAGATGTCAGTCTCTTGAATAGCTAAGATTACAGGTGGTGTGAGCCACCCTGCGCAGTTTGACCTTGTTCTCATTGCCCATCTTCGACTCCTGATTGACTGGGGCTTCATTGGCCTGCTGAGGAGGTGCTAACTCCAAGAGTCCCTGCCTGTCAGTCTAAGTCCAAAAAAGGCCAACAGACGGTTGTTTCCCTTGCAGAATCCCTCAGATCAGAATAGTGGGTCAGACATAGAAGATGGGCCTCCAGGGCCTGGGAAGTCCCCCTCTCACTTCCCTGTCTTCCCCACAGGCCAAATGGTGCCCTGGAAACCTGCTCCTTTGCCCGCCACAATCTGCTACAGACATTGTACAAGGTCTAGACTCCACTCGAGCCTCTTCTCATCCCTCAGCCTGCACCTGTGACAGGAGACACTTGAGGAACTGAGCTGCAGCCATGCCCCGGACAGGCTCCACCAGAGGCAGGGAGAGGGTTCTGGTGTGTCCTGTGTGTTGGCGGTGTGTGAGAGCAGGTGTGGGCTTCCTGTCAGGATTTGGGGTTTCAGTTCTCCCTGCTAGACTGGCTCTGGTCCCTGGCAGGGTGCTGGTCCCCAGCAAGCTGCTTTGCCATTAAACTCACCGCCATCCGATTAGTGCCTCAGGTCCGAGGCCCTAATGGCTGCTCCCGGCCCGCCTTCCTGCCCCACTCCTGGGCTGCAGTAAAGCCTGGGAAACCGCCGCTGTGTCCTTGCCCTGCCTTTGTGTCATGGTTGGGCTGTTCGCATCTCTCCTGGGCCTGAAGCCACTGCCTTCCTCTCCAACCATGCCTGCTGTGCTGGCCCCTGGGACTGAGAAGAGACTGAGGTGGGACTGGAGGGCTGTCAGCGGAGGTCAAATCCCTGACCACCTCATGGACCAGAAGAGAAGCGGGGGTTGGAACGGGGCTGTAGAGGCCCTGCTTTCCAGCGGGCCTGAGCTTTAGGGGCACCTGGGCTGGCTCGGATCTGTCCCTCGGCCTGGGGACGGATGGCAGGTCCTCGTGACAGAGCCAGGTCTCTGCTCTTCACAGACTTCGTGTAGGGGAGGGATGGGGCTCGGGGCCGGGCGAGGCGCTGTGGCTCTCCTGCGGCCACATCACCTCCTGCTTTCCTCTGGGCTGTGTCTGGGCTGTGCCTGGGAGCTTCCCAATAAAGTCGTGTGGTAGCTATGGTGACCAAGAGTCTTCTTTCACCTCCAGTGCCACATTACTGGGTCTCAGAACATACGGGCTCCACCTGCCAGAGGGCCAGCAGCCCTATGAAGAGAGCTGGAGTGTGCCAAGAGAGGGAAGGTCGGAGCACCTGACTGGTTGGCGGAGGTGCTGAGATGGTACCAGCTTTACCTCACCCGTTGTCTAACTCTGGGCTGTGGCTCCTCTAGTAGCTCTCTGAATGCTGTCCAGTCTTTGTTCACAAGTAAAACCTCGCATCTTCTAGGGTCACATCACAAAAATCCAAGAATCTGGGCTGGGAATGTGACCGAGTGGTAGAGTGCTTGCCTCTACCACTGTATGAAGCTGTGGGTTCCATTCTTCAGTACCACATACACAGAAGAAGCTGGAAGTGACACTGTGGCTCAAATGGTGAAAGTACTAGCCTTGAGCAAAAGAGAAGCTCGGACAGAGCACAGGCCCTAAATTCAAGCCCAGGGCTGGCCAATAAAAAAAAAAAAAAATCAAAGAACCTATACATAATAAATCAAAAGGCTAAGGGGGTAGTAGAGTTCTTACCTAGCAAGTTTGAGTTCAAACCTTAATTACCACACCCCAAAAAAATCTAAAACATTTTCTATTACTTAGGAGGCTAAAGTATTGGAATATTGTCAATTTGAGACCAGCCTGAGCTACATAAAGACTACCTCAATAAGTCAGTAATCTGACTTCTTTAGCTCATACCTGTAATTCTACTTACTTGGGCAGAGATGTGGAGAGTCATTGTGATAAACTAGCCTAGGCAGAAAAGGTCTCGAGATTCAAGGTATGACTCAAATGGTAGGGTGCCAGCTAAGTGAGCAGTAAGGGCCTGAACTCAAACCCTGGAAGTGGTGGGAGGGGAGGGGAGCAATCCCATGGGAGACATCAGCCAAGTCAAGCACTGAAATGTGAATACGCTGGGAATGTGATCTAGCATGCATGAAGCCCCGGGCTTAATGTAAGAGCTAGAGCACTAGCCTTGAGCACAGAAAAGCTCAGGGAGAGTTCCCAGATCCTGAGTTCAAGCCCAAGGATTGGCAAAAAGTCCAAATAGCTGGGCACTGGTGGCTCACACCTGTAATCCTATTCAGGAGGCTGAGATGGAGAAATTGCAGTTCACAAGAAAGTCTGAGACTCAACCACCAGAAAACCAAAAGTGGTGCTGTGGCTGGAACTGGTAGAGCACTAGCATAGCGCAAAAAAGCTCAGGTGCAGTTCCCCAAAGTGTCCCAACAGGAAGGGAAGGGGTAACCACTCTCGGGTTCCTACCGTAACCCTTAAGGCAGCTTTATGAACAAGTTGCATTTATTTCAAGTTGCATTAGAATTCGTGTAAGAACAGGATGTAACTGTGTGGCCCAGCCTGGCCCGGAGTGGAAGTCTTCCCTGTCTCAGCCTCCCAAACGCTGGCAGTGTAGGTATCCCCTCCACGCCGCGCTCACCCTGGATTTGTTTTCAGAAGTTAGGAACAGGCTTGGTGAGGGTACTGAGCCTGCCCAGGGTACCACGGGACCTACAGGACCTCCTGGTCTGCTGAGCCACAGGATGGCTCTTTAGGGACCTGCCCTGCTGGCCAGCCTAAGGCTTGTGGCCAGGCCTGTGCTGCTTGGTCTGTAGTGGACCGGAGGCCCTGTAATGCCAGCCACTGCCCCCACTCCCTGCCCACAGCCTGGGGAAGCCCCAGTACTGCAGGCTGCTCACAATGCTTTCCATTCAGCCTTGTCCCTGCTGCCAGGCCTGTGGGCCAAGGAGGGGGGCTCTCGCCGGAGTCCAGGCAGGGACCATTGCTGGCTTTTCTCTCGTGCTGCGCCTCCTGACTGCCGGCAGCTCCCAGCGGCATGGAGGGGTAAGTCTTTGGGCCCCAAGGGTGCAAAGGACCTGTGGATCTGCCAATGGCCACAACAACAGAGAAGCCTTCTCTGCCTTGGTCTGGTGGAGGGACTCTGAATGTTTCCTCCTCGCTCCCAGAGGTGGGTCCCAGGGAAGGAAGCCCGCGCATGGGAATGAGCTCCGTGGACTGAGGCCTTGCAGCAGACACAGAGCCAGTCTTTGGATCAGGGACTCTTGTCACTTCAGGGATCTGTCTGGGGGACCCTCTGCTCTAACATGAACACACTAGAGAGGGCCATTCAGCCCATGGCAGGGGCAGCGGGGGGGGACACGGAGTCCCCAGGACCCAAAGAAGCAAGTAGTGGTGATCTAGGAAGCAGTAAAGGGGGGAGGGGTGGAAGGCAAACAGCAGCCAGGCCTTGTGTGATATAAGCTGACAGGAAGGCAACCTGGGCAAGTTAGGTGACCCAGGTAGCAAGGAGAGAACTTGGCCTGTGCAGCAAGTATGTGCAGGAAGGACTTAGCAGAATCAGGAATGAAGATTTCCAGTAGTCAGGACTGAAGGAGATATGGGAAGGCTTTCAACCCAACATGTCAGGGTTCTGTGTTCTAAAAATTGCCTGTGGTTGCTGTGTGGTGAGGGGAACACATAGGAGGCCAGGAGAGCTGTGGTGGATGCAGTGTTCCTAAGGCATGAGCTCTAGTTGTGACATGAAGGGGTCTGATGGGGAGAGAGGGGGAGGTAATATATATGGATGGATGATGCATAGATGGGTAGGTGGGTGGGCAGATGGACAGACATCTTGCTTAGAGCACATTCTAAAAGCCAAACCCTTAGTCTCCTGTCCCACCCATGTCAGCAGATGGCATTGAGTTGAAGGGAAGACAGAGTAATGAGGAGGTCTGAGCTGCTTGCCTGCTGTTAGTGTGGCTCTGAGCAGCCAGGAGGCTCACTCAGGGTCTCACATGGCACAACAACTAGTCTGCCAGCGTGGCTTGCCATCTGAGCAAAGCCTGGGTCATTTCCTCCTGTTACCATCCCACCTTCAGGTGGGGCCTTTATGCTAAGGGAAAGCTGCACTGTCCCTAAGGACAGGCTGCCTGCACTGGACCAGAGAAGCAACGCGCTCGGAACCCCAAAGTCATCCTGACAGCCAGTCAGTCCTCAGTGCTAGAGTCAAGAGGACTCTCTTCAGGACCCATTTTCTGAGCTGTTTCCTCCCATACAAATCAGGGTTGAAAACAGAAGCTCCTGTGAAAGGGTAAGGGAGGAGGGCCCGCCATGACACTTTCCCGGGACTCAAAGGTAGAAGGCTCGGAGGGGATCTTAGGCCAAGGAGCCTACAGCGGCACTGTATCTGGGGCTTAATGAAGGGCCCTGCTCCTGCGAACCCCACCTTCTTTTCTCTCCCAGGCCTCAGAGCTCCACCCAACGTCCCTTGCTGCTGCTGGTGCTGCTGTTAGGTCCAGCTTGGCACGCAGCTGCTCACGGCTGCCCGCAGACCTGCATCTGTGACAACTCCAGGAGGCACGTGGCCTGCCGGCATCAGAACCTCACGGAGGTGCCCAGCACCATCCCTGAGGTGAGCATGGGCCAGAGCGGGTCGCAAGAGCCTGGGCTGGCCAGGGCTGGTGGCTCTTGCCTGCAATTCTGCTACTCAGGAAGCTAACCTCTAAGGATGGAGGTTCAAAGCCAGCCCAGGCAGGGAAGTCCACAGGACAGAGAGTGAGAGAGCGCTCCAAATTCTCAGAGTTCAGTTGTCACATCTGTGAAATAGAAAGCATAACCAGGAATGGCGGACAGCCTATCACCCCTGGGTGATCAAACGAACAGTTGCCCATCGACAAATGAGTTTTTTACAGGCCCATCGACAAATGAGTTTTTTACAGGCCCTGTGGCACAGAACTGGGGTTGCACAGGGTAGGATGCAGCCTCGGCCTATGGAGTTAGGAGCTGGTGGAGGGGGGAGAGGGTGGAGGGGGGACACAGCACGGTGGGTGCTGGGGTGCTTGGCGCTGGGGAGCCCCAGGACGCTGGGGAGGAGCGGGACGGAGCGGTGCCAATCTTCCATTTCTCCCTCCCAGCTGACCCAGAGGCTGGACCTCCAGGGCAACATGCTGAGGGCGCTTCCTCCAGCCGCCTTCCAGGCCCTGCCTCACCTCACGCACCTGGACCTGCGGCACTGCGGGGTGGAGCTGGTGGCCGAAGGCGCCTTCCGAGGCCTGGGCCGCCTGCTCCTCCTCAACCTGGCCGCCAACCGCCTGAGCTCGCTGCCCCAGGAAGCACTGGACGGGCTGGGCTCGCTGAGGCGGCTGGAGCTGGAGGGAAACTTACTGGAGGAGCTGCGGCCGGGGACGTTCGGGGCCCTGGGCGCGCTGGCCACGCTCAACCTGGCCCACAACGCCCTGGTCTACCTGCCCGCCATGGCCTTCCAGGGGCTGCTGCGCCTGCGCTGGCTGCGGCTGTCGCACAACGCGCTGAGCGTGCTGGCGCCCGAGGCCCTGGCCGGCCTGCCCGCGCTGCGCCGCCTCGGCCTGCACCACAACGAGCTGCAGGCCCTGCCCGGGGCCGCGCTCTCCCAGGCCCGCGGCCTGGCCCGCCTGGAGCTGGGCCACAACCCGCTCACCTACGCGGGCGAGGAGGATGGGCTGGCCCTGCCGGGCCTGCGAGAGCTGAGGCTGGATCACGGGGCCCTGCAGGCGCTGGGGCCGCGGGCCTTCGCCCACTGCCCGCGCCTGCACACCCTGGACCTCCGAGGAAACCAGCTGGACACGCTGCCCCCGCTGCAGGGCCCGGGCCAGCTGCGCCGCCTGCGGCTGCAAGGCAACCCGCTGTGGTGCGGCTGCCAGGCGCGGCCGCTGCTCGAGTGGCTGGCGCGGGCGCGCGTGCGCGCAGATGGCGCGTGCCGGGGTCCGCGGAGGCTGCGGGCCGAGGCCCTGGACGCCCTGCGGCCCTCGGACCTGCGCTGCCCAGGAGAGGCGGCATGGGAGGACGGGGAGGACGGGGAGGACGCGAAGCCGGCGGCGGGGGGACCCCGCGCCCCTCCAGGCCCCCCGACGCAGGAGGAGGCCGCGGCCACGCCGTGCCCCGGGGCCTGCGCCTGCGCCTCCGAGTCCCGCCACGCCGGCTGCGCTGGCCGCGGCCTGCGCACGGTGCCCCGGGGCTTCCCCGACGGCACTCAGCTCCTGGACCTGCAGCGGAACCACTTCCCCTCGGTGCCGCGCGCCGCCTTCCCCGGCCTGCCGCACCTGCTGTCGCTGCACCTGCAGCACTGCGGCGTGGCCGAGCTGCAGGCCGGCGCCCTGGCGGGCCTCGATCGCCTGGTCTACCTCTACCTCTCTGACAACCAGCTCTCCGGGCTCAGCGCCGCCGCCCTCGAAGGGGCCCCCCGCCTCGGCTACCTGCACCTGGAGCGAAATCGGTTCCAGCAGGTGCCAGGGGCCGCCCTGAGCGCCCTGCCCAGCCTCTTCTCTCTGCACCTGCAGGACAACGCGGTGGACCGCCTGGTCCCCGGAGACCTGGCCGCGGCTCGGGCCTTACGCTGGCTCTACCTGAGTGGAAATCGCATCAGCCAGGTGGCTCCTGGGGCACTGGGGCCGGCTCGGGAGCTGGAGAAGCTGTACCTGGATAGGAACCAGCTGCGAGAGGTGCCCACACGGGCTTTGGAGGGGCTGCCTGCCCTCCTGGAGCTGCAACTGTCAGGGAACCCACTCAGGGCCCTGCAAGATGGCGCCTTCGAACCTGTGGGCAGGTCCCTGCAGCACCTCTTTCTGAACAGCAGTGGCCTGGAGCAGGTGGGTGCTGGGTGGAGGCTTACATTCACCACCCATCGGTGCCAGATTTTAGGTTGTGTGACTGCTGAGAGCCCCCTAAGAGAATATGTAGAGGTGGGGTTCAGACAGAGCAAGAAAGCAAACAAAAACACCAAACTAGGAACTGGCACTGGAACGACTTGGAAATGAGGGCAGCCTGGGTTTGGACCCCAGCACCACCCTTCCTGCCTGGCCATGTTGTCTCTGCACCTTCTCCTCTTCTCCTGGGAAGATGGAGATGGAGCTCCCTCTCAGACCTGGGACAGACAGCCAGCCTGTCCTGAGCTCACACCACGCCCTGAACCTCCTCCGTGCAGATATCTCCTAGGGCCTTCTCTGGCCTCGGTCCAGGGCTCCAGAGCCTGTACCTGCAGAAGAACCAACTCCGAGTCCTGCCGGCCCTATCCAGCCTCAGCCAGCTGGAGCTCATCGACCTCAGCGGAAATCCCCTCCACTGTGACTGCCAGCTGCTCCCCCTGCACAGGTAGTCACCCCTGGGCCACCTCCAGAAATCTGCCAGCTGCTGGGGTGGGGGTACACGTGGGTGTCTCACTGACCAGGTCAGTTATCCTTCCTGGGATGGATTTCTCTGAGTCTCCTTTTCTTTTCTCTTTTCTTTTTTTTGTCAGTCGTGGGGCTTCAACTCTGGCCGTGGATGTTGTCCCTGGGCTCTTCAGCTCAAGGCTACTGCCCTACCCCTTGAGCCACAGCAAATACTTCTGGTTTCCTGGTGGTTAATTGGAGATAAGCGTCCCTTGATCTTTAGTGCCTGGGCTGGCTTTGAACCATGATCCACAGATCTCAGCCCCCTGAGTAGCTAGGACTACAGACATGAGCTTCCTCCTTTCTTTTTTCTGGTGCAGGTCTTGGAGCTTTGACTCAGAGCCTGGGTGCTATCCCTGAGCCTTTTTTTTCCCCCTCAAGGCTGGTATTCTGCCACTTGAGTTATATATAGCTCTACTTCTGGCTTTTTTTTTTTTTGCCAGTCCTGGGGCTTGAACTCAGAGCCTAAACAGTCCTTGGGCTTTCTAAAGGCTAGTGCTCTACCACTTGAACCCCAGCACCATTTCTGGCTTTTCTATGTATGTGGTACATACAGTAGGCCAGACTTCCGGCCCCACTTCTAGCATTTTTTGGTGGTTAATTGGAGATGAGTCTCACAGACTTTCCTGCCCAGGCTGGCTTCAAAGTGTGATCCTCAGATCTTAGCCTCCTAAGGAGCCAGGCTCACAGGCATTAAGCCACTCCTACTTCTCGGAGCCTTGGGTTTCATTCTTTTTTTTTTTTGCCAGTCCTGGGCTTGAGCTCAGGGCCTGAGCACTGTCCTTGGACTTTCTCAAGGCTAAAGCTCTAGCACCTGAGCTTCAGCACCACTTCTGGCTTTTTTCTATGTATGTGGTACCGAGGAATCGAACCTAGGTCTTTGTGCTAGGCAAGCACTCTACCACTGGGCCAAACTCCCAGCCCCCCCCTCTTTTTTTTGGCCAGACCTGAGCACTGTCCCTGGGCTTTCCCTAGGCTAGCGCTCTACCACGTGAGCCACAGCCGCACTTCCTGTGGCTGCGTGAAGAATGCAGTGAGCACAGGTGACTGGGGTGAGCAGGGTGAAGCACGGCACTCTGCTCATCTCCTCCTTATGGACAAGGGTGCCGACGTGTGACGTCACTTGAGGGGCCATCACTGTTAAGCCACCATGTCAACATCTTTGCCCATTACCCATAAACTCCTGCCTCACGTTCTCACCTGCCCACTCCTGTAACCTGACTTCCTCCTCAGGTGGCTCGCTGGGCTGAACCTGAGGGTCGGGGCTAGTTGTGCCACTCCACCCAGTGCCCGTGGCCAGAGGGTGAAAGCTGCGGTGGCTGTCTTTGAAGTCTGCCCAGGGTGGACAGCCAGGAAGGCCCCGCGGACACCAGCCTTCAGGTCCAGTGCCAGGAGAACTGCAATCAAGAGAAGACATTGAAGTGCAGACAAGGTTGGGCCTTGGAGGGAGTGGGCCAGGTCCCAAAGTCTCCAGGGAGCAGAGCTTTCTGACTTCTTTTGGTCCATGAAACTAAGGCAAGGCAAATACCCTGAGGTACAGACACAGACCTGGGCTCCACTCGGGAACTAGTAGCACTGAAGAGGGGACAGAAGCCAAAGGACAGTAGAACATGTGGTGGGCATGGAGACAGGGCTTTCAAGTGGTGTGACAAGTGACAATTTTTATTGCTCTCCCTTCTGGGTAGTAACTCACATGTCAGAATGCATTCTACAAGGCACGCAACTCTGACAAATCAGACATTAACTAGAAGTGACTGTCTCACACGAGGAGACTGGGGAGCCAGCACAGGCCAAAATGTCTTCCACTTCTGCCTTCCGAGGATGGGATTTTGTACATGGCTTCTACCCTCAGGAAGAAACAAAAAGCCAAACGGCATACATACCAGTTTTTCCAGGAACTAGTCCATTAGAACCATCCCGTTAGGTGGGCAGCAGAGCACATCGCCAGGTCCTCTCCGGCCACAAATCTGTGGCCTCCAGTCTCAGCCTGGTGTGCCCCAGGAAGGGAGAGGGGTGCCCAGCCCACTGGACCTGGGCTCAGCTCGCTCCTGGGGTTTTCCTTCTCTAAACCTATTACACTTTGAGCTACTCTGGCTGGGTCAACGTCCCTTTTGAGGCCTGGGTCTATCGTGTGGGCTGCCTAGTACCTTCCACAGAGGAGACGAAAGCAAGTTCTCTTTGACACTGTCCCCCCAGATACCCGTGTCTCATCTCAGGGCTGGCCTGCACCCTGAGAAGGGTGCTGGGGTGCAGCAGCTGGCAGCTGAGGCACAAGCGGCCTGCGCTAGGGCTTGAGGGAACACAGGGAGGTGGAGGGGAAGAGCTCAGGCTGCAGCTGGCTCTACCCTGATTTCCAGGAAGTGACAGGAGAGACAGAAAAGTAGCTGACATGGACCTTCTCGAGGGCAGGCAGGGAGGAAAGTGAGGAGCTAAGGAGACCCATGAGCTGGGGAATGAACCTGCCATGCTCCCCACTCTCCTCACGCGAGAAGTTCTGTGGAAAAGCTCCTTCTTTATTGCCACCACACTGCCATACCCTGGATCGAGGCCCTAACTAACCTGGGCTAAACACAAGGTCTAACTCAAGCGAGGCCCCAGAGGTTACATTCGGCTGGGAACGCCGATGGCACCTGGCTAACCACCTTCTGGGCCTGCTGACAGGGGAAGCAAGCGCCTGGCCTAGTGCACACCACCAAGCCTGCCAGGGGAGGGAGCCCCACGGCTGCAGACTGCCCCTTTAGGGAATGGGAGTCAGTGCCCACCCCAACAGAGGTGGAGGCCTAGCCACTGCTTCCCTGCCTGCTGCAGGGTGGCCAGGGCGCTGACGAGACCAGGCGGGGAGAGGCTGCCCCTAGGCTCCCACCTGGGGTTGGCCAAGGGGCCTTGCTCTGAGCAACTCCACCCCCAGGAGCCTGCCCCAAAATGCTCCGGCCATGGTGACTGGATGCCCGCGTCCTGAGCCACGCACGGGCCACCTGCATGAGGCTCTGCTTGGCCACGCACACAAGCGGCTCACACACCATCTTGTCTTCGGGCCCGTGTGGAGGGTGTGGCAGGTGTGCAGGGAGGGTGGCGGCCACTGTGCCGGCTTGGGGACCTGAGGCTGCGGAGGATCACTCGAGCAGTTTGGGGCTCAGCCGGCACAGTCGCAGAGGCAGGGCCTCCAGTGCGCAGCCCCCCGTACCACACACGCTCCGTGTCCGGATGCAAGTGTGACGGGTGGCAGTAGCGGGGCCAGGTTGGAGGCAGGAGGCTCAGCTGTCCTTCTCCTGCTTGATGCTCTTGATGGGGACAGGAAGCTCGGGGTCCGAAGCCTTGTCAGGGGAGGCGGCATCTATATGTTCTTCCTTCACACACACCGTGATGACTGCGGGGAGGGGCAGGAGAGCAGGGATGAGTGTGGGGGACTGGGCCAGGTGGGGGCCCTCGGGAGGCGGGAGAGCCACCTCTGTCCGCCCTCCTGTGCCTCAGCGAGGCAGGCTGTGCAGGTGCTGGACCCTGCTGGAGGAGAACTCAGCTTCCTTCATGTCTCGACAGGAAGTGGCTTTGTTTGTCTGTTTTGTTGTTTGCCAGTCCTGGGGCATGAATTCGGCGCCTGGGCCCTGTCCCTGAGTGTCTTTTGCTCAAGGCTAGCACTCTACCACTTGAGCAACAGTGCTACCTCTGGCTTTTCCTATTTATGTGATACTAAGGAATCGAACCCAGGGCTTCAGACATGCCAGACAAGCACTATACCTCTAGGCAATGCTCTCAGCCCCAGGGAAGTGTTTTGTGAGACTCTCCAGACCTCTTGGTGGCCAGAGAATTCCCTGCTAATTTAACCCTCCTCTCTCGTGACAGGAGGGGAAGGAGAGAGCCTCTGAGTGTGAGCACATCGGCCCCGTCTCAGCCCAGCATGGCGGCACTTACTGTCATCAGGAATGGCATGTGACGAGATTGTGCCTTCGGTCTGCAGCTCGTCATCCAGCAGGGGCTTCTTGGTGCCCTGTTTGAGGGGCCGAGGCTTGGTCTGTAGAATTCTTTTCCCTTTGAATAAAAGCCGAATCAAACCAGCAATAGAGTTGGATCTGATCCATCAAGGGCTGATGCCACCCAGTGGTCAGGTGGCGCAGCAGCGGGGCAGTGAGAGTCTGGACTGAGTCTCTGCTCTACCTGCTGTCTGCCTCAGGCAGGGGTGTCCTCCCATGGAAAGTTGCCGGAGTCACTGTGGCTGATTTCCCTTCTGCTCCGATTTCCTCCCCTGTAACCTGTCACCCTCTGGGCCCCACCACTGTGAATGGTGTCCAGGCTCCCACAAGGCATACTGTCCCCCCTCATGATCTCAACCCTGCTCTCCCCAGAGACCCAGTCCCTCCTTCAGCCTTGCTGCATTTCAGGATGTCCTCTTCCCACACGCTGCCATGCCACAGTGGCCACCTGGTCACCGTGGGCCTTCACCTGAGCACAGCTTTGTCACCTCACCTGTCCCTCTCCCCTACTGACCCCTAATCCTGTACTGGCCTCAGGATCTGCCAAGGACGGACCCCCAAACCAGGCGGAGTCTTGGCAGCTGGGTATGTTGCAACCTACCAAAAGGAAGAGGTCTCTACGCCAAAACCTTAGAAGCCAGCTGTTGTGGCTGTTTCCTTTCCCTCTCAAACACAACACCTGTCCCTTTTTCTTGGCATTCTGAACACTGGCAGAGCTTGAATGCCCTATCTACATTCTGGGACCTCAAAGTCACAGGATGAAAGACGCAAGGAGCCAAAGGACAAGGAGACAGGAGGAGAAAGGGCTTTGCTTACTTTTCTTCCCAAGCTGCTTCTTCTTCTTCTTTGTAACCTCTTTGGCTTTCAGCGGTGTGGATGGTTCTACAGCAGAAAGGCAAGGATGAAAGGGATGAGAGTTCTAGGACACAGGCATAACCGAGGCCCCTGCCCTCACTCACAGGAAAAGCTAGAGTGGGAAGGAAGAACATGGGGGGGAGGCTGCATGACGGCCCGCAGTTTACCTGGGTGTACAAGGGCCCGGGCATGTGCCAGGTGGGCCACATGAAGGAAGGTGCTTTGCGGGCCGGAGGAGAGGGGCCGTGTGTCAGGAGCAGGTGGCACTCTGCTCAGAAGGGCCCGGAGACTTGTCAATCAGGCCAGAGGACTGAGCTGGGCACAGGGAGGGGAAGCAGTAGGCAGGAAAGAACAAGGCAGAAGAAACAAAGTAAAGAAAGAGCCCCGTGGAGAGGAGACAAGAGGGCCTGACCTGTGGCCATGGGTGGCTGGAGCTGGTAGCCAGTGAGCTCACACCAACCAACAGGGTAGATATCGGGGGATTCGCAGTCCACCCACTGGTCATACTCGCTGTCCCAGCCATCAAAGTGGATGCTGAGAAGCCGGTGCACAACCCGTTTCACGGTGGCCACGCAGATAAGCCGGGGCTCCATCAGATCTACGGCCTCCAGCTTCATGCCCACCTTAAAGCCATGGTTGGGACAGTCCTGTGAGCAGAGCACAAGGCAGCTGTCGACACGGCGGCGCTGCACTCCAACAGGCTCTCCTGGGCTACGGAGGCTGCTGGCAGAGTAGGGGGAAAGGACTGGAAAAGGGTTCCCCAGATACTGGCCCCCAAGCCCCTTCCTCAGGCTTCTCTGTGGAGAAGGGAGCGGCACCAAGGCACCGTGCCCGCATCACAGGACCCTCACCATGTTGAAGAGTCGTGAGGGGGCCGCTTTCGACTTGGTTTTCTCCAAATATGTCTCCCAGTTGAAAGTTTGTGGATCATAGCCTGGAGGAGCGGACAACAAAGAAGGAAGTGCGGTTCAACACGTCAGGGAAAAGGAGCCAAGGCAGCAAAAGGAGCCAAGGCAGCGTGGTGGGGACCCGTCTGGGATGGGGGATGGGCGCTAGGACGGCACGCCATTGCCCAGGCTCTTCCCGACTCCGTGGCCCGGGATGGGGGAGCTCTGAGCTCTGTGCATCCGCCACAGGGCTGGGGCAGCCCAGGCAGGGCAGAGGCCACTGCCGTCACGCGAAACCCCACACGCCCAGGCCTCACCTTTAGGGGTAGTGAGCTCAATGTCATTCTTTTGACAGAAGGTGGCGGGGAAGATGGCGTGGGAGGAGGCGTGGTAACAGAAC